>NC_050478.2:31432471-32038048 GCF_012460135.2 Molothrus ater | reverse complement strand
GATACATAATAGTCTCCTTTATCACAGCAGTTCTTATCCTATGATTTCTGAATAGGAAAGTTGTCACTACAAAACACACCATTCCCTTTTGTCATCTTTTCATAGCATGCAACATAAATAAAGCCTAGCATCAGCAGAAATACATATTGCATTTTATACCCCAGCACCCTAAATTCAACACCCTATGGGATAAACCATGTATTTTAAATACACTTGTTTTCAAGGAAGCTTGTGACAGGAAACTCTGCTCCACAAATCACAGCAGAGAACAATTACTCTCCATAGCAAGCCTGCTGGACTGTGCCCTTGGATAATCCTTGTCAGGCACAGAGTATATTTTAAGTGCTCTCATATATTAATAACAGTGATTGTAATGATAAATAATACAAATTGTACCACTTCTGCAAAAAGGATCAGCTTGGCCCAACTTTTTAGCCTTAGCATTACTAAACTTTACTTCTCTTTTTTTTCTTTTCTTGCATAGTATAGGCATACTTATTGTGAAATATATATGAATGTAAAAATTCTAATTTTCACAAATATTTTTAGCAGATAACTAGTCTCATGAATGATTGAAATCTGATTTATTTCCACTCAAAATACTTATAAAATAATTTTTCTTGTGAAGAAACGATCCTTTTTGATATTTCCTAACTACCTTTTCATTCAATTTACTGTTATCAATTTACTATATAGAAATTGTTGGACTTGATGGGATATTAAAAATTTAACATACAAGAAAGGATTCATAGGCATCATCCTCCACAGAATATTTTTTAATCATCTTCAGAACATTTAAAATGCTTGAATTACACAGTGTATTTCTATTATTAGTACCAGCCTGTGTATATTCACCATCAAAAAAGATTACTGTAACAATATTTCTAACAATGTTGCCCATAGATCATAAAATAATTTTGATCAGCAATTACCTTTAAGATCATTGACTCCAACTGTGAACCCAGCTCTGCCTTCCAAGCCCACCACTAAACCATGTCCCCAAATGCCACACCTACAAATCTTTGAAGTACCTTCAAGGATGGTGACTCTACCAGGCAACCATTCTGGTGAAGAAATTTTTCCTAATATGCAATATAATAATTCTCTGACACAACCTGGAGCTATTTTCTCTTGTCCTTGGTGCCTGGGAGGAGAGCCTGTCAAGTTGACTCTGCAAAGCCTCCCTACCCTCCAGCAGATCAACACTCCTGCCCAACTTGGTGTTGTCTGCGAACTGACTGTGGGGGCAGCCCATCCCTTCACCATTTCTCATTTAAAGATGTATTCTGGAGCCCATGGAAAGTGAAAGGAGGTCAGTAACTGTGCTGCCTAGACTGAAGGTGTGTTATTGATTACTAACAGCTGCACTGGTTATCATTGCTGAGAATTGCTGGCCACAAAAACTTCCATATGAAAAATACATACAACTCTCCCTGCGCCTCTCTGCCAACAGAAAGAAGCTGAATTATGAGTCAGGGAGCACAGAATATCCATGAGTGCAGAAGCAGAGATCACTAGCATCTGATGCTCTGCCTTCAAGTTTATTCTTCGGAAAATTGATAGAGAAAGATGGAAAAGAGACAGGCAAATAAATGACTGAAAGGGAAAAGGGCAAGAAATGAACTGAAGAATAGGGGGCAATCCTGCTGACTGGATACAGTTGACTGATAGCTCAGAGAGACAGGCACAGAAAAATGTCCATATATAGAGAGTGATCTTCCTTTAAGATCAGAAAAATTCTTGTTTTTATGGGCACAACTCTGAGTTGTTTACTCAACTCAGTCAAGCACTAAGAGCTTTTTACAGGCTGATGGGCTACACAGGTTTATCAGCTGCTAAGGTAAATAAAATCTAAGTACCTGTTGCTAAGAAGTGCCTGCATGGTTCATTTTTTCTTCTCCCAGAAAAAAAAAACAAATTTGCCTTCCGTTTATACTAATTTCACAGACTTCCTTCCACAGTGAATCTTACCTTTAAAAAGCCTGACATGAACCAGCTGGAACAGGTTGCATAGGCCAGGGGTCCACATTGCATAATACTGAATGAAGAATGAAATCAAGCAAATCAAGTACCATGGCTGAAAAAATTGAACTGTTGAAACTTTGCTATATGTAAAACTCTCTAGAAAAGACAAAGAAAACTGCCTGATATATCTACAGCATTTTATTCTAACTCAAAAGATGGATGACAGTAAAATGTCAATGTTTCATGCTGAATTTGCATCTTTTCATCAGGTAATTCTGGTTAATGCTACTGTTGTACGTTACAGTCATCCCCATGAACAGCACCTTGCACACCATGTCCTTTAGCATATGGATTAATGCAAGTTTCCAGCTGAGGAAGCCAAGCTGATTTTAAATGTAACATTGAACAGTGCAGTTCAGGATCATTGAATAAAGATGAAACTCTACAGAAATTTATTCACTGTTGACCACATTGTACATGTTTACGTGAAGAAAAAGAATGAGCCCAGAGAGCAAGGTGCAAAGACAAGAAGGGATCCTGTACTCACCAGTCTGCAGACTTCATTCCATCTGCTGAACTTTTCTAATGAACTCAGTCTCTCATCATCCTCTAACACTTCACAGGCAGGAAACCAGGCACTAACCATCAGAAGAAATACATCTCTCAACCATATAATTTTCTATAGGTGAAACTTTTTGAATTAACATTCTATAAAGTGGGTGTCACAATCCCAACTTGTCATAATTCTGGAAAAAATTTCCTTCTAAGCTTCATTGATTGTTTGAAGTTCTGGTGCATGTTAACTTACATTTTTTTTTCCTTCTAGTTTTCCTTCTAGTTTCCTCAGGAAGCTATCAATATCATTTATATGTGTCTTAATGTTATACACTGCTTACAGACATTGTGATAACTTCCAGTCTGCCACACAACTATTAGATAAAATTAGACATGTAATTAAAACTAGGTTACTTCAATCACTTTCAAATGTTTTCTTTAAATAACATTTTAACATTTTCTCTCCATTAATGAGAAATTATGTGGTTTGAGTACAATAGATAGAGAAATCATTGCTAGTGCAATTGTATGGAAGCTGTTTGGATATAGCATATATACAGTTAAGCAGTTTGTAGAATTCAGTAACTTCAATCACCTCACAAATGGAAATCACCTCACCTCATACATTAGATGAGACTCCTACTCCTATCTGGAATTTGCAAGACATTTGAATGCACAACATTTTGCACTGGCCTCTGCAAAGGATTGCACTGTAATGGAGCTTTTGAAGTGAAGGGATTGGAGGATGTATAGCAGAGCACCTGAAAACAGTGACTGGACATTCTTCCTGAGATAAATGCAACATGTGGACCACAAGAAGCAAATACAGAAATGCCCAAGAAGAATAATTTGTCTTAAAAAAAAGAAAAAAATTGCTAATAATCCACAGTACAGAAGTGGTAGATTAAGACATGAATTATGTAAGGGTACATTTTTTAAGGTTTTTCATAAAACTGAATTTCTTCTTGGCATCTTCAAATTTCTGGAGTAATCACAAGTCAGTTATGAGAAACAAGTCAAAACCAAGTTTTCCTGAGTGATGCGTGCAGGAATTTTTACTATATAATATTTACTTAAATGTTAGAAATAGATCTTAGCATATATAGGAGACACATTGGCTAGACAGGTATTTCATATTCATTCTTCTGCTGAATTTAATCTTATAAAATATTACTGGATGAACTAAATTTCAATTTTATTTTGGAATCATAAAATGATAAAGTTTAGAAGGATCTTTGGGGGTAACCTACTCCTACTCTGAACTCAATACGGGAATAACTTCAAAGTTGTCTTTGAATTCTTCATTATCAGCCCCCATGTCTTCTTTCCTAAATTATGAATCAATGAACAGCAATCAAGAAGTACTCATAAAAAGTTCAAATATGTTATTTTGCATTTGTTAACAATGAATTTGTCCCACTGTAGAGTTATCCATTCAACAACCCCATGAGCTCTGGAGCTTATTATCATTATGATTAATACCTGCTAGAAAATTAAAAATTAAAGCTACAATTCCTTAGAAAAGTTCATCAGGTGGATCAGCAAGGGTATGAATCAGTTATAAAAATAAGAGCTTTAATGGGATCCTCCCACCATGTAAAGGGAATCCTGGTTGAATATGCAGTATGGATTTTAAGAAGTGGTTAGTAAAAATATTCATAGTAAATTACAGTATGACAAGTGTTGACCTAACACAGGAAACAGAAAAATGCAAAGGAATTGCAACTTCCTCTGTAGTGCAGAATTCTCCCTATTAGGAACTAAGCACAGCTGAGAGAAATACTGCTGCTAACAACCCCCAGAAAAATGCATGAGGTGAGGAAAGGGGAAGTAAATAAACTAAAAAAAGGTAAAGTAAACAAATGTAAAAAAAATTGGGAAGTAAAAAAATGCAAAAAAAGGGATGATTTTGATTTGGAGGCTGATTGAATGCAAGGTCACCTAAACCAGGAAAAGGTTATTTGAGATATTGTCAGGCAAGGAAAAGAGATGCATTAGTGGTTTTTTCAGAGGAACACATTAAAACAATAAAAGATTCTATGAGTTTCAGGGGGGACTGCTGTGTATTTAAAAAAAACCAAAAAATATAAAATCTCCCCAAAACAACACTAGAAGGCTATTTTTGTCCAAAAGTGTTTGTGCTTTATGGACATACATCAGTATAGGTGTGTGAAATAAAAAACATGATGCTTCCATAAAGCTGTCTTTTAGTGCAGATAGAGGCTTCATTAGGGTAGATTTTGATCTAAATGGGCAACTCCAAGGTCATAAGGCTAAGGCTTTTTCACATGGAAGAAAAATACCTGCTGTAACAGCTGATGGGATTTTTGGGGTGGGGGTCAGAGGGATCAGAAGATAAAGTCAGACAGTATAATCTATCTTTGTTTAGCCATTAAAACTGTATCTCCTTCACAACAAGAAAAAAAAAAAAGGATATTAAAATAGCAGGAAGAAAACCAGGAAATTCCTGAAATAAAGAATTAAATTCTAAAATACCATAATTCACAGGCTTGCAAGAGTCTCCATAAAAGTGAATGTTTGCCATTCTTTTAAAATGCCAGTTCAAGAGAAAGCAATGAGAATAAATGCCACATTACAGATTTGTTCACTCTTTATTGCTTGATATCTTAAATTGTGAGGTTACAGATCTAAATATTACCAACAAAAAGATCTGAGGCAAAGTCAAGGTCTTTTAAACCTAATTAATGTCAGAGCTTTCAAAGCATTTGAAGATTTCTTTGCTTAGTAAGGTTGATTAGCTTGCAGCAGAAACTCCTTCCACCCACCATCTCCCAAGATACCATGAGATGTCTTTGTATCAAGAGTGCTTTGTGCTGCAGTTACTCCATTAAATGCGTACTTACACAACAAATAATCCCTCTCAAAAGTTCAATAGATACTTGATGACAAGTGTGGTCCTCAATTACATCATTAACCCACAAGACACTTGTCAGTAAAAGATTAAACAAAGTTTCCTCTTCTATGTGCATGTGAGCACACACGTGTACCCGTGTTTGTGGGTCTTTCAGAAAATCAGAGGAGATTTGATGGTGCTTTTATCGGATGTTTAATGACAAATGTTAACACAAATGAATGTCAGCATCTAAAGCCCTTTCTGGATGTTATTGCTATACTGCAGTAGGTCATTACTGGTATAAAAACTTGGCATATATTCCTTGGAAAACTCACAGCCAGTTACTTCTATCAACCACCATTCCAAATATTAGCCTATTGTTATAACGTGCCTAGATGGCTTTGAGGAAATTCTGTCATTTTGGGTAAATGCTTCATGGGCTGCCACCCAAACTGCAGAATGTTCTTCAGTACACTTGTGGGGAAAATAGTGATAATCCCTAATGAGAGCATGCCTTTAATATTTGAACTAGGTAGTAATAAAATCCATAAAAAAAAACCACATTAAAATAAATAAATAAATAAAAGTTAAGGAAATTAAGGGGGCTCGAGGTGTTTGAGAATGAAATTTATTAATCAAGCCATACTTACAAGAAGCTTTTCCCTGATGACTTCTAGTTTTTCTGTAGCTGCTGCTAATTCAGTGTTAGCCTGAGCCAGTGCACAATATTTTGGTTCTTTCTCACAATACACCTAGAAAAAGACAAATCACATTAGTACATTAGAGAAGAAATTGGTCTCACTTTATCACAAAAATTATGAACTACTGCTGATGAAAGACTTTAAGATAATCTCAGTAGTCTTTTATTACATATCTTTGCTTTAGACCCATTTTTCTACACAACAGTGAGTCAGGCAAAGATTTCTTTCTTACTGACTACAGCAGATTTTATGATAATCTTATAGAAGGACATTTTTAGCAAACTAAATGCAAGCTTAGTGGGTCTACTCTCCAACTAGAATTAATTTATAAGCATCACTTTCATGATTTTAGAATACAGGTGGAAATGAGACAGGCATTACACTTGAGTAGATTTCATCTACAATTGATAAGTTTTTTACTGTTCAGTAATTAAATGAGCATGCTCTAATGCTAGGATGAATGGAGAAATCCTGCTGCCAGGTGCTCCAGGGAATCACAAGTGATAAGCCCTGTCTCATACTCCAGACAGCCAGAGCCGGGATGGATGTTTGAAATGAAACATGCACATCTGGAGAATATTTCCCAACTGTTGCATTGTAATGACAGCTGAAAAGTCCTGGACAGCTACACCTTTTTTACCACTTCCTAATAAAAGGAAATACATGCATACATACTGCCAAGTATAGAACACTTCCCACTTGGTCTCTGGTGGTTCTTACATGCTCCCCAGAACACTAAGCTGAACCTAATAAAATAATAAAAAAAATCATTAACCAAAATTACCCCATCAGGGCTAGTTCAAGAGCTGATATATACATACTGATTTTTACTGTATTGATGGCCCAGGAACAGAGACCAGCTGCTGCAAAGGATTCTGTATGAACATAATTTGGGTTGAAGTCTGGATCCTTCAAGTAATGTTCCTTGGCGACCTTCAGACAATGCTGAGAAATATGCTCCTTATCATAGTTGATTAAATCTTGCAAAGAGTCATCAACCTATGAGAAGTTCCAGTGTATATAATGTGCAATTTTTTTGAGAAGCAGAAGCTAAATCCTACTTTCACCTCAAAGGTAAAACTGGAACCCTGCACTAGCTAATTGATTCAGATACAAGGCAAAAATATTTTCCCCAAAATACACAAGTATTCACTGTCACAAATACAATCTGTGATTTATGTCTTGCTTGGGAAACTAGGGGAAAATTGGATAAATATAACGAAATGTTCTCCCTTTCATTTTCTCCTGGTTTGGCATTCAGTAAATCCCAGTGGTGCTCAGGCTGGCTTGAGTTTGTCACCAAAGGTACACAGAAAAGAGCAATGCAGGGTCAAATCTTCTCCCCCTAAATTCAAGCTGCAAGAAAATGAAGATGTGATTTATTTTCTTTTTCTCTAACTCTCTTTTTTAACTGTTAGTTTCTTCTTTCATCTCAGATATTATCTGATGTCCATTTGATATTTACCTTTCCCATAAAGAGTTTTGTGGCTTTCCACCTTCTCTGCTTAGGCCCTTTCCCTTAATGTGACAGGATGTTGGTTTTGGCTGGGGTAGAGTTAATTTTCTTCAGAGTGGCTGGTTTGGAGATGTGTTTCGGATTTGTGCTGAACACAGGGTTGATAATGCAGACATGTTTTTGTTATTGCTAAGCAGGGCTTACACAGAGCCAAGGCCTCTTCTGCTTTTTGTACTGCCACGCTGGTGAGGCTGGATGTGCATGGGAGGCTGGGAGGAGACACAGAAGAGTTTCAAATCTTAATCAGTGACACAGACAGTGGGATCAAGCTCACCCTCAGCAAATTTGCAGATGATACCAGAGTGGTGTGACTGCCATGCCTGAGGGATGGGGTGTTACCTAGTGATGCAGGGCAGGAGAGCAGGTATCTGTACAAAAAAGCTGGGGGATGTTAGGGCGGTGTGTTACTCCTGAGGAGTTACTGAACACAGGGGGGAACTCAGTGGCCCATGCCATTGCAGTAGGAAGCTGCAAGCCTTTCATTATCTAGGTTCAAATGCAAAGTCTGGAGCTAAGCAAGAGAGTGAAGACTTTTTGCTAAGATTTTGAGACGCATGAACTTTTCTCCCTTACAGCCCCTTCTTCCCCTTCGAAGGGTTTTCTTTCAGGTAATTAGAGGATATACCAAAAAGGCAATGAGTGGTCCAGTGTTGCACTGGAGCTTTCCCTAAATAGCAAAATATTCACTCCAGTTTTGAGGTATAGGAAAACATTTAAAATTTGTCAAATTAGCCTACAACTTTTGCCAAATTTGCCTTCTTTTTATTCCTCGAGTCTGAAACCATAGGTCACAACTAGGGAGGGAATGGGAGAAATGGAAATATCCTATATGGAAACACTGTACTTAATTTCAGGTTTGGAAATTGAATAATCATCAGTTCAAGCAGCTTTGTCAAGACACTTATTTTGGCTTAACAGTGGCTTAGATCAGTGACTTTACATCAGTTAGCATCAGTCTTACATGAAATCTGAGTGCCTCCACCACTTTCTGCAACAATTTAATTACCTGTTTAAAAGCAGATTATGATTTCTTTGGTGCAAATTTATGTGGGAGAGTAAACCTGGGGGGCATTCTGTATCATCAGCAATTGTGTATTTGGAAGATTACCATACACACTTCTAAAGATACAATGCCTGAGGCTGAAGTCAGTTATACTTGGTTCATCCTTATCCTTGTACCTCATGCTCATCTCACAGACTCATTTCCTGTTAGGTCTTGCTTAAACCTAGTTTAATTACAGAGAAAGAAGATATTACAGTGATCAAGATGTTAATACTTGGATCAAGAACTCTGCATTGGCAGTAACAAGCCTCTGTAAGAATTTAATACCCTTACAAAACCTGTTTCTGCAATTGTTGGGGACATTTTCCATGTATACATTTATTAGATAGGACACACACAGCTACTGTCTGTGGGAATAACAAATATTAAAAATCATTTTGCATTACATTATAAATGACACTTTATTAATCAAGTTAAATATGTCTCTCATCTTCTGTGATGCAGCTTTTATGATTTGTTCCTAATTCTCAGCTAGTGTCACTGACACACATATACCTACACCATGATCTGCATGTTTTTTGACTTTAAGAGGGTGGGTCCTGTTTTAAAAGGCAATGGCATAAGCACCTTCCCGTGTAAGCTGCTCTGGCTGACAACATTCAGAGCACAGTAATGGCCACTAGAATGACAGCAGTGTTACTGCCCACTATTTTAAAACCTTGCCAGTGTCATTTTCATGGTAAAACCCTTGTTTATTACTATACAGGTGTGCAGCCCTGCCACAGTTATGTGGAATGCAGACTGAGCTCAATTTCCTAATAAGTTAGATCTAAAGTGATTTCCATTCTTCATCTACTCTTTCTTAAGTAACACTTCACTCCAAGTCAATACCTCCAAGGTATATATTTGCTTAAGGTTGTAAAACTCAAAAAGCTCTTGTAAGCTCCAATTTAAAATCTATAGAACAGGAGAGCAAAAATAATTTTTTAAAGGGTGACATATTTTAATCAATTAGGAAGAGTCTTCACAAATTTCTTAGCTAGAGATGTATTCTCATTTGCTGGGCTTTTTTTGGTAACAAAAAATGAGAGAAGATTAGTGTTTAGAAACTATCGTTAGCCTTATGAAACAGTTTTAGATTAATGTAGCACAAAATGACACTTTCATTTCCAATGAAAACATTTCAGAAATGCAATAAAGCAATGAACAGTGGAGTACAGTAATCATTAGTGTCAGGCGCTGAACTTCATGCCTGAAACAAAGTGGCCCAAAGATGTGATTATCTCACAATAATCACTCTGTGTGTTTCACCTAGCTACTTAATGAAGTAATTAAAATTGTGTTAAGGGTGTATTTTGAACATCCAAATTTATCAGAAGCATATGGAACCAATAAAGAAAAAGCATCACATGAAAAGTGTTTGGTAGGATGTTGAGCTGTTGGATCCCGTTTGTACAAGTTTAATTAATTGCACCACTTGGACTTGAAACTTCATCGCCATTTTTAAGTTGTATGTGAGATATGGATCAGCAAAAGGCTGAAGTTAGCATAATCCAGAGAAATATAAAGGTCCTGATCATGTCTTCATTTATCTCAGTATCAAAAATTAGGATGAGACAAAGTTTTTGGAAAGGTATTAAATATCATCTGGTGGTAAGTATTTAAGGAACAGAATAGAAGAAAATGAGAGGTCGTTTTGAATGTTTAGACAGGACAGTCTTCCCTGCTAGTGAATATCTGGAAATTCAAAATATTTGGAAACTTGAAGTTTCCGTATCTCAAAATCAGGCTATTAACAACTATTACAAGTCAATTAAGAACTCCTTTCTGCACTATTGGTCAATGACACAACATACGTGAGATTTTGTAGCAAAGTGCCAGACTTGAATGAGCCTTCCAGACTCTAAATGCAGAGGAACTTCACTTTACAGCACTCCATACTACTGGTGCTTTATTTCAAAAGCCATGCTTGCAACTGTAGATGGAAATTTTAGACTCCTGATGAAACTATGCATTTCTGTTCATTCTGTGGTGAACAGTAAAGCATGTGAGCCTCTGAGTTTCCAACACAGATGTTGATAACTTAGTGCTAAAAGGCTGAACTGAGAGCAAAAAGGAGAGTCAACGCTGAAGACATATATTGTCAGGAATGCTATTATAATCTTAAGATTCAAGGTTTATACCTTGTAAAATGGTGGAATGAACTGTATCAATTGAGTTGTTCAATTTACCTAGAGCCTCAAAGCCTTTAGAAACCTGAAGTGTTAAGATATGACTCTTTGACCTTTACTGTATTACAAATAGGTCTGATTCCCAAGATCCACATCCATTAAATGCTTGAATGAGTTCAGTATTTATTGTTCTTTCACCTTATTAAAACAGCTAAAAGGTTAGGAAAAGGCATAATGTAAAGAAAGGTCAAGTGGTAATCATGGTGTGAAATGCTGTTACACATGTAAGTGTAATAATTCTGTAGACTATAGGCTCCCTGGAGAGGAAGTTGTTCAAAACTGTTCACCTAAAAAAGGTTTATTTTGTGTTAAATATACCTCAACATCAGTAAATAGGAGAAATAGACTGACCTTTAGCTCCTCTGCATCTGCAATGGCCTTTTCTTGGCTCAGTTTCTCAGTCTGAAACCCTACCTTAGCAATCAAAACTTCAGTACCTTGATTTTTCAGTTGCAGTTCTGCCTCTTAAGTAGCAAGTTTGGATTTTAGATCTTCTACCTGCAGGGCAAAAGGTAATACATTATTCAGAACATTAGGCATGGTTCTGAGATCCAAAAGCTGAACTGAAAACAAAACTCATGTTTTGTGGGTCTCTAACAAGCAGCACTGTCTTTTCATTTTTTTATCTTTTTTTCCGTTTGTACCTGACAGAATTTTGTGGACATAAATAATTTAATAATGGCAGCCTAAGTGCACCCACCACAGACCCCAGAGCTCACCTGAGATGCTCAGATGTCTGTCTGCTGCTGAGGCTGGGGCTGCAGTCTGGTGTTGCCGAGGTGCAAAAGAGGCGCAGCTGCTGCACGCGGCAAAGGCGCCAACGCAAGGGCAGAAGGATGCCCTGAGAAGTGCTTGGTATTCACTCTGAGCAGACAACTCCAGCAGAGCCTTGCTGAACGGTTCAGAGACTGCCAAACAAAAACTACCTGTTATTGTGCTGAAATAGCAATTCATTGCCTGCCAGTTGAGAAACTCATATAAAAATATCCAGCAACAATATCTCCTCACATATAAAGAAATTTTTTCAAATAACTGTGTGTTTGGCATGGTTTGGGGTTTTTTTTTTTGTTTTTCTGCTAACCTACCAATAATTTTGTCTGACAGCTAATCAAGATATATTTTAACCAGAGGGGTCTTGGTAATCTGATCTGGATAGGGTTGATAAAACAAAGTGGAAGACAAATGTTAGGGTTTAAACTATAATCATACAGAAGGTGTTGAGGACTCCTGATTTGGTGGGCTCCTGAAATCTTACAAAACGAACCGAATTTACCTTTTCAAAATTTGACCATTTGATTTGACAGAGCTGTAATACTGAGTTTTACCAGATGACTGTAGAGATCCCAAATCTCCCCACTCATTTATTTTTCAATTTGTTTGAGCTGACTTTATGTCTTTTTCTTTAAGAAAAATACTAAACAGTAATTCATTTGATATTCTTCTGTAAAGCTACAGAGTGCAGGGTAAAAATGGCTCAATGTTCAAGTGCCTGGCTAGAGATAGTGCCTGGAGCTGTGGGTCTGTCAGCCATGCAATAAAACAAAGATTATAAAATAAAGATTATTTACAAAGGATGAAAGGAAAGGAAAGGAAAGTTTTCACAGTTTACCTGGAAGGCTTCTGGCTTTCTTCTTTCTGAAGAAAGCTTCTGCATGCCATTTACCATTTCCATGTGTCATGACAGCCTCTTGTTTTGTTTTTTTGTCCAGGAGGACATTATAAAGCATGATTTACTCCAGAAAACTATTTGGAGCGGTGTAGTCGTACTGCCTATTGTACTTGGCACTCAGGACATTCACACTGGTGTGGGCAGAAGCCATAAAATCCCCATAAACCATGGAGTTCTGGTTGAGTGGCTGTACATACCCAAGGAAAAAGAACAAATGGAAACACAGGAACAAAGAAATGCTTCCAAAATTAAGTATATCTATATAAGTTAAGTATGTCCATGTATGTTTCTAAGGATGGCTCATTGACAAAACTCTCCTTCAATCTACCCTAAATATAATGCTGTCAGCACGTAAAAAACATTAAAGTAAAATGAGCCTTCCCCAGCTGTTTTGCATATAAATTAATTAATTTTGCACCGGCATTCATCAAATCATCACCACAGAAGCTCAGTGCTTCAACATACTTTATTATTTTTTTACTAAACACTCCTAAAAACTAGGAACAGAGATTAAACCAGTTCACTATACTGCTACATGCAGAGTTAATACTCTATGGATTTTCTACTTCACCTCTGGAACTCCTGTCGAAGAGAAATCCTCTGTAGGTTAAAGAAATACAGTAGAGTGGCTGCTCTTATCACACTGGTCCTCACACACTTCATATATCATGAAATTCCTGTTTGGAGTGAAGTGCATTTTTGCCATCCACTTCAGTTTGAACAGAACTGGACACCACAATTTATATTTCCAAAGTTGTGCCACCCCTGCTTATCTGTGCTTCTAAAAGATAGACTAACAAATTCCAATGAGGGCAGGATTTAGACCACTGTGGAGTTCTCCCCCTAAAGCTGAGCCTATAGACACCATAAAATGTCAGAGAATCAGCAACATTTCTGTGCTAAAATTACCTTCTATCAGCTTCAAGGGGGATTAAGAAGAAAAGTTGCTGTCTCTCATGGAGTTCAGATTCACTCCCAGCTGTGACAGTGGAGAGTCTTCCCTATGTGCCAGCCAAGGAATCAAACCACCAACCATAACTCCAGCTGCAAGCAAATCTCAGCACACTGAAGAAGGGGGCCCAGAGCTCGGGTGTGTCCCTGGTGGGTCCCACACAGAACCACATGGGGTTTCTCTCTCATCACAGAGACCAAAATGCAGCTGTAGGCCAGAAATTTCTCTTCACATACTATGTAAAAATCAAAACAGGCCAGGCACATTTAAAACAACTCCAGATGGCCATTAAGTCATGTGTTTCTGAGGAAAATGAAGAGATAAAATGCCTGTCTTTATTCACCTCTGACAACAAGAGGGGTTCAGGATCAAAGTTCAAAGATCCATTTTCTAAATTTGTTGAAAACTGAACTGGCAAATACAAGATATCACTCCAGTCCTTTGAATTAGAGTATACTTTCCCAGGATAAACAATATATAGAAAATCTCCAGATTTAATATTTTTTTTGTTTCAGAGGACCCTATCCACATATACTAATAGTATAAATTCACATACATGTCTAAACAAGAGTACTGTATGCAAAATTAAAAGGGAAATACTAAGAAAACCCATTTAACTTCATCACTGTAACTAACTTTCATTTTGTCCTCTATGACTTCTAGCACACTTAAACTTTATCATTTGTGGAGTCACATCTCCCTCATTTTAATGATTATTTATTGCATTCTCTACAAGACGAACCCAGTTCAATTAATCAAGGGAAGCCAAAAATCAATTAATATGAATTAAATGAGCTACACCAACTCTTAGGAAAGTCACACATAATTTACCAAAGCATTGTCAATAATGCTTAGGGAACTTTGGGAAAATTGCTCATGAGTGGCTGTTGATGCAGTCAAATGTTTTAAGCCTACATCATTAATATTACAATCAGGTTGATGCAGAAAGGCTTGCCATTTTTCTCAGTAAGAAAACTCATTATTTCCTTGTGCCTTTTCAGAGCTGGTTTAGAAGAATACTTATTTCACCTGTGATCAGAAAAACAGAAATTAAAGCAAGAACTAAATAAAGAATAATTTGCATTTTGGGAAAGCAGAGGCAAATTGCTCTACAAATAGGAAAAAACCAGAACATCATTAGTGGAAGCAATGTAGTACAAATTCGTCTTTTAAAAAATCGTTTGTAGAAGCAAGGCTAGTCAGCAGGAATAGGCATTTTATGCAGATTTGAGCAGCATTTAGCTTCCAACTGAAATGCATTTCAGCCCTTTTCTCCTTTTTTCATTGTTTGCAACACACACGCACCCTGCAGTACAGCTCTTCCCAGTGAAAGACAACCTCCTCACACATGATCCTTATGAGAGGTCTCTACTCAGCAGCCCTGAAAAGCCCTCTAACAACAGTTTCATTTGTAAATCAGTGAGGGACGGAGTGGGTTCTGGTAGAGCTGGAAGTGGCCCGAGACAACTCGTCTCAATGGGGCAAAATAACTATTGTTATGGAGCTTAACAAAATGGCACAGCATGGGAGCCACGCCGAGCCAGAGAGCAGCTGGTTGTAATTCACACTGGTTTTCAGAAAACACTAATCGTTCCCGAACAGACCTCTTTGAGGATTGGTCTTCCCTGCATTTTCAATTTGTCACTTTCTCTTATGATAAGGTCAGCGGTGACAGCACTTCCTGACATTAACAGCTGTGGCTTTTAAAAGGGTCATTGTGGAACTACTAATTGCAGTAATTTCATTAGCATAAATTATTTATTCTGCCATTCATTTATCTCCAGGATTTTTTTTTATAATACTACATTGTACTTTTCAATATATGCCCATTCAGGGTTGTAGGCAAAGGAAATTATTATTGCTAATTTAGCCTTCTTTGCAGGGGGGGAAAAAGAAGCAAACAAAAAAGAGTTGATACAGTAACAAAATCTGATTTAACAGCAGTTCACTAGAAAACATAAAGTAGCTTGAAGCCAAAAATGAAGATTAGGCTGGTACAAATCAAAACCATTCATTAGCGCTAAAGACAACTGAGCATTAAACCCATATACATTTTGAAAGAAAATATGAGGGTGAAGTAGGCTCATTCTTCTACAATCTCTCTACTCTAGGCCTTGGCTGATTGACTTTAAACATAAAAAAACCCTCAAGGCAAGTTACAAATAGTTTATACAGGAATTTTTCCTGCCTCCTCCCTCCACCTTTTCTCAGGATGTAAAATAGTCATTACTATCAAATATATAAATCTTAACTCTTTGCAGTTAGGTTGAGCTAGCTGAAACATGCCAAGTGAACAACAAAAAAGACCAATATCACTGAAAATGAACACATGTTGCAGGCAATTATCAAAACTGAGGAAAAAAAGCCAAGTCAATGTTTGCTAGAAGGAAAAGGTAACTGGGAAGTGTGAGTGGGTGGACAGGGAGGAGTTTCAGAGGCAAAGAGAGAAAACTAAATTTTACTCCAGGTGGCATCTTTGCCACACTGAACGTTGTAAAATACCTTGGAGTATGATGAGCTAAGAGCATAAGGAATTTACCCTTGGTATGTTTAATGGTGGGTGCTAAGCAGCAGAAAAGCAGCATAAAAGACAGCAACAATAAAATACTCAAAGATCATAGAGATGTACACGGCTGTTATTTTCAAAGAGGTGAATTAAAGAATCCTGATCCTTTTATTCTGCACTGAGTGATATGTGACACCGGATGAAAGTAAGAAAGGGAGGGTGCCTGTCATGCTGAATTTGGACACAGATTATTTTAAAATACTGTAGACCATATCTTATATCAAATGAGGTATAAAAGCACCTTTGTAATCTCATGAAACTCAGTACATGGATTTCAGAACTGCTACACCCTGTTCTTTTCTTGTGCTCTTTTAAAATGAAGCTTAGCAATTCCAGTGCTGAAACAGAAGAGGGCTCTTTTCCTCTCCTCTCCCCCAAGAAATCAAAGACATCAGAATTTATTAAAGTTCTGATACTTTCCATTTCCCTTCAAATACCTCTGAACTCACTGTTTCTTGTCCTTGACCCACACACTGGCCCCTATCCCTCCAGGTGAAAAGGGTCTTGCAATGCCTGCTTTCAACAGGCACCACGATTAGGGGGGATCACTGTTGCTTCTGTTCAGACACTTTCACCCAGGGTAAAAAGGATGTTCACAGCAACATGTTCAAGCATGTTCTTCATAGAACATACTGACCGTGCTGCTCACCATCTCCCTGCTGAGCTCAGCCTAAACCACTTTCCCTGGATAAACTGTATCTTCCAGAAGGGCAATTGTTTTTTGGAAATAAAGAGCTAGAGGAAAAGAAAAACCCAACTGAACCCCCAAAAACTTCCTTCTCATAAACACTGGGAGTTTTTTATGGTTTTCCTTCACCATTTAATCTCAGAAATCGTCCATTTTTTATTAAAGCAATAGAAACATGATGCCATATTTGTATTGAACTTTTAAGAGAAAAAAACCCATTAGCTTAATTTCAAGCTACCCTAAATAAAATTAATCTGTAATATTGTTATACAGCATTAAACAAAAAATCCTTTATCAACTACTATTGCTCAATTTTTTTGGAAGTGTGAAAAAGACAATTAGAAGCTAAGTGTCAATTATGCCAAAATAATCACTCAGTAGCAGACCTCACACTGCTGATCAATGATAAGGAACAGCACCATCCAGGCACAGGTGAGCACTAGCTAACAAGACTTCTGTGCTGAGAACAAACAAAGGACTTTCCTGAAGTATCTAAAATGGAGCAAGCAAAATGAAACATGAACACAGCAGCACTAGAGAGAAGGAGGGGACACCACCTCCTATAAATCTTTGATGGAGAGGGAATAGCACACTCTTAAGATTCCCTCTTCTTCAGGGTGGTCTTTTCCACCCAGCCCCTCTCATTCTTTTGATACCCTAATGCATCTCTGCAATTGTCCTCTTGCCCCTCCCTTTACTATTTTGGTCATTCTCCCTTGACTTTCCTTTTGCTCCTCCTCAGACCCTTTGCTTTACGCCTCTCCTACCATTCTAGTTTGGTTTTGCTTTTTCTTCCTGTCTCCCCTTCTCTCTCCACCCACAACAATGACACACCTTCTCTGTTATCTCAAAGGGTTCTTGAGGACGCTTTCCTCGTCACTTTAAAACCTTTGCCCTGCCTCATCCTATTATTTTTTGCATTCTGCTCTTTGGTTTTTGGTCTTCCCATCAGCTGCACATGACTCATGGACCCAGTACTGCTTTACATACATTGATGACACAAACCCCTTAATTCCCTGTCAATAAAGCATCATGTTATTCTGTTAGTTGCCATTTATTTCTCTTGCTGGGAATCAAACAAGAAAGATACTTACCAGGAGCAGTTAACACCAATATGAAAGAATAAACTCGCTAACAGTCGCTAAGGTCAGAGAAATCTTTATAAATTGTCTAAAAAGAAAAGAAGTGTTGAGGAACATAATGCTTAAATTAAAAAAAAAAACAAACAACCAAAAACCTCTTTTCTCCATGCAATCATATCTGTTTCTTTCAAATAAGAAGTTGGTATCACATCAAAAATAAATGCACTTGGATATCCCCCCCCGAGCTCACCAGACAACAAATAACTATCCCGATGACACTAGAAGTCTGTTAAAATAAAGCAGGAGCAGCTGATGGAACATACAAACGCCAGGTTTATTTGCAAGCATCTCGCGCAGTCCTACAGGAGGCATCCGTGTGCCGCGGGAGCGCCGCAGGAGCGGCCGCCCGGGAGCCTGGAGCGGGCGGGTCCCGCAGCCCCGCTCCCCGCACGGCCCCGGGCAGCGGCAGCGCCCGCCCGCTCCCTGCAAGCAGCACCAGACATCCCTTCCCTCTCCTTCACCTTCGCTTCACGACTCTTGCTGCATTTTGTATGGGTCTGAAAGCAGGGTGAACACTGCAAATGCAGCCGGCTGGTGCAGCACTCAACTAAAACCCGACGGCACTTCCTTGGGAATTCCTGAAATCCTCAGTCTTACCTGATTAAAACCCCCCAATACAAATAAATGGTCTCAAATATAATAGCACTCCAGAATAAAACTTCTGCAATGGCAGTGTCTGAATGAGAGAAAGCATTTTCCAGGTCTATGTGAATAACTCCAGCAGTCTCACTGCCAGCATGGAGGTTGCTACAGGTTTTCCTGTGCTGGGAAGGACATCAGAGGCAGCTTGCTAAAACTCATAGAAGAATCTGAGAACATTCCTTTCCCCTGAAGAGAAACTCATTAATGCATGTGGTTTGTTTGGAGTTTTTTTCTGAAAACAAACATGTCACACTCTGCATCAATCAGTGGCAAGAACAGAATAATTGCCCAGATATTAAAGTGCTAAACGCATTTGCCATGTGGTGCCATGGATTGCCCTTCCAGGGGAAACTTCTACCTGTCTAATTGCTGAATAGATGCAGAAGTCTTTGGTTCACCTGGACTGTGCACAGCAATATTTCAGCCTTAATTGCTACAGCTCTAGTGAGTATATTTAACTGCATTGGAAAGGGTTAAATGAACTCTGTGTCTATAAGATCTTATAGATTCCTTCCAATCCTTCTTGAATGGAACGATTCTGCAAAGACAGTGTTATGAATTATGTGCTTCTCTTTTCCTCACTTCTCTGCCTGTGCTAGACAGCTCCCTGAAATCTGAAGGAATCAGGCAGTAACATACCATTAAAATTCAACTTTTAGCAGGGATGAACTTGAACAACACCAAAGGCAATAAGTATGCAGCAAGGAGTAAAAAGAGTGTTGTTTTTTCCCAGCTTATTCAGTTATCGATCTTTCAGCGATCTCCACTGCTTTCTTAGGAAACTGATGAGCTTGAAACTGTACCTCGACCCCCTCATCTTTCTCAATGAACCTCCTGCTGCTTCCCATGGCTACTCAGGAAGGGCTTCCCATGGCTACTCAGGAAGCCAGTCAATAGCAGGGCACTTAACTAGGGCTGGGAAGTTCCCAGCTCATGCTCACAGCATGGCAGTGCCAGGACAGGAACACAGGACAATCTGCAGAGAGGAGGGAGGGAACAGGGAGAGAAAAGAATCACAGGGCAAGTTGAGGCCATCAAAGAGAGGCGTGCAATGAACCATGGTCCAGCACCAGCCAGTACACAGCCGAGGCTCCAAGCCAAATTTGGCAGCTAATAAACTTTGTCAGCAACCTTGGGCAAATAGGTTTTGCTCCTTTTCTCTTATACAAACATGGCACTTCTGCAGCTTCCTTTTGCTGTCTCCACGTTGGTATCAGTTTCTCAGTTTGGTAGGTATAGATGATAAGGCAGGCACAGGGACTGGCTGGCATGCAGACAGACAGAAGGTGCACATTCAGCTGGTCATGGTGACAGAAACCCTGTTAGTGAGTAATCGAGTACCTAAATCTATTCAAGCCTCTTTTTGTGCTGTGCGACCCCTCTAAAAGAGCAGGAAGAAAAGGAGATTTGGATCTTAGCTTGCATGGGAATTTTAAGGGATCATTCTTAATAAAAGTGGAAAGAGATGTACAAAAAGGGAAGGCCGAAATATTCAGGGGAAAATAAAACTGTGACTGGGTCTTGATATTACCAGGTCTACACAAAGCAGCTCACATTTGAGAAGGAAGATTTATTCTAGTCGTCAGCAGTTCCTGTGAACCTGCTTATTGCAGGTAGCACATGCTTTGGCCATTGTACATGCTCTTGGTTAATTGGTAAAAATGACAGACATCAGGTTGTTAAGACTGAGGAATCATAGAGGAATCTCTCCTCTATGCTTCTTACAAAAGGAACTATTTTTATTGTGCAGGGTCTCTCAAACCATATTAATTGATGTTGTTAATTCCAATAGAAAACATCCAAAAGGTTTCATAAGAGTTTATAACTTGTCCAACAGCCACAAGAGCCAGGAGAGCCATCAGGCATGCTGGGGAAGTGAGAAGCTTATTTTACCTTTAGGCTAATTGGGAACTGACATTCCTATAAGAGAAAACTGGACAAAAAAAGGAAGAAGAGCAGAGAATTGAAAGAAAAGAAGTAAAAAAAAGAAGCAATGAAAGTAAGAGGTTGACCTGGCTCAATACTTCACTGAGTTTTAAAGCAGTCAGAAGAGATAAAGTGATGCAAAGATACCAACAATGGAAAATGGTTCAATGGTATCTGGAAAGAAGATAAAATGGCAAACGGAAAAGAATTGCCACTGTCTCATAGTTTCTAAAAATACATATCTGCACCAGAAAACATAAGACAGGAATTTATGCAAATAACCTAGATAGTAGAACCAAGTCAAACAAAAAATACCCAGGTTGTCCAGGAATGTTACAAATTCTTAAGGTACTTAAGGTACAGAAGAAATCATCTATTTTGACTGTTTGAAGAGGCAAGTGGCAGAAATGCGCATGTAGAATTCTAGTCAAGTGGTGAAAATTATACTAAAACTGTACAAAGACACAGAAAGATCTTGGAATTTACTGTTGATGATAAAGATGGGCACACACAGAAGAAAAAAAATCAAAAAGATACAAGAATAAATGGTCTCTACCACAAATCTCTGAATCAGAGAAGAAGAGAAAATGTAGGGGAAGAATCTGCTAGATCTTTTTCACGACTCTTGAACATTGTTGAGTTTTCTGAATTTGGTTCTTGGTTACACTATGTATCCTTCAGTTAGATGTTTCTCCCCCATGACACCTCATTTTCTGAAAAAATTCTATGCTCAGTTGTAATACCAAGACTCAAGGTGAGCAGTGTTGAAGCCCAGGGAATCCAATTTTCTCTTCTTCATTCCCCTAGTGGCCACCTTCTCAGGCCTGCACACCATCCCTGCTATGGCAGCAGCAGCAGCAGTGGAGAGCTTGGAGAGACCTGTCCCTGCTTTGATGTGCTGGTCCAAGTGCCCTTGCTCTAGTAGTGGTGCCAAACTGAATCTATCACACTTCCAAAGCTGCAAACCATACACAGACTTGCTTGAAGTTTCATCTGCTATACCCTCCTACACTCCTCACACTGCTCATATTTGGACTTAACTCTCTAAGTACTGGACTGCAAGAAGAGTTCAAATCAAAGTCTTGGGCCATTTGCCAAAAAAAAAAAAAAAAATCAGAATTTAGTGTTTTCTTTAGTCTTATGTCCTAAGTAATATTTTAATCTCCCCGACTATTGAAAAATTGTTTATATGGAATGATTACTGTTTACATCAATCTTACACTGAACTTTAGGGGAGAAGATGCTTTCCCTATCCACTGTAATTTGTTAGAAGTGATTTAGAAGAATTACTTCTATATATAAGGAGCTGCATTAGTTTATATGAACTGCAGACCCCTGAAAAGGCAATACAGGGCTTTAAGGATTGTTTACGTTAAACCTTACTCTAGCATCTAAATTCTAGATATGCTAAGTGATACCCAGAACTCCTCTGTTCTCTCCTTGCCCTTGGCAGATGTATTCAGATGTGTAAATACAATCTTACAAGTACAGGCTTACAAAGTAGTAAGTAACAATTGAATTAAACTGTTACAAAGGCTAAGAGGAGAGAAAGTAAATGAATTCTGCAAAACTGGATTCTAGGAACCTTACAGGGAATGAAGAGAAATTATCAAATCAAATAAAAATGTAGTAATAGGTAAAATGAATTACTTACACAAAAACTTTGTAGTTTATTGTGACAGAATGAAGTGTAGAACAATTTCTCAATCATTTAATAAATTACTTCTTGGAATATCTGGCCCTAGAGCTCAAACTGTGAAATACTATTCAAAATTTCCATTATTTTTCCTTAAAACACATAGCTAAGAGATTTTTACTATACTGTATTGTTAGGCAGGAAATTCCAGCACAGCCCTGGATATAATATAGTACCCTGATTAGATAACTATTTGTTAATTACTTTTTTGTGAATAAAAATATAGGATACAGCATATACTTGAAAAGGTAGTCATAAAAAGAATGTAACTAGATCCTGACCACATCAGAACCCTTCTTTCTCCTTTAGCTTTAGTGAAGTTTGGTAAATTCACACCAGGCATAGATTTGATATGGCATGTTTTCAGGGTTCATTTGCATTCTCCCCAGTGAATTCCCTATACTACAAAGGACCTTGTGCACTGCTTGCTTTGCACGCAGAATAATGAAGATGTCATGTGATCTGCTAGCAAGAGAGCTGTGAGGAAAATTGAGTAATTATTACTGACTACATTTTGTACAATCTTTGAATAAGCAAGAAGGTCTTATTTTGAAAACATTTATCTTTTGTCCAAGCCATACATTACAGTTTAATTTGACAGAGGGAAAAAACCCCAGAGAACAGGAAATTCTCCATGTAAAAAATGGAGAATGTCTTGCAAGACAACCAGGATATAAATATCACAATGAAGGTATTTCATCTAGAAATAGAAAGATGTAGTACGTTTTCAAAGATAGATACATCCTTTTCTTTGAGGATTTTTGAGATTTAAACACACAATGAAGTAATGAGGATGATCATTGAGGAAAAAAGCACCATTATCTTGTGAAATCAGCATCAACTTCCATGTAGAATTCACTGCTCCTAAGAACACCACCCCCCTGTTTTCTCGAGTGTCCATTTGAGCCTCACACAGGTCACTCTCACTACAGATGTGCATCTTACACGTCATTTTTTTGGCTCAGCCTCCTCCTGCTCATCTCAAATATGCAGACCCTCTAGGTTCACTAAGTGCTTCGAACAGACCAATACAGAAAACTAAACAGCACATTGGCACATACTTGGCCACTGGTCTGATGGGGCTCATCCTATTTAATTGTTAGTGCATTCTCATGGTTTTCCCACATGAAACTAAGCAGTGCTGGAGCAGGAATCAGGAGCTGCACAGATCAGCAATTAGTCCTGACCAGCTCTATGCCACCACCATCATTTTGTGAGCAGAGCATGGGAGAACCTAAGCCATATGGATACCAGCCTTTTCATGCTACTAGTCCTCAGGACCACAAAATGCCCTTCATAATTTTACTTATACAGATGTATCCTTAAAAGTCAGTTCTCTGAGTGCTCAAGAAGAGATGGCTGACATCCAAATCAGAAAAGCCTGGAGCTATTCATACAGAAACAGGAACTCTGTAAGAGCCTGCCAACAGAAGAAACAGATGTTTTCTGTGCTACAGAACTTAGAAATCCTCGATAGCTACTCCCTACTAAATCAAACAAAACAAACAACAAAAAATAAACCCAAACCAAAATCCAAAACAAATCTGGGGTCAGTATTAGTTTAACATAGAACCATAAACCCTAAAGACATAGTTCTCCTTGGCTGAGATTTAAGCACTCGAGCAGATAGATGTGTATTTATGCCCTTGAAGGAAAAACCATGACAGCTGGCCAAAACTGAGCTCTGATGGGGCTTCACAAGTTCCTCTCAGATTCACAGATAAAAATAGATGTTCTGTCAGTAGCAAGACAAGCCACAAGGAAAAGGCTAATGCGTCCTAATGAAAGAGGATTTGGAAATGAAAGACAATAATTTAAAAGAAAAGTAATCATAAAAATATGGACAAGATTGCCTGTGGCAACGCCCACTCTGCCTATGTGTGACTTTAATTCTGGTTGAAGCATGAAATTACTGTACTACTAAATGCCATAGAAAATGGGGAGCCAGCTAAATCCTGACAGGACTATAGAAGGAGGAGACACAATAAGGATGTGATGACTAAAGTAGTCATGCCAAACTGGAAGGAAATTGGAGAAATTACATTTCTCTAAAACTAGAAAATTTAGTTCTTAATGCTGGGACTTCACAACAACCACTGAGGGACTGTAAACATTACACGAGGAAAATACACGATGAAGAAACTTGCTCAAGGATGGAGGAGCAAGGATTGGAAGTACCCATCAGCAGCTCATGAAGAAAACTGGCTGCACATGGACTGAATAACAGAGATTCAATTCAAAAGAAAAATCATTTAACATGTCTGATTTTGGAATCTATAGTAATGTTTAAGAGCACTGAGGAGACTGAAGTGAGAACCTGGAAAACATGCAAAGATGAAATGCTGCAAAGAGTATACTTACTGGAAAGAGTTCATTAAAGTGTGCTTGTGTAGGGCATGACGGCTGTGAGGCATTCAGGCATGGTGTTCACATCTTTGGAGAAAAGCTGTAGGGTTACCATGACCAATAAAGTAATGTAAAGAAAAGTACAATCAGATGCAGCTCCAGAGACAGCAAGACTGACTGATCTCATCATATTCATGCTTTTAAAAATAATTGCTTCTTCTGGCCTTTACTTTTCCAAGAAATTTTGGTGATGTGCAGAGTATTTAAGACTGATTACTGCACAGAGATTTGGGATATTAAAAAAATCTATAACTCAAGTAAATCACTGAGCTTCAGAAATGCCTCATCTTGTGTGTGCCTTAGACCCATCAGCACATTAACCTTTACTTTTTTTGCTTGAGCATCATTCTTCCTTTATAATTTATTTCATCATTTGCTATGAAAGTTTTTGAAATTCTTAGGTGCTTATCTGTCCTCAGATACACTTCAGTTGTGGACCCATATTTTATAATGGTGCAACCCATTGTCTTCACCTGACATACTTTCAACTCAAATTTGCACCTACAAGATGTGTTCTCAGTACATTGACAGCAGAACTGATTGCAATGTCCAGATTGAATACAAGCAAAACAAAACCAACACAAAACCAAGGAGATTCAAAGAACAGCACTGTGTAGTTTTGATTCCTGAGCTACAGATTCTTCAGGATGTAAGATTATAAGTGAGATCAAGGGAAAATGTGGCTCAATGTAGGATGTTGATTTTTCTAAAATGAAATGGAAAAATCAGACTATATCACTTCACTGAGCTCTAACATTAGGAAACTGTCTGAATTCACCCTTTTGTTCTCTTTCTCATTATATTAGTCTTTTATTCTTCAAATCTAGGGAAATAAGGAGGTGATAGGTCACCCTGCACTGACTAAAATTTTATATGGATATCTAGCAGTGTGTTAACTCATGAAATTTATGTCTCCTTCACTACTATAATGTCACTACTTTGCTCCCCTGCAACATGAATAGGTATCTCTTGTTCTTGCCTCCAGAAGTGCTAATTTGCACAGTAGGGTACTGATGAAATTGTTGCAAGGTAAAAGGAGTTTGAAAGCTGGCTTTCAAAAAGCCCTTAAAAAGAAAAGGAAACAAAAGGACAGAAAAGAAAATAAAATAAGAAATTACTGTGGGAATAAGGAAAACATAAAGGGTAAAATTGTGAAAGAAAATGAAGAGAGATATTAGGAATAATTTTTCCCCATCCTTTCTTAAAAAAATATACAAACGCAAGAGTAAATGAAACAGAGACAAATAGCACTGTCAGAAAGAAAAATGCAGAAGGTAAGCACCACTACTGAACGTGTCACTGAGGTCTGTAAAATAGAAAATGATACAGAATATGTCACACTAGATTGTATGGAAGTCTCCATTGGCCTTTAAGTTGCAAAATAAATTTGTGTAATGAAGAAGTAATGGTAACAAAATTAGAGTTAGGAGGGAACCTTAAGCAGGATTGGAAAAAGAGAAGAGGAAGGGGGAAAAAAGAGAAAGTGGTATGTTATAAAGCATAAGAACTTGGTAAAATCTCATAGTCAAATCAGAATGCTCTTTAGAACAGTGGTGGTTAAACACCTCAGAAAATTGAGAAACGGATCCTGCATAGAAGATCATTGTGGAATAATCTGCTAGGGCAAGTCTCTTCTAATCCCCAGTCAAGCCGATCATTTAAATACAAAAAGTATGAGACAGAAATCCCTTCCAAAACATTCTCATTCTTAAGGGTTAATGGTTTTCAGACTTCTCACTTTCTTATCAGCTACACAGATATTTCAGATGATGAGGGAATTGAAGCCTACACAACCTGAAAGTTCCTAAAGATGCCACTGCAAAACCAGTTTTCCCAGCTACTGCTCTCCAGCTCTCAGGAGAGAGCTACAGTTTCCCTCCAAAACAATGCCTCTAAAAGAGAGTTTAGGTGAGACACTTGTTGCAATTATGATATCATATCGTGTATTGCTAAACAGTTTTACAGATGTACTTTAATTTTTCCAGTTTTATATGACATAGGAAAAGTAGAAAGAATTAACATTTTCCATGAAATTCCAATCATTTGTGCAAAAGTTTGAGAGTTGAGTACATGTACAGAATTACTATGTGTAAAAGTAGGAAGAGTATTTACAATTGCATTACAGCACTACAGACTCCTCATGAGCACCTTCTCTCTGAAGTGCCTCATTATGTCCAAGACATGAAACTGAGACACAGAGCAGCTGTGTGACTTTCCTATGAACAGGAAGGAAGTCAACAGCAGATCTAGGAGCAAGATTGGTGTACACCAACCTCCACACAGGCAGGTTATTACAGGGGTGACAGAGGAGACGCAAATTTGATGCCACACGTCAGTGAGTAAGCTTTCAAGAGAAGTATGCCAACATATGCTGGGTTATGAGATAACTGAAATATGTTGCTATTTTGATCAGCTCATCACTGTTTCTTGCCCCTGAAATATGCCTTACTTTTTGCTGCAGCCACAGCCTCAAAATCACCTCCAGGAGTGTTTGCTGATGTCCATTAGGCCCAAGGCTCAGACTTCTTTTCTAACTGCTGCAGTTGTGACCTTCATGTCTTCATCACAGAACAGATCTGGAGCCTCTCCTGTGAAAAGACAAAGGGGTAGGTAACATGTGAAAAATAATTTTCTACATGGTATTTAGCCCAATGTGGTTTAAGCACATAACAGTATGATGCCACATATATCTAGTAAAAAAACAGTCTTCTCCTTCTCCTTATGTCTTTTTGCTAAAAGGATTTTTAAATTTTTTTTTTTAAGGAGTAGAAAACAACTTTGTTTTGAATTTTCCCTGATAGGGTGTTCACTTCTAAATTATGTTCCCCTCAGAATGGTTGTTCTTTTTGTCACAGGCTGTTTAAATTGTTTACTAGTCTGGTTGCAAAAGTAAATATAACTTTAAAAAAAATTTTTCAAGATGCACTCTAGCTGTCCAGAGGTGTGTTTTTTTCTTCCATTTTATCCCCACACTCAGAGTCCAGATTCTCTAATTTTCCAAACATGGTTGAAGCTTCATTGCTACATGCTACACTTGTACAGTCATGGCAGCACTGCTTGAAATTAGTGAAATCACACCAAAGCAAAAATGACATTAAGTCAAAGGAACATTCTCATTTCCCCCCAGATCAATATACTTTTGCATGGTAAGCCTTAGCATTTTGTCTCCTCAACAGGCCATGCTTTCTTAACCAAGTTTGACTCAATGCTCAGGTTGGATGGCTTGACATGGCCTCCCTAAAATCTCCCCCTACAAATACCTGAAAGAGAAATAATCTCTTTAAAGTTCAATGAAAACACAGATCATTTGTCATTGGAAAAGATCTTTCAAAAAATTTGTTGGTTTAATCACCTGATGCCAACAAGTCATTAATCAGCACAAGAAAGCATTCATCTGGAACTTGGGCATCTGTCAGCAAAAACACTGTGGGCATGTTCTTGGCACCTGTCTTGGCAAGATCTACCTGTAAGGAAAGGAGGCAATCACTCATATTCTGTTAAAATGTTGATACAGAAAAAGTGTGAAATACATGTTTGTGGGGGCAACACATTGCTGACTTCTCTTTACTTTTTTTTCGGTTTATTTACATATCGCTAATTTGCTGTATAACATCCAAATGCAGTTTGCCATTTTTCCCCCTGTATCAGACACTGAAGTTTTGACATTATCTAGTGGTAAAGACTGAAGAACTCTCCCCATGAATGCACTAAAAAGGGATATTGCAGCCATGAGAGCTGCCATCAAGAATAGCCATTACCATACCAAAAAATGTGTGGGAATGGCATTGAAGAATCAGATCCATTTTAAATTCTATTTTTTTCTGAAAGACCTTTTTTTTAGTGAATTTATTTAGGAAAGCTTTCTTATCTGCAAAAAACCCAACAAAACCCACTGCTGCCCTGAGGGAAACATGGTGTGGGACCATGTGGTATAAACATGGAATGCTTTTTTGGTTTGGGTTTCCAGAAAGAAACCAACTCACATCAGTTGCATTCAAGAGTGACCACATTTGAAATACAGAATAAGGTCAATGCTGGCTGTTATGACCAAGCTGTCACAAAACCTAGCAAAGCAAATCTTCAGAGGCTTAGAAACTTTCCTGCTTGGAAACAGCAGGGAGGAAATGACCACTTAAGTCCGCATCTTACACTGCACCTCATTTGACCAGGGAAGGAGGGCACAAGAAGTTGGACACCATGAACACACTGAGGAGCACACTGCCTTTTTCAAAGCGGAACAGCATCTACTTTCCCCTGAAAACCAGAGACTGAGAAAGCCTTGAGCTACATACTCAGTGGTAGTTTGGCCCTGGACCAAGGAAACAGAAGGGCTTTTTGGGGACTGGCATCCACCAAATTTGGCCACAATCAGATCCTCCTTCAGCCACATCTGAGATTCAGAAATGTTGCTTGTCCACACAGAACAAAACCAAAAATGTTCCCTCCTTTTCTGTTTGCTCACACAGGGCTCAGCCTTGCATGGTCTGTAAACCTAATAAGAGCATCTCAATCAATTACATTCCTAATCATTGCATATGGACAGTTTATGTGACTAAGGGAATCACATGCAACAAGGACAACATTT
Source organism: Molothrus ater (assembly GCF_012460135.2). Classification (NCBI taxonomy): domain Eukaryota; kingdom Metazoa; phylum Chordata; class Aves; order Passeriformes; family Icteridae; genus Molothrus; species Molothrus ater. The sequence continues at coordinate 32,008,951 of NC_050478.2, read as the reverse complement.
TTTCCTATGTTCACCCACTTTAACTTTACACCCCTAAACCAATATGTGTTCAATGACACACAAAAATTTACACTAAATCACTAACTATAAACACCAAAACTCCAACCACATCTTTGTAAAATGTGAAGCAGCTGCCTTGGAAAAAGAGGAGAAACTACTAAAATTCTGTGAAGCATATAAGGGGAGAGACACTAAAATATATTTTGACCACCCAGTTTTCAAAAATAAAGAAAAGAGGTACAGCTGGAAACCACAGGAACCATAGGAGTTGTTAGTGTAAATTCCACTGTTTTGCCTGTGATTTTATCGAGCTTGTGCAACAACAAAACACATTCTTGAAGTGGTGAACTCAACAGACTAAAATAATATCTATTAGTTTACCCTGAGGCCCTGCTTTCTTCTGTGTAATTTGGAAAACCTCCAGGGAACAGATGTATCCTGCCAGTCCAGACAAGCTCTGTTTACCACCTACTCCAATCAGAAGTTCATAACCCCTAGAAGCTTATAGGATAGGATTGATTCTGTGCCTGATGACAAAACATCAATAAAATAACAGTAACATAAAGTAACTTCAATAACTTTCTCAGTGAAGTTCCTAAATTCCTTTTAATTGTACCAAGCCTTCTACCCCTCCCCTTTTTCCTTTTTTTGTCTGTTTTTGAGATAATCTCCTGACACCTAAAGGTACATTGTCTTCACCTCAGCATTCTCTATTGCTTGCAATATTTGAGGAAGTGGAAAGAAACATTCTTTTCCTTTATCAAATATTGAAAGTCTGCCAAGGAGCAGAGCTGTCTGGTTACACATTCTTTACATTGAGTTGCTCCAAAGCATCCCACCAGGAATCTGATGGGCCCTGACTGAACGCAGAAGAGAGACCCAGTGAACTTGAAGGGAGGTTGACTGGGCTGTAGGAGCACATGAGAATTTCACATCTGGCAGTTTGCACCACAAAGGCCAAAGGACAATAAACCACTTAATGACAAATTTGCATCAAACTTTATTAACTCTTGGAATATCTCTCCCAGACTAATTAAAGCATGCTGTTATTTGCGGATCATAGAACACCATAGGAGGAATGAGGCCAGATGAAGACTTGGCCCAAAATTAGATGAGATCCAATTGCTAAAATTTTGAAATGTGTCTGTTGAAATTATTCCTTCCACAGAAAACTATGTTTGAGACATTGAAAGAAATCTCTTGTACTTTATATTCTAATAATTTATATTAGCATCTAAAATTATTTCCACAATTTTTTTTTTTTAACATCAGATACAGATTCTAAGGGAAGAAAGACCAGAGATTGAAGACAGCAGGTTGGACTTTTTTGCTTAATATTTGCTACATGTGTCATTGAGATATCCCCTTCATTGTCTTTATGTCTCACGTCACTGAAAAAAATTATTGAAAAAAGCCTTGAAAAAACCATTGATGAGAACCTTCTCAAATAAAGAGATAATGTGTCTAATCTGGTTGCATCTAATAAAGACCTAAAAACCTGTCCAACCAAATCATTACTGGAAGCAAATTCTCTTTGACTTCACTGTAGAACTTTGTCAGCCTTATTCATCATTTCACAATGGATCCATCAAAAGACCCCATAAAAACTTACAGGATTTAATTTCACAATCAATTTTCCAGGACTGCCAAACTGTAAGCCTAAGACGCCCTGCCACTTTGCTTGCCAAACTGAGATACCACTCTCAGTCACCAGACTTTAGAGAGAAGATAATAGCTTACCAACATTTTCAAACAAAACTAGTGATACCTGAGAAGGCTTCTTTCTGCAGGTCTGATGATTATCACATCAACCTCCAAATCAGGCTAAAAAAAAAATCTACAATCCCTATAAGAGGTCCCCATGATTATCTTTGAAATTCAAGCATTTCTTTAATCCTCTTGGAGCGAAGCTCCTACAATAGATGGCTTTGTCAAGAGTGCCTTCTCTTATATAGCTCCTGTCTGATAATGTGCAAAGTGAAAGCCAATGACACTGAAATCCTAGTAGAGCTCACTGAGAAGAAAAGTTTGTGTGTTAAACCATTTGACACTGCAAATAGTACAAACTGCTTCAACAAAGCTAATCTCTGCCAGCAGGGGCCTCTGTCTCTTTCTGGAAATCACTGATATTACACATGACCACAGTGATGGTATCTGTTGAAGAAAGATTACAAATAATGACAAGGAACAACAATGAAGTCTGTCCCTCACTTACTCAGCAAAATCCTCATCTTCTGAAAACTGGCTGGTTTTCTTCTGGGCAGGAAAACAAAGCAAATGTTGTAAATCAGATTTTAGAAACAGAAGATGAGATTTGGAGCCATGATGGGTACTAAGATATTGCTTGACACGAAAAATACAAATTACATTGAACTGAGGTAAGGTAAGCATATGTATGAAAAAAAGTTATGGGTAAATAAAATAAATCTATGATGACACTTAGAAGTTCTGGCTTGTTTAGATTTAAAAGGTACAGCAGCTGGGCAGCAAAGCAACTCCAGGTCTGCTATGTAGTGGCGTTATTTACTGTATGCTTAAGGTACTGTCCTTGTTTTGAACTAATCTAATTTTAAAAGCATTTTCCCTTTCTTGGAAACAAAAGACAAATATTGCTTTTCTTATAAAGGCCTGCTACATCATTAACTCATTAAAAGATAAGGCAAACTATCTACAGCATTATAGATTATCTTTCCAGCCTCAGAAAATAAGTGGTGTTAATTTCTGTGGAGTACAAAAAAACCCAGTGAATCTCTGTTCAAACAAAAAAAATTGAGGTTGTTTTTAACACTGAGCCACAGTCTGCTCTTCCATAAGGGCACCAACAAAGTCCATTTATCAGCTCTGTTGCTGCATGGTGCCCTGCATAAACTTCCATCAAGAGTGTTACGAGTTTGCACTGCAACAAGCCCTGAACAGCGGAAAGCAATGACTTCATGCAAGCACAGCATCATGATGGGTTACGTGTTCCCTTTGTAGATATTCCAGTTACACCCACTGCATGGCAGCCTCAGACAAGGCTGGGCTCACAGAAGCAGGCATGTCAATGTAGCTCCCTAGGAACTCCTCAAGTAGCTCCCCACAGCTATGTAGAGCTCCAATAAACAAGACCTGTCACCACTCAGTTTTTAAATCAGTTTTTAAATTGCTGGCACAAGGCAAAATACTTTCCAGCTACCAACATACCTCAAAATACTTGTCTGTAGTGTCCATCACCATTTTATAACAGAAATGACAGTCTTTGCTTTCCACTAGTTTATCCCCATAGACATGTGCTGACTCATATCCAGAGATAATGAATACCATTTGGTTGTTGTAAGCACTTGGGTGAAGCAAACAAAATACCCCAAAGATAAAAAAAAAATTTTCTTTTGTAATGTTGTCATCTGGCATCAAAATAGGATGTCTTAAGAAAGACTAACTGATATATTCTGCAAAGACATTAGTTATCCTTAGTAAATATCCAGTAGACATTGTGCTTGAATCTATATATTCTTGAACATGAACCAGGAGGTCTCTAAAACTAGCAAGCTCTCCAGCCAGTTGAACAAGAAAATATAGTTAAAACAAATGTCCGCTCTCCACTGACTGGCACACTTAAATGGGCCATTATGGCTTGAGGCTCCAGGGCAGTACAGGACACACAGAAACATCAGCACTGCCAGGACCTTCCATGGTCACTAGTCCTGTTTTTCAATACTGCTCTAGAAAACAGGACAGAGATCATCATGAAAATTAGCACTTTCTCAGTTGTCACCTCAAACTTCCTTCTTTCCCAACTTCCATGCCAGGAGGGATGCAAACATGGGTGATGGGCCAGTGCAACCCCACCAAAACAAGGTATGTGGTGTACAAGAGGACCTGACAAGCCCTTGCCTCCTTGCCTTCACAGTGATCCATGGGGTGAGCAGACAAAAAAAATATTCTGTAAAAGAACAGAGCTGCACTCCAAGGAACAGGAAAGCAGATAAAAACAAACCAGGATCAGACTCACCTGTTTTTACAAGCAAGGGCAGGATTTGCTGACCCCATTATGTCCTTCCCTCTGTCTTGAATCTCTGCTCTGGTGTTCAGCTACCCTTTGAAAACCCTAATTCATGGAAAGGGCTGTCAAGCACCGGAACAGAATAACCAAGGGTGTGGTTGACTCACCATCCCTGGAGGTATTTAAAAGATGTGTAGATGTGGCACTTAGGTACGTGGCTTAAGGGTCGACATGGCAATGCTAGACTAATGGCTGGTCTTGTTAATCTTAGAAGTTTTTTGCTACTTAAATGATTTGTGATTTTATGATTATTGTTTCAGAGCTCCTTCAATCTCTGTTTTGTTCTACCTAGTCTTCCAAATGTTGTTTGACCCGTGAAATGTTGACCTTTTCTTGTCAAAAAACAACCAACTGAAAAAGTAAGCACAGCAAACTTTGCAAATCATTGCTCTATTTAAACTAAATACATTTTCTGTCTCAGCTTCCTACCCATCTGATCTTTAGGTCACTTTAGCGAAGGGACTGTCTTCTATTTTTAACAAAAAGCATCTGTTCTTCACCAGTCCACAATCCAATGTCCATCATTAGATTGTAAAGATCAGCAATAATAGAGTTTTGTCTGGTACATTAGCCCATGATATAGACCTGAAAGCCATTGGAGAGGTCTCTCGTATTTAGGATGCATTGGAACCTCAGATCAGTTGCTGGGAAGTTTTGAATCCTTGCCTGGTGAAGACATGTGTCTGCTTGTACTGTGGCTCAAATATTCTTGATTATTGGTGGAACAAAAGCTTGTTGCTGGAAGTGGAAGCCAGCTATCTTTCTGTAGATGGTAATCAGGGAACCTGAAGAAAGGAAGTTGGAGGCAAATACTGCACAACACCTCTGAAAATAAAAAGGGAAAAAGAGATGAAGACTCTCAGCAGACAAGGGTCAATGAAGTGTTAAATGGTGAGACAGCCTGGTGAGCATACATCTACTTGTGTGTCACAGAAAATACTTCATTTCTAGCCTCATCCTTGATGCAGTCCCACAGCAGTTGCACGTCTGGTTATGAGCCCCAAGGGCACATCTGACAGGTGGATGACCACATGAGCCTGCAATTCAGGGAACTCTCAATGTCACAATAAATCTAGTGTGTCTCTTTCCATTTACCTATAAGAACAGCAAGATTTTCAACCTGCACTAAATTTCAAACACTATATTTTCTCCTATTCCCTTTCATCTGCTAGCTATTGTAGTGGAAAGCTAAATAGTAATTATTTCATGTATTAAATACAGGATTGCTATAATATGACACTTCAAACCCTAGATGGAGCTTAGGCTTAATAATGAAGCTGCCAGCAGCTGGATTCATAAAGGCAACATACTAAAAATTATGAATTTCTTTAATAGTTACCTTCTGCCTATCATAACTGAGAAAGAAAATGTAACTTCATTAATATTAATGACAAAACACTGAAGCACTGTGCATTTCCCGGCTTAACCTCAGTTGAATAATCAACAGTTCTGTCCTACAGGAAATCTGGAATACAAACGTCCATGGAAGTATTGAACTGGGATTGACCTTTTACAATTAAAAATAATCACACATTTTCATCACATAATATTTTGTTCAGAATTTCTGTTGCAATTAAGATACCACATTTTTACAAAGTTTCTGATGATAAAGGGTTTTTGGTAATGAACCTGGCTCCAAATGCATTTGGAGCAAAGCATGGTCAAAATAAATACAAATCATTTTGAGAATGCACAAAACCATCACTCATCACAGATTAGAGGAAAATTAGCTGATCTCAATAAGAAAAATACCAGCAAATACCATCATGGAGGATGAGGGGGCATGCTCCTCTCTTTACTGCGTTATCCAATACTTTTTCTGTCTCTCCAGAAGACACTGGTCCAGGTGAATTAAAAGGAGGCCACCTAAAAAGTGGATAGAGATTAAAATAAAATAAAATAAAATAAAATAAAATAATTAAAAATAGAATTAAAAAACAAATAAAAATAAAATAAAAATATAAAAAATATAAAAATAAAATATAAAATAAAATAAATAAAAATAAATAAATAAATAAAAATTAAAATAAAATTAAAATAAAAATAAATCAAATCAAATCAAATATAAATTTTAAAAGGGCTCTGAGATGCTGGAAATTTGCATTATTTTTGTCCAAATAGGAAGAGAATCTTGTTTCTTTAGATGTTAGTGTACATGTCAACTATGACAAGCAGGTCTTTAAAAGAAATACTGTAAGAGGAAAATTCATTAATAATGCAGTTATTCCCTCCTCAAATCAACAAATCCTTCCTTCCCAGAACTTCATAAAATAATGCATTCTCCTTCTTTCCTTGTGTTTGCAATGAATTTTACTCTATTTTAGAATTCTTAAGTAGTTATATTAAATTCCTGAATTTCATGTTCAGCACTTTTCTTGATTTGACCTGTTTTATAAAAATGGAAATTTTAAATTTTTGGCTAGATTTTGTTTTAAAAGAATTCAAAACCATTCAAAATAAAGAAGAAACAACCCTATTAAGCACTATGGATTTTGAGATCTTAACTCTGAAATCTTTGTGAAAGAATAAAAGGTTTCCTATCTCAAAAAGAATATAGTTTTGGGAAGTAAACAGGAGAGTATTGAGACGTTAGCTTTGCATGTCACCAAGTTAGACCTGACCGATTTTTCCAAGCCAGAGATGTTTCAGATTTGAGTAGTCACTTCCTTTTTTTATCTTTACAGCTTGTTCCTTAACAAGATATTTAGTTGATGCCTGGTGCATTCCTTCATGGGATGAAGTACGACCTAGTGAAAAAATTTATACAATTCATCCGCATTAAAAGATGCAAGAACAGTACAGATAATTCAAAATGTTTTCTTTGTAAGTCACGTATTTTCTTTGTGTCATGTGAGATGACATGAAGACATGACATCTGAACAAGAATCTAATATGTATTTATGATAACAGTGAAGTATTTACACAGAATATTGGTCTTCCTGTAACAAAATTAAAAACACTAAAACACTTATCTGTAGATTTTGGACTGGAAACTTTATAGTTACACAGGTTCTGGTGAAGAAATACAATATATTTTAATTGCCAAAAAAATTAAATTGTCATTTGGAAAGTAAGAAGGTTGTCACCTACTCTAGGTGGCACTGCCTTGATGTCTTGGACTAGATGATCTCCAGAGGTCCCTTCCAACCCCAACAGTTCTGAGATTCTCTAATTACCTTAATCTCCCAAATCAATTGAATTACTTTCAGTGGCCATCTTCTATGCTTTTATTCTCATGGCAGAAAAAGACTGTTCATTTGAAGCAGCATCATAAAGTTTCTATGGATTTTGTCTGATATCTTTACAGGCGAAGAAATTGTTGTCTTTACAGGTGAAGAAAACATAGAGGGTTAGAGGCTAAGCACCTGCAATTTAGGGAATCAGTTTCTGTGTCTCAGCCATCTCTAAAGTCAATCAGTGGGGCCAACATCCGGCATCGCCAGCAAAAGCAGCTGAAGGATTTTCCTTCCAAAACTCCATAGCCCCTTCACTTTCTGCTTCTCTCTTCTAAAACAGTTTATAACTTCCCAGGAACATATGCTTTCCTCTTTAATCAATTAATTTTTAAGCTTTCTGGTTTTTTCTGTGGTTTATGGTTGCCATCATGGACTACAGCACAACAATTATAACATTAGGTAAGAAGCAAATGCTCACCAGTGTCCATAAACAATATGCTGCTGAATCAATGCATGAGGCTGAACAATTCCATATCTATCCACTTCAGGCATATTCAAATCATTAATAAAATAGAAAAGTTTGTTATTCTTTTACTGGAACATAGGTAAGACCATGTTCTTCCGTTTTTTCCAAATATCCCTGAAATGTAACACAAAGGCATAAAAATTATTACCAAATGAAGCAACACTGAAATTTAACAAAATCAAGAATTCAAAATCATGCTGGCTAAAATTTCTGAAACATTTCACCATGTACAAGGTTGGGGCTTTTTTAATTATTGAAGTCCATAGCATTGAGTGAAACACAGATAGTCTTTGAGAATATATCATCTTGGGATTCCGAATTCCAGAAAAGTCTTGCTGATTTACTTGATTGACTACTTCACAGCTTCTGAAAATTTCACAGCACTTCCATCTGCATCCTTTGAAACTGAAATGCTTTGAATGTGAAATCCCCAGGTATCTGACACTCAGAAAATTAATCAGTGAGTAGATTATTTTCTCCTTCTCTTGGGAAGGATTAAATAAGATCTCTATGCAAATATGTAAAGTGCAAAAATATGAAGGATAGATCTCATTTAATCAGGACATTTAATCACAAATCTAATGCAATATCATCTCCCAGACAAAGGAATATTAAGGTGATTGTGCTAAATTTCAGCCTATTCCCCAAAATGAGGTGCTTACACGATGGTCAGTGGAGACCATCGGGTTACAAATTTACTTTAGCAGTGAATAAATTAACTCGAAGACCCTTATGTATTCATCAGAACTGCAAAATATTGAGACATAAACTTTGTGTTTATATCATTTTTATACAACTGGACTGCTTTCCTTAGATGTGTAAGGGAAAAAATAGCTACAGAAAGCTGCTAAGTCATGTTGAAAACACAGAATAAAACAACTTTTATTAAGCATTATTATAATGCTGAACTCTGGTACGATGTGATCCTCAATTTTGCCACTTAATGTGGCAAAGTATTCCACAGATACATATGACAGGATTCATCATCCCCAGAAGTTTGATTTCTAATTGCACTCTTTCAATTTTGTGCATGGAAATAAAAACCTGCAGAAATCACTAGGAATTTATTAAACCAGGACTGGAAAACAAACAATCTTCCATCCTAGGTCATATATTTTTGTTTTTCAAATTCTCACAGAAAGTATTCTGCACAAAATGAACCACAGTAACAGGTGGATTTCAAGGAAAACTTCATTATTGTCACAGTGACTGAGGCTCTCATCTTCAACAAGCAGCCTAAATTCTCTGTCTCAGAGATGGAATTTGAACCAAAGGGTTCAAAACATTTGAAACATTTAGGGAATACAGTGGTGAAAATCCTTACAGCACAGCAGAGAATTTGCTGCAAACTCAATACTGTTCAGCAAGAGGAAAAAGATTTCTCAAAAGTTTTGTGCATCTAACCCAGATTTTTTTTGTCCAGTCAATAATGTAATGCATTTGGGATACACCTGCTATTGATTTTGAGATGATGAAAGCCAGAATTTAATAAGACTTGAATATATGTCAATAAGAAATGCCTATATGTATTTAAAAAAAAGAAAAAATAATTATGAGTTCCATGTATAATAAGTAGAAGAGGAAAAAGACTGCAGATTTAATTTTTTTTTCCTATTGCACAGTGTATTAAAATACTTTGGGTTGGGCAAAATAGAAGAATGAAATGTAAGTATATGGTTTTGAACTTGTCTTGCTTATTTAAAAACTGAGCAACATGTTCATGAGAGCCTGTAGGAAATGGAAAGTGCACTTGCACAGGGACAGCTGGAGGTGGGACATCACAGCACTGCCACAGTCCTGACTCACAGCAGACTTATGAGTGCCTTGGGCAAAGCAGAATAAGCAAATACGAAACAGCAAGCAGTTTCCAGTAGGACTGTGGAAGTATTGTCATAGATTTTTCAGTGAAATGAATCATCTGCAAACCTCAGCGGTGATTTTGACTGGTGAGCTCAATGAAGGTAACAAATGCTTCCAAGGCATTTTGTTCTTTTAGCTCAATGTGTACCCCTAATTTTAAATCCTGGTTTTCTTGATCTAAATTTTAAATAATGCCCACAAGTATAAACACTTGCACATTTTTGTTCTTTGTGGCAATGTTCCAGACTTAAATACTATTGAGGACCCCAAAATTATGGTACCAATATTAGTTTGCATCAGAACGTGCCTCCATCAAGCAACATTTTCAAATTTTCTGCAGTTCTAGAGGCAGAGCGGGTGAGTCATATGCCTTGGGGAATGCTAAATAAAACCCTACACTACATGCTAATCTCACCCACTCTAGCAGATACCTCAAAAAATGTTATGTGGCTACAGATAAGATGAGAACTGACAGAAAATACTGCAGATTAAAAGCAATATGATCTGTAAGAAAAATATCTTAACCTCTGAACTATGGAAAGAACTTAGCAATGAACAGTAGTGAATCACTGCACTTTAACAAGTTCATCTCTTAAGCTCTTTTTTATGAACTAAGACTTAATTTAAAATGCTCATTTGTGCAGTTTGCTGTGAATGATTCTTTCCATTATGAAAACAATCCACAATTTGACTGTTCCAGATAATAGCATGGAGTGATGGCTTAAGACACATGAAGGCACTTCAGTGTAGCACTTGAATGCATTTACCAGGAAGAAATATTGGTACACAAAAATCATGTAAGAAGCTATCATTTTGATCTACACATGACAGTACGAAATCATTCCATCACAGCTCACTGAGACAATGCTGTAAATGCAATGGAAAGGGACCAATTTACTTGTTTCTGGGTTGTCATGCAGCTCACCTGCTGGGATTAGTGGAGGGACTTGGTAGAAGAGCATTTAACAAGAGGAACTTGGCTGAAGAGCAGTGGACAGACAGAAGAGGTACAGACAATGAGTCCACTGCCTTGTACATGCCTTAATTTTTCTTAGAAGGAGCAGTGGATGGTTTACAACACTGACTTAAAATGTGAAGAATTCTACTAAAATTTCACAGCAAATCCTTAAAGGTTCATAAACTCTCAAATTTTATGCCACAAGACTGTTGGGGGTGTAACATGCTTGGAGAACAAGATCCTGTGATGTTGACTTCACATCCTTGGTTTATTTAACAAGTTTCCTGTGAGAAGAATACACAGCCTTTGCTGCCCAGGAGCTCCTTTCATCAGCTTCCCTTTGCAATGGGAAGTGTTATGCTTTTGTACTCTAGAACCACGGCTGTGGTTGCTATTGGAACGACAGTCATTAGCTGAAAAATCCCTCCCTGATCAGAGGAATTTCTGAAAGCCTTTTAAGGCTGATTCCCCATTAAAGGAGCTATGACAGTTTACAAGAGCTCATGAGCTCACTCTGACGCACAGCAAATTTCTTTTCTCCTAAACTTTCCATTCATTTTGATGGGCAAAAAGGAGATTAAGTTCTGTTAATGCAAGATTCTATGTTAATATGAATTTGGAAACACTTCAAAAAATGAACTAAGGTATAAAGAAGACAAAATGGTCTTTTCTTCTCTGATGTGAATATAGACAAAATTAAAACAAGACATGAAAGAGAAAACAGGGTAAAAGCTTATTCAATTAAGATTCGTGGATTTATACCTACTTTTTTAAACCTGGTGAAAATGTAATCCATTAGCAGCAATATAGATTGGCTGGAAAATTAGACAACTGATTGCAAAAGCAGTTAAATTACACATCAAACACACTTAAATGCTGCTAAAGATTTTATCTCAATACTTCTAAAATCATAGAAAGTTTTTAAAACTGAAAAATCTTTTTTGCTATCTTCTTCCAGACATGTAAAAGGACAAGCCAGTGTATTACCTTATAGTGCTTTTCATGGCATGAAAAAAGAAGGCACAGTTTTTTCTGTAGAGTTGTTTCCTGTTCAAGTTACAGGAAGGATAAAAAAAAGGGATGGTAAAGAGGGCATATCCACTGACAGCTGGACTCTCCCTTGATCGTGTTCTTCATGAAGAGCAAAACAGACAGTTTATATGAGCCTATTTTGCATTGACTGTCTGACTCCTCTTGTAGCAAAATCTACCACCAGTATAACAGTTTTGGCCAACATACAGCCCTCTCCATTTGAGTGTTATATTAACATTTCCTTTGATCTGCATCCATCTCACCTACAGAGACTCCAAACTTCACCAGACTGGGACTGACCCTCCTTGATGTTTTGTGGTACTTGGCAAAAGTAAACTCAACTTCTGACGTCCATTTCAGTACACCTACAGGCACCATGCTGAGACACCCAGGCTAGGACAAAGTGGGCTCAAGGCTTCTTGTGAACAGAGGTAAAGCCAAATTTTATCATCTGCAATCAGACAGCAACTTGTGGGAGTGCAGTGTCAGTTCCAGTTTGCACCAAGCAGTTTCACCCTCCTCCTTTCCCCTTGCTTGCCACAACTTTTAAAGTTTTCCAGTTTGTAAAGAAATGAACTTTGCCAAGGCCCAGACAAGCTGTAGCCAATGGTTGTGATAACACTGTAATAACTGTGGAATAGATTTTACCACTGCTGTTGAGGGAAGATAGGTTTCTCACTTCTGTATGGAACTTACTCTGGAGCACTGCTGATGTTGCAGTGGTAGTTGAATGAATTGTTGGTCTGGAGCTTGTCTTCAGAGACAGCACCAAGCCTATTACCTATAAACACTGCTTTTCCTACTCCAGCATTTCCAACAAGCAAGACTACTTTGCCTTTTATTATGAGTAAATCAATGTAGTACTGGAGATATACAGTCTAAAATGTGTGAACAAAGACTGACTAAAATTGAAAAGAAAAAACCCCATCAAACACTTGCACATCACAGTCTACTTTTAAAAGCAAACTGTAATTTCTGTTTTTCTCTCTGACTAGGACTAAATTCTAAAAAGCGATGAAGCAGGATACACCATACTTTTATTCTCAAAGAATTGCTAAAATAAATTGTTTTACTTTTTACACAGTATTTCTACTTGAAAATTTTTATTCAACTTCTTCTAATAGGAAGCTTTTGAAATCTGGTTGTATCTGAAGTGCATTCATTCCACCTCAGGCATCACAGAACTAGTCTCCCTATAACTGTTAGAGAAGCAAAGACTGGTGAAAGATGAAGGTGGTTTAATTTATCAATTATTTCAATTAATTTTTGACCTGGCTTTCAACTTACCTAAAACCATTTGGACAAAGAGTTGGCAATAAACAGCTTTACTTACTGTGAGCACCTAAAAGCTTCCTTGCCTGATAAATCTTTCTTTTCCAAGCTCTTCAATTGTCTGATAAATATTTCTTTTCCAAGCTCTGTGTTTTCCTATCAAATGTTAACCCACAAAGACAACAACAGAGTTGATAATGGATTATATCTTTTGATCATCAAATCCATGTTTCTATGTCCATAGTCTTCTAATCTCCCCAGGAAAATTCCTACTCATCTAAGTGTTAAAAAGTTGTACAATACAAGCTAATGCAATCAAAACACCATGAATCACTTGAGAAGATCCTATGCAGAACACACTGAAAAAAGTGAAAAAAACCATACCTTCAAACTGAGGCAATTACAACTAATTACAGCCCATGCTTTCCATCCTTCACTGACAGGTATATATCATACTATCACACCTTCTACAAGTTGTCTTCCAAAAATACAACTCTGACTTTATAAATTGTTCAAAAGCCTAGTGGAAAGGTGATGAAATGATTTGCTTCCTCTAGATCTCATACACTTTGTTTGTGTGAAGCTAATTTAGCTGGCAAAAAAAATTATCTGTGCATAAGTGTGGCCATAAGAAAATGTTAAGACTTCAATTTGGTGCACAGTTGCCGTAAGCATTATTTTCAATTCTTTAAATGGACTTGGAGCCTGAATTTCTCTTACTACGGATAAAAGGTATCCCACAGAGAAGTTGGTAGATGGCCCAGAAAGGCTGGAATCCTGTGCTGGAAGCCTGTGCTAGGGCAGGTTTCTGGGAGGACCTGTGAACCTGCATAGAGAGGAGCCCACGCTGGAGCAGGCTTGCTGGCACAACTTGTAGCCCCATGGGGGACCCACACTGGAGCAGTTTATGAAGAGCTGCAGCCTGAGGAAAGGACTCAAGCTGGAGAAGTTCATGGAGGCCTGTCTGCCATGGGAAGGACCCTGTGATGGAGCAGGGGCAGAGTGTGAGGAGTACCTCCCCTGAGAGGGAAGGAGGAGCAGAGACAATGATGAGCTGACTGCAACCACATTTTCTATGCCCCTGTGCTAATGGGGTGAAGAGGGAGAGAAAATTGGGAGTGAAGTTGAATTGGGAAGAAGGGAGGAGTGGAAGGAAGGTATTTTTAAGATTTTGGGGGTTTTTTGACACTACCCTACTCTGATTTGATTGGTAATAAATAAAACTAATTTCCCCAAGTTGAGTCTGTTGTGCCTATGACAGTGTGCTGAGTATTTGATTCCCCTGTCTTTATCTTGACCCAAGAATTGAATTTTTTTCTCCACTGTCCAGCTGATGAAGGAGAGTAATTATGGCTTGGTGGGCTTCTGGCATTTAACCAGGGTCAGCCCTCCACACACTACTGCTCTGATTAAGCAGTACACATAAGAGAGATAAAAAACGCCACTTAACTGATGACAAAATTCTCTGAAATGCCTATTTGAGGATATATGTGGCTACCAAATGAATAATAAATTAACAGAATAAAAATTAGAAGGAAGATTTAAATAAATAATGGAGTTTGATCCAATTAATCTTCAAACTGGATGTTAAAAATGCCAACTAATACCATCAGATACTCAGACGTTCTACTCCAGGTGCTGGGGTTTCAGGTGATGAATACTAGCTCTGGATATTGTAGCTGGGGCAGCAGCTCTTAAACTTGTACCTCAAACAGCAGCCACATTTACAAGCAATGAATGTGTGCCTATGACTCTGTCAGGATCACAACCTAGAAATCATCAGTAAACTTTTCAGGGAAAGAAAGTTAAGATATGTTGTTTAACAAGAACATGATCAAGGCAATCATGTTTATTACAGTCCCACAGAGAATTATCTGCAACACAATGCATACACTATTCCTTGAACAAGCTAAACAAACTCTGATTGAACATACCTTAGAGTTTTTTACCAGAATCACAGAGGGTGATAAATTCAAAATGTTTAACTTGACTTTGTATGAGTTTATTAGAGTTTAATTAATTTAAAAGGTGACTAGTCTGCTTTGCCAATGTGAGTTCTCCTGAAAGCAGACAAATGCAGAGGAGGGGAAAATCTCTCTCAAGGTCAATGGAAATAATCACAAGATGATTCAGAGCAGGAGTCTAAATTTAGGTGCTCCAAAATATTTCTTGAAAAAGCCACTTCCTGTTTCTCAGATAAAGCTAGATTATATGGCTCACCCCACCAGGCACCTTGCTGAGTAACCTGAGGATTACTATGGTTTAAGTTTCTAAGACAGGAAAGCATAAAATTCCAATCACTTTCCAAGATTACATTCAGATCTTAGATTTGGATTTCATTACATTCCAGCATTTCAGAGAGCCCACAAAATTGGTTTGGCTGTATAATTAATAAGAAGGAAAGAAGTCTTATCTTACTGTGCTTAGACTGACTGATTTAGATTTCCTACACTAGTCTTCCATCAATGCCTTGAGAAGGCTGACCTAGAACAGAGACCAGATAGAGTTAAAGAATAAAGTAGGTATTTATTAAAAGGCCTCAATGGACACATCTTGGGCAGTGCAAGAGCCCAGGCAGGGCTACGCCCAAGATGGACTCAAAATGGTCACAAAATGGACAGCTGGTCATGGGTTGTCACACTTCTATAGGTTTTAGTCCATTAGCATATTGGAATTAATTGTTCGATTATAACTTTAGGTTATGAAGTCCCATCCTTCTTGTTTTTCTCTCTTCAGTCCACCATTGTTTATGCTCTTAGTCCTGAAATTTGTATTGATTGTCCTTGGTCCCAAGCTAGAAAAGGAATTGTTTTGTCTAGCTACTCTGTGAAGAAAGCTTACCATCACTTAATATGAAGATCAGAACCACACACTAAAGCAGCACTGAATCTGAAAAATATAAAAGCTAAAACTTAAGGCATCACCATGGTACAGTGATGCAAGGACTTTAACAATGGAATCTTAAGGCTATTTTACTGAGAGACTTTCCAAATACCAGTTTCAATAATCCCATCATTGATATCCTGAGTTACATCAGCTCACATCTAGGAGGCACAATCAGCATTACAGTATTCATAGGCTAATTTAAGGCTCTTTTCTGTGCCAAATAGGCAAGACAAAGGGTAAATTAGGTATTAAATATTACTTAGCAATAGTGAAAACCAAAGAAATTATAAGAATAAAAGAAAAAGGAATTTACACTGCAAAACTGTCTCCAGAAAAATAGAGGAAGAAGAAAATGGGAAAACTGGTAAAGGGAAAGCCACTGTAATTGTGTCTCAATGGCTCACCTTGTTAGCGTCCATAATGATGGCGAGGCACTCAGTCTACATAAGATCTATGTAGATCTTTGTGAAACAAACCTTTTTTATCCCTCATGGGTAATATTGGCTTTTCCTCTCAGAGAAGATGACAGGAGAACTGCAAATTATATTTCAATAGAATCTTATCACTTAAGTGCTTAAACAACAACATTGTACTGCAATTAAAACTTCAGAAGATAACACATCACTGAAACAAGAAGCTTTTGTAACATCAAACCCATGTTTTCTTCCTTTGCTTTTTTATTAGGTAGTTGTTTAAAATAACAAAAAATTCAGTGAACACTCAATACAGCAAAATGACTGCATTTTATGTAATAATGATCTGTTTTGATTACAGGAGAGTTGGTCATTAGTCTTCACAATACGGGAGATATAAAGGAGGTGCTGTGAGTCAGGGGAGAAAATAACAGGCCCTTCAAGGCAGCTGGATTAAAACTGTGCAGGGTAATACTTTCTGTCTACCAGCATCCTGCCCTGCCCTCCAGCCTTTCCATAACCACCAGTGCTGGGCACCCATGTCTTGCTACATCAAAACCTCAGAAAAATGGAAGAATTCTATCTCTTACATATTCTCTGAATTCTGGTATTGTCCATTTTGGATGGAGAATGACATTCCAGCAAGAACACCTATTTCTTGCCATCTTTCCACTCTCAGGTTTCCTGGTGTATAAAATCACACAGTTCATCAGCTGTCAGAACTTCTGCATTAAAAGTTAATTCCAAATGGGCATTTGTATTCACATACATGTGATGAAGAACTTTCAGAACCTGAAGGGAAGGAGCAGGGTGAATGTTAGTAACACCATTTTCATATTGTAGGAATTTTTCACTTTTTCCTGAACTGGATCTTGGACTGAATCCCTGTACTCAGCCAACAGTGTACATTAATTTATTCTTGTCTCTGAGCTAGTTTAGCCCCAAATTTCCATTAAGCCTAAGGATAGGAAAGGAGACTCCAAGTCTGAAATAGCCATATTCTGCACTCAATTCTAATAGAAAGTGTTAAATGGAGAAGAAAATCTATGCAGCTGCCAACATTTAGTAGCATAAATAAGCAAGCGTTATGTATTAGAATTATTTGTCTAGTGTTTTGGCAGGACATCCCATGATTTCTCTCTAGAAGTCTAATTAAAACATCCTGCTTCTCCTTCCAGAACAAAGTATTACTTAGTCTATCTGTCAAATTGAATGTCCATTACTTCATGCCATGATTAACTGTCCTTTGGGACATGCAAACAGCACATAAAATGTAGAATTTGCTTGCAACATTTGCGCTTTCTATTGCTCATCATGCGGCTGACCGAGTGGCCTCAGCAGTGTGTTATTAGCCTGCAGCCTCAGGCAAAGGCAGCATGAAGAATTTGTTATGCAAGAGCCCTGGCAGTTTCTTTACAATGTGAGATGGAAAACATGCTGCATAGGCAGGAAGGTACCTTACCCTTCCCATTCCCTGCAATTCCACCAACAAACACGGAGTGACACACTGCTGGCTGCTCCTCCAGCTGAACATCCTTCCACACAGAAAGGACACACAGGGAGCACCTCTCCTCTCCTGTTGTAGTTCTTATCACAGAGACACAATTATTCAAAAGATTTTTTCCCCCTCCACATCCTTATTCCCTTTAATAGGAAAAAGTAAGCTTGCTCTTTCTTGGCAGATTTGCCTCAGCAAAGCTAATGTTGCATCAAGCAATACGGTCTCTTAGAAAATGGTAAGAGTTAGTGCAAAGAAATTAAAGCAGTTACCTCAGTCGAGTGAGAACAAATCCTATTCTGACAGACAGCCATACAGTCCAGCAGGACCATGAAAACCCAAGGATACAGAACAGTTATCACAATTTTGCCACTGCTTTGGCAGAGTGGATTCTGCAATCAGCTGTACAGCTGGAATTCAGAAAAATACAAAGTCAGTCTCCTAAAGTAATACATTGCTTCCAAAGAAATAGTTCTATGAGTCAGAGAATAGAAATAGCTTGCCTGCTTGTGGATTTCTGTTTTAGTGAAGAGTGTTCATTCTGATTTTCCTAAGTCTAACAGGAACAAGTTCATAATCCTCAGTGCTCGTCTTCTGATTTACCCAGTTAGCAGGAAACAAACTACTCTGTAGAAGTCTGATTATGAAGTTCATAATACCTCAAGGCATACCTTACTGTTTTTCACCCTTCTGTCAGGATAATAGAAGAAGAGAGAAGAGCACAAAATCCTTTATAAATCTTCTGATCAGTCACATTCAACCAGCTTTGTTATTTCCAATATACTCCAATAAAGGTAAGGATGTGCTGCCACATACAGCAGATGTGGATGTTCCTTGAAGAAAGGTGGGAATAAATACACTTTTCATTTGGTCTGTGTACTAACCAGTGTTTCTGTGTTTCAATTTTTCACTCTGTCTGTAATTAAAATAAATTAGTGTTTAAATTCAGCTTATGGGCAACCAATTGTTGTGAGTATACATGCATGCATACATATACCTGCATGTATTTAATGTGTATAGCACAACTTGCACTATACTATACATAAAAGCCAGAGCACACAAAAGTCACATGTAGCCATGCACATTCCAAATCCACACCTTCTTATTTATGTGTTTTTGTTCCCTTACTCTTCTTACCTCACTATAAATATCTGACCAACAATGAATTTGCTACCAAATGCAAATTCTTCTTACTGTGCACAAACAAACGCTTTTGTCACTCTAGATTGTCACTGTGCACATCTTTTCCAAACAGGACACACATTTCCTTATGGACATATTTATCATACTGAGGAACATTACTGCCATGATGAAATGCCTTTGAACTACTGAGTCATTGAGAGCACTTTATCAATGCTTTAACATATTCAAAAATAATCTTCATGTCTGATACAAACAACCCATTGGCAATTATCTTGATAAAAAAAATCTTAAGGGGAGTGATTAAAGACAATGCATTTGTTTACTTTGAGAATAAAGTTCTCTTCTGTCTGCAAGTACAGCTCCAGGGTAGATTGTTTAACCATCTGCTCAGACTGTAGGTTCCCCATCCTCAGAACATCCAGAGATGGAAACAGGTCACTGATCACGGCTGTGAAAATTGGGATATCATCTGTCACTATTTTATGCAAATTGAAGTCTCTTAAGACACACATAAGCACATGGAAAAAGAGGGTAAACAATGCATCACAAGAACATTAAATATTTTTTTAGGAGACTATTTTTATTCAAAGGAAAAACACCAGAAACATGTTTTACCCAGTCCTCAGGGATGTTC
Source organism: Molothrus ater (assembly GCF_012460135.2). Classification (NCBI taxonomy): domain Eukaryota; kingdom Metazoa; phylum Chordata; class Aves; order Passeriformes; family Icteridae; genus Molothrus; species Molothrus ater. Next base: position 31,989,511 of record NC_050478.2, on the reverse strand, counting down.
TTATCTCCTTGTTTCAGAAATTACCAAAACTGACTTGATAGCATGAAGTCCCCAGTCATAACAGCCCTACAAAGACATTTTAACTGATCATGTTAGCATATGAAATAAAACTAAGTGGTAATGCTCATTAAGAAAACAATCGTTTTACACACAGAGTAAAACAAGACATTTTTATTCACTTGTAGTCTTTCAGTGGCTTTTGGTCAGCATTAGAGGTTGACTAAAAATTTAAAAGGCTGAAATATATATATCTGTATATCTATTTAATTTTAAGTATTTCCATTTGAGTCCCTGTTCTTAACTGGCTACCAGCTGAGTAAAGTTTGAAAACATATTCAAACTTTACAGCCACACCTGGGAATTCAATATAAATACAGCCTATTGGTAGTATCAATTCCCTCCTCCCCCCTCCAAAAACAAAACCACCAACCCCAAAATAAACAACAAAACTGGAAGCAAATTCACAACTTAAAAATACACCATTTTAAGTTGACAGATGTTATGCATCTATCCTCTTCCACGACAGTGGTAACTCTAAGTGTGAATCAAATACAGCACAAAAAATAATTTTGGAAAAAAGTAATTTTCAAACTCAGGACAGGTCATGATCAGTAAGAAAAAATTTCTGAAGTAAATTATTATTTATCTATTATCTGCATTGGAAAGGAATCTCCACATTTTAGAAACGGTACATCTGGGAAAATAAGTTAAAAGAGATAATGAAACCAGGAAATTTAGGAATAGACTGCACTTAATAAGATTTCTGTTAGATTTAGGCAAGGATTTTTTTCTGTGTTTTGGTGGGTTTTTTTGGTTTTGTTTTTTGTTTTGTTTTTGTTTTTTTAATCTCTTTGTTTGCAGGATATGCATCTGAAAAGCAGCCTGGTGTGTGGCTTGTCCAGTGTACAAAGTCTTCATTTGCCATGGTATCACAGGACCAGAAGTCCCTTCACAACATAAGCCCTGAAAGCCCTGACTGATAACCCTTTTCTGCAGCAGGCTGAGGATCCTTTCCATAGGCTAGGATCCTAGTGCCCCAAAGGTACATTTAAAGTTCTAAAAGTCCCAACATTGGAGCAATACTCTTAGAACTCTCTGAACTGCTGTATATTTTGTGCAGAAGCCCAGAATTTTTTCTCAGAGTTATTTGATTTCTTCCATTTCCATTAAAAGTAAACCAAATGAGACTTAAGAAGTAATAAAGAACATTCTAGATTTTGCTTCAAACATTAATGTTAATATTATTATCGTAACTACGATTAATACTGAAGCAGCAAACAATGGTATAAATTACTTTGCTCAATTCAGAACGTGCCTCCAGGACAAAGTAATCATTAGACTCAAGGAATCCTTGTTCTAGTGAAGCAAACAATATTAATTATCTTTAGATATGCACAGTTTAATTTCACTATCTCTAGAAAATTTCAAGAAGTGTGTCAAGAAATCTTCAGGATATTTAGACATAATTTTGAAATTATGCAGGCATGAAAATAAAGTTGTTTTTTATTTCATAAAGGCCCTGCCTGCTATTTGAGTTTATGGCTTAAGTTTGAAGGGTTCTTCAAGTTCTAATTCCATTGAGAAAAATGAATATTAGGAATATCTTGCAAAAAATTATGCAGCTGGAGATTATTAAAACAGCATCCATACAAGAAAGAGATCATACATTTTCTAGGTTTGAATTTTTAAGATAATATTTCTGAATACAGATTCTTTCCAGTATAATAATTAAATTATTTAGAAATGCTTTTCCAGCTCCCTTTTTTCAAACACCTTTTTTCACTGCTTTTACTGGGGAAAGTTTAAAGACATGTTCATTCAATTACAATATGCTATGTGTTTTTCAAAATAATTTCTACTCTGTTACTCTCTTCTCCAAAAGATAGTTGTTTACATGGGTGTTACACAGCAGCACAATGTAGTCAGTCATCCCAGGTATGAAGATATACAATTGGTGATATACAATTGTTTAATGTAAAATGAGCACATTACTAACATCCAAAGGTAAGAAGAAAGGACAATTTTTTCCAAATTCATGTCTGACAATTTATTAAGGATGGAAATGTGATTTAGAGTGTCTTTAAAATACAAGATAAGACAACATGCATAAATCCCTCCTATTATGCAATATTCAGCTGCACCGGTATGGAGTGTGTGCTAATAGATACATGTTAAATCCAGAAGCCCAAAGAACCCTCACCTGTTCAGGGAGAAGCTCCCTGCAGAGAGGTTGGAAGGTGATGAACTTCCTGGCTAACAGACAGGCACCAATAAACCCTACAGCAGCCAACATCATTTCAGAGACCAGTTCAATGTCAGGGACAACCATGGCACAGGTTCTAGGGAAGGAAAAAACCCATAATCCAAATGCACAGATTAGTATTTAAAGATGGTGAGAATAAGTCAGCTAAATCAAATATCTGATGTGTGCAAACATTTTTAGAAACAGAGCTCAAAAGAGTCACAATTAAGAGTGTCAATCAAAGCTGACAAGGACTCTAGTTCAAAGCAAAATGAGTTAATTAGGCACTGGTGATTGTTAATATTCCATAACATTGCTGCACAAAAAAGGCATCTGAGAAACACAGACAGGTACTGCCCAAACTCAGAGCAGGCACAGGCTGCAGTGGTGGCACTTGCCACTGATCAAGAGGGCACAGTCAGCAGCTGTGCAGGGTCTGGAAGCCAAGTGCAACACAACCATTGCTAAAAATGCCAGCCTTCTTTAAAGTTTTTTTTTTTGAGAACTTTAGTGCTTTTATATGAAGGCTTGGTTGCCTTTAGAGGTTTTGCTGTTTCTTTTCTAAATATAACTGCTCAAATTTTTAGAACTAACACCCAGAAATTTTAATGACATGAATGAAAAATATCTCATTAAATCTCATTTTTAAATGAACATGAAGTAATAATGTTATTGCTAAACAATTTCACAATTTCCTCGTTAAAAATCATTACTTAATTTACATATGAGCAAAAAGATCTTGAATTTCGTGTTCAAGCCAGCTACAAACCAGCATATTTGTACCTCAGAACTCTTTCTTATTACTGAAAAAAGCCCAAATATGTCTTTGTTTTCCCCATCCAGAAATACACTGCTGAACTAAATGACCAGTTTTAATTCTGTCATATTTGAGTGTGAATGGGGAACTTCTCATGTAGTTTTGTCTGACCTGTATATCCAGGTATCATAGTAATAAATATTCCAACTCTGGATTTCAGTGTCATGAAATACAAATCTGTTAAAAAAAATAACTTAAAGAAGTGTTAAAAGAAAGTTACTACTTACAAAAGAAGAAAACTCACTAGACCTCGGCAAGCAGAGGTATTTTAGCTTTTAGTAATCTGTCTGGCATTGAATTCAGAAGGAAAGCACTGGACTATTAGAGCCACAGAGAGAGCATGTGGCTGAAGCATGTCTATAGGAAGAATCACCTTTGGAAACACAGAATAAAGGAGACTGGTAGGGATGCAGAGGGTTCGAAAAGGCCAGGAGACAATATTGAGTGAAAAAACCCAAAATGGAGAACATAGGACAGTGGAAAAACAAGGCATGTCTCAAAAGCACTGGAAAGTACTGGAATCACTGAGACTTCTTGCAAAGTTGAATCCCTCCAAACTTCTCACCCACAGGGTTGCCATGATCTCACATGGTAGGACTTGAACTGGTTTCAATAACAAAACTTTAATTGTAATCTGGTAGGACCAGAATTCACTCACATTTATTCCTACAGTTTGAAGAGAAAGTTATTTTTGGGTAGTACATAACACAGATGATTTTGTGTTACCATCTAGTCTTTCATTTACAAATAGTTTCAGAGGAACTTTGGAGGAAGATATTACTGGTTCAGTATTTATAGCCTGCAAAGGACAAGGAAACACTCCTAGCACACTCACTTCTTTTTCTTCCCAGTTTTACTGTGGATAGACTTTAATTGTTCTGCCAGTACTGACTAGACTTCCACCAACAGATGACTGAATTTCTCACAGCTCCTGTATGGACCAAACCTTTATAGATATTCCCTACAGACTAAAATTAAAATATTTAACTTCTTTTTCTTGAAAGCAGCAGTTTCCAGTATAATTCACATGAAAAAGAAGCTAAACAACAATCTCCATACTGCTTAACAGAACATCTCACCTCATCATCCATGTATTCTGAATAGTCGAAAATTTTCACCGTCATACCAAGGGTACAGCCTAAATCTTCCATGGTCTCTGTCTTCTCTGTGCCAGCTGCTCCTGCAGGAGCACCACTCACTGCTAGGTAGAGAGCCTGGGTTGGAGTAATAGAACACCTTAACATATGAAAAAAGATCTTTTGGGTTGCAATGAACTTCCACAATATCGGAAATTTTTTTATAACTCTTATGTTTCATGGATGATTTATTCCAAGTCCACTTTCTCATTACAATGTAATGTCCTAAACCACAAATGTATCTCTTCCATATTCATGTAAAATCATGGTGTGGTACTACTTGGAAAGTGCTTATTTTAGAAAAGAAAACTAACTACATCGACATTTTTTATCAAGAAGGAAGATCCTATCAGTGATCACAGAGGATGGGAAATAGGAGGCTGTAGTTGCTGCTTTGCTTATTTCAAAGATTTGACTTTGACCTCCCAGCTGAGGTTTGAAAGCATTAAGCTAGCCAAGATGCCTGAGTGCATCTTTTTTGATCACTTATTTTAACAAGAAATTCCATATTGGAGCCAAAACATGCCCAGAAGAAAAAATTTCACTGTACGTGATATAAAAAAAAAGTAGTTTGGACTTTCACAAATAAAAAAAAAATTGCTGAAAAATCCTGATTAACCTTGGCAAAGATCTGCTCATATTCCCCTTCAGACTAGACAATGAATATGTTAGCTTAAGTTATGCAAAAAATATTTCAGTTTTTATAAATGTAGTGGCCATTAAAATCATACCATTTCTTAAATATGTGCACCTACATGCACATAGATTCTGAAATATATTGTGCCTTGATAACTTCATAATATACCTATGAGGTAGGAAAGAACTCTAAACTTCTAAGAAACATTTAACTTTTAATTCCTGAAACAGATAAAGCAGGCACTGTTATTTATAGCAGTCATTACCTGTCAGTCAAAGGTGTAATAACTTGCCAAGGGGTATTTCCCAAGTACTCATAAAAGTACTGAAACTGAGCATCACAAATGTTGGCAAAACTGTTTCTGGACATCATCCCATCTGTGGCATACCTGTGACAGCAAGCAAAAGCTCTGGAACTGGAGACCTAAGAGCCATCAAAGAGCCATGATGCCATGTAGGAGCTATTCAGGTGGTACAAATGCCACCCATCACAAAGCTGCAGCTGTAATCAGCAGGTCTCACAACTCACTCCTAGCCACTTATGACTAATAACTACCTCAATCTATTATAAAGGATTATAATTAGATGCACCTCGAGGCATTTGTGCTTTTATACAGATGCAAGTTTAATAGAAGATAATTTTAATAGAGCTATTACAGCAGAACACAAGGGCTCTCCATACAAACAATGCAGTCTTTGCAAGGGAGCTGATATTACTTTGACCACAATGAGTTTCATTTTACTCCTCAAGCCTTGTTTCCTCTTATCTGAATGCCACTTTAAAAGCCCATTTTATTTCTGAGGCTTAGGGGGAAAAAAAGAATTCTTTCCTATTTCAATTCCAATCCAGTGAACCATTTTGGACATTCAAACCAACAGCATTAGTTTTACCTGATTTAAAGTTGTACATAGAGTAAGCACTTTGGTTTAAATAAACATGCAATATTTCAGTTTTCTGCACATACAAAAAGTCACCACAGGAAGAGGAGATGCTGTGGAAGTGCACATGCCTCTGAAAGGAGAGCAAAACCCTGTGAGTTGCTGAAGGCAGAACAAACTGTGAATGCAAAATACAGCTGATTCAAACATGCATCCTCTGGGCTTGAAGGCTTGCTGATACCTCTCTGCCATGAACATCTTTGGTACAAATGGCCATGATTTCTTCATGATCACCCGAGGAAAATTCTCCAAGCAGCATGGTAATAAAGAGCATTTAGCTCAGTGACCTGAAAAGATTTAGGTAACCCTCTAAAACCAGATGGCTTCCAGTACTGCTACCATTATTATTACTAGAAATTAGTTCTGTCTACATTATGAACTAATTCACCATAAAAACTGGCTTGTACATACGAATTTTCTGATATTCAACATGAGATGCCAGAAGAAATCCTGGTTTAAACAGAAATTTGAACCATCTCCAAAACAACAACAATCCAGGTGAGCACAAATGCTGCAGATGGCCAGCTAGGCAGGGTAGGAGGAATGGATGGATAAGGAGTTGTAAATGAAATGGAATTAAAATTCTGTGGTTATAATCTCCATAGAGATATGTACCAGACTTTATGAAATTGTACTAATTGTACAAGAACATTTATTGGCAAACCAAAAATAGTCCTTAGGAAAGATCAGAGACATTTTAAAAATAGACAAAGCAATAAGGGGATGAATACAAAATACGATATAAATGACTATACAGAGTTATGTAATACAAAGTGACTGTGGAGTTTCTCAGGTTTCATATTAAAAGGGGAAGAAACCACAATGTCAGCTAATGCATGTAATTCAAAGAAGGCAAATGTAAAAATACATGGAAATATCAATAGAAAGATATAATGCATTTTCTATCACAGGGAAAATTTAGACAGTTCTGTCAGATATTCACCTTTAAAGTCTCGTTCCTATTTTGTATTTCCCTTCAGCAGATATTCTATGTCGGAAAACAAAACCAAAACTACTGAAAGTTTTCACAAAGAGAAAGAGTACTCACACCAAGAGAAAAACATTTAGGAGAAGTTTGAGGTAAAAATGGGTAAAGCAAAAAATCAAATGGCACAAGGTATCCATCTGAAATGGGACTAAAACCAAACATAGATGTAAACTGCTTGGTTAGACATAAACAAACCCTATAGTTTTGGCTTCTTTACATTAATATATGGGTATATATGTATTGAATTGTATGTATCCATACTGAATGTGTACTCTGTTCTTAGCACACCATTGTGGCACTATGTTCACTTTTAGCTTTTGTCTCAGTTCAGAATAATCCTACAAAACCCCAGTAATTAAGATGTGATGCCCTTGAGGTAGCAGAAAATGAAGAAAAAGCCATGTTTCTTTTTTCAGTAGATGCTGTATTGTTTAATATGTTATAGTAATATGTTCATATGTTTAACATTTAATATGTAAACTATACTAATATGACTATTTTCATATTAGTAAGCTATATTTACTAGTAGTAGCTATATTTACTTTCTGTGAATTAAGCAAAAAGGAGATGTCCAAACCTGCTTCTTGTGGCAGCCCTTCAGGGCTGTTGCCAAGCTCTCTTTCAGCCTACCAGATGCCATTTCTACATCTAAAACCCATCAGGTTTGTGAAGTACTAAGCTCAGCCTGGGCTGGGTAGTCAAAAACTCACTGTTCTCTCTGCCTCTCTTCATAGGCCAGTGTGGCCTCCATGAGCAGAGATGTACTGCACTGTACACAGTTTCCTCAAGGTGCAGCAACCAAGACTCCACCTTTTGAAGCAAAAAAACCCCCAAGCATGCATAAATGTATGCACGTAACATTAAGGGTATATTTTGTACTAAAAATAAAGGAAGTTCATCTCCTTAATCTTCACAAAGGATTTTTGTTACACCAGTAATTTTTACAAACTTGAAATGAGAGTGGATTTTCCCTCCATTTTCTCTGTCACTGTACCTTCAGCAGGATTTAGATGAGACACCAGATACTGGGTTTTTTTTTACATATCCACTTGATTTGAACACAGACATACTGTCTTAAAACTCCAAACAAGAAAGTCTTGAGTTTTTGTGTTCACAGCCCCAGAGTAGGCACAGACAATACAGCATTTTCTGTCTCCATGTGCTCAAACATAGTTTTTCCAAGATACAGCTATCTCCAAGAAGCAAGCTGCATATACTTGTCCATTCAGTCTGGGGCCTCCCTGCTGCAACAATCAATCATTAGAAGGACAGGCAACATTGATTTTATGCAATGTTTATGCATTCAGCACTGTTCTGAGAACAATAAGTTATTGTCTCAGAAGTTGCTGATCTGCTCTCCCTGACCTACCACTACCCAGTTAGCACACATGCTAGGGGGCCAGTTGGCAAATATGAGGCTCAGAACCAGCGGAAAGGTTCAGCTGATAGGAGATGTGTGAGACCACTGGAGGTTTGGAGAGGTATGTGCTAAAAGATAAGAGAGGAGGAGATCTGAAACTATAACAGAAGATGAAGTAAAAAGAGCAGCAGGAGAGAGAAAGTATGAGAAATGCAATATTCAACCTTGATCAGTACTGTGACTTTTAGTACTCATATTTTCATTTTCATTACTTCCAAACAGTAAACTGTCTAGACTTCTTTTAAAAACATTTTATGCACAAGAGAAAGATAGACAATTTATTAAATTATAGTAAATGACACAGTGTTGGGTAGCAAAATGTTCTGGGTTTATTATTATTTATTATTTTTTCCAAATTTATATAACTAAAAGTAACAGTTCATGCAATTGAAAGTGTCTATTTAATCTACATCCCAAAGAGGACAAAATTCATGAAGGAGATTTCACATAACTCAACATATCTGATCATTAGATCTACATTTGTCATGGAACAGAACATGCTCCTTTTCTGGTCTGTATTTCCCAAGGGCAATATTTATATATATCCCTGTATTCTCTTGAAATTTAAGATCAGCAGCATTGTCAAAAAGTTTGGTAAGATGATGGGCTATTTGCATCCAAAAATACCAGATATATAAGGAAACCATTTACATTAGATTTGTGTCAATCACACTAATGCATGCCTCTGTTAAAGTGGATGACTCTCTGACTGCTGCATGATTACTACACACAAGGTTTTTATGGGGAAAAGCTGGGCCAAAATGACAAATCAGTGACTGGAGTTAATTACACTTCTGTCAGTTGTCAGAAGAGTCTGAAGGACAGAGCTCAATATAAAACTGAGAAGTCTTGAAATTGTTATTATTTATGGCTAATGCTTATACTACAAATTGCCTTTAAGGTCTAAATGCCTTTTGTAGCTACACATCTCTCCAAAGAGCGTGGAATTTGAAATCACTGTCTACACACCAGCATGCTCTAGGCCTGACGCCTAAGACAGAAGACTTGTTTGCTGGCCTTATGTGTGGATGAAACAAATCACTGACATTTAGTTATGTGGAGAATCTATGAGGGCCTACCATCATGTTTGAAAAGGCTCCACATTCAATCCTTCATCACCTCTGAAAGCATCAGTTCTTCTGAGTTACAACTCACAGCCCTTCAAAAAAAAGGTTTTGCCTGAGACACACTCAAAGCTGCAGCACTCAGAAAATTGAAGGCTGTGGCTGGATAGTAGCCAGGCCAGGAGGCCAGGAGTATCATCTGGCATGTAGATAACATAGTATGCTTCTGCATACTATGCATAGAAGCTTCTGAAATACATCAAAGTGCCTGTGTTTTCATACAGCTGAGTGTAACAAAACCTAGGAGATCATTGTTCAATTGAGGAACACAGAAGGATGGCTACAAAACATTCCTCGTGCAAGGGGCAGCAGCTCAGTCAGTAACTGCCTACCACACACCATAGATCTTCCAGTCTTACTTATCATCACTATGCATTGCTTGCCTGAAATTTGATCAATCCATGCTAGAACAATAGATTTGATGATCTCATTGACCTATAACCCAAAAACCCAAATAAATCATCTTCCATTCGCAGCAAAAACAGATCAGGATTTGTATCATGTCTCTCATCTCTTGCTGAACACCTTGTACTCATCTTAGCTGGGAGAAAAAAAAATGTTTCCTACCTTCCTTAGGCAAAATGTTCCTGTTTTCAAAGTAATTCAGAAATTTGCTCAGAACAAAGGCGCAATTCAATGATATTATCAGCTCACAAGGTTAGCTGGAAAACTTCCCTTTCTGTAGAGAAAATGAAGTATATTAATACACAAAGAGGCTCAGCTGTTTTGGCTGCGTTCCTCTTTAAAGGATGTCTAGCAAGTCTGCTGAAAAACCAAAATAGAAGAAAGGAAAAAGAGAGAACTTATGTGCTTGCTTTCTAAGTATACAGCCAAAGCTTCTTCACAAAAAAGAGTCTTAAAAAGAGACAGAGATTTTAATGATCACCTTAAAGCCAGGAATTCCCTCCCAGTTAAGGTAAAAGTCAGACCAAGCATTAGAACAGAACGATATAATCCACTATTGATTTAAAATAATAACAATGAACAAAGCCGTAAGGAACAGAGAAGGTGGCAAGCCTTTTACGTTTCCTTTCCAGAAAATGAAAGGGCACATAATTTAATTCAGACTAAGGAAACCAGGGCAATGGAACTGTGCCAGAAAAGTCTCCCCAAAAGGTAAGTCTAGGCAGGGGAAACTCCTCTTCAACCTTCCAAAGAGTCCAGCCTTAGCAAGTAAAGGATGAGGAAAAAAATTTCTAACTCAACAGGGCAGTAATGTGCAGATCAATTTTAAAAAAAGAAACCATCAAAACAACAAGTAACAAAGTAGATAAGAATCAGTTGAGTGGAGGAGGAAATAAACCACTTTTTAAAAGATACATGTATTATTTTTGATGTACAAAGAGTTAAAAACATGAAAACACACGTTGGTATTGACACAAGAACAATTAAGGATCAAAAGATTAAATTATTTATATTTGACTTATGCACTCCAGCTTTTAGCTTGGTATCTCTCAGAACAAAAGTGACGTCTCAAGAAACAGGTTTGTATTGTTTTTGTTGGTTTTTTTTTAACTTCCTGTTGCAACATTTTCCTGCAAGAAGAAAGACTGTGACTCTAAACATGGCTGCCTCTAAAGCCAGGAAGAGTGAATGCAGGTGGGAAGTTCAAGGCATTCCTGGGTGGAAAGAGGACTTGGGCTGCACAAATCCACCACATCCTGCTGCAGGTGTGAAAGAAGGACTCCCAGAGTATGGATAGGGACAAAGTGAATTTGATATACTTCGAAGACATTTGACAATTTTGACATCATGCCATCCCTAAATAATGAGCCAGTGCCTCAAGCTGAGCTGGTCTTGTAAAAAGCAGTAGAAACCCAGTATGTCAGATAGGAAAAATGACAAAAAAAATCATCGGAACATCTCACACCTGCACAAAAAGGAAACAATCTGACAGCTCTCATTTCCTGCTTGTTGCAGAACTACACTTTGGAACAGTTTGTAATCATACTGGAAATTTTACCTCTGCTGAAGAGCTTCAGAACTTTCAAACACCCTTGGCTTTCTTGTAGCTTCCATCACATTTTCATTATTTGTTATGTCAATCATCAACTGCTGTACAGAAAGAAAGGGAGCTATTTCAACTCTCAAATTTATTTTTTCTACTTCATATAGTTTACTAAACTGGGACAATAAAAACATGGGGAAAAGAGCTGTAAGAATACACCTCATCAGCTTGTTTTAAGTTCTATTTCTTAGATGGAAAAAGAAAAATTATTAAAGCCACAAACACCTATTTTGACAGTGTTTAGACTGAATATGAGGGAAAAGTAAAATGAACAGAGAGAACTGCAAATACCACTGATAACTTAAAACTCTTCAACAAGATAAAAATTACAGGTTTTAGCAGAATCATTAACATAGAATACTTCTGTTCATGCAAGCTTAATGCCTTTTTCAATATGCACCATGAAGAAACTTATGCATGTTAAACACCACAAATCATTTCATTGCTCTTAACAGGGTTCTCAACTTGTACAAAAAATACTTTTTTAGCATATAGTGAAACATCTGCTGTCAATGTTTCTAAATTGCAGACTTAAACAATTAGAAATACATTTGAAATTTCAAGCACAGAAGATCACTATGGATAATATCCTATACTAGATTTTCAGAATTGTACATGATGAGGACTTTCCCTAGATCTGTGGATTAAATTACGGGTTTATTGGCAACACAAAATTATCATCTTTACTATGCAAGGGCTCAGTGACTTTTTTTGGTCAGAATGAAGAATTAATATAATGCCTTGTGTCAGTTCATGTGTTTATGTTGATTGTTGTGGTTACATTTAGGCATTGATAAATAACAGACCTTAAACTTGTATTTCTACCATCACTTTCCTAAATGATAGGGACTTTGCAGAAAAGATTTCTGGACCTCTGCAGTATCATATATCTATGTGCCTCCAGGAGGTTAAAAAGCTAACAAAGAGTAAGTAAAAGAAGATATTAAAGACATGTGAAGGAATGATCTGCAGATCTTTGTCTCAAATTGTGACACCAGCAGCTTCTAGTCCACGTGAAAGGAAATCAAGGCAGATAATCACTCTGATGAAGATACCACATGTGTTGAAATTCCATCCAAATGGAAATGACAGAATCTGCCATGTTTAATTTACTTTGCCAGCCTTTTATTTATTCAATGAAATATACCACATATTTACTTTCAGAATCCCTTGCATCTGAAACTAAAAAAGCAAACAAACACAAAAACAAAAAAACCCAGAAAAAACGGCACTAATCAAAATTATTTATCAAACAGAGGAACTAAAGCTGACAAGAACTTAACAAATTCTCCTGTAATTGTTACTATTGTATATCATAAGAAAAGACATCTTTAAACACTGAAAGTGGACAGCATATTATTAAAGGATTTTTAAAAAATTGAAGTAATTACAAGCTTAGAAAGTTGTTATTTTTTTTAGAGTCCTACATGGAGACAGGAATATTTTTAGAATATGTATAGTTACACAGCACACATGTAAATTCTCAGTACTAACATCTGGAGAAAATATAAATGTGCAATAAAGATTCAGGAAGAAAAAGTTTTACTTGCCAAGTATATCAAGGGAGTTAATAATATTGATACAATAATAATATTTCTAATAATTAAATTCTTATTTGATTATTACCTATAGTTTCAAGCAGGTGTTCACTGGACTTCAATAAAGGATTTTCTATTGTTTTATGCTTTTGGTAAGAAAATTTCATAGCAGTCCACGTTTGGCTGATTTCTTCCAAAGTCTGGGAATAATAAGAGCAGCAATAACAACTGTCTATATATATGTCACATTTTGTATTGGGAATTGAGGAATTTAATTAAATTATATGTAATTCACAGTGATGGTAAAAAATACCACAGACAAGAAGTTCATTTTGTTAGGCTGTGAATTTTGATACCTAGAGAAGTCACATGAAAATATTCAGTTCTATGATTAATTTCTTGAAATAAGACCTAAACAAACAAATAGTTTGTTACATACTATTTTGCAAAAACAGAAGGGAAAAAAAAGTAAATCTCTCACCTTTTCAGTACTCAACTCTTGCACAGCATTGACAGCTACACTTTGGACTTCATCTTCTACCTTTATGAAACTGGAGTCCCAGGAGGTCTGAGAAGGTCTTCTGCTACTGAAAGCCTGACCTGTAAAGAAAAGAGACAGCAGGGAGCAAATTGAGTCAATGAAAAGTCCAACATAAGCAGATAACAAAGTGTTCAAACAGAATCTAACTCAAAAACACAATTAAATAAGTTAAATGCACTCTAGATACCAGTTACATGTTCAGATTTGCCACCAAAGTGTGGACTTAATCAGCCTAGCAGAAATATTTCTTGATGTTGTTACAGGTTTAGGGTTCTTTTGCTTTGTTTTGTCTTGTACTCTGGTGTTCTGTACTTCATAACACTAAAGGTAAGTTTATTTGCACAGCTGCCATTGAAACTGATGCAAGATACAGACTTGGTATCTCAAACCGGAAACCCTGGGGAGTGATGGAGATATTTGCAGTATTTTATTGCTACTTGGTAGGATTCATGAAATTAAATTTTAAAAACCTTAAAATTTTTATCAACTATTTGAAAAGATAACAGTCAATTATTTTTTCATTTTCTTTTTGTTAAAATAAATCACAATTTTGTGCTAATACTGTTAGGAGCTTCCTGCATTAAAAATAGGTTTAAATGTGCTTTTATTAAAACTGTATGTGATTAATCATTGGTATACTGAAGAAAAACAGAAAAATTCTGTTACACTCCCTGCTACACTTTCAGATTCACAGTTTTTTAATCTTAAAAATGAAAAAAAAAAAAGGAAATTGGTCTTCAATATTTTTTTTCAAAATGGTTCAAAAGAATTTTATTAAAATTTTGAAAACCAACAACTTCTCCATGTTATAGCCTATGAACCAAAACCACTGGGATTTTTTTGATTTAAAAAAAGTATCAGAACTGGGTAGGTGGAGTTCACACTTTTGAAGCAATTTAGGAGAAGACATCTAGGATGAAATTTGATTTTTCTCTTAAAAGACTAATAAATAGGCATGCAATAGAGATAATTTCTTTCTGAATGAAACAAATACAAAACAAAAAGAAACTTTATACCTGTTAGGTTCAATACTTTGTATTCAACCACTGTGCTGTCTGTGAGGCACAGCTGTAGCGTCCTGCAAATGGTCTGGGGAGTCTTTGTTGTTATTTTCACTTTTCACTTCTCTTGTCCCTTTGAAATTTTCTTCTGCAGGGCTACTGTCATTGAACATTGAAATTCTTCAAGCAAAAGAAGTGCCCTCCCTTTAAAAATGAGCACCTTTCCTGCAGCTCCCAACCCTCCAGAGCTAAGCCTATGAGCAGAGCAGATGAACCTCTGCAAATTCCTCCTGCAAAAGTCATTGCTGTCTGGAGGGGTCTACCATAAACCCCCATCCTCTTTTCTTATTTCCCATACTGCCTCAACTCAGAGAAGTGACAGCATGATTTTACATACAACTTCACAGGGGCTGCAAACCCATTCAGAAAAATAGTTTTATAGGAAAGCCCCCAAAGCAAAGCATGTTCCAGAACATTCAGCTTGGACATGAGTAATAAACCCACTGAAACATCCAAGTGGGTGGGAAGAGTGAGGAAGGGGTGGCACTGAGACAGACAAATTGCAGAAATAGATGGCTGTGGAACCTGCCTTGGCAAACCTTCTGAGCTGCACATCCATCTGTTTCACATTAATCTCTCTCCACTGGGTTTCAGTCCAATCATCAATGCTGCTCTGAAACAGAAAGTACAGATAAAAGCATCAACAACATTTGGTGAAGACAAGCTTCTGCCACAAACCAGATAAATGGATGCAGGGGCAAGCCCATCCTACAGCAAGAGTTCATGGGCCTAAATTTTTTCCTATACCACCATTACTTTTCAAACACACAAAATAATCCATCTTCTCTAAATTCAACTCAAAGACCAAGCATTTTAACAGCTTAATGTTTCAGTATCTGATAAAAACATACCTGCACAACTTTCTTGTGCTATTAGACACACATCCATACACACAGGCCACATACAAGTCCACCTGGGAGATTTTGGGAAGATGCCCTGCAACTCCTCCTGGGGGTGCTACCAACAAAATTACAGAAAGAAGATCTAGTACATGTATTTTTAACCTTGCCTATGAAAGGCAGGATCTTGAGGGAAACAACTTTGCAAGCCTGATTCCCCATACAGATCTGTACACTGACTTTTCTGGACTCTTGCTTCTAGATTTGTAGAGCTTTCTAATGTACAGTTCTGAGTTCTGAATTGGATTTTGTGGATTTCTGAATTTTTACTCAGTTACTTAAACTAATCAAGCAAGTTCTGGGTATTAAGAAAGCCCTAAAGGAAACTACAAAGTTTGTTTTGGTTTGGGATTATCTTGAAATTGGTTGACTTGGAAACAGAGATATTCTCACTCTGGGTATCCTAAAACATAGTAACTATTATTTAAAAAACAAAAGGAATAGTAAAATCCCCAGTATTTAACTTTTTAAAATCAAAACTATAACACTTCTAGGATCAAATTAAAAATATAACATTCAAATATAGTCTAAATTTATAAGTAATTTGTAAGTAATTTTAAGAAAAAACTTACATTAATATAAATATGAGTATCCCACACTTTCTTGAGCAATTGCACTTTTCAACATTGTTTCATATGCTTGTAGCCTGGAATAGATACTTAAAATAGTTCTGTAGATAGATTCCCACATTAGAAACATTTCTTTTTCCAGCATCTCAAGCTCTTGATTTGCTGGAAGAGGAAAGGAGCACTCAAAGTACAGTTGTAGGGTATATTGAGCATACTTAACCTGTCAGTGAAATCTATGGATCCTGCATATATGATTCAAGGTAAGAAAAGCTGAGAGAATTATGACAAAGAGGCTACAAAGCTGCATTTGCACTGCCTCTGAAAGCACCCAAAAGCCTACAAATGACTCTGCATTGAAACCACAAAAGAAAAGCTGCATATAAAGAAGTTAATTTATATTCTTGCATTCTTTAACTTATTAAACCACTTCTTCTTAAAGTTATATAAATGTTAACAAAGTGCCCTCATGAGGTTTTAAAAAAGAGCCACTTGAAGGCCTACTTTCGGCTATTTTACTCAAGAGCACATTAAGCTGTGTAAAGGAACATGAGAAAGTATTCAGAATTTTAATTTTAATTTTTTTTTTGGTAAGCATATGCAACACTGGAAGAGAAACAAGAAACCTGAATTTGGTGGCACCAGAATTATAACAGCATCTTGAAAAAACATCCCCAAACCAACCAATAAAATTCCCCAAAACAACAGTAAAACAAAAAACTCTTCAAAACAACCCCTCAAAAAACCCAAAAGCAAACAAAAAAAGCCCAGCAAAAACCCAAAAGTTCCAACTCACAAATATTTTAATGTGTACATTGAAATATCATTAACTTTTGTACCGAAATATTACAATCAAATATGTTTTTCTGAGAATCCTCATAACCTTATTGAGATGAACATATGGATTTTCTACAGCAAATGGAAAGGGTGCTTCCATTTTAAATCTTTCTCTGAATCCCATCTGCTTACCCATGAAGAACAGGTAGTGACATTTGTCACTGATTATGCTCGTTCTTATTAAGAAAAACAGAGACAAAAAGGGCTGATCCCAGAATTCAATATATGTCAAGTAAAGTGCATTTTCTTCTGATTAACTGCAATGTCAGATGCCTGAAGAGGAATTACTTTGTGCTATACTGAAAAAGCTGTAGTCTTAACAGCATTCTATTCTTTGGGCAATTCCTATTTAACAGGATAACATTTTTTTTAAACAAAAAAAAAAAAATCACACATGGTAGAAATGCACCAGTAAGATCTGTATATTAACAGTGAGAATATTCCTGCATCTACTCATAAATAAGAAATTAGAGTGGATGGATTATTTAACCAAAACTATACTCTATGTCATAGCTTTTACTAGAATTTTTTAGAATTCATTTCATGGATCACTGGTAATTATAAACTATTTGAACTTAATACCCTCAGTTATTTTAGGTATAATCACATAAGACTTCATTTTAATTATGTTAGGAATCTTCCACACAGTATAACAGAGTTCTACTCCTGCTGCTATACCCACTTTCAAATATGTAAAGATGACCTGGAAGTAGTTTTGTCATTCCACAAATCTCCCCACAAAGAAAATTCAGTAAACCATGTCAAAAAAAATCCACCAGGATAAAAAAATATACCTTGACATGTGGTTTTTGTCTGTATCAAAAGTACAAGAAAGGGAAGCTCAAATCTGAATCACTTCAGAGTAACTAGAAAATCAGCTAGAGGTACACATCAAAAATCCTACCAAAAAGATTAGACCAGATGTGCACAGAAATAGAAATTTCACCATGGACTGGCAGTGCATATCCCAAAACAGATCAAATAAAGGTTTCTAATTTCTCATATGCAGATGCTGCTCTTAAAAAGATGGTTTAATAAGTTCTTCTAGTGTCAGTAGGAAACACTATCACTGTAGTGTTTTCCCATCTATTCCTCTCACCAGATTTTTTTCATTCAGAAAAATTACACTTGCCACTCACAAAAATTATAACTGGGAGGGGTGTGGGGCAGAATATATAGAGAAAAAGACTGCTGAGGGTGTCTGTAAGACAGCACCACCTGACAGCCATCAAATTCTACCTTTTGAAAACATATTCGAACAGTCCCAAACTACTGCTGCCTGTGATGTGAAAGGCAAGCGAGGTTTAGATTGGGTATTAGGAAAACATTTCTTCACTGAAAGGGCTGCCAAGCATCAGAACAGGCTGTCCAGGGAAGTGGTAGAGTCACCATCCCTGGAATATTTAAAAGGCACATAGATGTGGCAGTTAGGGACATGGTTTAGTGGTGGACCTGGAAGTGCTGGGTTTAAGGTTGTGTTTGATGTTGGGGGATCTTTTCCAAGCTGAATGATTGCATGATTCAATAAAAATATGTGAGGCTTAAGATTCTAAAACTCTTTCATACCCTAGAAGATTACTGTCATTTTTTGACTGTGAAATCAAAGACAAACATCAGTTACATATTTAGTTACAGTTCTAAGTACACATCTTAGGATCAAAATTCATCATCAGGAGTTGGTTTTGAGGATTATGCCTAATTTGGTTTAAAATAAACTGACAAATTTAATCCCCATGAACATTCCACTTACTGTAGGTCTGATCTTCATACTGCTCAACAGATTTCAACTTCTCCACATATTTCCAAGAAATAAAGGTATTTTCTGGACTTTCTAAGTGGACTTTCTGCAAGGTAAAAACCCACACCTTATCAGTTTTTTTTCCTTTTACTGATGAACAAATGCTGGTGGAAAGTTTTAGTTTCCCCCTCTTTGCATGCTATTAGCTATGTCAGTTTTCAATATTGGACTTGGTACTACACAGTAATTTAATTCATGTGTGTCTAAAGCTCTCACAGGATCTTCCATCCTCTGTGCTCCCACCTGAAAACATGTTTGCTTAGGATCAGGACAAGAGGAAGGGACAGAGCACAATTTTCAAATAACTTGGATATCTAGGTCCCCCATAAGTATCTTTGAAAGTCTTGTTCCCATAAAACAATAAAACTCTTTATGGACTCCAAGGAAAAGTAGCACCAAAATGTCTGTACTTGTTCCTTCAGTTCTTTAGAACATTTCAGCTTTCCCAAAGTAACCAGCATATTTTTGTTAATGATTTAATTATAACCTCCTACTCTTTCCCCCTACTTATTAGAATATAAATTAAGGTATTATGAACCAGTAGGAAAATGCACTTTTATTTTTGCATTGTTCAATACCTTTTTAATGTGTTCATCGTGTTCATTTGCAGTTATCTAGTTCGTCACTAAACAATTGCAATGAAATATTGCAATTTGGGCTAATTATCTTCTCAGACAGGGTTTTTTTTTAGAAAGCTTCCAAGATGGTTGAAGGCTTGAAATGAAAATAAAAAGAGGAAAAACCCAAACAGCAGAGAAGGCAGTAGAGTTCTCTTTCTGTAATAATCTCAACATGAAATCTCATTCACAATATTTCTTTAGTGCAAAGACTGGCACTGAACCAAGCTGTACTGTTGGTATGTGTCATGTGCTTACCAACAAACTACATATTTCTAAATATGCTCTTAAATTGTCCCCAACAGATGAATTCTAGAATGCTAAAGAATTACAGATTAGCTCAGATCCTTAAAAGTATGGAACTAGGCTTTCCAGATCTAGACATATACCCCACACTCTTGATACTTTCTAAATCACAGAATGACAGAATATTCTGAGTTAGAAGGACACAAGGATCGAGTCCACCTTCTAAGTGAAATTCTATCCTGTACTTTTCTCACTTGTTTGTTTTCTCCCCTTTTCTTTCCCTCAGATATATTCTCTCTCATAAGTCACTGGGCTCTTCCTCCTGAGTCTCATAAAAATTCCTTACTTGGAATTAGTAAGCTAATGTTTTCTAGAGAAGAAAAAAATGCCTACTCCTGTAAAAGCTTACCAAACAAGTGGCAAGCAGAAGTGATTTCTTTAAGTTGCCTTTCACTCTCATTGGTATGTGTAAAGTGAGGACACGTTATCAGCCTCTTGAAAGGGTAGATGTAATAATGTATGTATTGTCCGAAATCAGTGAGAAAACAAGTTTGGAAAGGAACAGAGTAAACATTAAATGCAAGACACTCATTTAATTGCTAACAATGCCACAAGTGTCCACCTAAGGAAAATTCATTTATTCAAAACTAGTAGCTAAATATTTATTATTATTGCCTTATACCCACAACTAATTTGCAATACTCTGCCACAGTTTGAGTGTAATACAGTGTCATAGCAATGTACATCTAAAAGTGATTTCCATGTTCCTGCTCCAAGAAGAGGTTTGCTATACCTATGCAATTTGCAAAAAGTTTTTCTAGCTCTCCCTGGAAGATTTTTCAGTAATGAAGAGCCTGTCACCTCCTCTGGCAATCTGTTCTAGCAATTCATTATGCTTGGCATAAAGTGGTTTTCTCAGTCATCATATGTCGTAGACATCTTTTTGTGAAAATCCTTTCTTAGGGTTTTTTCCCTTCTGAGAAGCTGAAGCCTCAGAAACAGAATGTAAACAATGGTTATCTGCTGCTGTGGAATGCAACAGGTGCGTCTGTGATTGGCTCATCTTAGATGTTTACAATTAACAGCTAACTACAGCCCAGTTAGCTTGGACTCTCTGTCCAAGACACAAACTTTTGTTATTCATTCTTTTCTATTCTTAGCTTAGCTAGCCTTCTGAAATGAAACTTTTTCCTTCTACTCTTTTTAGTATAGTTTTAATGTAATATATATCAAAAATAATAAATCAAACGTTCTGAAATATAGATCAGCTCTACGTCTCTTCCCTCATCTTGAAAACCCCTGTGAACACTGTCACAATCATACTTGAACCTTATAAACTTTAAATTAAGTTCAGTATGTTCTGGGTGTAGAGAACAGACTACTTCCTTCCTGTATGCAGAAATCTCTATTGTATTTAAAGATTTATGCCTGTTCTCTCTCTTCTTCTTCAGCCTCAATGACTATCAACAGATCCTTTTTCCTGAAGTGCAATGCCTGGGCAAAATACTCCACTAGAGGCTTCGTCAAGGCTGATTGAAATGTGAGATTTCACATCCTTGTGCCTTTCAGGACAACCACTCATTTGAACACTTACATACTTACCTCTTTAAACATAAAGTGGTAACGTGATAACATGTTACCTCTTAATAACATGACTTCACTTACTCATGTTCAACATATGACAATACCTAAATCATATTAAAGAACTGTTTCTAGTAAGTTCCTTCCTATCTTAAGTGTTCATTATAGAATAACACATGCTCCAACTACCCAGGTTACCTATGTGCTACACTGGATAGAGAGCCAGAACACGCCTGCCATCCATGGATTCTCTGTGCCTCATGCAGACAAATGCAAAATACAGTATGTTAGTGAGCTGAAAATCTCCCTGTTTCTTTGAATTGCATTTTAGCTCTGGCTTTAGCTACAGGTTAACTTCTGGAAGGAACCTGCAGTCAGAACATCACTAAAGCAAGAACAGAACCATAGAACATGGTTTGATTTCCACCTGCAATATAGATGTCAGTATTTCAAGGCATTCAAATCACAAATAGCTTAACTAAAGGTGCAATTTAAGCAATGCACAAAACTATCTTCCTAATTATAAATCAACAGTTTCATGTATATGGGTACTGGTTTGAACACAGATTTTAAACTAGAACAGTCATGAAATCCTACAGAAAACTGAGGCAACACATCTGTCAAGATCCAGTGTTTTGGCTTTAAAATCGGTATAATCGTCTTCAAACTCATGTAATGTTAAAAAAAGGAGAAGAAAAAAGTATAAAATGCATGTTTTTCCAATGGCAGAAAAATCTGATGGATGGCATATGGTAGTGTTAAACACATAGCTCACCTCTGCCACTGAACACGCTTCTGAGATTTTTCAGTGCTGTTTTAACCAACAAGCAATGATTGATACCATTAACACTGATAGTTGTTTTGGGGTTTTTTAAACAGAAACTGAGTTAGCAGCTGAAGCATTTTCTGAGAAATACAGATTGATTCTGAATAACAGTTTAAGATATAATGCAAGTGTACCACTGCAAAATCAATGCATGAGTGTACTAGGGACACCTTTGTTTAAGAAGCATAGTAGGAGGGATAGCCACCTATATTGGCCCTTACTTTGATACTGTTTCATCCTTTTAAACCTCCTGTTAAATAAAGATCTTCTCAACAGGTTTTTACAAGACCAAATTATGCCTATCTAGTATCATTAAGAAGGTTATTATGCACATCAGACTTCAGCTACTCAAATACTTGAAGTCAACTCACTAAGTAAACAGTATCTTTTGACTCTGAATCATTGTTACATTTAATTAGGAAATCTTATTCCATGGCTACCATGTATCAGGCAACAGAACAAGTCATTTTCTACAGCACAGATGTACTCTATTAATACTCAAGGTAATTAACCATGTTCAGAGATGAGGACTTTTGGAAAAATAATAGCAGGGCAGAAAATAGAGGTGCATACTAATGCAAGCTCATGTTGGCTCTAAAGGGAGAGCTCCAGCATCTTCTCCTTTTTTCCATTAGCAACATAAACAACAACATGTACGTGTAAAGCTACACTTGTTACTTTACTAAATATATTAAACATTAATCACCTCTGAGAACTTTTTTTATTTGCAGCTTGTCTGCATCTCTTTTTGGTTGCAAACCACTTGAAAAATAAATAAACAAACAAATAGAAGTATTAGTAACCACAGTGGACATTTAAATAAAAACCCAGCATCTCTGAATAGGCATATCAAATTAACTTGTTTATTTAAGAATCTTCTTCCTTTCTAACTCCACCCATCCCTCAACTAACATCGATTTTGTTTGTTTGAGGTTTTTTTAAATACACAGCACAAGCCTACTCATATACACAAAACCTATGACAGGATGAACTACTGCACTTCTCCAAGGCAAATAAAGGAATTTAGGTATAGTTCTATGGCTAAATTAGATTATATTCTCTTTTAGGGGTGCACATATTTAACTCATCAAGAATCCATTTAAGACAGTAAGTCTGAGAAGACCACATTTTATATCCTGAAAGCTAAGCATCCTTTGATCCTCTTTTGGATCAGACCCCCCCCCAGTCACACCACAAACCAGATCATTGCTCTGTTCAGGTTTTCAGGCAATTCCACTCACATTTTAGCCAAACACATTCCTGCCTGTCCAGAAGCATGTAAGGCTTGTTCTGGAAATATGCGGACCCTATTCATATATCATGCACTTAACAGCATGAACCTTCAAGCTTCTGACAAATAAATTAACTGTAAGATGACAGCTATTGTCTGAAAAAGATCTGGATTAGGATTGTAAAACCCAAAGGCAAATAGTTTCTGAAGAACCTGGAAAATAAATATTTTAGTGGTGACATTAAAACAGTGCAGTAATTGGTGCTTGGTATTTCACCTGTACCTCTTCTGTCAACACTAAGACTGCATGCATGAGGAAGAATGGCTCAAACTTGAAAACTAATATTCATTGACTGTGCTTTACCTGGCACTAATCTGGAAAGTCAGCAAATTTACAATGTAGAATGCTCATTCAGAACTGTGCTAAAGGGCTACTTTTGTCCTGAGCCACTAAGGAAGCACTTATCACCTCAAAAACTGATCAATTCAAACCCTCTTACAGTCTACATCTGTCCAAATTGCTGTACCCTACAGAGCAGCTTAAAACTGATTTTCAGGCATGTCACCAAACTTGTGTTTATATACTGAGCATGCAGGGAATCCTCAGGAGGTAAAGGCAAGACCGGGTAAGCTGCACACAGACCTCAGGAGGGGTGTCTTGAATCCACATCTGCCACAGACAAGGCTGGTTCAGAGCCTCCTGGTGCTTCAGAAGGGAGAAAAAAGGCAGCAGTAGGTCACTGCTGCCATTCACTTCTCCTTTCTGAGGCAGCTTTTTGCGGGGATCAGCAGGAATTTACTGTGAATCATAAGGGATTTTATCAGGAGCAATGAAATTCAGAAGTACAGTAGAGTGAGTCCTGACCCTGAGACATGGAAAGCTCTGCCATGGATTAGAAAGAAGTACCAGGATTTTAGTCCAAAGACATTAACAACTTTACAAGGCTTCTGCATGAACTAAGCATGTGCCATTCATTTAGTTTAGATCTCATTTATAACCATTTCTCTGGGTTTTTAATAACCTAGATTAAGATATATACTTGCAAAAAAGATCAGTGTATGCACACAGAGAATATACTTCCTACCCCAGTCTAATGGAACAGTAAATCTCTATATTCTGCTAATCCTTTCCTTATAAGTATCACTATTATATGTTTTATCAAATTATTTTTATTTGTTATTTATCATTTTAACAACTTAATATTTGTGTCTGCTCCCAAATTTTGCCTGTTTAAATAATACCTTACCAAAAAAAAGCATTCCTCACACATGCAGCAATCTCTCTCCTTAGCACACTGCCAAAATTGCCACAGAGCAGATCCAAGCTCCTGGAGACCAGCAGAGCTCACAGCCCACTTTCTAATGGTCTGCATCTGGGCAAACCCAGCAGCCTTGTGGGTACACAGGTGCCAGGAGCACAGGGAAATGGCAGGGACACAGCTAGGAGAATCCCCTTCTGGATCAGGGTACTGAAGAAGGGAGTCATCCCAGGGCACCCATTACATCTGCACCTGGAGCTGGACACACCTGGGCTTCACCAGCCCCCCCTCTTCAAGGGGAATTTAATCAATATCTCCCTGCTCCACAAAGCTGCAGGGTAAAAATGAAGGAGACAGAATTTGGCTGCCCTCCTGCCAGCTAAGTACTCTAGACAGCAGGCAGTAAAGCCAACTACATAATATGATAGAGTACTTCTTTGTTTGAATTTATGTTAGAAGGGGATTAAATCCTTCCAAAAACCCAATTTTACAAGTTCACAGATACAATGAACTAACACCAAAATTTTGAAAATTACAAGAAAAGGTGTCTAAAAAAGTACAGTAATAAATATTCTGTTTTATTTTAAAGATATACTATGACTGCTGGTGAGTATAGTGTTAGGAATTATTTTAGCTTTTATTGCAAGACATTTCTATAAACCAATATTTTAAAAACATTCTCTATCTTTTGCGTAGAATCAACTGATTTTGTATCTGCACCAGAACTGCATGTAAATTGCATCCTAACACTCAGGAAAAAAAGCTTACAGAACTGACAGTTCTGAATATTATATGCAAAAAATTGACCTTTTTTTTTTTTAGATTTTGGGCAATGTTGCTGGGGTATTTTGTCTCACTTTATCCAAATTTATTTTATTCACTAAAGTTTCATTTATCCACTAAAAATCTTTGGCGAAAGCCATCTGAATGCGTCTCTACATGTGACACTTCTAAATAATTTACCTGATCAGGAAAATGCATCCAGAAATCTAACCTTAAGAAAATTAATTTCTGTTTTAAAGAACAAATGGTAGACACTGTACCCAGCTGTGATGGAAGCCTACCTCATGCCTCTCTAGTTCAATTCAGCACTATAACATTCCCAGAGTCACAACTCCAAGTTTACAGATGTTTTTGAATTAACAAGGAAATAATAATACCCTGTGTACAGGCTACAAGGTTAACATATCACTGTAACCTAAAGGATTGTATATTCTCTTTCTGAAGAGCTTTCCAGAAACTATTCAGTAATTCTGCTCACTTTAACTATGCCCCTTGAGTCCACCAAAAACCAGTTTTTTCAGCTTTTGAAATTGCAACATAGTGATGGAAATTTCCCCGATCAAATTAATAAAAATTAATTAACCTCTACAAAAAAGTCAGTAACAAACCTATGCTTGAGATAGTCTTTGCAATTTGATCTTTCCCCTTCTGGTTTGGCAGAATGAGCAGTTAAGCCTGTGCAATCCCAAATAATTTCTATGAAGGAAAAGGTGAAGGAGCAACAGATATTTCCAGCAAGGCTTCATCTTGGTTGATTCACTTCCAGGATTAAAACACAAGTGGAAATGAATTGTCCCATGGAAAATACACATTTAACTCCATTTCAGCTTCAGCAGATTGATTTAAAAAAGACATAGATGAAAAAGAGCAAGCACTCCTGAACACGTACTTTCAAGCATAAACACATGGTTTATTACAGTAACAGAAAATGTTGCTATGAAAATTAAACTTAAATCTTTCCCAGAGGAATAAAATTGAACACACTTTAGCCTCTTTAGTAACATGTGCCAAATTAATTTCTATGGTCTCTGATTTCACTCAAATGAAGTAATTGTTTTATGCCCCAAAGGGATGAAAATAATTTTCCCTTGTATGTTTAGAAATCAGAACAGCTCTTCTCCTAGGAGCAAACCACTCATGAGTTCCCCAAGCAGCCCTGGTCACTGCAGACCCCTTGTCTCACGACTGTCATCTACAGACCTCCCTCAGCCCTGGCACAGGGCAGGGCTCTCTGTGGCCCCCCTGACTGTGGAGAACCAGCAAGAGCTCCTTCACGTGCAATGGCTGTGCATGACGTCTCTGATGGGCACAAGCTGCCACCTTTGTAAAGCTGCTGGCACAGGATGCCCTTCCCAAGTATCTACAGCTCCCCCCACCAAAAGAACCTCAACCTGTTCTCATGACAGTCAGCCAAGATCCAACATATTCACCCCAAAGCCCTTTTGCAGATCGTGCTGGTGGGCACTGTCAGGCACTGTAAGATTGGGTTTCTTGCTCTCAGATAACAATTTAAGGGGTGGGATGGAGCAGCACACTGTCTCAATAATTGCAGAGCTGAAGTACATAATTTTCCAACTCAGATTCCAAAAGTGAGCCTCACATTTCCTGGAAAGGCATGGGTCCAGCGGAGGGCCACAAAGATGTTTAGAGGGATGGAGCACCTCTCCTCTGAGAAGAGGCTGTGAGAATTGGGATTGTTCAGGCTGGAGAAGAGAAGACTCTGAGGACACATTATCAGAGCCTTTAGTAATTAATGGGGACTTAAAGATATGGACTAACTTTTTAGCAGGGCTTGTTGCTACAGTACAAAGGATAATAGTTTTACACTAAAAGAGAGTAGATTTAGACTGAGTATTAGGAAGAAGGTTTTTTTAGTATAAGGGTGGTGAGACACTAGAACAGATTGCCCAAAGAAGGTGGGGATGCCCCATCCCTGGAAATGCTCAAGACCAGGTTGCATGGGGCTCTGAGCAACCTGATCTAGTTGAAGATTCCCTGCTCATCACAGGAGAATTGGACTAGGTGACCTTCAAAATTCCACTCAAACTCAAATATTCTATGATTCTGTAATTCTAATCAGCTGCCAGTCCTGTCTCCTACTACAGCTGCTTCCAGTTTCAGTAAAGAACAATAAGAAAGCCCCAGGAGCAGGAACCAAAAACTATGGCTGCTCCCATCCTACACAGATGACTAACCACAATAATAGATAAATATTCTGCACTTCTTTCCTGACCTCAGATTTTTTATTTTCCCTTGCTTAAAAGCAGAGATTTAAAAAGAAAAATGAAGGGAGTTCTGTCTCATCCAAGGACTAGCCTAAAACACTATATTTTTATAGCTATAAATAGATGAGTCCTTAGTCCTTAGAGGCAGGTACCATGCTCGGGAGAAAGTTCAAGCCATGGGCTGCATGTGGAGACCAGTTCTGTACTAAGGCAGCTTCCAACACCCTAAGAAGCGGTGGATTTAGGAATCACCTTTGCAATTCCCCATAATGCTATTACTAGTCTGCTCCTTGCACAGCATGTGACATTCTCTTCCTGTTCAACACTCTTAACTCTCCTCAGTGCACTGTGATTGTTGTGTTCTGGATATTAGAAACCTGACCCTTGCTGTCTGCATGGCTGAGAATAGCCCATATTTCTCAGATACTGTATTCATCCAACAGCAGAGATAATAAGCAATACCTCAGTCTTCAATGAGCTTTTAGGGAACATATCAAATCTGGAAAACAACATCTCAGATGTGAAATCCCATGGTTTAAATTCCTTGGCACAGGCGAAGTAACTCTCCAACATGTTTCTGTGATTAAAGAATAAATCCTTAAATCTTTTTAAGGTAGTTGTAGCTGTTTTCACATGCTCTAATGCTTCTTCAGTTTCTTCTTGAAAAGATCTAGTCTAGATTGTATCTTAAAAAGATACAATCTAGACTAGAATGTAAATAAATGAACCACAAAAAAAAATTTAAGTTACTTTTCAAAATGTAGTCATGGCATCAGTCATAAAGTTACTTTTCAATTTATATATAAACACAAATCCCAACATGTATTATATTTTGAAATTTTTATGTTTAATGTTTCTAGTTTTCATAATTATCTCATAATGCAACCTGTCCAGCTAGACTGACTCTTAGGTATAAGCTTCTGTATGTACAGTGAACATTCAGAAAATAACACAGTAAAGACAGTTCCTTCCTCTCAGTAAAAGTGATATTGGAAATTGATTCACCTGTTTGACATAACACTGCCATAGCTTTTGGATACTAATTCTCCTGTGGCATATATTGTGCCAACAAATACAGAAATGGCAAATGAGTCCTCTTAGATTTTATCATTTAGTAAACTTGCAGAAGAGGGCTTCCCCAACCCCAGAATCAAATGTAGCACACATGCATATATAATGTGTAATTCTCCTACTTCCTGACCAACAAAATACTCTAGAACAGTGAACCCTACACAATGTCTTTTCTTGCCAGCATCTAAAAGTGCTCACGCCCCCAGCAGTCCACTTGGTTTCAGTGGAAGCATGGGGAAAGCTTATTGACCACAAAACATGCCTCAAGGCAGGTGATTCACAGCTTGTTTGCAAAGCCCATATTTCCTTGGCTTGTGCAGCTCTTACCAGCATTTTGAAATTCACAAACAGAAATACCTATTAAGATATCTGATAAGAAAAGAGGCAGCAAACTTATACCAACAAAGCAAAGTAAGGAGCAGCAACCTATCCTGGAAAGGTTATATGGCTTCTAGAGAATTTGTTTCTATACAAGAAGCATATTTTTTATTTAACTGCACAGTGCCTGTATGTCTGATGGCTATCTGACAACTATTTATTCATCTTATCTTCGATTTAATAATCTAAAACTGGTTGGAAGTATCTGTAATGTAATTTTAGTGTTTATTAAGCAGGTAAAAGACAGACTACGTCCATGTCTTTTTTAATAGCATCCTGTGTACCAAGTAACATTTATTTATTAGGTACTTAGGTGATTTATAACCTTTACTTGAAGCTACCTGAGCAACAAGTAGGTTGTGACTTACAACACACATAAACACAAAGTATACATCTCACTCACTCAACCCCTACCATCTTCTATTTCCTTGAGAACATCCTGAAAAGCTGGGTAACAGCTGCTTTCTTTGGCTTTTAAGATATTAACAATTTTTTTTTTTAAATCCAGACAACACTGAAACTATAATTTTACAAATGATAAAGAAAACAGTTGAAGATCATGGCTCCTGTCAAAAATATACAGCTTAGAAGTACACTCAGAGAATTGATGAATAAATATGTCCCAAGCCTACTACCAAATAAAGACTGATAAATGCTGGCTGAAATCCTTAGAAAGGTTTAAAAAGTGGGGAATGAACTGGATTCTTCAAAATTCTCACTCACCTGGCATCATCGCATCAAAACACTGTGAAAAACAAGCATGGAAAAAGAAGAGGATTAAACACAGCTCCCAACAATTTGGAAAGTAAGTAACCTTGCTTATTATTTTAAATTAAAAAGAGCTATTTTGCTTGTAACAAGCTATGATTGTTATCATTAATTAAATTGTCTGATTCATGGCCAAATTTGGCAATAATTTCCTGAATATAAACTTCATTCTCGAACTCATTTTCTCCAGAGTGTGAGAAAAGTCATGGGAAGAAATTTAGAAGAGATGGACAAGAACAACAGAACCCCTTACAGCTGTTTACCCCTTAACATTAACTTCCTCTTATATTTAACTCAGTCTTTCTTTTGGAATTTATGCAAGTCCTGCTTACTTTGGGAAACCACTATAAACTGTCTGCAAAAACAAAACAACATAAAGTTGTTTTGGTGCCTCATTTTTCAAAGTGCATAGCGAAAGGCAGTACAAAAGAAATCTCTCCTTGATGTTTGCAGAAATATCTGAAATCTCTTACTTGTTTATTTTTAAACAAAATGTTGTCTTTTCTTGCTTTTCAGAAGTTCAGCTCAGTTTGGAGGTCTGTATGAAGGCCATGCAGCAGAAGAAGAGCAGAATCTGCTGTGACCACCAGTGATTCAACAGCATGCAGCAGTGTCCTGGAATTAGAACCTTGTCTGCAAAATACAAAAACAGCCCCTGAATTTCAAAGTGAATACTAACTCACGACAGCACAGAGCCCTTGATCCCCATTCCTATATGCACTTTAAGGATGAACACCACTGAAATTCAGAATTTCTTTCTGACTAGAATAAGATTTAAAAAAATCCTGAAGACAGAGCTAAATGACTGTTTATAAAGACAGAGATCATATTTCAGCTGTATTTATTAATCAACACCATGACCAAACACCCTCTCAAAAATCATTGACTGAAGATCCTTTGAGTGGTTCCTTGCAGTTATTCCAGAAGTGAAAAAATCTGCATTTTACTATTTAATTTCTTAATGTTATGTGGTAATTTGTTTTTCTGAATAAACATGAGAGTTAGCATAAACATAAAATATTAAATTGATCTTATTTACTATATTTTATTACACTTTGGCAGTGTTTACAAATCGAGAAATTAATAATACACAGCAAAGCGTTTTAATAAAATATTTATGGAGCATTAAAGTTTACATTCTGTTCCACACCTTATTTTTTTCCCTTTCACTTAAGCCAGTTCATCAGTTCTGCCTCAGTTTTAGCTGAGTTTTTAGTACTTACACTACTCTGCCTGGCACATCTGCTTCACTGCCATGACACAGAGCAGAGAGCTGACCCTGGCCAGAGCCTTCAGATCATTTTTTATTGTGACAGGATTATAAACCTCAGTTATCCAACAACTGATTATCAATCATCTCTGTACACAGTCACTCCCAAACTGAAATCAAATCTTAAGTTTGCTTAAGCTGTGAGCACTCTGGAACACAGCCCATATTATTGCTGTCTCTACAGGTAAGAAAGTCACATCTGAATAATTAGTGTCACTCTTTTTTGATGCCATCCTTTGATATTAGTGTTAGACTCATCAAAAACAATAAGATGCCTTTTATGATATAAGCTTAGTTCACATTAAATGCTCAAGGCAACACAGAAGGGCAATCTATTGAAAATACATTTAAATGGTAATTCAAGAGAAAAACCCTATTTTGTACCCTGGAAGCATAGCTTCAACTGATTTCAAATTCTGATGACTTTAAAGAATGCTTAAGTCTTACCTTTGAAATTAATAATAAAAATTCATATTTCAATATGACAAAATAATTACACTTTAATTACACTTATTGTGCCAAAACCATTTAAAACATTTTTCAGTGTCAAACATCAAAATTGATAAGTAACCTTTGAGTTACAGAATTCAGGGAGATGAACCCTTGCTATGAGCTCAGTTTTACGGCACTGTGCAGCTAAAGATGTGCTGCTACATCCATAATGTGTCTCTCTGATTCCTTTGTGTGCCAGTGACTTACAAAGAAGAAACTGGAAAATAACACAAAAGGAAGCAAGAAGGAAAATAGTGGTGCAAGTCTGCTTTTGCATTAGTTACAAACTCATGGTGCAATTTAGCTTGTTTTGACAGTGAAGACATGAACAGCACAAGAGCAATCTCAGCATAAATGAGTAAAAATTGCAAAGCAACAGGAAGCAAGTGGGCAAAAAAAAAACAACTGGAGAAGCTAGGATGAAAACCACAGCACTTCTATTTGTCTGTTTTAACCATCATCCTTCTCCCAAAATCTAATTTATTAGGGCCTGATAGAGCAGCAAACAGCTTCTCCAGCACCTTGAAGCTCAGTTTCTGTCCTAGCTTGTCCCTGAGCACCAGCAGCTGCTCCAGGGCAGGAGAAGTCTGCTCTCCCAGAGCCCATCCTCCCCTCCTAAAAGCCTCCTGACATCTGTCATGCTGGTCAGTTCCCATCTCATCCATGAGGAGGGCATGCCTTACCCTGCTTGTGTGCTCCCTGGAGACTCATAAGGCAGACATTAATTTAACGAGTTCATTTGTGGCTTTATGAAGTAATTTATGCTTCCTTAACACAATAAACTCCTTAACCTTCACGGCCTTCATAAATCTGATAGGGTTTGGATTTGCTCCAGTATGGAAAAAAGGAGAAAAATGTCATTGGGAGGGGTTATTTTTCTGTTTTTGAGCACTAAAGCCATGTTATGACATGGAACTACTGGATTTAAATACCAAAGTTATGAATTAAACACCTTTTGTATATACTGAGCGACCAGTAAATTCATGTCAAAACCTTTTATTTCTCTTTCAGTTTCTCCTTTGCAAAAGGTTGTAAAATATTTTAAAATAAATTTTTAAGCACTTTGAGATTACAAATATTTTGCTTTGGCTTGTCTTTTAAAATAACACAAACACATGGAAATTGAAAGTTATAGATACAAACTTTAGTGGGTAATCTGGGAAATTCTGTCTTCCATTTGCAGAATATGCTAGTTAAGTAAACAGCCACAATAGTGCTACAGATACCACTTGTGACACCCAAATCTTATATATTCGTGTCCCTAACATCAAACCAAGGAAAAAAGTAATCCCATTCTCATTTGAAGAGAAACACCTAAGCCAGCTGAATGCCTGTATCAGTTGTCACAAAAATTATCTCCTTAATAAGTACAGATTTAGCAATGAACTGTGAACTTAGTCGTCAACTTCCTCTTCTCTATATGCTTGTCATGATTTGCTCTGGGTCTTTTTCTTTTTCCTACTAATCTTTGGAAAAAACCTTGACCTTTCCAAGCTGCCCAACAGTGGATTTCAGATGCATTCAGGTTGCTGTGCTTGGAATCTTTCTGCTTTGATGTTGATGGGAGTTTTGTCATGGGCTTCAATCAGGAGGAGATTTTGTCTCGGCGGGGGAGTTGTGGTTCTATCCCTGCCCCTATTCATAACCGCTGCCTCTCAGGATCAAACTGAAAAGATAATGACCAGCCTGAAATCTGAACACTGCTAACAAAGTGCTAGCA
This sequence comes from Molothrus ater, assembly GCF_012460135.2. Classification (NCBI taxonomy): domain Eukaryota; kingdom Metazoa; phylum Chordata; class Aves; order Passeriformes; family Icteridae; genus Molothrus; species Molothrus ater. Next base: position 31,956,494 of record NC_050478.2, on the reverse strand, counting down.
GACAAAAAGACTACTTTTCATCTTCCTGTCATTGCCATTGGTACTTATACAAAATATCTGTAATACTGCAGCATAAATGGCACACATTTATTCCCTCTTTGAAACTTCATTTTCTTCCATAAAAATGCAGGAGTGATAATTAAAAAACTCTGCGAAAACTGTTTGGCTTCCCTGGTCTTAAATTTGTGTTTCCCTAAGTCTGAGGTATGGACATGAATCACTACATTCTTCTCCCTCCAGCCAAAATTTGGACCTTCATCTGTACATCAGAAAATTTTCCACAGAACTGGAGTCTTTATATTTAAAAACATGTTATTTCGATGAGTCAAAACTTCTCAAAATTTTGGAAAAGAGACCCAAAAAGTCAAGATCAGGATCGGAGGCATGACTCGGGGGCAAGAAAGAACAGTACAAAACCTTTAATCCATGATGTTGCCTTTTTTACCGAGTGTAAATCCACTGTTGCTATAATGCAGAGTTTCAAAAGCCATTTTAAGGGAAATTTTTTTGCAAAGGTAGGAGTCTGGTCTGGTTTGCAGTCTCTCTCTCCTTATTCTTCAAAGTGTTCATATAGACTCAGTTGAAAAGTTGAAAAGTTGAAAACTAAATACTTCATGTTAGTCCCAGAACATTTACAACACAAAAAATACCCTGAACATTTTGTACCTAGTCCTAATTCTAAGTGTCTTCTACATATTGTTAATAAAGCAAGAGATTTCTAAAGACCTTTATGACATGTACACTAAAAGAAGGTGCTTTTCTTTAAGAAAATCTTATACAAGAAATTGTTTTTATAGTTTAATCCTAATAACTCTTACATGACACATTGTGAAATCTTGTATACAAATCTCTTCCGATTTACACTTCAGAAGCAGCCCAATTCTAGGCAGACTCATGCAAAATTAAATATTCCTTCTCTTATTACCTTCTTATGAGCTTTCCTCCTTTATGAGCTGTAAAAGTCTTTCATCTTGCAGCTTAATAAACTGCTTTTACATCATGTCGTCATCAGAGAGCTGATTGGAGGTGATGATTCCTCGTGCGGCCAGCTCTGGTGTGGCAGCTCCACAGGCAGGAGAGGCAGTTTAGTCATCACTGCCCACAGGGGAAGTGACTCATGCCTCATCTCTCACCATGACGTGCACTGGACAAGAAGTACCTCACCTTGCACTCTGCTGGGGATGGCTCTGGAGACTTGAGCACAAAGAAGAATATATCTTTCACGCAGTAAACAATTCAGATGACGGCAGTCACATCCATTATACAAAAGGCAACAGAAAGAAAGGAAGAGTGACATGCTAGACAGAACTAAGCCTTCAGCAACAAGTCACTTCTGATGATTATTAGAAATGGGATAGCTACTTTTTTTAAAAGAGGCACTTTCATAAGAGCTATTTTGCATCAGTTGTCTCTGATACCAGTTAAAATATAATTCTCTTTTTATTTTCTTTTTTTTTTTCTGCTTTATCATAAGTATTTAGATATAAAAACCTCTTCTAAGAAAGCTGCTGTGTGCTGGGAATTGTTTGAGCCAGCTCCCCAAACTGAAGGTCTCTTCTGCTGTTCCCCAGCCCAAGGCACTCTGTGGTGTTCCTCATAGCACAGACAGCTTTCAGCATCACCTCATGTGGCACCCAAATCAAGTGAGATGCAGGTTATTTGTTTGACAGTACCACTGCTGCATTTCTGTTTAGACAGACAAAAGATGAAGAGGGTTCAGCTGCCCATCAGAGCTCTCCAACAACTGATGCATAATAGAAGCCAGAACCTCAGCATGTGTTTTTTGGACAGAGTGAGGAAAACATGATATGTAAATAGGGAAGTTTCAAATCCAGAAAATTTTTCTAGAACACCTACACACAAACATACATATTCCTTGTTCTTCCTCCTAAACTTGCTTTTCCAGCTTCCCTATGGATATTCACTGACTTTTCCCAAGCCTCTGGGCTTGGAAATATGATCATACACACCATCTTTTGAAAACCATCCCTGGATATCCCATAACACCTTTCATCAGTGCCATATTTTAATATACATAATTGCATTTAGTCATCTCTGCTCTGCCAAAAATCCATGTAGTTTTATCTTCCAGAGAGCATTAATGGTAGGTAACAGATACAGAATCAGGATCCTCCTTCCAGATACCAGCAAGCTGCATTTAGGAGATGAGACAAGATTCTCGCAGACCTAACTGTGTTCAACTGTATATACTTGATTCCTTAAGTTAGTGGGAACTAGAAAAATATTTGACAGCATAATTTTTATCACAAATTGTGTCTTCATGACCAAAAATAAACTAACTCTTCAGAATCTTTGCCAGGGCTCTGTATTTCATAGCTTGGCAGCTCTGCAAGTTACTGAGAATTTGTCTGCTTGCTCAGAAATACAGAACTGAAATTTTCATTGAATCAAAATGCTTTTAGCCTACCTGAAAGAGTTAACAGCCTTTACTGAGTACAGGCTAAACTGAGTGTTGTCTGGGATGATGCCAACAAGAAATTGGTTGATTCTGTGACACCAACAAGCATATACAGCACTAAATGACTCCTAAAATGAGGTGGTAGCCCACTGAATGGTATGGGGCAGAGGGCTGAGAGTGACAGAGACAGCTCACCAGCAGAGGAGTAATCCCTTAGAGAAGGTCAGCCTGCTTGTGGCAAAGGTCAGCAACGGGAGGTAAGAAATAGCAGCAATTGCTGCCATTAGCATAAGCATGACTCCATCGGTAGAAGGATGGGAGGGAGAAGGGGAGCTGTGCTTTGTACAACTGAAGTGTTCACAGACTTTCCTGTTGGACACTACATTCATGAAAACAACTCATTTGCTACAAATATTTTAACTGGGAAAGTTTTATACAATTCTTGTAGTTCTAGTTCTCAACACAGATGTCACAGAGGCAGTACAGCAGAGAAATCAGTGACCTTTGTCAAAGTAAATGACAAGAAGATCTTCAAAACCATTCACAGTCAAGGGAGAAGAGGTCAGGAAAAAGACTGACACTATTCTTAAACTATTAAGACTTTATTAACTATTAACTATTCTTAAAATGCATCCAACTTACTGGATAAAAGATACACTTGGAGCCTCACGGTGATGCAAAGAAAAGATGCACCAAGAATTAATTTTTGAACCTGTTCTGTTGGTCAAACCAAGGCTATGGAATCAGTCTGAGGTTTTGTCCAACTCTTGTTCCCTCAAGAAAACCAATCAGACAACTTTTTTGTTTCAGACTGACACTATATTCCATCGAGAGACGACACTCTCACTGCCTTGGTTGCTGGTCGCTCTTCAGGTTTCAAAATAACAAACCCTTCGGAACTGAAAAGAAGAAGCACAAACCCGCTGCATTTCCCCACTACCCACCCCAGGAGAGCGGGGAAGAACACCCTGAAATTCCCTGCGAAAAGCCCCGATGGGCCGGCAGGAGGCACCCGCGGCGGCCGCCGGCGCTGCCCGGCCGCTGCCTCCCGCGGGACCGCGGCGCAGGGACAGAGGGCTCGGCTGGGGAAAGGGGGCTCGGCCGGGAAAAGGGAGCTCGGCCAGGGAAAGGGGGCTCGGCTGGGAAAAGAGAGCTCGGCCAGGGAAAAGGGAGCTCGGCCAGGGAAAGGGGGCTCGGCTGGGAAAAGAGAGCTCGGACAGGGAAAGGGGACTCGGCTGGGGAAAGGGGGATCGGCCGGGAAAAGGGGGATCGGGCAGGGAAAGGGGGCTCGGCTGGGGAAAGGGAGCTCGGCCGGGAGAAGGAGGCTCGGCCAGGGAAAGGGAGCTCGACTGGGAAAAGGGAGCTCGGCCGGGAAAAGGGGGCTCGGCCGGGAAAAGGGGGATCGGCCGGGAAAAGGGGGCTCGGCCGGGGAAAGGAGGCCCGGCCGGGACAGGGGGCTCGGGGCCGGCCCCGCTCACCTGCCGCTTCCGGGGCCGCCTCGGGAGCCAGGCTGGGGCCCGGGACGCGGCTCCGCTGCCGCCGGCTCGAGCATTTATTGCCCCACGCACACACCCCTCGCCGCCCCGTCCCGTCTCTCCGCTCACCGCGTTCCCGTCTCCCTGGCGGTGGCTTCCCGGGCCCTTCCCGCCGCCGCAGCCGGGGCACGGCGCTGCTCGCTCGGCCGGCGGAGCGGAGCGGAGGCGGCCCGGTGTCTCCGCCTGGACGGAGCCCGTGCGGGAGGGGCCGGGGCGCAGGGCACGGCAGCGCGGCCGGGTTTCAGGGAATTCGGGACCGTTCGCAGCGCCGGGTCCCTACGGAGCAGCACTGGTGCATCCTCCCCCGCGCCGCCGGGAACGTGTGAAATACGAATCCCCGTCTCAGCATCTCTCTCTCCGCAAATGTGTAGAAAAGTGCCAAAAATTAACTGTTTGTTGCCTGCTCGTACCTGCTCCCCGGCGCGCCCTGAGGACGACAGGACAGCGCGTCCGGTGGGAGTTGTTAGACACAAACCAGACCACAAATGACCGGCTCCCACTCCAGAACAACCATTGGGACAGGTCCCACTGGATCCTGCTCCTGCTGCTGCGGGGACACAAGGACAAGGGGCTCAGGAGGAAGCAATGCGCCGACAGCGGTTTTATTCGGGCAGCTCTTAGTTAAACTTCAGGCCATGAGAGCAGCAACTGCCTCTTCCACGGCGGTGGGAGGACAGCTGCTTTCTGAAGTTACGCTCATGTGCAACAAACATTTCCTACCGGGATTTAAAACTGCTCCTCAGCTTGCTTTTTGCAGAAAAAAATCCTCCAGGTCACTAGTGTTTGCCTTCACAGCTGCTAAAGCTGCCTAACTGTATCTGACTAAGCACAAACAAAACACAGATATTTTCATAATACATGTTTTCAACCCAGTGAAAGCAAAATATCTGTGGATGTTTGAGAAAAACACCCATTACGCCAGCTGCAAAGAAAGTCAGCTTCACTTGGTGTGTGACAGATTTCCCTCTGAGGTTTTTTCAGTTTGGCACTTAGAGGCTGCTCATGTCTCTACTAGCTCATGGTGGTCTGCCAAGCTGTAGAGCATCTCTGTAGACAGCCACTCATCCCAGAAAAAGTTGAATGACTAATGCAAAAGCGCCCTTTTAAAATATGTGCCTGCTCTTGGCGTGGGCATCTAGAGACCTCTGTGATCATGGCATTATTTTCAAGAAAATATCTAGAATGGAATTGTGAGTTGAGTCTACTACCAATGTACCTTAGAGACCAGTACCTCTGAGTGCACAGAGCCCTGTGCTGCTGCATGGGAGCTCTCTCAGGAGCTGAGCACTAATGGTGAGGCAATGCCCAGCAACCCACCTTGTGCGAAGCTGCTGCCCCACAGACCTCTGGAGATGGCTTGCTTCCTTTGTGCAGAAAACTGTAGTGCTGTTTGGTGAATTTTACTCTCCTTATTTTGCAGCACACAGGACATTACATTTCTTCCCCTGGTTTCTTTTCTATGAGCACCTTTGTTCTTATGTTCTATGAGAAGGCGATTACTTTCCCCTCTGCAGGGGTCAGCCAGAATTCAGCAGTGTTGCTAGGGCTTGGAGCTTGGCTTTCTCACCAGTGCCATCCATTTGCTTTTCATGCTTCACTTGGTCAACATTCAGCATGTAACCAACTTTCAGAGCACTTTTCACCTTTCTCAAGGAAACAGAAACTTTTTTTTTTTACTTCTCTTGCTCTTTGGAGACATTGATCTGTGTGATATAGCTCCTCACAGCTAAGCTTGATCTACATCTCTTTTCTGGAATCACAGAGTGGCAGAGAAAACACCTGTCTTGGTGTAAGTGCAGGGGTTTTTCCAGGCTTCTCCAGACGAACCTGCCTCTTGGGTCACAGCCAGAGGAGTCTACAAACTTAAATGGGCACTGATGAAAAAAAATAATGTATGTATGTATTTATGAATGTATGTATGTATCTCTCGCTCTCTCTCTCTCTCTCTCTCTCTCTCTATCTACCTATCAACCTACCTACCTACTGAAGGCATGTAATTTCCCTATTTCCTGTGGTGAAATAAAAGAAAACATGCTTTAAAGAAAACTTAAAATATCTATAATTAAAAAAGGATGAAAAATCCTTAAAGTTGACCCAAAGTCTCTTTCTGACTTCTGTAACCTCAGTGACTGTCCTCATAATTTGTCCTCAAGATTTACTTGCCTTATTCTTTTCTGATAATCCTTTTGTTTCTTTAAATCTTATCTCAAATATTCAGCAGAAAATCTTCTAGGAGTGCACTTCAGCAAGAGCATGGGTAAAAGCTTTGGTGCAAATTTTCTAGCCAGCTACTGCAGCTGTAGCACAATGAATACATATATTCAACCCAATATATAGAGTAGATATTTGAATTTCTTAGTTGGCCAGTCAGATGGACAATTAACAGATTGTTAACGGACAAATTCAACAGTAACTTGAGATCATAATAATACATTTTGAGGGATATAAGATGACAGTTGACTAGATCTAAGTGAAAAAGATATTGATCTCTAAGATCTCAGCGAAGTAGTATAATAGATGCTTTTGTTCTCTGAAATTAAAAAGGTTGGCACCTTCAAAAAGTAATTTTCTGATCCTTATTAAAAAACTGCTTGTAGAATTTTCATGGAAAGCTTTGTTTAGTTCAGCTGAGGGATCACGTGGTACATTCTGTCAAGTCATTCAAATGAAGGGGTACACAGAGATTATTGTGGTACATGTATTTTTATTTCTTCAATATGACAAAAGATAATCTCTAAATTCTTTTTCTGAACCTGTTTGAAATCTGTTATTATCTTCCACGATAACTTTCACTTTTGATTTTCCTCCATGTATCATTGCTGTCCAACTGGAAGGGGTTTGTTGCAATAAATATTTGTCTCAGTCAGCTTATTTTCACTGCATGTGTTCCTGTGTGTTTGCTAGATATCTCCTCAAGACCACAGACGATGATTTCTTTTTGGTTTTTTTTTTGTTTGTTTTTGTTTTTGTTTTTGTTTTTTTTTCCTGCAGGGCACAAGCAGAACTTGAAAGAATGGAAGAGATCAAATAGAGACAGGATTAAATTTAGCATTTTTGTGGGTAATGCCTCTTTACGTATTGGCTTGTTACATACTCCATTGTTCTCTAACTCTACTCTTCACATGCATATTAACATGTCAGATACCACAATTAATTAGATAACAATCTAATATAGACTAGAGTTCTTAAGAGTGAGAAATTTTATTCTAACAGTGTGGTAACAGACTACTGTGCTAAAACAAGCAGAACATAGAGGCTATTGAACAGTTACAACTAAAGGAGGAACAAGGGTGCAATCACTAATTATTGCTGGCTAAATAGGAATAATAAGTAGCAAGGTGATTTTCAATGCCAAACTAATTTTGAAATCTACAAGTGTAAAAATAGAAGACTACCCAAAGGTTTCAATCTTAGTTTCAGAAAAAGTCTTCAGGCACTTATTTCAAAAAAAGTGAAACTTAGATAGGCGAATGTAGAAGTGTGGATTGTGTTTAATGCAAAAGTCACATTTACTACAATACTTTTGAATTACACCACTTGAATGTTTTCAGTAACTTAACATTGGATGCCAGTGAAACCAGTTCCACTCATATTTAAGAGCAGGAGCTTAAATGTATGATTATTTCACATCTTAAACTCTTGCCACTTAAACCAGAGTATTTTTATTCCATCAAGGCTACCAACTTTATTTCTGTGTAGTTTCATGCTGTTATAAAAGAGGAAGAGAAAAAAAAAGCTGAGGGAAATTGAATTTTTTCTGTGTACATAGAAATATCTCTCTGGTTTATGACATTCTGTAAAAATTGATTGCTTCTCTTAATGTAAACAGATGGTGACATCCAGGATGATTGACATTTACTGTGTCCATGCACGGCTCCCAGGGGAATCTACTTGTAACCATATTCTACTCTGTCTGCAAGTCCAGCAGTTAGAAAAATAAACACTATCAAGAATTTCCACTTTCAAAGACCTTTCAATAGTGACTCTACTGAGTACACTGTGACTTCTGCTCAAGATAGAAAGAAGCTGCCAGCACCATGTGCAAGGCCAGTGTTGTGCCAAAAGTCAAAAGCATAAAAAAAATGTATATTTGCAAAGGGAATATCCTACCTATTCTCCACCTTCTTCTATGGCTCCATATGGTAACTACTAATGGTAACTACTGCTTTTCATGTTCGTGTACTATCATTTTAGACTCCATTCAGGTTTCTTTTAGTACTTCAGTCTCCTATTTTGTAATGTACTCTTTTTTTTTTCCCTACTTAAGTATTTTATGACCCTTCTCAGCCCACTCTCAGGTAATTCTTGCCTGCTTCAATGATCTTGACTTCTTTTCCCTTTATGAGCGGCAGTAAGCTTAAGTGACTGCTGTCAATAAAAATGGAACTTTAGGGGCAAAAGGTAAACCAACCAGCATCCTGTTTAGCTACCTCTTTTTCTCCTTTAAGTAAACACTTCTTCCACATCTAGTTATGGAAGTGTCCAGCTAGAAATTACATAAAATGATGAAAAAACTGGCATGCCTAAGCAAAAATTGCAACAGTACAAAAGTAAAATGTGTGACTGGAAAAAATTAGCTCACTTGGTTTGGCTTTCACTTTCTTGGCTGTTTCCACTTACCTGTTTAATTTTGCATATTAATCCCTTAGATTTTTAAAACTGTAAACAGAGAATCTATATCTGCAAGACTGAAGTAGAACTGACAAAAATGATATAGCAAGTGGATAGTGTTTTATATACTTGTTGATGTACAAACTCAAGAACCTTCAAGTCCTGAAAGATGTACATGTCCACTTAGCAGACACACATATCAGCATCAGTTTAAGTTAGGAAACTGAGCTGTGAAAGTAAATCAATACCTTGTTAATTCACTTACTTTAAAAAAAAATCTGGATGTGTCTAGGTCTATGCAGAGAATGCTTCTCTTGCTACTTGCTTCAGTAGTTTTAAGAATCTTTCAGAACTTTGACAAATGTGTCAACACCAAAAGGTCAGACAGCTTTAAGATTGGGTTCTTCCTTGAATTTAGTCCAAGACTTTCCTTTAAAATACATACAAGTGACACAAACCTATGCATTCAACTAAAAACAACATAAAAATAAATGCTTAACAGAATTTTAGATCAGCAGCCCAAACATTTTTTGATAAACGTTCCCTGCCCTGCAAACTTTTATTTTAAACTGTAGCTTGGACTAAACTTCCATAATATGTGGGGATAGAACAGAGATCTCATTCAACTGAAATACTTTCCAAAGGATTTTGCCAATATAAATATTTAGGAAAGAGTACTTCTTTTGTCTGTCTATATGTTTCTGCAATGTATTTAGCAAGAAGCAAAAGGTTATTCAAATAAAAAGCTATAGCATTTGAAAAGGCAATGAGAGAGGTCTTAATGGCAGCCTAGGCTAGGATACAGTACAGATGCATGAGGGAACAGATGCAAGAGAGAAAGTGAAAAATTCCAGAAATGGTGTAAATTATGTACCTGAAAAAGAAATCTCTGAATATTTATGGTCTCCAATACGCTTCAGTTAAGAACAGTTTCTCCTTCCCAGGACAAATTATAAATGTTGAAACATTCTTTTATTTTTAAAGGTTGTGCTAAAATATTGTTGTAAGAAATTATTAAATGCTCAAGGCTAGGCATTTTCCATACACAGAAGTAGAAATTTTAGATAGAAGTTTGAATTTGTATATTATGAATCTTATATTGCACACTGCTGCTCATGTAAGTCAAAGAAATGCCTATGTTCCTTGACCTGGAAATTTAGAAGTTGGCAATTTTGGGTACTTGCTATGGAAACCATCCAACAAACCATACTAAACTGAATAGAACAATGCCCATCACTATATCAACAGTAGTTGGGCACAGCACCAATCCACCTGCTTGTGATAGCTTCTGGTCATTTTTAGTGAGGCTGTTCTAGAAAAGGTATCTCGCTGCCTCTCTCCATGGAAGGTATTCTAGCAAGCAAAGATAGCACATGCTAGCTCTAGGTCCCCACAGCACTTCCATTTTCATTGTCAAATCTCAGGATATCAGGAATGATGCAAGAAGCTTTGGGGAAAGGAAAAGGAATGGGAAGCAGGGACACAGAAGGCATTAGGAAGTTCAATATGAATTAATCCTGATATTTGCTACCTAGCTGTACAGAAAATGAAGCTAATAGAAAAAATATAAAATGCAACTTTAGATAATTTTAGCAATGGTAGGGAATTTACAGTTGTGGACAGAAATACTCAGTTTGGTGTCACACCTCATGATTCCCAGAGTAGAACGATCACATTTGAAGGACTAAAAGGGTAAAATGTAACATGCACATTCATCTTTATGTCCTTATGTAAGAGTTTGTTATTTTCTGATACTGTATATTTGAAATGGTGTAAGCAGAGGACTACTCTCACCAGTAATGTAGAATTTGCTTCAAAACATACCACTGCCACAATACTAAAAAATTGGTCAATAAAGACATATTAGTTGGTCAGATGTCCATTTACTTTGAATTACAACATAAATTGACTTCAGAAGTTTGACATTCAAATGGAAGCTACTGAGACTTTAACAGGTATTTAATCAAACATATAATAAAGATAATATATTTTATATCTCAGGAAAGATTATTCTGTTTTGCAGTACAAGGTTAGAAGTCTCAAATTATAAATTCATCTTTTGGAAAATGGAAGGAAGTGGCCCTCTTTTGTGTATATGTGGTGGTCAGGGACATGTTTTAGTGGTGGGATTTGCAGTGTTAGCTTTTCATTTGAGCTCAGTGATGTTAAAGGTCTTTTCCAACCTAAATGATCCCATGATTCTCTATGTATTTCTTCCTTTGTGAAACAGCATTACTTATTTACTGCAAAAGTACAGTAAAGTACATTAAAATTTTTTGCATTAAAAAAAAAAATTAGTATAACATTATCATTAGCAATTTGGCATACCATGAAAGTTATTTTAGTATAACACAATGCAGGAGCCTGTTGACATTTCACTAGGAAAAGTTCAATATATTTTCTATGAGTTGAAGTCCGTACTTTCAGGTTTCCACCTATTTGTTATATTCATCCCCTGTATGCAACACAGTGACACTTTGATTATTTATCTCTATCAAACTGAATTATCTTCCATTTTCTAAATTTGTATTTTAGCTCTGTGTGTGTGTGTGTGTATGCACATATTCCTTACCTTAGGAAACTTTCCCTGTGGTTATTCCTTTGGTGTGTTCAGGAACAACCGTAGCTTCCATTCGCAAGAGCTGAACAAACCCCACAGAATTCATGCTGAGCTAGAATCTGCTGGTTTAATTCCCTGCTGGGAGTCTGCCAGTTGGGAAACGCTGACCAGCAAGTACAGGTCTTAATTACACAAATCCAGAAGCTGCTGCCAACCTTTCTCCATTGAGAAGCATTTGTTTTCTAGTGTTCTTCTTGAACAGATTATCATACAAACATTATTTATTGCTGCTTTATATTGTAAGCAATTAAATGAAGAAACCTTTTAAACTCAAGGGAATTTTAATAGGTTACTTGCAAAATGTTATTGCAGGCAACAACTTGTACATGATTTTAGTTCCAAACCCACCAAAAAATTATACAAATCAGCATTGTAAAAGTGTCAGATTAATGCCTTACAGGCTTTGCTGGCAGAATTAATTTCTAAATTCTAGATGTGGGGAAACATTACTCTCATTTTTTTCCTTTTCCATTTTTTTTAGAAAAATTTACAAGTGAAATATTACTACAAAACTTTTTTTTTATAAGGAATTTTTGCAAAACATTTACATTTTTACCATCAACTATTTTTCTGTTTCAAAATCATTATGTAGATTTAATACCCTATGCTGCACATCAATTCTTGCGGGATGACAATTCAGTGACATGCATAAAAAAACACCACAAGGCATTAAAATGAAGACTTAAATACAAATATTGTTGCAATAAAACAGTTATAAAATTGAAAAATAGGACCTAAACATCATGCTTACTTAACTTTGACAAATTAACTTTTTCTCCTAGATTACACACTTTTATTACTGCTCTCGTGAAAGAATGTGATAAATAATGACTTAACACCAATTGCTAATGTAATCGGCAACACATACACAAACCTAACCAAAGAAAGTATATTGTAAGAAAAAAACTATTCTAACACTGGAGTTCTACCATGGTAAATACACTTTGCACTGATAATTACAATAAAGCAAAATTTTTAATGGTGGCAAAGGGAATGAACAGTGAAATGCCATTAAACAAGATACTACTGCACATCTGTGCCCTATTACTTACAACAGCTATATCCCACTGAGTCAAATAAAGGACATTGAAATTTACGATCCTTTTAAGACAGAAAAGTGGATTCAGAATGGTATGCAGAACAGACTGGCAGAATGTTTCTAATTCCAGCGGTAAAATGTGCACCTGCTAACACAAGTTAATGTACTTGAGATGCTATGAAGCCAACCAGATTTAGATTTGGATACATCTATAACAGGGATTCATTGCAGATTAAAAATTACTTCAGTTTCCTATCTGCATACATAAGTATGCATGAAAAAATTACATATGAAATGGTTGTGCAGAATGCTTGTAACTTCAGTTTACAAAACTGTTAACTTTTAGGAAATATGATATTAACATTAGGAAAGTTCTTCTTTGCATAAAGTAATGTAGAGCACTGATTGTGAAGCATAATGATAAAATAGATCTTTGACGTTTCATTTCCTTTATAATAAAATTAACAGTTAATACTACCTAATGTTCATCTGTATTAAATGTAACACCTAATTGCTTCTGATGTTTTAAATCCAGATACATCAGTTAAGAGTACTTTAAATAAAATATACAAAATAATGTACAAAACCCAACTAAAATTTAAAGACTCTGTTACAAGTCTAAAAAAGCTTTAAGAAACTTGAAATTTATAACCACAGTGTAAAATTGTTTTTCTTTAATCTCAAAGCTTTTTATGTAAACTGAAAGTATAAAATACCCTCAGCTTAGTATTTTGCTACAAAGGGCTGGCCTAAAGTGTACACAGTGTAAACAATGGCATTTCTTTTGCTTCAAAAATACAGAAAACACCACAAGATTGATAAATTGTTCAGATGAGAAGTATATGATCTTTAGGGAATGCACAGGGTACCTGTTACGTCTTACAAACCAACAGCTACCACATACATTCTTCCTTTCATAATTTGTTGGGGAAAGAAAAACATCTTATTCTTCTTGCACTGTACTTCCTTCAGTTACATTAAAATATTTTGGTGTATAAATCTTCTTAAAAACTGGTCATGAGAATTTATTAACAAGTGACTGTAGATGTAAAAGGTTGTATTTATGCCTAGGGGAAGTAATTAAAAATCCTGAGTATGAAATATTTGGCCATCTTTCCTCCTTGTACCTACTACTAACTCTCACATAGAAAATGCAATTTTTGTTGTTGTTTTTTCTTTTACTTTTTAATATTTCCTCTATATTCACTGTCATATCTGAAAATTTAACCAAAACTTTGAAACCAAAAGTCATGTCCCAAAAAGATGATAATATTTCTCTTTTCCCAGTTTGTTTTTTGGTTGGAGGATCAATATAAGACTTCATAGGTAACAGATATTTATTACCAGCCTACATACTATCCTTGAAAAGTGGTGGTAATATTTGAAGGGAAAGAGAAAATGTTTACTTACTTCTTTCCTTATTAAAATGTGATAATTATTTTTTTTCTTTGGCTATTAAGTCAAAGCACAAAGAACTCAGCACATTAACCACAACATAATAAACTAGTATTTACAGAGAGGAGATACTGGACAACACTCAGTTGTCGGATTGATTTCCATGAATTCTAACAAAATTAAAACAATCAAACACCTAAGCTCGAGTTTTTAAGATTCAAGTTATCTATGAGTTAGAAATGGGCCACAGATGTTTTAAAATACAGAATCATAGAATCACAGAATGGTTTGGGTTGGAACGGACGTTAAAGATCATGTAGGTCCAACCTCCTGGTCATGGGCACATGGGCAGGGAAATATAAAATGAAACTAATTACCAAAAATTGACACAATTTTTTTTTGTTCTACATAAAGGTACCATTACTTTTGTAAATCGTATGTTAATATCTTTCTATGGTTTTATCTTTCCTACTGTTTACACTAATTCTACATAGCCTAGCTCTCCACATGAAGAGAGGAATTAGAACTCACTGATTGTCATTTATACACACTACTATAATGTAGTAGTCAAAATTAATCTGAGGCCCACCTCAGAATCACTTTGCAGCATGCATTCAGCTGCTATTTGAGTAATTCCAAAATTTGAGAAAAGATGGCCAAAATTAACCAATGTGTTGTATGGACTGAGCAAAACCCAAAAATATATCCACTGTTCATCCTGTGTTCTGTTTTGCGGCGGGAAAAGGATGCTCTCATTAAAATTCTACAAATTTATGTTAAAAACAAAGTGCCTTCATCAAATGGTATTAATCCTAGTCAAGGTCCACCCAGTTTTACATTGATACTATCAGATTTTATAAACACATTAACATACAGTGGTAAAATAGGGGGGTAAAGTTCACTTAAAATCATTACAGAATATACAGATATATAACTAAAAAAGTACAGTATGGAAATATTATTCCTCTATCTGTTTATCCAGTCATCAATTTGCGCTGTTTGTATTTTTGAAATTTTTGTCTTGTTGCACCGGTGTACACTTCCCTTGCTGACCCTCCAATCTGGAACACTTACAGAAGTCATGACTGAAAAAAAGATTTCCTGCTCTGTAATCCACTTTACCAGCCCACTTCCATATCCTGAAAGGTATGTAAACTTAAGTGCAGCACTAGGTGTCCATATAAATGATCCTTTCAGAATTCTTCCATGTTTGTTGAAACATTAGGGGTTGCTGGGTTTGAATCTTGAGAAATGGCAGCAACAGTGACAATTCTTGGAGAACCAAGAACCTCAGTAACTGAAGAGTCCAGTTCTCCTGAGGTAACAATAGCAAGGGCTGTTCCACCACCCTTCTTGTTTTGATGAGTTTTGACATGTTTCGAGAGATGGTCACTTCGCATAAACCTTTTAGAACATTCTGGGCATTCAAATCTCTTTTCACCTTTTTAAAAAGAAAAAGAAAACCAACATGTTACTGAAAGAGAGCACTGAACACTGCTTATCATCTGAATCTCACCCTATTCTATTCAACACTCAAAGTGTCTTTATAAGGACACCTTTTCCATCTGTCTCATTTCTAGGTGTGTTCTGTTCAGTCACAGGCTTTTGGCCACCTACTCCCCACTACTGAAATGTTCTCAACAAGTATTTGCTATGCTGTGATCATCTGATGAGAAGTTTGCATTTCAGGACACCAGAGAATTTTCATAAACTTCCATAAACCTACCAGAGCAAGGGAGGTAAAAGCACTCAAAGAACAACTTTTTAAGAAGGCTTTTTAAATTTAGATTACACCAGTGGGAAACAAATTCAGAAACACGAATTCCAATGTTCCACAAAGATGTATGAAATCTACACCAAGAGAGACAAATTCAATTTACCAAAAGGTCCTGTTACTGTTCAAACGTAATTAGTGCTTAGACATCAGGTGCTCTAAGTTAAGGGAGAAGGGACAGGGAGGAGGAGACACTCTCCTGGGGATAAAAACATGAAGGCTGATAAAATTTTTCAGCTTTTAAAACACCAGCTCTTCCATTCTGAACTGTTAAGAGATTTTGTTTAATCAGTTCCCACTTGAAACTAGGAAATTTCCCAAGAAGACAAAATCTAGTGTATGGACTAGGCTAATACATTTCTTAAGGACTGAGCTAATCCAAGTGAGGAAACAATAACCCTGGTCCATGGCCAAATCTATGTGCCTGACCTAAATTTGTTACATTTAGACCAGGCACTAGCTAATGTACATGAGCTATCTATGATGAAATGGTCATCTCTTTCTAGCCTATATACAAAAGAACAGTTGGAATAGATCCCTTTATATTTATATGATTTCACAGTCAGCCTAAATTAATGAAAACTGGAATCTACCACTTCCTTATTTTAAAGTTACTTTTTTCACATTTACGGGTAATTTTCAGCTAACTTAGTAAGTGAGAACCTTGATACCATTGTTTAACTATGGCCACTACAAATCAGACTTGCTTTACTATGGCTGCAGAGAGGGATGACCAACCTGTGTGGGTTCTTCTATGCCTTTGTAACTCATCACTCCTTGTGAACCGCTTGCCACAAAAGATCCAGTTGCACACAAATGGTCTTTCACCGGTGTGCCAGCGCAGATGTGCCCGAAGATGAGATGTCTTGCCATAAACTTTTCCACAACCTTCAATATGGCAGATATGCTGTTTCTTTTTTCCTGGCTCATTGCTGCCTCTAAAAAAATCATATTTAAACAGCTAAGTAGTTATATTCTAAAACATTACCAGCTATTAGGAGAAACATTTCATGCTAATAGAGGCAATTTTAATCCCCGTCTAAAAAAGCCCACACAAATGTACTTTCTAATAGAAAGCATTCAAAATCTAGGCAATATAGGACAATCTCATTCTCCAATGAGGCAAGCTGTGATAAGATGCTTAAATATATACTGATAAAAGTTACATTTACCTTCCTTCTCCCTCTCTGCAATTAGGACATGAGCAGGCAACTCTTCTCAGTCTCTTGCCAGGCTGCACTTCCTGGTCAGAAGCTTGTTGAGCTTGTTGAAGCTGCACTTGTGTTATCTGATCGGGACTAACAGCACCAATTGCTGCATTAGCAATGCCACCTACTGCTACGGTTACAGGAGCTATTGTGGCTTGCTGTACTTTTACTCCATCCTGTCCTTGCTGTTGACCTGTAAAACAAAAATTGTTTGTACCTTTTATTAGTCATTTCAATAAGTGAAATGCACAAATAAACTTTACACATTTACATTAGGTGGACAAAAATCCACCTAATGTTAAGGGAAGCCACAAACAAAATATTAAAACCAGTAATTTTTCTGAAGTTCACCTACCTGCTAGTTTAATGTAATTTGTTATTTAAACAGCACAAGACTCCAAATTACTGACTGATACTAAGAAAAATTAACTAGTTTAACAAATGTATTCTTTTTCTTAAAAGCTGAGATAGGCAAAATCTTACACAGAAATATAGTTCAGTCAATTGCCAATTAATGTCTCCCTAAGAACCTTTGAACTGTATCTGCATTCAGAAAACTACAATTAGCTAATTAAGAAGTTGTTTTATGGCACTTACAGAATTTTCACTTCTCTTACAATCTGACTTGAATCAACATTGAGCCAGAAAGGAACTTTTGAATGAAAAAGAAACTTAGGACTAGACTTGAACAAACTAACATACCAAAGCTTTTTTGAGACTGTTGTTTTGCAGGACTCTCTACGCAGGATGGTGTAATCCTGGTTAGATGTATAAATGGGGGACAAGAAGCAAGAGCAGCCTTGGGGAAAGAGATCTGGTGTTTGGGTTGATGGCAAGCTGAAGATAAGTCAACAGTGTGCCCTGGCAGCCCAAAGGGCCAGCTGTACCCTGGGGTGCATCCAGCAGAGCACAGTGAGCCAGGTGAGGGAAGTGACTGGGAAGTGACTGCTCTGCTCTGCTGTGCACTGGTGCAGCCTCACCTCGAGCACTCTGAGCTGGTTTGGGTGCCTTAGTGGAAGAAGCACATCAAACTGTTAGAGTGAGTCCAGAGGAGGGGACCAAGATGGTGAAAGGTCTCAAGGGCAAGATGTACAAGGAACAGCTGAGGTCACTTGGTTTGCTCAGCTGGGAGAAGAGAAGGGGTGACCTCCACAAAGTCTACACCTTCCTCAAGGGAGGCAGTGGAGGGAGAGGTGCTGATCTCCTCTCTCCTCTTTCTGGTGACTGATGATAGGACATGAGGGAATGGCATGAATCTGCACCAGGGAAAGTTCAGGTAGGACATTAAGAAAAGACTCTTCACTGAGAGGGTAGGTGATCACCAGAACAGCCTCCCCAGGGAAGGGATCAAACATAATTCCAAGACTGAATCAATGAACAAAGAATTCAGCTTGATAGCATAAGTCCATTATCTCATTGGCTTTCTTGATCTAGGAAATCTGGATTACTGACTTGATATTAAAGCAAAATAAACTATTCCAATATAGGTAAGAAGTGTAGTTTCTTGAACAACAAAGCAATATTATGTTTGTTTAAAAATTAGTAGTATACAGACTTAGAAAATACATATAATAAACTGAACCTGACACAGAGATGATTTCCAGCCACAATATGACAATATGACTGAATGCCAGCCCTCTTAGTAACAGGACTGGGACAAAATATAATTAGATGCTGCCATTTTCAAAAATTCACTGTCTTCATACAACTGTGAAGTTAAAGGAAATACCCCTTTTTTCACCTTATTTAGAGAGTGTAACAGTCAACCAGAATTCTTTAGAGCAGAATACAATATTTAAGATTGCGTAAATACTAGTCCTCAGTATTGAAGCATTCATTTAAAATTTAGAAATTCCTCAGGGATAACATGGTTCAGAGATGTTTGAATGGGTTTTAATGATTTCTGTAGCATCCATAACATAACAGGCACCACCAATGGGGATAGGAAGAACACCTCTCTGAAGCCTCAAGTACCCAGCCACTGAGTGAGTTGTCACACAGCCCAGCATGGGACAATGACTACTTGGTTCACATGACTACTGAGGGGCAAGAGATGCTTGCACAGACTATCTTGTGTAACAGCCAGAGGTGAAATCTAACACACACCACCTGTGGGAACTCAGCACATCGCTCCCGATGTCCAGAGTTGCCGAGAGAACCCTTGGGGGTCTCGGAAATCCTGGAATGTTGCCAAGAGTGTTTGGTGGCTTGATTTTGATCCATCCACAGAGGTGACAGCAGTTTGAGGACTTGAGAATCACTTTAGAGTGAAGGGTGTAACAAGGACACATTTACAGGGTGAAATATAGACTTTAAGGTTTTTGCTACAGGGGGGTTATGGAGACAAGATGGAGGGATCAGGGCGTGTCTCGTCCTTCTTCTTTCTTCTTCTTGTCTTCCATCTTCTGTGGTGATGTTGGCACTTGGAGATTGGTTTATGGTGAAGGTATACTTGCCAACATGAGTGAAAAGTATTGGAAAATAAAAGTAAATATCATTTACGTAGATTTTAGTATAAGAAGACATGACCGCCCTGTCGGTGGGCAGAGTGCCCTTGGCTGCCTTGCAGATCAGACCTCTGTTGGGCAGACAGAAAATTTTGTAGATAAGAAACAATAAACAATCTGAAGATCGAAAAGCTGAAGAGTCCGGACTCGTCCTTTAAAACGCGTGCCACCCAAGAACCACTCTACCCATGTCAGGGCAGAGACAGACAGCCGAACCGGACAACCACCTAACACCACCACATACATGCACATAGGTTAGTACTGAAGAACATGATATACAGAGAACCTCCCAAAGTGACTTGATTTGTCATCTAAAGGCTACTGCTGGCTACAGGAAATAGAATAAATCTGGTTTCTGCCTAGGTCAGTACCAGGTTATTTTCACCTGAAGCACTGATCAAATTTACACAGTTATTTCCCTTAGTTTATGACTGGAAGTTGCATCTGACCTGCCTAGATATGAATAAACATGAACTCCTTGTCTTCTTAAGAAGGCCACAAATACTGACAGACACTGAATGTTTTCAGTTCTCTGAAAAGAACAAGGACAAGCCCCTAAGAGATAGCATTTGAATCCCACTTGCTACTGGACATATCGTTAAAACAAACAAACAAAAAATCTAAAAGGATTCTGGTATCAGCAGCAAAGGAAAAATAATTACA
The DNA here is from genome assembly GCF_012460135.2 of Molothrus ater. Lineage (NCBI taxonomy): Eukaryota > Metazoa > Chordata > Aves > Passeriformes > Icteridae > Molothrus > Molothrus ater. Next base: position 31,936,723 of record NC_050478.2, on the reverse strand, counting down.
GGCTTAACCTTGAGTGCAGTCCCCATATGTTTAGGATAGAACCAAGTCTTTATTTTCAGAATAGCAATGTAGTGGAAATATATTTATTTCCCATGCTTTAATAGGAAAGAAAAGCACTCATGATAATCCTTGAGGGAGAATATGATAGGGCAAGAAGAACATCAGGATATAAATGCAAATAGTAATATCAAGTACCTTGGTCTAACAGTGGCTGAAGAGGATACTAGATCTTCCAAAGAAAGTGCTAGTCCTGGGGCAACTCCTTGTCAGGATGTTAAGCTGTTGGAACACTGAGTGCCATAAACAGCCAGAGTAAAAAAAAAAGGCTATTTTTTTAAATATCTAATGCTTATCCTAATATGATAATGTGACTGCTTGTGATAAAAACCAGGCACACTTTCTGGTGAGCCAAAGGTAAATGAAAAGGAAGAACTTGGTCAATGTGCAGTCTTCCACAGAGCACAATCCACTCCCCATCTGTTAAATATACCCAAGGCACAAGCTCCTTTAATCCACAGAGCAGTACTAAAAATGAAGCATCTGTGAATGGTCACTACAAAAGTTAAAGATATAACAGATATTGTGACCTATTGCAGCCTCCTATTCTATTTTCATTATCAGTCACATTTTTGAGTACATTGTTAAAAATGCTACTTTTTTATTAGTCTGTTAGAAGGATTACTCCATTTATGCCACAAAGTCCTGAGACCTAATCAGTCTGTGGTCAGAACTCAGTTGAAGAGGATATTTGTCTCTTTCTCTCTGATTTTCTTGAATTGGTATTAAAGTTTTGATGCAACCTTTCCCTGGGCTGTCCTGAGGTGATTTTATGATGTGGTATCCTCATAGTCTGTATTTATGCTCAGAAATGGGCCCTGTAGCTCTAAACTAGGCCCAGAGAGACAGAGAGAGCAACGGGTAGAGGGAAAAGATGCACACATTTATCTGCAGAAACTTCATACTTACTCCCCTGAAATTCCTTTTCTCACTGACTGTGCTGCCTAGCACGGACAGCAAGAGAAAGGTAAAGCTCTCACAAAGGGCTCTCGGAGTTCGCAGCCGTGTAGCCAGGAAGAGAGCACGGAGAGTCTTTCTTTACTTTTAAACTAGCTTCCAGTTCATTAGCTGGGACGAAAGGTTTTTCTCTAGACTGTGGCTTCTTCAGAGGAACTCTTCAACTCTGCTGCTCCTGTCCAGAAGACCAACACTGCCACATCATGTCCCTCTTGGACGCTGCCTTGGCAGCTCCTAACCCGAAAAAAGCCATACCTACAAAACAAACTGTAGACTCTGAATCTGAATCTACCATCTTTTCAGAGCAAAGAGAGGTTTTATTGCTTAATGTAATTCATTCTTTTCATGTTTGTGAGTACTTTGCTCATTAAATAACAGTTTCTTCCACTTCTCTCAGAGAAAATTTACCTCCTGAACCAGCTGGGGAAAGGATCACTTAAATCTGCTTTCTAAAGAGACCCCTTCAAAAAATTCCTTCCTAAATTTACCCTAAACCAAGACAGCTGTCAAACCAAGGCTTTTCAAGTAAGATGTGAATTGTGACACTTGAACCCTGAGAAGGATGACTCCTTTTCTCATCCCATGATTACTGGTTAATATTCAGGATATAATTCTAGGATATGACAAATAGACATTTACAGAGAGGCCTGTTCAGTATTTCTAAAAATCCAATATATTTTGCTGATTCCATATGAACCAACTTTCACTGTCCAAGTAATGAGACGACCAACTCCACAAGGGTCTTCTGACACTTCTTCAGAATATTAAATACCACTGCTGACACACACTTTACCTTTCTGAACTTTCCTTCACCCACGTAAGGACGGGGCATATCTTGGAATACTACTGAGCTACAACAATTAATCTATTTATTAAACATAATACAGTGACACATTTGAGTAGAAATGATTCACAATAACCAGAAAAATAAAAATACAAAGGGGACAATGCCAAGAAGGTTACTGAGGCAGGCAATTACACTCCCCACATGGTTTCAGTTAAACAGTAATAAGTTACCTGCTCTTTAGCTAGCATTAATTAGTTACAACATTTTCTATTATGCATATTGATTTTTCTTCTTTAAATTAATCTCATGGAGTGACTATTTTAAACTCCCTTCCCTTGAATTCCACTTACTAAATTCAGAACAGAAGGTTCTGAAGCTCTCAAAATATCATACAAATTTCCTTATTTGAAAAACTAAGCCACAACATTCAATAAGCAAATCTAGTTTTTTGAGATAAAAACTATGAAGAAAGCACACATAGATTATTAATATTCTTTGTCAGAGCTTTACACAGCTATGAAAAAACACTGGGAAGTTCAGTAATGTAATTACTGGACTTAATTTTTGTTTTGAACTCCTGAGAGAGCATCCCAACAAGCTAGCACACTAGTAATGCACAGGGTAGAAATGCATCTATTCTCATTTTAAAGTTGTTAAACATAAAAGTCTTTGTTCTTTGAGAATAACAGGAGTGTATTTTAGACCAGTTGAAATATCTTTTCTCCTGAAGAAAAATCAGAATTTTTTCACAACACTGACAGAACATGCTCAAAATCTCAAAGTGAGTCTGCTACAGACTTGAGTTGTATGGGATTTTTTTGTAAACTATATACTAGAATCCTATGGATCACTAGGACCTTTAACTTTTACATTGCTTGCACTTATTAAAGAGGAAGAAAAACAAAGGGAATATGAAGAGAAGATAAGAGAATTTAATTATTTCTTAAATCACCTCTGCTGAAGAAAAGAAACTGAGAAAACAATGTTGATATGTGTTTGTCAGCAGCCTACTAAATTAAATGAGGACAACTTCTAGAAGTTTAAAACAGAGAGGATTTTTCAGTTGAGAGGATCTAGGTCTAAACTGGCTTCTTATATGGAGGAAATAAAAAAACCAAACCCAACAAACAGACCTGCTTACTCTAAAAACAGGTGGTTGACATAATGTTATCCACACAGGAAGAGAATGATCTCTTGACACTATCTAGATGGAGAAAAAAAGGCTTATTAAAAATATTCCTTTCAAAGTCTTACTAGAGGCATTAAATGCTATTTAAAGCCTTCCAGAAATGCTGTTGCAATCAGGAGATCACTTGAAATTGCTTCTTCCTGATATACTCCAAACCACAAGACCTGATATCACTACACTTCACCATTCATAATCAAACCCTTCAGTAACAACAGCTCTCATGTTTCAGCACGCATTTCAGAAAGAGGCCTAAAACAAGTCACTATGTGAAGGAACAGTCACACTTCAGTTCATGTATGTTATTCTGTATGAGCTGTGAAAGCAGTCACTGCACACTGACACCTGCTTTTGGAATAGAGAAAGCTTTCTCAAGTTCCCATGATTTCTTTAATAACGATTCCTGAAATTGTGAAATATCTTGATAAAAAAAATTATCTCTGAACTTGCCTATATCTGAGCTTTATTGTACAAACTGTCAGGATATAAAGGTAACTTACAACCAAATGTTACAAAATAACATTGATACAAAATAACATTGATACTAAATTGCCTTTCATTTCCTCTCATGCCTAAGTTCTCTCTTGCTATTGAATAGTAACTATTTATTTGACCATAGGACAAAATGAATACAGTAAGGAAATCTGTTATAGTATTTAATTACAAATCAAGTGCAACAGAAGTCTCACTTATTGCAATATTAGAAATTTTTTAAGCTTCTCAAATAAAAGAGCCTGCATGATCTTTTATCATGGGGTTTAGTCACTAATCTTTCCCATTTAAGCCATTAAGTAACTGCATTACTTATTAACATGAGATACAGGATTATCAAGATAAATGCTTGCACATCCTTTATTCTTCAGCATCACTTGCTCAACTTTCCAATTCTGTAGTAAAATTGCACCTTAGCAGGTAAAACTCACATACACTTTCCCACATATACTTATGTACTCAAGTTTCATGAGTTTTAACACATTCGTGCAAGAAAATTTAACAACTTTAAGTAATTACTATGAAACCAAATAATACATACGCACACACCCCAATCACATTTTCAGTTAAAAATTAATTTGTAAAACCATAACAGCACTTTAATGATTTAAGAAAGCTAATGCATGGTACCTAAATCACTTCTACAGAGTGACTGATCACTGCTCATTAGGCTTGGCCATCCATTATAAGTCAAGCCAAGCTTCCTTTTACCACACACACACCTGCTTTCCTACACTTGTTTACCTCAGGTAGCACACACAAACTCAGATTACTCTCTGAGGCTAATAGAGCAGAAGGGAGAGAAAAGGACTTAACTTTATTGATCTACAGAAATCATGAGAGTAAAGCACTAGAGAATTGGATCTTGGAAAGAAGAGAAACTAGGAAAAAGATACTTCTAAAATTCTGGTGCATAGTTCCTCAGAAAAAAAAGTATATATCTCCTGTTGCTATTATGCAACTAACGTTTAGCAGTCAAAAGATGAGAGCAGCAATGACAAAGTTACCTTAGTAGGGTGCACCTTACTGCAAAATCTGAGAAACACTTGGCAAAATGTACCTAGAGTTACAGTGGCTAATGCAAAGAAGAAAATTTGTTCAACTATGTATTCTAAAAAGCAAAGAAAAGGCTGCAGTTAGAATCTATAATTCAATGCATATTACTACAAGACAGCCTGCAGAGTTCCAAAGCTCTACAGGCATCAGAGCTGATGCAGCAACTCATCCATTAACAACTCACTAATAGAAAGCAATGGGAAAAAATTCTCATCTTCCCTTGCCCTGTATACACCAGATACTCTAAGCTTGAAAACATCCTTTAATATTCTTTTTCCACAAAGACATAAATGTAATTTACACTAAGATAATATCTATATACTTTATATATTTATTGATAATACAATATACTTATAATAACATGTCTATATTATATAATAGAATATAATGCTTTGATTAAGGTATAGTCAAGTTTCAAATATTGCGTAAAAGCATGTGTCAATATAGTTAGAAATCCTCTTTTTTTTTTTTAAACTACTATGAAGGAGGTTCATGCTGAAAAAAGAAGCACAAATCACATTTCAAAATGACATATATGTAAAGACAACACAGAATTTAAATTTTTACAGAGAAGATGATACAGTATGCTGACAATTCTGCTCTCTTTTCTAAGCAGTGGTTAATAAAGATTTATGAAGAAACAATATGCGACAAAAGAAGAATTCCCCAGAACCGAAATTGCAAGCACTGATACAAGGGACCCACACATTCTGTAGAGATCAGTTTGGAGTAAGGAGAGGAACTAGATTCACCCAGCTACTACAAGGGTCATCACAAATCACAGCTTTGTGTCCAGATGCTACTACAAGCAGAAAGTTTCCAGTGCAAATTGCAGCATCAAATAGACATCTGTCTTTTCAACCTCCTACAGGGGCACTGCAGCAAGTTTCTATCTTTTGTCCATGAGTAACTTTGTCAAGATTTTTAAGAACTTGCTATACTCTTCTTCAAGAGATTTTTTAATCTCGTTGTATTAAAAAATTACCAAACCGCATAATAACTATGCTCTCTGTTGAAATTACTGCTTCAAGAGTGAAGGCGGCTATAAAGTTAGAGGGGTTTAAATATCTTTAAAAAGATGAAGTTTTTTTCCTTTAGTGCAAGAATCATATTGGTAACCAAAACAAAATCAAACCAATGTCCCAAAAGTTTCACCAAGTTACTTTAATGATTTTTCAAAAATGTAAGGATTTACTCAAGAGCTTTAGGGACAACCTGAGGGCACTTTATTACTTTGAGCCAGAAAATAAGTTTTCCCAGCTGGTAAGACCTTTCATTAAACTGAAAGCAAGTTTACTTTTTATTACTTTATTAAACATAGGAAAGAGCTACTACAAATACAACACAGAAAGACCCACACAAAACCAATATAAAAATCAAACACAGAGCTGCAATTGCACAAAATTTAGTCTTGAACAATGAACTGGTGATTTCAGTCAAAGCAAGGCAATGTCTCTGGTTGTTTTGGATACTGTGACTTGAAATGAAAAGAAAATATGGTCAATTTATTAAGTATTCTAAAGAAGGAGATGGAATCAGAAAAGTAACTTGTTATACTAATGAAAAGAGACTCTTCCAAAATAACCTTGATTTTCATCATTATTGAATAAATAGTCAAAAAGTATATTTAGAGTAAGTGTCCAAGAACACTTTGCAGATGAACACAAGTAGTTTCCTGCATGCTGAAACTTAGAGCAACAGCTGAAGACCCAAGTACCAGCTGTGCTGCAAAGTACCAGACACATTGCACAGAAAGTAGCAGCAGATGTAAGAAACTGAGGTTCTTAGATTTACTTTTATGGAACATCTCCCTCTCCCCCATCCCCTTGCCCCAACTCTCAGATTATTCTACACCTTATAGCCACAACAGAATGTGGCCCAGTTCTTTCCTTCAACTCTTCCCCCTAACTCTTAAACAGGGGTAGGACTAGGAAGAAGCCTGTGGACTGTCTGTCTCCACAGTCTGACTAGAGGAGGTCAATAACTAACAAACTGAAAAAAAAACAAAAAACCCAAAACAAAAAATCAAATGCTATCTAACACACTTCTGCCATATGGTAACAAAAACACACTCAGAAAGTGTCATTTTCTGCACCTCCATTCAAGTTATGGGTATTGCCATGAAGTAGTAATAACTGACTCTTGAAAGGACAGAAGTAGGCTAACATGAAAAATATAAGCCAAGGTTCCAGTACTCTATTTGGAGTTTGGGAGGTAGCTGGGAGCTTTTCTGGGTGGGTATTATGGGATTTTGTCTATGCTTTAGCTGGCCTAAATATTTTACACTTGACTAGAAGGTTCATGAATTTCCTTGAGGTAATTATTTTGGCTGTATGAAATATTATGTTGATCAAGATAAAAGTAAATATAAAAAAAAGGCGAAAGGTAAAGGTAAAGAGATTAAAAGGAATTTAAAGGAAAAAAAACAAACCAAGATTCATAAAACATTTTTAAAGATCTTATACAGCAAGACTAAACATGAGCATCAAGCTTTGTTTTTATTAACAGTCTATGGATGAATAGGCTGACCAATATTAAAACTAATTTGTTCATTAAAGATGTAAAACCTGAAACTTTGTTATAGCCTTTATCAGGCAAGGACCAACAAAACCATATATTATAGAATTACAAAAGAAGGGCCACATCAATCTGTAAGATCCAAACCATAAAAGTTCTGACATTTTCTCTAACACTACAAAACTGTTTACCTAGTCTTGTTTACCCTACAAAACTGTTCACCTAGTCTTGTTTTTTGGATCAGAACAAACTGAAAAATTCATACTTTTGTCAGTTACTTCCCGATGATCAAAGAAATAAGAAAATCAAGGCCCATTTTTCTTAAACTTTAGTATTTTTCTCCAGGGAAAAGCGGTCACATCATGACTTGAAACTATAATTAAGGAAACTCAGGCTTGTACTTAATGTGCATCCCAAGGGTTTTTTCAGCAGGAAGATATTAACTGATAATTCTCTCTTTACAACAAAATAATACTAGACTTCCAATCTATGAAGATTAAATGTGCATTAAATATGCATGTTGGGGTGATACAGTTTTTCCAAGGACCAACTGATCAAGGTGTATGACTGCTATCAACTTCAGCAGCACTGGAGAATGCCCTGTTAGGAACAGATGCATACAGAAATCAATATAACTGCAGCCCTACCCCAAAATAAACTAAGCATGTGCTCTGATGCTACATTTCTCAAGAGACTACAGATGTCCAGAGCTACTGTTTTCGTATATGTCATAACAAGAGTAAAATATTAATTTAAAAAATTATACTTCATTATGCACTCCTGACTACTTCTAAAGCTACAGCATATAAATCAAGCTAATTTTATTAACTAAATTATCCATTAAAATCATTGACCACTAAAAAAAGACTTGTTTTTCAACAATCATAGAACATCCTGAGTTGGGCAGGACCCACAAGCATCATCAAGTCCAACTCCTGGCTCTCCACGGACAACCCCCAATAATAACACTGTTTCACTTGAAATTAATACTCCTCTTAGAACATAGCATCCCATTCCATATATAGTTAGCTTTTTTCAATAGTCATCACTGCTATTAAAATGTTTTTAATATATTAAAATAGTAAGAAATTATTTATTTCATCTACCAGCTCCAAAATCATACGAGACTTAGAATTCCAAAATTTAAATTACAGTGAGGAAGCTGTTGAAATGAAATTTTGAATATGCTTCTTGTCTTTCCCTCACACCAGGTGGCAATGGAAGAACAAGAAGTTTGGCTTAATGCAGATCTAAGTACGCTTTAACAAAGAAAAAAATACTAACAAGCTGTTGAAGATGTGCCATATCACTCAATTCACTTCCTTGGCATTTTATGAACAAGAAAGCTCAGCCAATTCTTTTCCTGTTCTACATGCTCCAATTTCTGACAACAGGGATTGAGAGAGGGGATAGCAAAATTCTCAAGACAGGGCTTACATTTAAGGCTTACATTTTGTTCTTGAAGTTTATAGCATAAAAATAGCTCATTATAAACTTATGTTACCTTGCAATTATGAGCAAAGTTGGTACTTGAAATGCTTCCCCTTCCCACGTTATTTTAGAAGTAATGATGAAGTCATGCCTTGCTACTCACAGGTCAGGCAGAAAAGACTAGTTTTACTGAGGCATACTGGCAATTTATCTGAACAGGCAGATTGCACATTTCTTAGGCATCAAGTTCAGAAGCACTATATTGACACTTATTTTTAAGCTAATATCACCATGGCTAATGTTTGTTTTCAACTGCAGTTTGTTGTCAAACTGTTTCTGCCACTGTATTGAATTTCAGTTTAAGAAAATCTCATAACCAAAGCAATTTTTTCATTAGGAGACTAAATGCCTCTCCTGTAATTACTTTGAAATATTTGAAAAGGATGCCAGCACTATAATATTTAGAACACTGTGGTTCTGCAACAATTCTCAGCTCAAGGCAGCCTGAGAACAGTTGTGACCTTTCATGACTTGGAAAAAGTATGCTACATTTCTATACTCCTCCCATCTACACTCTCAGAATGCCAAGTCACATAGTATGAAGTAAAAAACCAAGACAGATTCCTTTTTTTGCTTGTTTTTTTTTAATACAGCTCAGTACTTTATACTTATCTTTTTACTACAGATTCCACAGCTTGCAGCTTGTTTCTTTCAAGATATTTGCTGCATCTTGCTTGTCAATGAACATTCAGGAACACAACTACATGTTATTTAAAAAAAAATAAATCATGCAACCCCTAGCCTTCAGCTCCTTTGACTTCCACCTTTGGTGTTTATACTTGCCAGTTTTCTTGTATGTAATGTGGCTATTTTAAACCCTTTTCAACTTAGCCACCTACAGGAATCCCTTCTTGCTTAGCTATACCACTCACCAAGGTCTGTTTCTAGACACTATTACATTAACACGAGAGGAGCCCCACAGGATATGCCGTCACAAAAATGCATTTTCATCGTTAAACAATGCAAGTGTAATATTCTAGAACTTCAGACTAAACACCTTCCCCTCCCTCAAAATCTAGCATACATAATAGAGAGTAATAGAAGACTGCGAATAGCATGAAGATGAATCAGGTATTTTAATTTTTCATAATTGAGGAACTTAAGAACTTTAAATAAAAACATGTCTTATGCAACAATTAAAACACAATATATTGCAGACAAATATTGAATGCATAAAAAATAGGCAGACTCAGAAAAGACAAATTCAGAGAAAAAAAATCCATCAATAACTATTAAACTTTTTTAAAAAAATCCCACTTTTGGCTCAGGAATATGCAGGTGACTGAATGAGGGAAGAGAATCTGAGCACTGCTCTTTGTATGTATCACCTGCAGTCAGCATGAGAGAGGGTCAGAAACACTTCTGAATTTTATATTCATACAATCATACAGTGTTTTGGGTCACAAGGCACCTTTAAAGATCATGTAGCTCTGATCCCCCTGCGATGGGCAGGGACATCTTCAGCTGGATCACGTTGCTCAAAGACCTACCGAAACTCACCATGAACAATTCCAGGGATGGGGCATCTACAACCTCTCTGGAAAATCTGTTCCAGTGTCTCACCACACTCAGAGTAAGGCATTTCTTCCTCATGTCCCATATAAACCTACCCTTTTGCAGCTTAAAACTGCTGTCCCTTGTACTGTTACTGTTGAGGTCTTGGTAAAAAGTCTGTCTTTCTGACAAGATCCTGTTGTATATCTCGAAGGCTTTCTCTTCACCAGTTTGAATAACCCCAACTCTTGCAGCCCATCTTCATACAAGATGTCTTTCAGTTCTCTAATCATTTTCATGGCTCTCTTCTGGACCAGCTGTATCAGATCCAGGTATGTCTTCTAGTGGGGATTCCAGCACACTCCTATGGATGAGGTCTCACAGCAGTGGCAAAGAGAGAGAGAATCACATCCCTTGAACTGCTGGCCTTATTTGTTTTTATGTAGCCCAGGATACCATAGGCTTCCTGGGCTGCAAGTGTACATTGCCAGCACATGTCCCATTTCTCATCTACTAATGTCTTTCTCCACAGAACTGCTCTCAATCCATTACTTTATCACACAATCTATACTGAGATTACTCCATCATCACAGGTGGGGGACCTTTATTTGGCCTTGCTGCAGTACAATGAGGTTCACATTGCCCACTTCTCAAGCCTGCCAAGACCCCTCTGGATGCCATCCTTTCCCTCAAGCACATCAACTGCACCGCTCATCTTGGTACCATCTGCGAATTTGCCAAGGGTGCAGAATCCCACAACATCCTTAGTAAAGATTCTGACAGTACTGGTCCCAGTATAGGGACATCATTGGTTACTGATCTCCATTTGGAGATTGAATCATTGACGGCAACTCTGAATGCGGCCATCCAGCCACTTCCCTATCATCCATAAAATCCGTATCTCTCCAAGGCTACTGCGAGGGACTATGTCAAAAACCCTCACAAAAAGCCACGGCAGATGAAGTAGATTGTCAGCAGCTCTTCCTTTACCTACCCATACAGTCACTCCAGCACAGAAGGCCACTGGATTAGTCAGGCACAATTTGCCCTCTGTGAAGCCATGTTTGGCATACATTTGGGATGACATGTTGGCTGTCTCTAACCACCTCTGTACCCACATGCCTAGACATAGCTGGCAGAAGGTGTGTTCCATGATTGTACCAGACACAGAGATTAGGTTGACTGCTTATTAGTTCTCAGGAGCCTAATTATTACCTCTTTAAAAATTGGTGTGATGTTTACCTTTTTCCAGTCACTGAGTGACATACAGTTAATCTAATCCTTTCTTTTTTTTTCCTGTTTAAATAATTGGATAGAATGCTTCAAAGTCCTCATCAAACTTTGACCCAGACAGTCATGTCTAAACAATATATTGAGTCTTTGAACTGCAAGTCCTAAAACTAGTGCCTGTCACACAAGAAGGCTTAATAAAGAGGGAAAGGGAAGAAAAAGCCTTGAAGAAAGGCTGAAGCTGGATGCAGACAAGTGGGAAAATGCACAAGAAGTCAGGGGACCTCAAGGTACTGACAAATTGCATAAATACTAGTCACAGTGATGTGAAAGTATCTGGCCAAAGAGAGAAATGTCTCAGTAGCTCACATTACTACAGAGTATGAAACAGAATGGCAAGGCTCATTATATATTTTTAAGTATCTCAATAAGAACACTTGGCATTGGATTTCATTGTCATTAAGAACTATTTTGGAGCCCATTGCACACCCCTACAAAAGACTTAAAACTCTCCAGCTTTACTATTGCCAGGCAACAACCTGTTCCACTGAACAGAAGTCATTGCCCCAGGTTATTTTGGGTGGATGAACTCCAAATTCCCCGTAATTCAGATCATGTCACCACTCATGTTCAAGGAAAACGCTTGAACTTGTGTTGCAAGATGATGGAATCTGATGACTTTTGCTTAAAAAAAGTGATTTTGGAACAAGTATACATAAAATATAAATAATATTTTTCATTATTTTAAACCAAAATCATCTAATTCACTTTTGTATGGGGCAAACACCTCCGCCATCATGCAACAAAAGTACTCTAAGAAGTATCATTAAGGTAGATGTAAGTTTGGTCTATTAATTTTTTTCTCATAAAGAGGGAATTTTTCTGAAGGACAAAAAAACTCCAAAAACCCAACCAGAAAACCCCACAAAAAGCCCACCAAAAAACCCTCCAAGAATAAGAGAAAAACACCAAAATGAACCAATAAAACAAAACAACTCCACCTACCAAAAGGAAACTATTTTACAAATTGTATCTTTTTCTTAGAATCAATTAGTACTAAAAGCAGTTCCTTTCACATAGTCTCTTACAGCGTCAGTCAACTCATCTACACAAATCCACTTTAAAAAGGGGCTGGGGACAGGAATCCTTTGAACTTGCATCTGCAACTCTCACAGCAGAAGCCTTAAAAAAGGGCAAGGGTGTTCCACAGTATCTACTTTTCCCCAAGACCATAGGGGCAAAATTCAGGAAGTTGCAATCTATAACATTCCAGGCTATTCCCCTCCACAGGGAACCATGTGCAAAACAACAACTGACAGCAGAAAAGAAATACTTACTGCAGAAGTAGCTTGGTAAAAGGCTCAGACAGCAAGATCTCACAGCAAGGCAGGTATTAGTAGATCCCTGAATGTTCAAGCAACCACAGTGCTTTCTATGTAGCCTGTTGTTTGTCTTCCTCTTAATTAAACAATTGATTAAAGATCTGGTTTTAATGCTCAGAAACTTAACTGGATGAGAATAAAACTTTCTTCTGTACATTTAATTACGCCTTTGACTGACACTCTGTACACCTTAATAAAATTTTATGGAATCACAGATTGGCGTAGACTTTGAGGGACCTCTGGAGAGCATCTGGTCCCATCACCCTGCTCAGGCAGGGCTACCTACAGAAAGCTGTCCAGGACCATGTCCAGACAGTTTCTGAATCTCTCTGAAGATGGAGAGTCTGCAACCTGAGCAACCTGTATCAGCACTCAGTAGCTCTCACAGTAAAAAAATAATTTTCATCACTGACATTGAAGTTTTCTCTCAGGCCAGAAAGTGAAAGATTGTGACAATGTCTCTGCTTTGCCCTGCGTTTTTGACCACATGCAACATATAACCCTAAGTATGGTACTTACCAGGATCAGTTTTTGAACTTTTAACTGAAAAAAACACAAGAAACCCCAAACACACTTGTACATCTTGCTAGGTTTACAGTAGACTCTCAGTAACAAAAGTTATGAAAGGTAGACCAAAATATAGTATTTACCAGAAGATCTTAAGGTTTTTCTTCCCAATGTGAAATTTTTCTCTTTTGGAATCTAGAATCTATTTGACAAAACAACAATAAAATAAAATAAAATAATAATAATAATAAAGACTCAACAAAAAAAAACCACCAAAAAACACAACTCCCCCCATTTCTCAAAATTTTCTATAAATCAACAATTCTGCTGTAATTTTAAATTAAGTATTTTCCTGTTTTACTGTTTCATTTACTACTGAAAAGCTAAAGAAAAAATTGTGCTTAAATATCTCACTGTGGAAATAACTAGGAAAACCACTGTTCATTGAACAGAAATATGACACAAATACAAACGAAGTTATTTATTGTGATTTTTTATTGTGGTTTTAAAAGTTTTTTTCCTAGAAACTCAACTGGCTTGATTGAAGGGGCTTGATTGAAGGACAACGTAACTTCTTTTCCCTAACAAAGAGCACCTGAATCAATGCATGGGATGAGTTCTTTACTCAGCCTTCTCCTTAAAATTTTCTGGGCATCCTCCACACAGCTCATTTCTAACACCTATTTCTACTGCTCATTTGTGGCAAATGAACTACTTGTAGAGAGTTCAGCTTATTTTCAAGACACTTCACACTGGCAAGCTCAGGTACTGCAGAAAAGAAATACCAGTCTGCAGATATTGAGGTAGCTGAGCTGTTTGTTTTTCAAAAGGTTTCCTGTAATGATGCCTGGGAATAATAAAAAAAAACAAAACAACAACATTTCAAATAAAAACCAGCCAACCCAAGGAAGTTAACAGCCCTGATCAAGTCAGCTTATTCTATTTAGGTGGCAAGCAAAGTTTAGATCTTAGCTTGTTTGCAATTTTCTATTTCATAACCATTCTTTCCTTGGAATCTTAATACATTAGCATTAAGGACTGCACATCATGCTCTTCCCTTTCCTTTACATTCTACCATGTCTCCCATTCCCAGAGTGTAGAGTCAGGAAGTTTCATAGGACATAAGCAGAGATAACTAAGAGAAGGAAATTACAACTAATCTCTTGCACTCAAAAAGATTGTTCTTTCTCCCTAACATCAAGTCCTGGGGGAGAAATAGTACCTTATTGACAAAGGAAAGGAAAAAATGTCAGAATACTTATAGGGGTGCAGCAACTCTTCTATGAGGAAAGGCTGACAGTAATGGGGTTTTTCAGTCTGAAGAAAAGAAGGCTCTGGGGAGACCTTATAGCTCCTTCCAATACCTAAAGGGCATAAAAGAGACTTGAAGAGGAACTTTCTACAAGGGCATGTGGTGTTAGGACAATAGGGAATGGCCTTAATATGAAAGAGGGTAGGTGTAGATTAGACATAAGAAAGAGGGTTTTTACAATGAGGGTGGCAAAATACTGGAACAGATTGCTCAGAGAGGTGGTGGATGCTCCATCCCTGGAAACATTCAAACCCAGGTTGGATGGGGCTCTGAGCAACCTAATCTAGTTGAAGATGTCCCTAATCATAGCAGAGGGGCTGAACTACATGACCTTTAAAGTCCCTTTCAATCCAAACTATTCTATGTTTCTATGATTCACTGCTGCCAAAAATTATGGAAACAGCTGTAAGGCCTACTGGGAGCAGGGCATGAGAGAGTGGGCACATTGAAGAGGAATTCAATGGTCACAAAATGTAGTCTAGTTAGCATACAAACACTGTATGACTATGGCTTGGCTTGCCCAGGACCAAACTTGTGATTCATTGCCCTTTTTTCACCCTCAAGTTACCAATCTCAATCCCTTTATTTTCCAAAAGACATCATATGCAAGCACAGGTAGGGTCAATATAACCAACAAAGATGATATTCAGAATCTCTTGCTCTAATACCTGCTAGTGTGTACTGAACAGTAGTACATCATTAGTAAGCAGAGAAAAAACCTACATGGAGAAAGGTTTTTCCAGCACCCCCAAGTCTAGGCTGATCCCAAAGCAGGCTTACTATGGAGTCCCCTACCAAAGTAGACTTCTATCTAAGAAAACCATCAACCAGCACCTTCCTATCAAGAAAAAAAGTGTTCCAAGGTAAATAGGACTGCAGCTTCTCAGCTACAGCTAACCAAACTTCTCTTTGAACCATTAGAGCTAAACACAAGGTCAAGATTTTAATTCTAATTACCCACATTAATGCTTGTGTGACACTCCTTAAACAAGCCATGTTTAGTGCCATCTAACTCAGCTCTTTAGTATTTCAACATGCCATTCCATGCTGAGAAGTACCACAGCAGCAAAGTTCTCCCAATAGCAAATTTCTTACTACTAAACTATGCTAGTAGTTATGTCTCCTCAAAACCATTTCAATCAAAAAGAACAATTTTTTGGTTTTTATAATCATATGCTAAGATGAAAAATGAAACAGTTTTCATCTTAGCATATGATTATAAAAACCAAAAACCAAACCATTTAAGAGTCTATATGATACTAATGTTTGCTTATGCAGACTTGACAGCAGTTAAACGTTATGTGTTTTTTCTAACAATTTTATAGTAAAAAACTGTGCCTATAGTCAGGCTGTTGTTGGGAAGAGTTTATTGTAACTACTACAATAGAAGACTTTTATGACATAAACCCAACTTTAGGTAAGTAGTTACCAAGCTGAGAAAGATAACTCCTGCCTAAATCAAGTTTTATCTAAAACATTAAAAGTCAGCAAATTTTACATAAAGAGGTGTCCTTGTGGGACACTGCAGAGACCAGAGTCTCTGCACAGAGTTTACTGTAAAACTAAGTTCAGTTATCCAGCCTAGAACCTTTTAATAGCTCCTTTCCCAACTACTAGACCAGCATAACCAAACAGACATTTCATAGTACATATCAAAAGTTCAGCAGCAAGTACTGAAGTAC
This sequence comes from Molothrus ater, assembly GCF_012460135.2. Lineage (NCBI taxonomy): Eukaryota > Metazoa > Chordata > Aves > Passeriformes > Icteridae > Molothrus > Molothrus ater. The sequence continues at coordinate 31,920,573 of NC_050478.2, read as the reverse complement.
AGTCACCAGTTCGCTTTATCTTTTTATTTTAAAGCAAGCCACAGAAACCATGTGCAAGCACACATTATTCCACTCAATCTCTTTGCAGAACTCAAACTTTTAAGGGAACAACTTTATGAGCTAGTGCAGAATGCAATGAGTAGTTCCATATGAATGCATGCCAGGACACAAGGTATCCCAGCTCACTTATTGTCACTTCTCATTCTACGTCCCCAAAAGAAGATTAGGAATACTGCCTGGTTGGAAAAAGCTTTTTTATGCTGGCTTTTAAACATATCAAAGCTCTATCAGTAAAGTCCCATGTTCACTTCTGGAGCCTGCAAGTCTTTAGTAAGACAGAGGACAGAAATTTTAAAGTAAAGTTTATCAAATACAAACAGTTCCATTTCAACTGATACCACTGGTAATATTAATTCAATGTTTAGCAAAAACATCAGCTATTTTAAAATCTGAATTTTAGTAATAAAGTGTGAGATATTTGCTCACAGTTAAGGGTTTAATGTTCATTACAGAAAATTCTGAAGAAAGAATGCTAATCTAAAATCATCTGGTATTCTTGTAATAGTAAAAAAAAACCAAAACAAACCAAAGCCACAAACAACCACCACAAACAAAACACAAAACAATCATACAAACAAGCAAAACTCCAAAACTTTGTCAGACCACTCACCCGCAACGCTGGTAATGGTAACAGGAACTCCTTGAACTTGAACACCTGCAGCACTCAGGTTGGCAACACTTACTGTTTGAAGATTAGGTACTGAAGCAAGCTGGGCAGCGTTCAGAGTGATGGGGGTACCAGCAACAGCCACCGGAGCAATCTGGGCAATGGTTGTGCCACCACTTGAAGACACAGGAGTGATGGTTAGTTGTTGGGGTAACCCAGCATTTTGAACTTGCAGATTTGAAAGGCTTTGCAGATTCTGAACCTGCACAGTTTGCCAGCTGATCTGTCCTGATGGTGTTAAAGTTGGAGCCCTGATGAGCACCTGAGTTGGGCTCACTGCCTGCAGCTGAACATTCTGCAAAGGCTGCTGCTGGATAGTCTGTATAGTCTGCCCTGACTGGAGCTGAAATGACTGTGGAGGAATGGCCTGAATAATCTGCTGTTGAGGCTGCTGGATCTGTATCTGCTGCAGAATAGGCTGACCTACGATCTGGACCTGTTGAAGGGAACCTGACTGATCCTGGACGTTCTGTAGTCCATTGGACTGAAGCTGACTGGAGCTCTGGGCTTCGGAGTCTGTAGCAGTTGTTTGAGGCTCTTCAGTCGCCTGCTCTGAACTGCTGCCTGCTGTGCTTGTGTATTGGCCTGTTTCTGCAGAGCTGACCAGTGTGTCACTGCTAGTCAGAGATGTTGAGGCAGTGGTTGTAGCAGTGGAAGATGAGGAAGGAGACTCTGGCATGGTACTACCAGAGGCAGAAGTGACAGGTGTAGATGCCAGCTGATTTCCATTGGAAACTCCACTCTCGGTAGACTGGCCAACTTGCCCTGAACTTCCTCCAGTGGCAACGTTGTTGATCACAGGCAAAGCCAGGGTTACCCCACCAATGTTTATAGGTAGCGTTGTTACAACTTGCGCCTGAGTACCAGGAATAGTTTGCAGTTGCAGTGGTATGGAAACACCGGGCCTAATTTGGACTGGAACTGTTTGATTTGCTAGGTTTTGAGCAATAACATTTCCTGAAGCTGTCCTGTTTGCAGTTGTGAGGATAGCTTGATTATTCCCTGCAGGAATAAGCTGAATTTGACCTTGTATGTCTTGTAGACCAGTAGTGTTGGATGGATTGATTTGACCTTCCGTTGTCTGAATCTGTGGAATCACTTGGTACTGGACACTACCGCTTGGATTCTGCACTTGAATGACTTGGAATTGTCCAGGGGTCGTTGTAGAAGAATTGCCTGATTTGGTTTTTGAAGGAGATGTACTTCCATTGTTACTGCTGGAGGGACTTGCTGCACTTGAGGCAACAGAAGATCCTTGCTGAGCAACATTATTTTCTTTTGAAGCAGAAGGAGCAGCGGCAACGAGCTGCCAAGCATTTCCAGCTAGCTGAGTTGTTACCAATTCCAACTGCTGTGGCTGATTCTGAAGCTGCACCAAACCCTGATTTGGGTCTATAATAATCTGCTGCTGTCCAGTTCCTTGATTCTCACCAGGAGTTCCTATTTTGCTGCAAGTGGCTGCTAGCAAAGCGAGAGGTGAAGGCTGAGAATCCTATCCATAAAAAGAGAAAACAGAAAGGATTCAGGACAAGAGTGCAAGTACGAAGCATCAAAAGTGAGCATTAAGGTTTGCACAGGAAGCCAAAGAAAAACCCAACAAGGTGCTTCTGCACAAAGACCAATGATACAGCTCTGAATAAGGAAGTATGAATTGCTGTAAATAATCTTTAAACATAGTGCTCTTAAAAGTCTTTAATTATCAATGATTATCTGACAGCCAAGACCTCAACTGCATCATCAATTCAGTCTTTTTTTCCCCTCAAAATAAAGAAAAAAAATTAAAAATGCTTCTATTACATGGAAAGCATCTGATCACTGCAAAATGCAACCAAACAAACATGTCCAGGCAGTAAAAACACTGCACCCAACCAACTGTGCTTCATCCAACCCAAAGAAAGATGCCCTGAGCAGGAAATGCTGTTAGCTGAACATTTCATTTTAAATGCTAATAGTTTGGGCACTTCCGTTTCGGGTGTGTGTTCTTTACCTGTGAGCCTCCAGTTTTCCCTTTTTTATTATTATTGTTGTTATTCTCTGCCTCGGGAGATTTCTCTCCCTCTGTGGGCATAGTTTCCTCCTTCTTTTGATCTGCAAAAATATCAAGTGTAACAGGTTAATTATTCACCTTCATTTATACAATAACAAAACCTACGAGCATATCCTTTTCGGTTCCTAGCTTGTCGCTTTCGCCTCTTTATAAAAACAACAGTACAAATCATTATTACAAAAGAACGAGTCCTAAGAAACGTGGTTTGAAACCCAACCCATGGGGGCTGGAGAGTTAACACCCAGAAAGGGGAGGTTTGGTTTCCTCTCCCAGAGACAGCAGGAAAAAACCACCCACAACCCTCCTCCTCCTCCTGCCCCCTAAAGCATCGGCGGCCACTCAGTGGCCGCCGATGCTTTAGGGGGCAGGAGGAGGGTTGTGCATGGGAGGGAAAGAGGGAGGAAAAGAGGAATGAAGGAGGGAAGGATGTGCTCAGGAGGGAGGGTTAGCGAAGAAAGGGGGAATGGAGGAGGGAGGTACGGAGGAGGCAAGCCGGAGGGGCAGGCAGGAGAGGAGGAGAAGAAAGGGGGCATAAGAGGAAGCAGCACGGATGGGCGGAGGGGCAGCGAGAGAAGATCGGGGTAAGAAGGGGGAGAACAGAGGGAAGAAAAGGGGGAACCCGGGAGGGCGGGATAGAGGGGGGATGAAGGGTGGAGGGAGGAGCAGAGGGAGGGAGGGGTGTGCACAGGAGGGAGAGAGGGAGGGGGTTACATACCGCTCATCCCGCATTAATGCCCCGCTGAGGCGCCGCTCTAGGGGGGAGGAGAAGGAGGAGGAGGAGGCGGAGGGTGGGGTGGGGGTAGCGGGGAGAAGGCCGGTCGCAGCCGGAGCTGGGAGGAGCGGGACGGCCTATTTTTCCACGAATGGCCGCCGCTGGGCTGTGGCGTAGCTGCCTCTCTCTCCGCCCGCCGCTGCCGCCGGCCTCAGCCCGCCGCCTTGAGTGACAGCTGGGGCCCGGGGTGGGAGGCGCGGGGGCGGGGCCCGCCGGGGCCCCAACGACGCCCACTGAGCAGGAAACCGAGCCCAGCCGCCGGCCCCTCGGTCGCCCCGCTCCGCCTCAGCCCGGCTCCCCACGCCGCAGGCACAGGGGGCGGGCCGGGGGCGGGCCGCGGCCCAGAGCCCTCGGCCTCCTCCTCCTCCTCCTCCTCCTCCCGGCCCTCTGCCCGTCCGCGCCGCGCGGGAGGGGGCGTGGCCGCCAAGGCGCGCGCGCTCCGCGGGGGCGTGCGGGAGGCCCGGGCTTCCGCGCTCGCGCCGCTCGCTTGACAGCGCCGGGCGGAGGGGCGGGCGGGGGGCGGAGCCTCGGGCGGGGCGGGGCGGGGCCCGGCCGAGCCCTCAGCCCCGGGTCTCGCCGTGGCTGGGCCCGATGATGGACGGCGCGCGCGCCCCGGTCGCCAGCGAATCCGGCGAGGGGGCGGGCGGGGCCGCGCACGGCCGCCGGCCAACCCGGTGGCGCCTGCCTGCCTCGCGCGCTCGTAACTGACAGCGCGCGGGAAGCCCCCGAGCCGCCGCCTGCCCTGAGGCGCGGCCCCCGCACCCGCTTCCCCGGCCGCGCAGGGAGCGGGAAGGAGACGCCCCTGCGGCTTCCACACGGCAGCCAGGGCCCGTTCGCTCGGCCGCCTCTGTGCTCCTTTGTAACAGCCTCCCGCGCCAGCCCTCTGCCTGCGGGCGGGGGAAGGGTGGCTCGGGGATTGCATCCACACCTGCTGTGTGGAGGCGGGTGCTGCTTTCTCCCTCGCCATTGGCTCGGCCGCAGTGGTGGGCTCACGCGGCACGCCGGGATATGTAGTTCTGGGCTGGCGGTGGCGACGAGCGCGCATGCGTGGCGGCGGTGCCCAGCAGGTGCCTTCGGGGCGGGTCCGCGCTGAGGCGCCCGGGCTCAGCCTCGCTGCGGATTCACAAAGCGGGAGGCGCTCCCCGGTGCGCTGTGCCGGACTAGGCGCGTTGTTGCTGGATTAAAACCACATGAATTACCGTGGTGCTGTTGTTTCCCCCCGATACTTGTGCCGCTGTTCCCTGCGGCTTCGGCCCCTCTCAGCCTGGCTGGTTTGGAGCGATAGCTGGGCAAGCCGAAGCTGGTCGCGGCAGCTATGGTGCATCTACAATAACCACCTCCATGGCAAAGCCTGTTAGTGTTACTCAGATTTGGGAAAAAAAAAAAAAATGGCGCACCGGTGCAAATTTTGTCCGTTAAAATTTTCTATGCCATATGCCCAAGTTATTTGTCAAGTGCAAAATCACCAGCCTCCATAATGATTAGTGGCACAGAACACCTCTCCTACAAGGGAAAGCTGAGAGATTTGGGATTTTTCAGTAGTGAAAAGAGGAGGCTTAAGGGTTAACCTTTTTTGCAGCCTTCCAATACCTAAAGGGAGCCTACAAGTAAGATGGAGAGAGACTATTTGCAAGAACTATTTGTAGGACAATGGGGGGTATGGCTTCAGTCTCAGAGTAGGCTTAGATTAGATACTAGAAAAAAATTCTTTACTGTGGAGGGCTGGGACATTGGAACAGGTTGCCCAGAGGAGTTGTGAATGCTCCATCCCTGGAAGTGTTCAAGGCTAGGCTGGATGCAGTTCTAAGCAACCTGGCCTAGTGGAATGAGTCTCACCTGGCAGAAGGTTTGGAACTAGATGATAATTCTAGGATAAGTCAAAGATGAAAGTACCAAAGCAGATACCAGCTGTTCAACAGTTTCATCCTTCAAAGGGAGGAGGCCGTCTTCCCCTCAATCCCTACTCCAGGCCTCCAACAAACCCTTTGGAAGAGAGGAAATGTAGAAATCCCATTGTAGAGTAAGAAAGTGATAGACATAAACATGATACAGGTTTTTTCCAGACATTGTACAGACAGAAAACACAGGTCACAAGTACAAAACCACAGGACAGAATAGTCTAGGTTGGAGGGACCACAAGGATCATCAAATCCAACTCAAGTGTTACATTGTCCTAGCAGTGAATGAATGATGTTTGTCCCTACTATGAACATAGCCATGCTCTGAATCTCTGCTCTGTTATGTTGTATTGTAGTGGTGAGACACCAGAACAGACCAACTCTTGGGCCAAAGGAACTTCCTTCACAGGAAGTTTTTGAGAAGTTAGGATGTGCATGTAACCAGGCTGCTCTGGGAGTATTTGATTCCACCTCAGTGCAGGGTTGGACAGAGTAATTTTCTGAACTCCATCACAATTCTGTAGTTCCAAAGGTTTCTATTTTCTAAAGAGACAATTTTCTTGTGGGTCAGTCAGCATGGTGTGGTTTTATCCCCAGAGCATAGCTCCATACTTTTGAAAGGCTTACCCACTGTAGTAGAGAAAATTAAAAACTACATTCCTGAAATTGACCCATTTCCTAACAACGTACCAAAGAAAAGTACACAAAAAAGGTATCACACATAACTAGTTAAGATTGCTCCTTCTATGTTTTTGAAAGTGAAAATGAATATTCACTTCTTGCTCCCCCAAACTGTCCTGCCCAGTTATTGTGAACTGAGATTCTAAGGACATCCCACTATTGTACTTTTAAAGAATGTAATTAAAGCTCCCTTCTTTCATCTATATATTCCCCAAAACTGCTTGAATTCCTGCTCTATCTTCATGGCAATTTTTCTTTTTGTTTCACAGCAACAACAGTTGGGAAGGGATCATGACCCCACAAATGCTGAATTATTTGTGTTCAGACAAGCAAGCGGTAGTAGCTCACAGTTTACAGCTCAGCCAAATCCCAGTGCCTCCTAGTCAGTGCCAGGGAGCAGCAAGACTAGGGCTTCCTGCTTAGAGAGTCCACTGCCAAGGCAGGGCAGTGCCCTCCTGGTCAGGGCACCACCCTTCACATCCAAGCATCTTTGAGGTAGTGACAGGACCTGCTGGTGATCCAGTGGTTATCAGAAGAGCAAGAGACTGGGCCACCTCCAGCACAGGGTCAGGGCTGAGCTCCATGCGAGCTCCAGCCGCTGGACAGTGTGTAGGAGTGTATGGTCAGGCTGTTCAGAGCATCAGAGCTTTGCCGTGCACTCAGCTCTGGGAAGCAGAGTATGGGGCACCTCCTGAAGGAAGGGATATATAAGGGATATATGAAGAACAGGCAAATGTGCTATCGAGGTCACTCTCCTTTTTTTTTTTTTTTTTTTTTTGAGACAGAAGTTTTAAGTCCTATGCAATCTTTTAAACTTCACTGGATTTCCATCTGAGGCTGTAGGTACAGTGTTTTTGAAAAATTGCCTCTAGGGTGCAAAGAGTAAAATCTGTCTCAACTCAGCAAGTGATTGAAGTGACAGATAAAAGATGGTGGTGGTGTAGGTGGTTTCAGTAGGGGCACCACGATTTTCATTTTTTATTTTTACCATCCATAGTTACTCCTATACCACCTACTCTTTCCCAAATTCCAAATGTCACTCTTGCTCAAATTCTTTCTGCCAGCTTAAGCTTTCTGAGTCTGCCCCTTTCAGCATTGTTCCCACATGAACCAGTACCTTCCCTTTGCACCCTGACATGGTTGTTCTCTGTGGGCTTTGATTGAAGTCAGCAGAAGTCACCTGTTGGGTTACATGAAAGAAAGATCAGGTCTGAGGATGTATTTCTGTTGGCACAGGGGTTCCGACTGCTAGTGGGGATCTATGAAAGTAAAACATCAGAAACAGGAAAAAAATAAGCAAACGGCTTTCATTACCACTTTCTTTCAGGCTCAGAACTTTAGAAGTGTGTTGTCACCCAGGAAAAGAGCACAACATGGAAGTGTGTGGGTGAGCAAAGACCCACTGAAATATGAGGTTCCTGGCAAGATGTAGCTTAGGCATAGTATCACATGAGGGTGGCTAGTTTGCACAACAGCCCAAACTAAGAAAATCCACTTAATGCTGAGTCTCTATTGCTTTGTGTCTCTCACAGTGAGTATATATTTTAACTACAAAGAGCTTAGCTCCTTGTTTTTGATACTTTAATTATCCTTTCTCTCTATCCATATGTGCAGTTTTCTGTCTCTCTTGTTTGTCAGTTCTTCTATGTTTTGTTCCTGTTTTTCTTATCTTTTAATTTTCTTTATTTTCTCCGACTTTTTCCTGTGTGAATTTAATTCCCTGTGTCTTGCTTTTCCCATTATTTTTTGCTACTTTCTTTCCTTGTTCTAATAGCCACCCATTTCTCCACCTCAAAAATATTCTCTCACCCTAAATCCCCACCTGTATGTTGCATTCTTTTTTTTTTCTTTTTTTCTTTTTTTCTTTTTTTCTCCCCCTTTTTAAGTTCCCAAACTCTTTTCTTTATCACTTCTGGCTTGCTCTTTAGGCTGTCTTTAGCATTCATTGATTTTTCACCTAACTCACTGACTGATATTTTTGAGCCTATTAGGCATGACTCTATAGAGCACGGTGGGGCTTGTAATGCTGAACAGAACAACATCAAATATCTTTACAAAGGGAAAAAAAAAGAGGGGGCGTGAAGGGGGAGGGAAAGACAGCTGTCTGCATGCTCCAGTTTCATTGGTTCCCTTCTCTACTCTCTGCCAGCCCTTGCATAGGTTGCATTTGGACAGAGAGAGACGAGAGGCTGGCAGCTGCAAACAGCAGAGACAGTAATGACATGGTGGCTTCACAAAACTGTAAGTCCAGTTGTAGAGGAGCTTGTATTAGATTAAAAATGCTGCAGCCCTTAGACACAAGGTGCTGAACTACTATAAGACCACACTGTTTGACTGAAGCTGGGGGTGTGGTGAGAATATTTATATAAACATAAGAAGGAGTAATTTTTGTCTGCCAGGATTGCATAAGATCAAGTGTCAGATAACCATATTTCTGAATGGAGCTTATTTGCCAGCCCAGAGGCTCTTTTGCCAGTTCTTTCATGCTCCCTTTGTGCTCTTGGTGCTGCTTTGCCATGGAACTCAAATTTTCCCCAAGAAATATATGCAGGTTTGGGTGCATATTTACTCTTATGCTTCTGGTGGGTTTGTTGTAAACTCAAGTCCATCAACAGCAACTTTGAAGAATTTGGTGATGGCGTAGCATTACTGATCAGACGGAGCCTGGACCAGAGCCACAGTGGAAATCGTGTACTTGGCAAGCAAGCCCCTTCGGCATTGTTCCACATGATCCCAAGTGAACCAAGCAAGAGGTATTTGACCTGCTTGGAATCTGTGAAAAATATCTATTGACAACACCAGGGGAACTCGAGCAATGATTTCTTTTGTAGCATCCTCTCTTTGCAAATGCATCAGCCTGGGGAATCTCAGACAGCACAGGACTGGATTAAGAATCCTGCCTTCAGGAAGACAAGTAGCAAAAATGAATGCTTCAGTTCTGAATGCCATGGCCCTAACTTCTCCAGGCCTGAAACACAAAGCTTCCCTTCTTTGCACTGCATTCAATTGTACCTGCTTCTCACTCACTTGATGTTCTCCTAGGATTTTCTCATGTCATTACTGTGTTGCAGTTACTACGAGAAAGCAGGTATGTCTCAGGCACTGAATCAAACACTTATTCTGAACAGGGTTTATGTGGCTCTAGACAGGGCCCATGCACTCTGCACCCTGCTACTGTATCAGCTCTGACTATTGGATGACATTGTATCAGACATTGTGAAAGTGAGCTTTTAGTTTAGGAAGGGAAGTGAAATCTACCTGACATTACTCAAGACATCAGATTTTGTTTCTTGTCACAGTAACAGGTGACAGCTGCAATCCAGGACTTCAGCATATCCAAGGACGCAGTGTGGAAATTGACTTCAGGGCATTCACTGAGAACCTCCCCTACCAGGTCAAAAATGTGTTCTTCCAACACCCAGGACCATGTAATTCAGCACAGAGATAATCTGCATACCTAAGGGAGTGATAATTGTCTTCTGTATTCTTTTCTATGCCCAATCTATCACAAGTTTAAAAACTAAAATCAAGTCTTGCCTGAAGTACGTTTGATCTCAGGGAGTTACTTGATTCTACTTGTCATTGTTATGAAGTATTTTTGGCTTCTCTTCTCCTGTCCCAAGCATCTGTCAAGTGTAAGTCTCTGCAGACATCTTGCCTTCTCCTTTCTCCTAAGCCAGAGAGCCCCTGTTGGCTAGGTGTGTGACCATCATCAATCCTACATTAAGTAGGGAGGAAAAACCTTGAGATGTAGTTCCTTCTGATGAGGAGATAGATACTCTTAAATATGTAAAAAAATGTGGGAAAGCCATGTGTAGAATAAAGTCTGACAGAAAATCAAGGACTTTTCTTTGAGGTAGACAAGTACACACAGCCAGTGACCACTGAAAGTAATTAAATCAGTAACTGAAAAGGCCTTAGTGAAGATTGCCAATGGATGAGCTCATGAGCTTGACTGCCAGGGTGCAGGTGCAGTCCCCGGAGGCCCTGATGGGTCAGTCTGTTGATCTCAGTGTGCTGGGAGCTTGAGGGATCATAGTCTTCTTGTGTCAGTGTGGCCAGGAGAGAGCAGCGGGATGCACAGATACCACACACCTCCATGTATCACCCAACCACAGCGTTGTCTTCCATGGTTGTTACAAAAGCTTGCAACACAGTGACTCCTTCCTTTTGATCTAGAGCCTGGAGATCTGAACTGGTGGATGTGGTGATTTAACCCCAGCCAGCAAGTAAGTAACACTCAGCTCACTGAGGCTCGCTGCCTCCTGGCTCCAGTGGGATGGGGAGGAGAAACATCTGGGTTTACATAAGAACAGTTTAATAATTAAAATAAAATATAAAATACTAAACACCAAACATAAATTAATAATAATAATAATAACATCAATGAAAATGTCGGCAACAAAGAGAGAGAAATAAAAATAAAACCCAAGAAAGACAAATGATGCACAATACAATTGTTCATCACTTGTTGACCATCATTCAGTCCAAGCCTGAGCAGCAATTGTCTCCTCCTGTCAACTCCACCCATTTATGTACTGGGCATGGTACATTCTGTGGTATGGAAATCCCTGTGTCTAGTTTGGGTCAGCTGTCCTGGCTATGATCCTTTCTGGCTGCTTGTGCACCTGTTCACCAGCAAAGCTTGGGAAACTGGAAAGTCCTTGATTTAGAGCAATTATTTCTCAGCAGCACCTAAAAAATCAATGTGCTGTCAACATTATTCTTATACTAAATGCTAACCCCACAGTATTGTACTAGCTACTAGGAAAAAGAAAAATTATCTCAGCAGCCAGGATAGCAGAGAGAATTTTTTCCCCATCAGTGACCCCATCAGATGCAGTTGAGGGTGTATCCAAGTCTACTTCCACTTCCTATCAAAATGGTTGTTTTAACTTCCTATATGACCTCACCTGCTATTGATTTTCCAGTCCCAAAATGCTGCCAGGGCACTGAGATAGGGGAACTCTACTTTGGGTCTCTGCATGACTAGTTATTTCCTTTACTTGCTCAACAACATGCCTACACACTAGTCTTCTCACAAAAAAAGGGCTGAACTTATTAATTTTGTACTTCTCATTCTAGAAATCTCTTTTTGCTGCTGAGCTGCCCCACCTGCATTTGCAGAACTCTTCTCATAGAGACAGATGTGATGCTCAAAAGGATCCTGTCTTTGTCATCTTTGACAATATATGACAACAGAGAAAGTTGTGTCTGATGTAACCAACTTTGCAGTCTCATTTTATGTGGCCCATTGTGTGCAGGAAACTCTTCTGGCTCAGGAAGTCTGCCTGCATCTGTGCTGCCACCGAAAGCACTGCTGCTCTGCCCACATACATGTTTTTTGCTCAGTTCATCTTCCAAAAATGGAGACACTGTGATGGCAGGTGTGGTGATAGGTCCAGGGCCTGTTATATTAGTTGTTTAAAGTTGTTCAACTTAAACAGTTCAAAGACAGAATCACAGAATATGCTGAGTTAGAGGGCACCCATCAGGATCATTGAGTCCCACTCATGGACTCACGACCTCTCTTACCTATTCCTTGCAGTGAAACCAGGCTGGCAGTTTACAAAGTACCAGAGGATGGGAAAGTGGGATGATGTTCAACCAGGATACTAGTTAACATGCCTCTAATAAATGTAGGCATAAACAGGATACCCTATGTTCTGTGTTATTTGCAGTTTGTAATCCAAATTTTTTATGTGGTACCAGTGACCCAGTTCTGCACAGGTCTTGTATCAATAAATGTAGATGAAAACTGCATGAGGGACATGTGTCAGTTCTTGTTTGAGAAAATCAATGAATGTACCTGGAATTTCAAGTCTGCAGGTACAGCAGATGGAGGGGGGAATGGGAGGTAGATTTTTTCCTCTCTGAACTCTAATCAAAAAGAAAACAGATGAAACAAGCACATTTCATAGTCTCAAATATATTTTCTAACCTTGACTCTTCAATAGGATACAGTTTTACTTTCATGAAATTTCTGAGGAGAGGGAACCAAGAACATGAGCCATAGACTCATTTTTTACCTAGCTCCAAGTCTCAGTGCATTTTATTGTAGAAGAATAACCCTTGCAAAAGAATTGCACTGACGAGAGTCCAGATAGGAGTAAACTTGTATTAATAGCTAATTTCAAGTACCCAGGATTAATGGCTCAAATACTACTGAAGGATATAGCTAAGAGTAGCAAATTCTTGTAAATACAAAGGAGTGCTTTAAGCAGTAGGTGGCTTTGCTGGTGTGCAAGAGATTTAGTCCTAAGTAACAAATGAGATCTGATTTAAGAAGTAATTATAGCTGACTCTCTCTGTCACAGTCGCTGCAAGATAGTGAAGATTAGTGTAGTAATCTTAACTGTAGAATGGGTGTCCACAGGCATAAAACCATGAAATCCAAGGCAAAGTACTTTGAAAAATAAAATCCTTAAAATCAACCTGGTAAATATTTAACTGCACTATAGCATAATGATTGAAAGAACTAACATACTGCATTAGATAGTTTATTTGAGTAATAAATAAGCCTATGAAGAGTTAAAAGCAGCCCCCATGATGCCAGGGGGAAGCATCAAGAACAGTGTCATCTGAATTCTGTAGCTGATGAATTTGTCAGAGAGGTTCTGTGAGGAAATGTAAGATTCAAGTGGTCAGAAATAAATCTGAAAGAAGATAAATATTTGGAATCAAAGACCTGCAGGCATCAAGAGATGCATTAAGCTGTCTTGAGAGAGTGGATCAAAGTCAGCAAGAGATCTAACCTCTGAGATGTTGCTATTTAAAACTAGCAGACCACCAGGGCATGAATTTCTGAAAGGCAAGTCACTGTCAGAAACTGTCATGAAAATATTTAGTACTAAAAAATAGCTAATTTAAGTTACAACTTTCTGTTTCTTTGAGACTGTAATAAAAGTAGCAAGAATGAAAATCCAGCAGGATCCACTTGTTTGCCTCTTCCTCAAAGGAATGGAGAAACTCTGAGGAGTATTTTTCTAACCTCTTCTTAGAAAGTTGAATGGTGGAGATTATACCTCAGTTTTTTGGTGACCTATTTCTGTCTGTAGCTATCCATAGAGTCAGAAGGTTTTCCTGTTTTATCCTAAACCTTTCCAGCTGTGATTAAAGCCAGCAAGGTTCTTCCATGCCTTCAGTGTCATGAAGCACAATCATGAAGAGGAATCCCTGCTTTTCAGAATTTTCTATGTATTGGAAGGTTGAGATATCACCTCCGCACCTGCCATCAGCCTCTATTTTTTAGAGCAAATATTACCTCTCCCTTTTTCAATAATTTTCCATATTTTAAACCATTTTAAAGTACTCTTCTTTATGTCCTGTTGTATTAGACTACTCCAAACAGAGGCTTCTGAAAGGTGAGTTAAGAAAAACAGTTAGTAATTCTGCCTTACGTATGACATATCTATAAGAATGTCCCAGGATGAGTTTTTCTGTTTCTCCATCAGTGTGGTATCACTGATTCTATTCAATATGTGGTTTAATGTAACAGCCAGGTCTCTTTCTACAGAGCTGTTAGTATTCTCAATTTTGTATTTATGCATTTGATTTTCTTCTAGCTTCAGTATAGTTCTTGGTCCTTGTATTTATTGAGTTTCGTCTTATTGATTACAGACCACTTCTCTCATTTATCGAAGTAATTTTGAATTCTAATCTTTCAGCTTCCTTGCACCCCTTTTCTTTGGCATTTTTTGAGTGTGTTGTCCATTCCATCAACCAAGTCTTAAGTGAAAATTTTGTGTTGGATCAGATTTTGGCCAGATCTTATCAGAATTATAATCAGATGTATTATATATCCTTTCTATTTGAAAACAAAATATGAATAGGTCTAGGAGTATTTTCTGCAAGCAATTACGCACATATTGTGCGCAGCAAGTTAACCCAGAACAAAATGTTTCTGTGCCCTGTTAATGAGAAGGTCAAGTAAGGTAGTGCCCAAAGATTCCCCTAAGTCAATACACATCTCTGCTACTGCCTTTTTTGCTATGAGGCAGATAATCTGTTAAAGGAAGAAAACACAGCAGTTTATCAAACTTTTTTTTGCAACAAATCTTTCCTGCCTGTTTGTTTTTCACTGACCCTCCAGGTGCTTTAAAAGTGTCAATTTAATAATTTATTAGATTATTGTTCTTGATGTTGAAATGATGTGGACTGCTGATTTTTCCTTTCTGAAGTTGGTATTTTATTCTTCCCTATTCAGACTACCCATTGTTCAAGAATTCTTGAAAACAGTGATGGCAATGCAGTGTTATAAACGTTTTAATTCTAGGACCACTTCACAGAAAATATCTGAGGTAAATATTTAGATACTGTGTGAGCATAAAAATTGTGTCTGTTATTGATATTAATATTTGACACTTGCTTCAAAAGGAGAAAATTATGTAAACACTTTAAAAGACAAAATTTGCAAGACATAAAATAAAGTAAAATAACTTTTCAGAAGTTGTATAATTACTTTATTACTTTTCTTTGTAGCTTTAAGAGACTTTTCCTTCTAAATATTGCTGAAGCTTATTAGAAGAAGGTAGTTAGATACTTACTAATTTTCTCTATCCAAACTACATTATAATAAATTACTGGTTGCCAAATTGCTTCTTTGAAATAAGTCACTGGCGAAAAGAATTAGAACATGAACAAAAGAAGAATAGAGGTAGTAAGACATAGAAATATTGAAATATACTGTATTTACACACAGCTGGCCAGGTTTATCCCCTTACCCCTCAATTTTCCCACTCTTGCTCCTCTCCAAATCACCTAAACATCTCCCTTTTCCTGCCTCTGGATCCTCCCCTAAACATTATCCTGCACAACTTGACAATGCTTTTCTCCTGCATTGAATGATGTATCCCAGCCCTAGGCAGCACCTTTGCTTGGTCTGAAAGGGGATCTAGAGAGCTGTTTGCTTGCAGCACTTTGTCATGATGGCTTTTCCAGGTGGACACTGGGCCCCTGCTGGGATGGTCCAGGGAGGGGCCCAAATAAAGTGTTTGTTTCTTGGTGGTCCTTGGTTCAGGTTGTGCTGTGGCCAGCAGGACCAAGGCAGTGATTGTCCCCTTGTACTCGTCACCAGTGAGGCCACACCTTGACCCCTGTGTTCAGTTTTGGGCTCCTCACTACAAGAAAGACACTGAGGTGCTGGAGAGTGTCCAGAGAAGGGCAACGGAGCTGGGGAAGGGTCTGGAGTATACATGTCCTATGTGGGAGCTGGGGTTGTTCATCCTGGAGAAAAGGAGACTTGGGAGGAACCTTACTGCACTCTACAGCCTGCCTGAGAGGAGGTTGTAGCCAGATGGAGTTCAGCCTCTTTTCCCAGCTAATCTGGGATAGGACATGATGAAAAGGCCTCAAGTTGCACCAGGGAAGGTTTAGATTGAATATGAAGAAAAATTTCTTTGTTGAAAAGGTTGCCAGGACTTTAAACAGGCTGCCCAAGGAAGTAGTGGATCACCATCTGTGGAGGTATTTAAAAGGCATGTAGATGTGACACTTAAGGACATGGTTTAGTGGTGGACTTGTCAGTGCTGGATTAACAATTGAACTCAATGATTTTACTGGTCTTTTCCAGTGTAAATGATTCTTTGATTGTATGAGTCTAGGTTCCTGCCTGCTACTCTGCCTTCCCTGTACTCCTCAGGACTTGTGGAAAATGGTCCTCAGTGGTCTGATGGCTTCTGTGATGGGTCTGAGGGCAGCCCAATAGGGTAGAATTTGAGTTCCCCATCATTCCACTGTCTCTCTGAGCATCCTTGTGGGTGTGCAGGTGAGCTTTGTCACACAACTGAATAATTCTTCTGACACAAATAGTCCTCGAGATAATAATAAGAAGGAAAAACCCAAAAAAAAACCCAAACCACCCTTCTTCCACCAAATAGTTGTAACCTTTCAATTGTGACTTGTCGCAGACATCTTTTTATGAAAATCCTTTCTTAGGATCTTTTCCCCTTCTGAGAAGCTAAGAGGCCTCAGGGACAAAATGTGAACAATGGTTATCTGCTGCTATGGAATGCAACAGGTGGATCCGTGATTGGTCTCGTGTGGATGTTTGGAATTAGTGACCACTTACGGCAGAGCTGGCTCTCTCTCTGTCCGAGTCACAGACCTTTGTTTTCATTCTTTTCTATTCTATTCTTAGCTCAGCTAGCCTTCTGAAAGGAAACTTTTCCTTCTATTCTTTTCAGTATAGTTATAATGTAATATATATGTCATAAAATAATAAATCAAGCCTTCTGAACATGGAGTCAACATTCTCATCTCTTCCATCATCCAAAGACCCCTGTGACCACTGTCACAGTAACTGATTTTTGTTGGTGAAATTTAAACCCCTCTGGAGGAAAGCACCCATTTGCTATTGGTCTTGTAAGTACACGTATTTGATGCTATGAGTTGTGGGAGGTGATTACTGGAATCTGTTCCTTCTTCATTAATAAGGAAAAAAAATCAGAAAAACAGTGAAGAAAATGTGCCACTTTACATTGGTCATACTTTTATGGTTTCTTTAGTGTTTTCTTTTTACCTTGTTTTTGATGATGATGGAAATAAAAGAAGTTATTTCTTTTTTGTAAAGAGCTTCATGTAGATTGCCAAGACTCACTTCCAAAGAGCTGAAAGTCACATTTTAAATCATAACAAAATTCTTCCCTTTTCATCAAGCTTCAGTTATTATGTGAGTTTTAAAAAGAGAGTTGCTTTTGGATACTCCTTGGAATTACGTGGTGCTCAAAGAAGCTGTTGCTAAGAAATTCAGAGTTCAAGTTTTTCTTCTTAGCAGAAGAATATGGCCATGAACAGCTCTCCATGTGCTTTAGAAGAATACCTTCATTTATAGCTAGATATTTAAATTTATATTTTAGAACACAGACAAAGTTGTCTGGCATGAAAGACAGCTTTCCTAGGCAGCAAATTTACTGTACATTGAAATAAGCAGCTCACAGAAGTGGACAGAACCAATCTGACATCATGCAGCCTGTTCATGTTAGTGTTCTCATGAAGAACTACTAAAGAGTTGTAATGTCAGAGTTATGTCTCTTGTAACAATGGATAACAACTCTGCACTGGCTAGATGTCTTCTGCTGCTCTCTAAGCTGAACAGGAAATCTAATTCATCTCATGTGGTTTCCTGATGAAATATATACTGGCAATGACAAACGTATGAGCGCTGCTAAATTCAGTTGCTAGATAGTGAAAGATATCTTCTGTTTTTTTTTTTTTGTTTTGTTTTTGGTTTGGTTTTTTTTCCTACAATGAAACATTAAACTTGCCAAACAAATGACTAAAGGTCAATATAAAATATAATATGGAAATGGCTTCTCTCTTTACTTACCTGAAAAATAATAGCTAAAACATAATTAAGAGAGAGAGAAACAGAGAGATTTCTGATTTAATGTGTATATTTTACATATTAAAAAATGGAAGACATTTTCAATTAAGTAATATCTGTCCTGAAGCTTCACAAGTGCACCTCACAGCTCTTGGGTAAGCTCTCCATTGGTGCTTATCTGTGATGACTAAAGAGCATGAATGAAGTGCCAAACTCCTTGGGTACCATTAACTCTCCCTCTTTGGGAAGGTATGCATTCAATCACTAGGGAGGGAAAACAGCCAGACAGTGAAAACAGCCAGACAGTGGCTGCTGAAACCACACAGCAGTGCAGGTGAAATATTTGGCTATGAACAGCTAAACTATTTTGTCAGTTTGGCAATAAATTTTATTCTAAGTAGAATTCCCTGGTCCACATCCAAGCGCTGACACTAGCTGTTTTTCCTGGTTCAAACAGAGAGTGAGAAGGGAAACAACTGGGATAACCAAAGTCAAACCTTCTGTTTCATGTGATCAGTAAATACTTTGTGCAAAGTTCCTGCAGTCTCTGTGAAAAGCTGAGATAGCTGGCACAGCAAAGCAGGTAACAGCTCTGGAAGCAAAAAAACTGGCATGCTGGAGCTTATGCTAGTTTGATCCCTTCTGCTGTATTAGAGGACATATTGTAGATTCTTTATTTTCTACTTTTATTTAAAAATTATTTTTCTTTTGACAGAGTTTGTAATTTCCCATTTTTAGTTACAGAAACATTTAACATCTGTCCTTTTTCTCAGTTTGCTTGTTCTTGACAATGCTTGTCTCAGAAAAGCCATGATATTTCAAATCATGGGATCTATACTGATCTCACTGGTCATTGCAGCACTAGCCATTAGCAAACACAATTCTACACTAGCTAATTAAAGTCTTCTGGGTTTGGCATTTAGTTTTGTGTGCTGATTCACAGCAATGTACTTACTTGTGCTGGGTTCATATGCAGCTGTGTGTCTTCACAACTGCCTTTAGCCAGCTTGAGAAGGTGCTCTTCCAAAAAGAATGATTCTTCTTCTTCTTGCCCAGGTGTGCATTACCATTGATTTCCTTGTGGTTGTACCGGTGTGGCCATGCAGCAACTCACAGAAACTCAACCCAACTGGAAAAAACACTCACACAAAAGATATTTTCTCAGCTAAGCTGTTTCAGCTGACTGGTGATGAAGCAGCACACCCCCAACACAAGGGGAAGGTGAGAAGATGTGGCCAGGCACAAACTAGAATTGCACCCTTTCAGCAGAAGTGAAGATCAGCTGCAAGAGGTGTGACTCCTTTTCTTCACTGTGGGGTTAGCAGAACACCTCTACACCTATTCTCTTTGCTTTCATGAGGTGCCTTCTTCTTTCTCTCCTTTGTAAGAGGCTCAGCAAAGCTGCGAGGCTGTGCTTGTGTCATAGCTGGAAAGAGAGGCATGCTGTTTGGACTCCTGAGCTGCCTTTGCTGGCAGCATGGCCCACATGAACACCTTATAGCTGTTACTTAGCTCAGGTTTCAAGGCCAGACTCACAATTACCCACACTGGTTTTCAGCTTCAACCTGTGTACAGGGACAAGTTGACTGATGTACTAGGAGGGAAAACCTAAGTAGGAAATGCAAGCAAGAGAAATTAGTCTGACCTTAGGACACATGGGGCAGAGTTACCTTAAGTTATAAGTGACTTCACTTATAATAAGTGAACAAATAAGCCCAGAATGAGGAATGTCTCACAAGGACTCAGCATGAGATATGGTATATGAGCAACATCAAGACATGTGGTGGCCTTGCAGCGATTTTAAAGCATATAATAAAGTTTTATAGAATATGTGGATGAGCCTAAAAATTAGCAGGAAGGATGAAACAGTTACCATTCTCAAAGCACTTGTGAAAGTTGATCCGCTGTCTATCATGTTGCTGATGCAGATATTTACAAAGAGAGGCTAACGCTGCTTTAACTTGTACAATACATTAACATTCTCTGGAGAGCTACTATGGCATGTGACACAGGTTGCACTAGTATCCTCTTTGGCCTTGCTCCTAGACATTTCTCTTAAGCCAAAAGCTGAACTGAGTGATCAGGCACTACCGCTTCACTGGGTGTACAAGTCTCACAGTACTCTATAATCTGGAGAAGCTTCTCGGCTGCACATTTCATATTCTTAAAGAATTTCAGGTCTGAACTATGTCAGCCTCTTTTTTTTTTAATTATTCTTTATTGTAGGCATTTTTAAACTTTTTTTTTTAAAAAAAAGATTCTTGACCAGCCCACTATCTCCCAGTCACAAGTTAATGACCGTTGTTGACAATTCTGCTATTTGGCTTCTGGGGAGAGGTTACTTATGCCAAAAGCTGTGTAGCTGTGCCATAGTTTGGGAAGAACCTCTTGGTGTTAGCCCAAGTGTCTGATCTTCTAATTTCAGCAGAAGACCCAAACATCTGAAGAATGTACCTGGGTTATGACTCTTCAGCAGACGCCAAATGCGCTCCAGAAAAGAAGCACTGAAAGTATCACTCTAGTACGAACAAACCTGCTCTACCTACTTGAACTTTTTAGCCTATATGTGAAGGAATGCAAGAGTCAGCAGTGACTGTAAATGATCTCAGTGGCCAAGAAAGCTTTGCTCCCCATGTCCTTGTTCCCTTCCTTCCTGATCCATGTGTTCTTGTCCCAAGCACCCATCCTTCCTTGTTCAGGTTATAACAGGCTTTGTTGTGAATTGACATGACCCATTGCTGACTGAAAGTGTTCCCAAAAAGACATCATTAGCTGTGGGGCTAGCATAGTGCAAGCACCAGGAGTGAGTGGTCAGTGCTGGGCCAGAATGGAAGGGTGGGAAGGGCAGGTAGCAGTGTGTGCATCAACTATGGAAGGGTTTGAGTTGGCTTCCTAAAGCTGTGGAACCCCTTGAAGATGAACAGTCTGTCTTGCAACCAGTGACAGTGAAAATGCTAACTAATAAGGTTCTATAAACTCTGGTTAACAATATTGCTAAAATTAATAATGAAGGCAAAAACTGGAAGGTAATGTTCTTCAAGCCTGTCTTTGCTGCAGATGTACCACTGATAATGGAGTAACATGCAGCTGAAACTTAATTGGAACACTAAGGAAAGCTTGAGCTATTTATGGTATTTAATAATTTAATAGTACAAAGTGCACTGATTGTAGTAGTATTCATTTTTCTATTTAATTTAATTATTACTTCTATTTCTTAATTAATAATGCAAGAGTGTATTTTTGTGTAGCACTTTTTTCTGAGCAGTTCCCATTTTGCACCAGTATTTAATCAAGATCTTCCTGCTTTTTGTAAAAAATTAGTACATTCCAGTATGCACACATTCTGAAAAATTGCTTGAGTCTGTAATCTATGAGATCCCTCCAAGGCTCATAAAGAGGATCTTACCACTAAATGTTTATTCCAGGATGTGTAAGAGCCCTCTAATTTTTACATTCCTATGTTTACAACTCTCAGGTAAAAACAGGGAGTTTTATTTCTCCCACTACAACTGGGATTTCAAAGCACGGAGATGTTAAAGTCTGTACTCAAAAAGGTTATTTAAGATCATGGATCCCGCTAGATGACTTGCCTAGAGTGCAAAGAAAAGCTTTTGTGGAACAAGCACTGAACTTACATCTGCCAATTCCAAGAGGATCTTCCTTACTACTGGACTTTACTGTCTCACTAAGATTGCAATAAAGAGTTCTTTAAAGCTGGATTTAGTGTACTTTGTTGAGTGGGAAGAAAGATTTTCCTCTAAGGGAAGTTTTGAATGTAGGTCACAGGAGGGCAGAAAGGATACAAAATAGCTGCTGATGCACATGATGGCTTTTATGGGCAAGGAAAATGAAAGCTGTAATGTTTTGGGGAAAAACTCAACTTTATCCATGACATGAAAACCAAGCTTAAATTAAGGAATACTGGGTTATACTGAAGGCCTAAGGGATTGAGGTCTGTAGAGAATAGTCATCCCTCTGGAAAAATAAAGGAGGTACTCCATAGATTAACTCTAGAACTTTGCATTGCTCTAGAACAAGATATTGTTACTTAGAAAGCCACTGTGCTGACAGCCTGTGTACCTACTCAGAATGTAGGTACACAGAATGAAAAAAAAAAAAAAAATCAATTTTAAGTGTATGTCTTAAATGTGAAGAAATAAGATGCTGCATTTGTGTAATGGGGTTGCTTTTGTGTATTGATGGTAAGTTACTTCTCAGTGTTTAAGATCATTTATGAGTATAATCATGTGTCTAAATTTTGTACCTCTATTTTATATGAAGTAGTTTTTGTTGAGCTATTAGTGGACCTGCATGCAATTTTTATGGCTTAGAAAGCAAATTTTAAATTGAAGTGCACAAAATAAGGAACAAACATTTTCCAAAGGAACTTGCCCTGACGTGAAAGAAATTCTTGTTGGGACCTCTAATTTCCTATGCTTGATATAGGAGACCAGCCTAAAGGAAGAAAAGAAGGTGAATTCTCAACAGGTGGCATAGACAGGATATACTTTATTATGACCTGCCTTGTTCTGGGAGTTTTAAGTATCATTGGTAACAGAACTGGACTTTAGGTCTGTGCATGACCTAGTCAGACTAGTCTTACTTTCCAGAATATAGTTTCACTCAACGAACTTTTTATATTTTCATACTGTAGTATTTGAATTTTAATTTTGTTTTAATTTTATAGCATTCTATTAATAAAACTGATTTTATACAGTTGTATATAGAAAAATGAGTATTCAAGTGTTGTCATTTTACCAGTTCCATGAGTAATGTATTTTCTGTTCACAATGTTTTCTTCTATAGTCTATATAAATGTGCTATTTATATGTTTTGTAATAATAAATTATTCTCTTCAGGATGTTCAGAGTATTTGATTTAATGACTGAAAACTAGTTTTAAATGCTAGAATTAAAGACAGATATTATTAGATAATCTTGAAACAACAAAATTTTGAATACATGAAAATTGTAAGAAAGCAATATATTTTACAAAAGGAAAACTGTATTGGAATTATGCAATGAGTTTTTTATTCTTATATTGTCCGGATTAATACTGTTCCAGTGATTTTATAAATAGCTATCTTTTTCCACTGCATTTCATCTTTCTTACTTTCCCTGAGCAGTATTCCTGATAAGACTCACGCAAGTAAACACTGACACATTTGAGAAAGAAACAGAGGGTAAAATTTTCTGGGATGTATTTCCATAATCCCTTTTTCTAAAATTTCACTGCCCCTTGAGAAGGGGAGGTTTTGCTCCTCCTATGCTCACAGGGCCTCATTGCAAGCACTGTTGGCTCCTACAGAGTTTTTCCCTTTTCCATGGTGAGGAGTGGTTTCATCAGCTCACCCTGCTTAATGTAACTTCAAGTTCATTTAGTGAAAAAGGAAAGGGTTTTTTTGCTAGGTCAATTATTGCGAAGACAGATAGGGAAACCCCTAGAGGGACTGTAGCCTCTGAGTGACTCCCGGGGGAGTAACGACCATGGCATTGGTTGTTAATAACTAAGGCATTGTGTTGATATGGCATTTAATATGGTACTGATTTACCCAATAAGAAATTTCAGAAATTGTTTGATCAGCTTTATTCTGAAATTATTTAGCTGGAGATACTCTAATGAAGAATTTTTTACAAGCAACACCTTTTTTTTTTTAATGAGGCTGTCCCACATTTCCTAACAGAAGTGATTTTTAGCTTTCTGAGATTCTGTTAATGTACACACTAACAACATCAGCTTTTCACAGCAGCCTAACAAAGTTTTGAAGATTAAGCAAGTCTTCTCCCAGCAGTCCCACTACCTATTCAAAGGGTAGTGTTGAAAGCACAGTGACCACCTACCAGGTTGTATCCCTAGTCCCTGGATAATACTGAGCTAATTACATAGCTGGTGCTCAGAGCAACTGGGAAATTGAAATTGTAAGAAAGCAGAGATACTTTTCAGTGTCTTTAGCTTCCATTCCACATAGAATGACATGGCTTGCTCCTTCCAACCCATGTGCTAGAAACAGCAGCTCCTTCATCTCCTCCCAAACTAGCCTCTCATCGCTGCTCAGAATGATAAGGTGTTTGTAACTTCAGGCAGTGATAAATGTTAGGTATACATCAGTGAAGGCATGAAAACAAGCTAAAGCAGAGCCAAAGTTCTGCTTCATTCAGCCTGGAAAAGGCGTTTCACAGTGGCCTAATTACAGCCTCCTAGGACCTGAAGGGAACAGACAAGAGAGATGGAGAGGGATTATTTACAAAAACATATGGTGACAGGACAAGGGGGAATGGAATCAAACTGAAAGGGAGTAGGTTTAGATTAGAGATGAGAAAAAAAAATTTCCCATGAGAGTGATGAGATACAGGACCATGTTGCCCAGAATAGTTAAGGAGGCCCTATCTTTGGAAGTGTTTAAGGCCAGGCTGGATGGACCTCTGAGCAATCTGGTCTGGTGAAAGGTGTCCCTGCCCATGGAAGAGTGTTTGGAATTACATGATGTTTTAGGTCCCTTCCAACACAGACTATTTCTATTTCTATTTCTATTTCTATTTCTATTTCTATTTCTATTTCTATTTCTATTTCTATTTCTATTTCTATTTCTATTTCTATTTCTATTTCTATTTCTATTATTTCTATTTCTGTTATTTCTATTTCTATTTCTATTCTATTGCCTCCTGGGGAAGTGGTAGGTCATGGTGGATCACCCATCCCTGTCAGTGTTTATGAGGCATTTAAACAATGCCATTAATGATATACTCTCAGTTTTGGTCAGCCTGAAGTGGTCAGGCCGTTGGACAGGATGATCTTTGTAGGTCCTTTCCAACTGAAGTAGAAAATAAATGAAACAAAGCACCAGTTTGGAACAGCTGATCATCTGAGTCTCGTCTGTGTGTCTGGGCCCTTGTACAACAGCCTGTGGAAAGGTGACCTGCTCTGCCCCTTCCAGCTAGCTTCCCTGCCAATTGCACAGAAGGCACAAGAAGGGCCTAGGTTTACAAATAGATATCTCATCCAGATAAAAAAAAATAATTGTTTTGCATTAATGCAGTACTGTTGAAAAATGAGCACTTTTCTCTTTTAAATGAAAGTAACAAGTAACAGTTATTTGAAAGGATATTAAAGACAAGAAGTGCATGTTTCAAGAGACTATAAGCAATATCAGTTGTGGCTGTCAGAAGCCTTAAATATCTGTGATGAGGCTTGAACAGGAGGAATGACAAGTGTGGCTTTTTAAAAGAAAAAAGTCAGTGGTTTTTCTTTTCAGCACTGAAAAGATAGGATCCAGTACTTTGGCATTGAACAAGAGCTATTTTTCTGTGTGCCTGGTTGAAAGGAAGAGTGAATGAAGAGAGAATGACAAGTTCAAACCCCAGATCCTTCTGTTAGCTTACTCAGGTGGAAAGAAGAGCAATTATTATGAAGAAGAGGAAAGTTACAAGTATATCAGGTTGCAAATAACACAAAAGATCATCCTCTAATGACAGATTGCAAAGCCAACTTACCAGTGTTTTCTGGAAACATTATGTTTTAATTTTATGTGGCAGATGCTTCCAGAGAATATCAAAACCACTTTCAGTTATAGCCACTTCTTCAATGGCTATAAAAGCAACATCTAATCATAGAGAGATTGAGATAACCATGTTAAAAAACCACAATCTTGAGCTGTGTTTAGTTTCAGATTGTACTCTTTGCATAAGGCAAATATGAAGACTTTTTATGTGGAATAATTCTTAGTTTTGTTAGTGCTTCCCTGCTTTATTCAAGCTGTGATATACTCTCCAAAGTAGCCTAGGCTTAAACTAGTTCTGATCACAGCCTGGATGCTGGGATAGGCTCTGATTTGCTGCATAAGTAAAACCTGTTCAGAGTCAGCAGGTATGTACAGCTTTCTTGTGGCTTCCTTTAGTAATCTGTCTCAGGTCAAATGCAAAGGAGCATCAGAAATCATAGTCATTTGTTGTAATTGTAGTCTTGAGTGAGGAGATGGAGGTGGCAGAAGCTGAAAGATGAGGAAGTGGTCAGGAGAGAATGAGGCATGTAGTGATGTGGCCCTACAAAACTCCCATTGATGCAAATGCATCACAGGACTCTTAGTAACCACCGTGTGCCCTTGGGCTCTCCAGCTTTCCCCCAGCAAGGTGGTCTATCCAGCCTTTCCTTAGCCACAGCTCTGCATCTGTTGCCACTGTAAGGACAGCAGTGTGCCCTTGTGGCCCAGAAACCCAAAGGAATCCTGGGGGGCATCAGGAAGAGGATTTCCAGCAGGTTGAGAGAGATGATCCTGCCCTTCTTCTCAGCCCTGGTGAGGCTGCATCTGTGACAATATATCCAGGTCTGGGCTTCTCAGCACAAGGGACACATGGAGCTCCTGGAGCAGGTCCAGCAAGGGCTACAAAGATCATTAAGGGACTGGAGCATCTCTCTCATGAGGAAAGGCTGTGGGAGCTGAGCCTCTTCAGCCTTGGGAAGAGATGACTGAGACACTCACCAATGTCTGTCAGTGTCTGAAGGGAGAGAGCCAAGAGGATGGAGCCAGGCTGTTCTCAGGGGTGCTGAGCAATAGGACAAGAGGTGATGGGCAGAAACTGCTGCACAGGAAATTCCACCTGAACATGAGGAAGAACTTTACTGTGCAGTGACTAAGCACTGAAACAGATTGCCCAAAGCTGTTGTGGAATCTCTCTCACTGGAGATATTCAAGAGCTATCTGGATGCAATTCTGTGCAGTGTGCTCTAGGATGACCCTTCCAACCGTTCCCATTATGTGATTCTGTGTTTCTGTGAAAGAAAACCTAAATCTACCCCTTTAAGTACCTAGAACCAGGACAGCATCCCCTTGGAAGGATGTGCCTTAGCATTCCCATCTATTTCAGAGAACTAAAACAGGTGTCTTCTGCAGTATACTCCAGGGAGAGGAGGAAAATATATTGAAGACAGGTGAAAAATACATTATTCTTCTTTAACCATTTAGTAGCATAGAATATCAGAAACTCTTTGGAATTTCCATGGTCACAGGCACCATGAGGCCACAGATGAAAACATCTTTTTCCCAATCAAATTTTGCAACAAATTGTCTCAGCTGAAAGAGGAACTAAAGAGCTCATGGCAAAACACAAAATATTTGGTCTTCATAAATGTATATTTTAACATGGGTGCAACCTGGAAAACTGTATGTCACAAACAGCTGATGTATACATGAAAGATGATTGCTAATATTACTACAACTATTTGTTGCTTCTGCAGAAGCAATCTTGCCATTTTCTGTATTTCACGTGTGTTAGCAGCATAAGCATTGCAAGAATTTTATTCTAAATTTATTAGAATTATTAAATATCTCGGTTTGCAGGCTGTGTTATACCTGACAGTCTGCCACAGACACCTCTGCATACATTTCACTAGGTTTTATCTCAATTTTTACCCTTCAAAATGCAAAAAAAAGAAAAAGAAAAAACAACATTTATTCAAGTCAGAGAAATAATGATCTCTCTTTTAACAATTTTCTTTTTAACAGTTACCATTATTTTCTTTCTAAGAGAGCAAACTTGGCTAAAATTAATTATAAGATGATGGTTTTATAAGCCTCATATCTATGCTAACCTTAGCACAGCACAACTATATATAAAGCTAGAAGGTTGAATATAGTATTTATGATCAGGATAAGAAACTGAAACTGATATAGTATTTATGATCAGGATAAGATATATAAAATTGAAAGGTTACTTGGGCCTTTTTTTGCTAGTATTTACTATGTGATAAATATTTATCCTAAACATTTCATTTGACTAATGTGAAAGCATAGATGTACAAGAAGGTACACAAGCTACTCAAATGTGCTTTAAAAATTTAGTAGCAATGGGGTTAATTTCTATAGGAAGCTTGTAAGGAAATGAAAGATTATTTGTTTTAAAATTGCTGCATAAATGCTATCTGTTATTTGACATCAAATCTCTGAGATACTTTATAAATTACTAATGTTGTCTTCAAAGAGTTACTATCTTCTAGTAGCCTAGATCAAAGAGTTTACATTTGACTGTAAAACTGAGAAAATACAAACTATTGGTTTCCTCATTGAATCCCAAACTCATTGGTTTTTCTGAAACCTTGCAGTCACTGAATCAAGGTCTGAAGGCAGAAGAATGAGCTGGCTTGCTTCAGGCTGTAGCAGAGAGAATGACAGCTCTTTCCAACAACTGTCCCACAGTCTGAGAGGGCATATCACTCATTAACCACCCACATGTATTACTTTCAGTTTAGTCATCTAATTTTTTTCTGTCTTCAGCATGCCTCTTTAACTTGACTCTTACTTCTTTAATTTGTTATTAAGGCATTTGACTCCAATATTGAAGTAAATATCTCTTGCTGAGAAGATAGCTCACTGATGTCAAGGTGGGACAGCAAAAAAGGGGTAGGAGCATGAAGTAAGTCTGGGAAAACCATAGAAAGTCTTTCAAAGGTGAAGAAGACATGAAAGGGATATGATAAAAATCTATTGCCTTTTTCTTTTCTAGAAAATTCACATAGTGGATGGGAAACAGGACCAGGATAGTGATAGACATGTCTGAGCACCAGCACTTTCCTTATCAGCCTGTGCAGTGAATTCTCTGAAGAAGCAGGGGAAGTTGGTCAGTGCTGCCCATTTTACCTGATCTGTCATTGCTACAGGGAAAGGACCATCAGGGGAGAAGATGAGCTTTACTGAGGGTACGTGTGACCTCTGCTTTACAAAAACCAAGTTACAGCAGCAAAGTCGTAGAGATTCCTGGAAGATCTATGTCTCCACCTATGGATAGACAGGTGATAAGTAACTATGTTAACTGTACAGCTCTCTAGTCTTTAGTACTTTATGTTTCTGTATGCACTGGGGAAGGTGCAGCTGTAGACTTGTACAGACTTATTTAACACCTCTAGAAGGTGATTATTTTACTCCAGGAAATTTTACACTAGGAACATTCTGATGCATTTCAGGACACTCTTAAGCACAGATCAGGAGCTGAGCATCGGACTCCTTTTAGAAACTGAGACTACTGTGGCCTTTTTGCTTGGTTCTTTGTTTAGAACCTACTTTTTAAAGGTAATTAAGGTATTTTCCTACCTTAGATTATGTGGGATCTAATTCAAAACCCTACAGAGTTTATAGTAAAATTCAGTGATTTGTGTTTTGCTCTCTCCAAATCCTACCCCAGGGTGGTGATGAACACCACCAGTTCCCATTAAATCTGACACAACCACAGTGGCAGCCGAGATCTCTCAGCTGAGAATTGTCCCTCTTAAAGCAGATGAATGGTAAATTCATGAATGGAAACATAATGTCCATAAAAACTGTAGTATTTAGCAAAATGGCAAATTTGACTTTTTTGAAACAATGTCTTCTTTCCTGAAGTGGCTTTAGTGCTTGGAGCACTATCTGACAGTCTAGTTGTAAGAAGTCTTATTAATTTGCCTGTAAAAAAAAAGGTATGCAGTAAGAGTTTTAATGCATTTTGACCCAGGAAAATTTACTGCCTGTGTACCTTCATGGGTTACATATGTTGAATATAGTATTTATGAAGAGGATAAGAAACAAGATATATTAATAAGTAACTGGAAATTACTTACGCTGTCTTTTTGCAATTAATCTCTGGCATAAATCTTGAACGAGATCTGTGAAAATTTAAACATGAAAACCTGAAATATAAGATTAATAATCCGAAATTGAGTACTGTTCTTGAATAGTAAGTAGAAATTTTGCACCTCGAAATTTAATTAATTCCATTCAAATTCTGCTTGCATATGTGATGAATTTGCCACAGGACAGCATTAGGAAAAAATAAATGGATTAACACCTGCTGCAGTTCTTGCCACACAATGTTAGATTTGCTGTAAAAATTTTAGGTATGGGGGGATTATAACTAAGGGCTAAAGTTTAGATTTCCCTTCAGAAAGAAATAATCACAATATACTTTTACTTAATTTTAAATTATTTTTAAAATTTGAAATAAATAAAGTTTTAAAAACAGTGTAATATTTGAAATAAAGTAAAATATAATATTAATAATTGTTGTAATCAAAAAAGAAGACAACAAAAAGAGAGACAGGAATTAAACTCAAGGAAGATAAATAATGCATCATGCAATTGCTCACCACTGCAGCTGACTGCTGCCCGACCCAGGCCTAAGCATTCATTTGACCCTCCAGCCCAGCTCCTGCCCAGTTTATATCCCGGGCTTGGTGTGGAATATCCCTTCAGCCAGGTTGGTCCAGCTGTCCTGGCTATGTTCCCTCCCAGCTTCTTTTGCACCTCCTCTTAGGCATTGGACTGGAAACTGCAAAGTTCTTGAAGAAGTATGAGCACTGCTGAGAAACAGCTAAACATCAGTGTGTTATCAACATTATTCTTGTGCTAAATCCAGAAACAGCCAAACATCTGTGTTATCAACATTATTCTAATGCTAAATCGAAACCACAGCACTGTACCAGATATTAGGAAAAAAATCAAACTTATTCCTGTGGAAAGCAGGACATCTGAACCCATCAGAGATTAAACCAATATTCAGGAATCAAGGAAAAGAATAAAAATATCACAGATTCATTCTGATTTTCAAGGGTTTAGTCCTGTGTTTTTCCTGGGGCTAAAATCACAGAATCACAAAAAATGGCTGTATTGAGTTCCATGCAGTGTTGTATTAATTTATTTTTGCCTTCAAGTCAGCACCCATATCATCTGCCTCTTTTGTTATGTCATTATTATTGTTCTCTTGGACAGTTGACTCAAAAAGAATGTTATTTGGGGTAAGCCTATATAACATAAAAGGTTTTGCCATCACTTGCCCAGAATGCTGTATGACAATATGCACCTAAGTAAAGACGAGTCAACAGTTTAGAAAAATAAATATTATTCATGAATATACATATTAAATAAAGTGTTTATAGGAGGAGGGAAAAGTGAAATTCTTTGTGCTCTCTCTTCTATATAGATTGCCTTTGTGAGGTGAAAAAAATATGCCTTTTCTTTGAACTCAGTAAATGCCCTCTGGGTCAGTTATCAAAAGGGAAGGGGACTTCTGTACAGTCATCCTACCAAAGGAATTACAGAGCCCTTCAAGGAGATGACATGCTTCTGGGGACCGTAACGCCCACATCAATAATATTAAATAGCATTTGCTATTAAAGGGAATCCTGTTACAAATGAATCTCTGGTCTAAAACTCAGATTCCATCTAATCTTTTAGTTGGCTTCATTCCTTTGAGACAGTCTTGAATAGAAGCATTAGGTTTGCTCAAGCTGTATAGCATGTCTTTAATGCCAGCAACCACAAAGAGGTTTTTGCTCAAGGTTTTAGAAAAGGATCTGGAATTTCAGATATTCTTTTGGAACTTTTTCAAATCTGTTGTTTTCTAGTACTATGAAGCATTCTCTTTTTTCTCTACAAAAATAAAAAATCTTTTTTGCAGCTGTTCTTAGAGCCCCAATTTACACCTACTCTTTCAAATCACTAATAACCTGTAACTAAATGCCTGTCATGTCCTATCCTTCATCCACAAGAGAGTTTTATGCATGGATGTGTGCACTCTCACAGACAGAGTCACCAAAAAAGAATGTTGGAACTGATGTAAAGTGATCATCTGATCCTCCACCCACATGCTTACTGATATGTATAATATGTGTGTTTTCATGTGCACTGTATTGATGTATGTTATCCATGTGCAAGAATAAGGAGTCAGCCATTTGGCACCTAATTAGTAAACAAATATTCTGCTCAAAGTTCTTTTTGTTCAGGAATCTTACCTGCTAGAATATAAATTTTCTGACAGATATGAAATAAAAAGCCAGCCAAGTATTCAAGAAACCTGTCAGTTAAATAAGAGAAAACATCAGCTCTTGAACATTTCCTCCTTACCTTGTGTTTCTCTTTATAACTGAAATTGCTTTTATGAGAGTGCCTAAAGCAATTTCTGTGCTTTGTGTTGGTGAAGAATAACACCTCTCGTAAGGAATAGTGTGGGTTTGTTTTCTGGTTAAGTAATAAAAGGAATCCCATTCTGCATTCTTTTCTCTGCATAGTTTATTCTCCTAAGA
This sequence comes from Molothrus ater, assembly GCF_012460135.2. NCBI lineage: Eukaryota > Metazoa > Chordata > Aves > Passeriformes > Icteridae > Molothrus > Molothrus ater. The sequence goes on along the minus strand of NC_050478.2, from coordinate 31,889,082 downwards.
CATTAAAAAGCAGGAGACACTTCAGTTCTCCCAGCTGATCATCACAATGAAACTGTGAGATGAAAAGTGATCTGAATTATACTTTTCAATTTAAAAACTGAGCACATATTTCCAAACATGTATGCTAACATCCACTCAGTCACCTATTTTTAGGATTCTATCAAGTCATTCCAATGACTGAGATTTTTAGTAAAATCCCTATCAGGAAAATCATTCAGGGAAAGAAACTCCAAAACCAGAATAGGGTCTAGAGTACATCTTCAGAGACAATTAAACTCTACTGCAACTTCAAAGTTTTCATTCACCCAGTTATCTGCAGAGTGTTGCAAACAATCCTCGGAGAGGAGCATTCTCCAGTGTAGGTGCCAGGTAAAAACACCTGTATAAAATTGTACCTTCTGTAAAACTCTGCCCATGTGTGCAGCTGTTATTGTTGTCATAAGAAAGTTGTGTGACCGTGGTTGAGGGATGTAAACAATGCAAGCAAAGGTAAGTGACAGGTAAAGTGTCTCTATGCAGTCCTCAGAGGGAGGAAGGAAGGACTCAGAAACATTTCTATGCTACCAAAAGATTTAAAAGTCCTATTTCAACATACAAAAAAAAAAAAAAAAAAAAGGACTGTATAGTGAACAAAGAAAACATTCCCTGAAGGAAATTTCTCACATAAATCACCAGCACACATATCTGCCTTGTCTCCCGCTTAACAGGATGGATAGCTGAAACCATACACTTTTCCCCTCCTCTGAAAAGACATGTTGTCTTGCAATCTTTTCCCCCAAGGCCCGGGAGCAGCGGCCGGTCCCGCGGGGCCGGGGGTGGCACTCTCCAGGGTCCTGGACTGAAGGCTCGGCAGCGCTGCTGCCTGGCTGGGTCAGGGTCATGGAACGAGACCGTCGCTCTGACTTCTACAAAGACGACAGCAGAAGGTAAGAGGCTTTCACCCAGAGTCCTCAACACTGTTTCTGCTTTTCTCTTTAGTAAGCAGAATTAGTAATTTAGAGGAGCATATGGCTCATTTCTAATCAGTTGTACATTAGCACTTGGGACTGGGTTCTCTCGCCACAAAAAAAAAAATAAATTATGAGATATGAATTGCACATAAGGAAAACTAGCTAAAGAAACAGAAACAAATGAGAACAGACAAAGCAGTGGATCTGCTCTGCAAATGTGTGAAATGGGAGTTCAAAATACAATTGGACAACATAACAAAAAAAAGAAGGTCACCCTCTTTTTGAATGAGGAAGTCAGCAGAGATTTGGATGTAATGTACTAAAGTTCACGACTGCACATCATAGGGGAGACTTTCACTTCAACATATTTCTTCTTTATTCAACAAAATAATATAACTAGAAGAACTAATACCTGGCACATCCCAAGGCAGATGAACTCTTTCTCATGTGACTGGTGACTGTGGGTGTAAAATTGAGTTGCAGAGAAATCATTGGCTTCTGCTCTGAAAATGACCCAATGCCTGCGAAAAAAGAGTTGGACATATTTAAAAAAATAACTACCAAAATGATGCCAGGAAAGAAAGTGAGTGGATGAGATGCTCTTATTCTATTGCAATGTGGTTGTGTGCCATGTTAATTCCCAAAGGCAATACCTTTCCTCATTTTCTGAATAAAATTCTGTGTCCAGTATAATGTGCCCCATCTCCCCTTCCGCTGATGTCTGCTGCCATCAACTTTGCTTAAGTTGATATTTTCTTTCATGGTAAGGAATGTTTTTAAAGTATGAATTTTATAGGTTGATGATGGAAAGTAGAAGGTGAAGCTGAGTTTTGGGATGAATATTTATGTATAAAACTCTACCCTTTTAGACCTTTACAAGGTGAATTCTCCAGCTTCTTCTAGGCTTGTGTTTGTGACAAGAAAGACAAATTTAAATGTCTGAAAGCCCTTTCTAGCATTGGAAATAAAAATAAAATGCTATTCCAAGGAATTTAGAACTTGGAATCTAGAATCTAGTTTTCCTAAAAACATTATCCTCTCTTCACTCCCATCAGTGGTTCTTTGAGGAATATGAGTTCCCAGTGTGCCAAGGTGGCCAAGAAGGCCAATGCCAGTTGGGTCTGTATCAGCAATAGTGTGGCCAGCAGGACCAGGGCAGTGTACATCTCCCTGCACTCAGCACTGGTGAGACCACACCTCAAATCCTGTGTTCAGTTTCGGGCCCCTCGCTTCAAGAAAGGCATTGAGCTGCTGGAATGAGCCCAGAGAAGGGCAACAGAGACTGGGGAAGGGTCTGGAGCAAAAGTCCTATGAGGAGAGACTGAGGGAACTGGGAGTTTTTAGCCTGGAGCAAGGGACACTTAGGGGAGACCTTATTGGTCTCTTCAACTGCGTGGGAGGAGGCTGTGGCCAGGTGGGGGTCTGTGCGTTCTCCCATGTAACAAGAGACCAGATAAGAGGAGTTGCACCAGGGGAGGTTTGAACTGGATATTAGGAAAAATTTCTTCACTGAAAGGGTGCCAAACAGTGGAATGGACTGCCCAGGGAATTGGTGAAGTGACTGTCCCTGAAGGTACTTAAAAAATATGTATATGAGGTGCTTAGGTGTATAACTTAGTCTCAGGCTTGGCAGTGCTTGATTAAATGGCTGAACTTAAAGTTTTTATAGGTCTTTTCCAGCAAGCCTATGATTTCATGATTTCCTCCTCAGCATTTGTGCAAGATTTGGAGATAGAAGCTGAGAAAATACAACTAACCATCTGTTTGCCCACTGAGTGGTTCCTGAACTTTGGTTATCTGACAACATTTGCTTGGAGCTAACAACTGACAGCCTCTTCAGTGCACCTGAGTCTGAGAGGGCCAAATTTCCTAAGAACTGCACCCCCTTCACTGAGTAGATGACTCAGATGCCTGTTATTAAACATTATGAAAGACTCATTTGCAACTTCGGTTAGTGTCAAGTAGTTTTTAACTAGACAAAATGTGGGGCAATATTTTTAAAGTTACCTAAACTGTCATTAATTATGAATGTGCTGTATAAAGCTTTTTTTTTTGTGCTTAATTAATGGCATTAATTGCTCAGGAAATAAAAATCAAGCAATTAGTACATCTAAAAAGAATATGTACACATAAATGCAAGACTTGTGAACACAGTTGGAAAGCTGGAGAGTATGAAATAACTTTGGTCTGTGCATTCTTTGTATAGACCATGCTGTGCCACTGGCCAGCTGCAGAATACCAAAACACAGGTGATCACTTCCAATGTGGTGTGTAAGTCATAAGGGAATAAAGAGACAAAGGCCTGTTTTCATTCCAATTGAATTCGAAAATCATCACTAACAGTTAGGATCCATTACTGGGGAACTGTTGTCAAATGGTATAATAATTCAATGTGTTAGAAGCACTCAGTGCTCTGCATATACATCACACTTGCACATTTTAGAAATGCTTTTCTGTACACTGTAAAATTTGTGGACAAATACAGAAATGCCTCTTCATGCAGTTAATTTTCTGGTAGCTGCCTTGGTCCTAGTCTTTTATCACAAAAATCTCTCAGCTTTTAGCCCTCGTTCTCATGGTCTCCTTTCAACACAATATGTAGGTTGCCTAACATAAATTATATTCCATGCCCTGCATTAGGAAGTTTGGAGTGAATTTCTCTCTGGCAATACAGTGCCTGGCAATGGGACTGCAGAGCATTTGCTGTAGACATGGGGGAATCCAGAATGCTTTCCAAATGCACAGCTGAATGGGGCCACTCCACACCAGCAGTGAGGAAAACCTGGATGAAGGAACCATGTCTTGATCAGGCAATGCTGACTCTGCACTTTTTCACTATGATTCTTACAAATGAGGCAAACCCTACATAAATAAATTGTTCTTTCTGCATATAATGTGCTGATTACTCTCTGCACAGACCATATTCTTGAACAGTTGACTTAAATCTTCCATGGGTGTATGCCAGGGAAAAAGTTGGATCAAACCAGTCCTTCTGTGACACACAAGCACTTCCTCCAAAGGCCAGCAGTACACAGCAGGGGTAAAGATGTCACTCTCCTGGTTATGGGTGCTGCAGTGTTTCAGTTCAGCTCTATTGTGCCCACCTGGAAAGGCAACTTCTTTTTTTTGCATTCAGTCAGCACCTGCTCCACTTTGTGTACTGCCAGTGGGTACTGTGTGCTTGAAATTGGTGTAGGGAGGAGGATGTGGGAGGGGACTGCAGGTCACATGTGGATAAATGAGCCTCTGTGCTTAAGAAATGGCATAAGTGAGGCAGTCTAGCAGGGAAACCCAAAATTAAACATGAACTTCCTGTGTGTTTAAGTATAACCACATAATGATTTCCTCTGGTCTCCCAAGCCCTCATGACCACGAACAAAATGAGGTTCTAGGTGGAGACTGAAAAGACCCTTTCAGCTCACCAGAGACTTAATTATGAGTAAATATGTTGGGCAAGATTTAACCAGCTGACCTGAGTAAACTGCTCATCTCACCTAGCAGCATGGACAGCAGTTCAAATGCTTAGTTACTGTCATAATTTGCTTACAAGTTCAAATGGCTCCCCAAGCAAATAAAACTGCAAATGGCAAGGAGAGAAAATTATTTACCTTTACTCTCTCTCTCATTCTCTTTTTTTTTCTTTTTTTTCTTTTTTCTTTTTTTTCTTTTTTTTTTCTTTTTTCTTTCTTTTTCTCTTTTTTTTTCTTTCTTTTTTCTTTTTTCTCTCTAATATTAATTTATTTTAGGAACATCAAAATCTGATGGTTTTTATTTCATCACTTCTGATATACTAGGTAAGGTTTCTATACCATCTGATGAAAGATTCTATAGAGGATTTCTTTTCAAAGTGAATCTTCTCTTCAGTCCTAAGAACATCATAAGGTTGACATTCAGAAAATGTTAGAAATGAAAACGAGGAGTGTGTCTGCAGCTCAGGCTGGGACCCTGCATTTTTACTTTTATCCTTATAGAGTGCAGAATGGAAACATTGGGAAATACCTACACTTAATCATTCTTCTAACATCATAGATTCTGTTATGAGCAGACTGGTGGAAGAAAGAATATCACAAGGAGAACCTCACAGTTGGGGTTTTTTTGTTTGGTTGGTTTTTTTTGCTTACTCTTTAGGACATTAGCTTAAATATTACTTCCTATGAAATGTGAGTTAACTCGTAATGATATTCTGTCTGGGATTAAGAACATTTTCTTCCAGATTTTGTTGATCTGGAACTCACTCATGATTTTGCCATTCCTATGAACTGAAGCTGCTTATGTGTAGGTATAAGTATGCAAAATTTCCCTTAAAATAAAATTAAAATATCTGTTAAAATACCCTTCAGCATAATTAAGTTGTTTGCCAAGATAAACATACCCTTCAGTGCCCAGGTGTGACAGTGGTGACACTACAGGTCAGAGTATGTAAAGTAATGCTCATTATTCTGAAATTTTTCCCCAAGGACTATGGCCTTCAGTGAAAATAAACAACATTTTGAAAGCAAAGGTAATGCAATTATTCATAGACCGTTTTGGATTAGCTGGCAGAAAAGCAAATATTTCAGTTTCAGCTTGAAAATCAAGCCATTATTTAACTTTCATTGTGCAGTTCCCATAGTAAATTCATTTTTAATGGGATGGTGTACCTGGTTTGTACTTGGTAATTCAGCTATAAGAAATCTGAGCTGTGTCCCATAAATCAATCTGAATGGTATGCCATAAGACTGCAATAAATTTATGAGCTGCCTTAAAAAAAATTAAAAAAAAGAACAGATCACATATTAAGTATTTTATGTCTTGTACAGATTGCAATTCAAATCTTTGACTCTAGAAAGGAAGCTGTGGGAGATTTTAAAATTGTAAAACCTTGTTTGGGTCCCCTGGAATTCTTTGTATTTTTTCTATCCCTGGCCTGAAACTGATCTTTGGGATCCCTTTCAGATTTACTGGTAGATCACTTTCAGGTAGTATTGCAGAAGTAGCTGTCAGATAATGTACATTTGTGCTCCTGGAAAATCTTTACTGATGGGGAATTGTAGCTATGGTTGTGACATTTACATTGCTATGTGTGTGACAGCTCTGTTTGTCTCTCAGGTCATTCATTCCATAGTTGACAGCAGGAGCACAGAGTTTTATGACAACAGCCCCTCTCAGAGGCCTTGGGTGAGCACAGGGACCTGCACCTCTGCTGAGACACCCAGCTGGCTTTGCACAGCCACAGTGCTTCTCCCAGGGAAACAGAGGGAATATTGTACTGGATTGGTTTAATTTCAGCAAAGCTGAAAATCTGACAGAGCAAGCAGGAATAACGTCATTGTCCTCTTTCTACCTACAGATAGTTAAAAAAAGAGAATGCACTAATATTGAAATCCTGAAGGACACACTGAAAAAGGGACTTCTCAATTACATGATGCTTGATTTGGCAAATCAGAGAGCAATATGTTGTACTGAATGCTTTCTCCTCCCCTCCTGCATATGCATATCTTCACTCAACAATCTCAGGTTCTGGTTTGGGTCGTTTTAAAATGAAACCTAACTTTCATTCAAGCACAGTTGGTTCAAGACATATTAAAATTATGTCATCCCTTACTATGTAAAGAGATAAAAATATTAAAATCTGGCATAAGAATTACCATGTTAGATATATGACAATTTTAATAAATGTTAATGAACATACAGTATCTGATATCACTGTCGACCAAAAATGATTCTGTAAGGGAAAGGAAAAAAAAGTTTAAAATTTGTCGACTTTTCATAGAATCATAGAATTTTTAGGATTGAACAAGACCTCTAAGGCCATGGAGTCCAGCTCTTGAGCCAGCACACCATGGCCCTAAGAGTCACATCTACCTGTCCCTTAAATACCTCTGGTGATGATGATCCCACCACTTCCCTGGACAGCCTGTTCCAGTGCTTAGCAACCCTCTCAGAGAATAAATTCTTCCTAATATCCAGTCTAAACCTTCCCTGGCATGACTTGAGGCCATTTCCTCTTGTACTGTTGCTTGTTACCTGGGAGAAGAGACCGACCTGGCTACACCCTCCTTTCAGGCAGAGAACAAGAGGGTTCCTCCTGAGCCTCCTTTTCTTCACTTAAACAGCCCCAGCTCCCTCTGCCACTCTCCATAAGTCACTCTGCATGTGATTCAGACCCTTCCCCAGCTCCATTGCCCTTCTCTGGGCACACTCCAGCACCTCAATCTTTCTTGCAGTGATGGGCCCAGAACTGAACACAAGATTTGAGGTGTGGCCTCATCCGTGCTGAGCGCAGCAGAACAATCACTGCCCTGGTCCTGCTGGCCACACTGTCCTTGATCCAAGCCATTAAGGCATTGGTCTTCTTGGACACCTTGGCTCCCTCCTGGCTCATGTTCAGCTGCTGTTGACCAGCGCCCCCAGGTTCTTCCACCAGGCAGGTTTCCAGCCACTCTGCCCCCAGCCTGTAGGCTTGTTGTGACCCATCACTTGGCCTTCTTGAACCTCATACAACTGACCTCATGCCATCAATCCAGTATCTCCAGAGCCCTCTGTAAACTCTTCTTACCCTCCAGCAGATCAACATTCCTGCCCAACCCAGAGCTGCTTGCAATCTGAGATAAGGGGCACTTGTTCCGCTCATCCATATCACCGATAAAAATCTGAAACAGGACTGGTCCCAGTACTGAGCCCTGCTGAACAGCACTCGTGGCTGGCCACCAGCTGGATGTAACTCCAGTCACCACCACCCTGAACCTGGCCATTCAGCCATATTTTTTACCCACGAAGCATATTTTTTTACCTGTCCAAGCCATGAGCAGTAGCTTTTCCAGTAGATTAACATGGGAAATAGTGGCAAAGGTGTTACTGAAGTCCAGGTAAGCACCTTCCCCTCATCCACCAAATGGATTCCCTTGTCACAGAATGAGAGGAGTTGGTCAAGCAAGAGTTTTTCATGTTCTTGACAGCAAGTATCATGAGCAATACTGGTGGTGTACATGACTTTTATATGAATCAGTTTATTGAAATATGTGGTCTAAACTTAAAGGGAGAAAAGTATGAACTGAAGAGGTTGATGCTTGACAGTTAAAGACTCAGACCCCTTTATTTGTATTTCCAATAAGTGGTTAATGTGTTAATGTTTCCATTTTCAAGATGCAAATGATGTATCTTTTTTTTTCAGCATCTGGATGGCAAATTTTGCTCTGTGTCAGGTTTTGTCATGATTGGTTCACATGTTTTGCTTCCTGCATATTTCTCACATCCAGATACTTTGTATCTATTTCTCACATCCAGATACTTTGAATTTCTCTCCAGAAAGCAAGAATTTAGAAGACATAAGATTCCATCATGTTTAACCTTTCATATGAACTGAACGCGTTTAAAATGTTTCTGTGTCTTAAATAATGGAAAAAATGTTGACAGGTATTGAAGGAAATTTCCTTATTAAGAACTGCATTTCATTGGTTCTACTGTACACCTAAATTTTCATCATCAGTTTCTGGAAATGCAATGTTTTTCATGGTTTTATACATTTGAAGTGTTAACAATGATTCTGAAGAAGATCCCCATCTTAGAAATGAGTGATCTAAATGTTCTGGGTAATCAACTGAGAGAAGGGAAGGGAAGGGAAGGGAAGGGAAGGGAAGGGAAGGGAAGGGAAGGGAAGGGAAGGGAAGGGAAGGGAAGGGAAGGGAAGGGAAGGGAAGGGAAGGGAAGGGAAGGGAAGGGAAGACAATTAGAATAGAAGGTTTCAATTGGAAGGGACCTTCAATGATCATCTAATCCAGCTGCCACTCTCAACCTTCAGATAACCTTTCAATAATGAGACTGACTATGGGATTTCATTCACAGCATGCAGAGTGTGAATATAACATCCTGCAGTTGTACCCCTGTGTAGAGCAGAGCAACAGGCTGTACTCATTTTGATTTGACTACTTCACCACAGCCATCTGATTTTGGGTCAGTTTAGAGAGTGATCAGTGAGAATTTGTGTCTTGCATTTGGTAAAATTTTCATACAGCCTCACTGATATTTTGAAGTTCAGCATGACCTAGTTCCAAGAAATATATTTTTAATCCTGTGAAAAAATATCAAAGACAAATGAGAGTTGCTATAAGCAGACGATATATTCCAGTTGAAAAACCAAGCCCTGCATGTTTCTTCTTAACCCTACAATGCAGACAGGCCTTAAGCAAGATGAATTAAAATAACTTAAAAAATTAAAAATCTATTCAAATATTGACTGAGACTTACTTTCTCAGCAGTGAGATACAGAAGGCAGCCATCTGAAGGAGTATAAACCCTATACACAGCCTATGAGGAAAGAGAGAGTTTGGCTGATAATTACCAGCCTTTACTTGTATTCCTCCTTCCCCTGCCCTCTCCTCCACCAGTATTTCCTTACGTGCATGCAAAGAAAAGAAATTCTGAAAGATCTGAGTAAGAGACTTTGATTTATGGATCAAAGGGATCACATATCTGTAACACACATCTTTTCAGCCTCTACATCTTCCTGATAAAACTGGCAGAACCCTTTTATATGTCCTCCTAAAACTTTTGCTACCTTTGAAATGTAGGTAATGAGCTAAACCTCCTGAAGTTCTTCATGGTGGTGAAACTTGTAATTAATGTTAAAAAAATAATTTGACAGAAGATATAATTATTTCCTTTTCATTTCTTCACATCTTTAGAACAGAATTCTGGCATTATCTGCAGATTTCCTGTCCTATTCCTCTTGCTCCCAAATGGTTTCTGTAACTGTGGAAATATTTTTGTTGAAATAAATCACTAGAAAAAAATCACTTCACTTTCCCCAGATGTTTTTAAAATTAGCCAAAGAAATACCTCTAAATAAAATAGCTTTTAACATATTTCCAACTTTGCTTTCCTCAGTAACGTAATTTTACTGGCCACATACCTCCAATTCTGAAAAAACACCCTTGAAAACAGATTGGATGTGGTCAAGAGACTGTTTTTCATGCAGTTAAAAGTCTTAATATAATAATATAGATGTGGTCTGGCAGAAATACCATCAGAAAACATTTTTCAGGCTATGAAAATCTTCTTCTAAAAGCCACAGTAGAGCAGTTCCCAAGTCGTTTGGCTGCTATCTCCTAATTAATAAGCTTAGACTTCTTTAAACTGAACTATCAATAACTGAATTTGGTGATTTTTTTGTAAGACTGAAAATTTCTGCTTTTGGAGGTAACAGCAACCTGTTAGCAGCTTCATGCTTCTTCACAAATATTTCTTGTCAATCCCACTTCTAGTTTCATATACTTTTAATGTTCAGTGTATTTTTAAAATTTCAGGAATTCTCTAGGTGTTTATGAGTGCCCTAAAGTGATGCTAATACTTCAGTTCTGCAGTTTTACCAAAAAAATGAACCTCAAGTACATAATCTGGGTAACACTATCATGATGCCCCTTGAAAAACAGGAAAGGAAAGAGCATGCAGTGCACAGCAGAACATGTGCTACTGCAGCAACAAGTGTTTTGATCGAGGTACCTAATTCTTCTGTTAAGTCAGACCTGTTATTTTTAGTGGAAAAGATGAAAAAATCAGTTCTTAAGGTAATAGAATTGTAGATGTTTTAGTCGGGTTTTTCTTTTATCACAATATACACAGACAGGAGATGTTATCACATACAGTTGACAGAAGTGTTTCAAATGGAGAACAATAACTATGTGCAAGATAAATTAAATTATTTTTCTTTGTGTAACTGCCATAGATGCATCACATGATCTTTTTTTCTGTGTGTGAGGATTGATTGCTGGTGAATTTCACAAATGGAAATGATCTTAATTGCAAAATATTCCATCCCTTTCTTTATTTTCAAAGAAAACATGAATATAATTTTTTTTACAACATTATGATTTCCAGGTACAATAAAAATGAAAGAGAGAGGACAAAAAGCCTCTCCTGTATTTTGCTGACATTAGCTAGGTTCTTAAAGCACTTTGCAAGGCTGAGTGAAATAAAACTCATCAGACCAATGTGTTAAGCTCATAATATTTTTATTCCTGTATTACAGCTAGGGAAACTATGGAAAAAAACTACCAAGTAGAACACATGAAACCCAGAAGGACTGACATCTGTTTCAACTTAATTGTGTGTTTTACCAACTGTCCTGTGTTTTTCAGGCAGTTTCCTCAGTTGTGCAGAGAATACACAAATTTTCCTTGCAAAACTGGAAAATAGAGAGGGAAATGTTCAGGTTGCCACTCTCAGACATTTTATAAGTTGTATTGTCCCTTCGCAAAAATGCCAAACATCTTTGCCCCCATTATTCTGACATAATGCAACATTACATTTGAAACCTTCTAGAGCAGGCACAAGAGAGAAGGGCATGGTTTAGACAATGGCATAAAATTAACTGGAGAGTCAGCAAGAGATCATCATCAGAGGGGATTAAAGATGGACATTTTTTATGGAAAACTGTTCCCTGTAATATGTGAGATATATTTGCAACATTTCATGTGCTGCACAAAAAATACCCACATCAAAAATTGTATTAACTCTAACTTCTGCATGATACCCTCTCTTTGAAGGGGGGAATAAACTGCCTTACACCTCAAGGCTCCCATTTCAGCACCCTTGAGGGAAGGAGTTACTGCTGAGCCACGTAGTGAGCACCACCAACACCTGCCTGCAGGGAAGGGCTGTCTAGAACTTGCACGACTGATCCTTTCATGGGTAATTACATGATAACATCTTTGCCTGCTCACTCTAAAAATGGTCAGAGCTCTTTCCTGTATGAAATAAGGACCTTTCTAAGAGGCAGGAGGAGAGGGAAGGGATTAGACCAGAGGAAAGGATATCTCTAAGCAGGTGCACTGCTGAGTTCCTGAAGATAACATATTATCTAGATTCACTGGATTTACATGAAAGACATTACCAGGAAGGATCTTTACTTTTTTGCCTTTCATTGCTTTGAGGGTGATTAACAATGCCTGTACTTTCACTGCTGCACCTGCAGGTAGTGAAGAGATGTATTCACAACAGCAAGCAATTTCACAGCATGAGCACTCAGAAACATTATTTATTACTACCGTTCCAGCTAAAAAGTCTGAGACTGCAAAACAGTAACACATACAAGATCTCATCACTCATCTGTAATTTGCATTTTTCATGGATGCAAACCTGGCTGGCTAATTGGGAAGTCATTTGACTTGAGACTTAATATACTTTTACCTTATGATGGATTCAGCATGAAGAGAATATATTGTGTTTTCATTACTTAGAGCCAGGAGCAATATTCAACTGTGTGTTTTCCAGTTTCAAACAAGAGAAAAGATTTATCTGTGAGAATAACAGATTGGCCCATCTAATTCAGTATACTTCCAGCAGCTGCTACCAATGCAGTAGCTGTAGTTGTTGAGAGTGTGCCCTTTCCTGATGATTTTATCAAAGAATGCACAATTATACAAAAACATGCAGAGGTAGAAGAACAGGTAGAAGAGCTTCTTTGTTCAAAGAGTGCAGGAGATGAGAATCGCAATGAAGGAAACCAAACTTCCCTCCACTTTTTGTGTTTTCTGTGGTCAAGGTGAAGGAAAGAGGACTAAAATTTGAATGTGGAAAGGTGATTAATTTCTAAAACATGCCACAGACAATCCACAACTACTGAGGGAGCCTGTGCGTCACTGTGTACCAATACTCAGTATGGGCCTGATAAAGGCCCAGCTAAAGGGACCAAGCTTGCTTGTGGTTTGTTAATGATGATGTGCAGAGAAAAGCCTTCCAGATGGAGATGGACTGTCACAAGTCTAAAAGACTGGGAAACATCAGCATCCCTCCCTTCACTGTGATGCAGCTGTCATGGAAAAGCACCCTGTGCTTCTAAAAAGGAGTGATGCATGGGCACAAAAAGGACTGTCCTATGCTTTTCCTGGTCAGATTTCTTCTTGGAAAGCTTCCTTGTAGATCTACTTAGAAGATTAGTCTTGCTTAGTCTAAAGCTCTATATGGTCTAGGGTACTGAGAAAAACAAGGTAGCCTTCTGTGTCTAATTTATAAAATACCTGTAAACTTTTGTTAATGCTCCTCAATTATTGTGTACAGCAGAAAATGTTATTTTTTCCAATAGAAACGACATACTGAAAAAAATTCTATGTTCATGCTGCTGTGTTTCACATTTAAAATAACTAATGGAGTAGATTATTTCAGGGTCAGGTACAATTTACAACTATCTGCTGGATCTAAAATATGTTGCATTCAAGTCACAGCCTGACAGAAAACCAGATTTCATGGAGGTGTGTTTACACCCACACCCTGTTCCTTTGGTGTGGTCCAAAGTACCAGTACCTCCTCAGGTACTACAGGAGCTCTGCACCCACTTCTGATGTGACTCAGAAGAGTGAGTTCTGCTTCTCTTTAGTGATGCCCAAGAGTTCAATCTGTCCGTGAAACAAATCTCTTCAGTGATGGTTTGGGTGTATCCCATACACTCAACAGAATAAAACAGTTTGGAGCGCCCGAGCAGCGCAAATGCAGCAGGGAGACACAACTTGACCGAGTGGTTGTAGAACTGTAGTGACACATCAAGGATTTTTGGCTCCATCATTTCATCACCTCCTTATATAAAGCGGTGAAATGTACGATCTTTGAAATGGGATGAAAAAAGGGGAAAAAAGGAGAAAGACGGCTCCTTGTAGGACGGCAGATCGCGGAACCCCGGAGCGGCCGGAGCGCGTCACAAACAAAAGCAGAGCGCCCTCGTGTGGCCCCTGGGACCGGCGGGAAACGCGCGGGACCAGGATTTTGTGTTGGCATGGGAATATCCTGCATTGGGGTCCTCTTCCTGCACGGGAAGAGACTTCCATTTATTAATTCCGTCATTTTTAAGGGAATTTATAAAAGCTGTTCGCATAAGCCCAAGAAAATTTATTTTAAATGCACACACTCCAAAGCGTTTTACTGCCTTCCAGTTTGGCAGGACTACATTATATTATTTTTCATGGCTGTGAGAACTTCTTAAAAAAATGCAAGGACTATTAGTCTAGTTACTCTTTCTTTTTTTAATTTTTTTCCTCTATTCATGTTACTAAATTTTATTTTATAAATTTAGTTAACTATATTGCAAATTTTCCAAAACACTCTTGTGTTTTCCTTTTGACATTTACATTTACTTTCTTTTTTTTTTTTTCCTCTCCACAAAAATGTGTTTGCTATGTTTCATTGCACAACTGAATTTAATCTGTGGACATGGAAAAATGAAGATCTTATGCAAAAATTATAATGATGAATGTACTTAAAAATTATATTGCCATATTCCCAACTCAATAAAACCTTGATTTCATAAATATATGATTTATTTATAGGATTAGGGAAAAAATCAAATTTGCAGAAAAATACAATGAAAGAAAGAGACAAGATCAGTGAAGACCTGTGTTTCTGTATGTTTCGTTTTTAATTTCCAGACATCTGGTTTAAGTCTGTATGGTTGACATTAGGCAATAAGTGTTAATTTACTCTATTTACTAGTGATTTAATGGAATTCAACAGGTGAATTGTCCATGTGTTTTTATAGTTGCCAGCATATTTTTGAATACACAGACATTCAGCGTTAGGATCCACTTCTTCAACAGCTGGAACCAAAATCCTTATACAGTTAAGAGAAATCAAACTACACAACTATTTTTTTTTCTACACATTCAAATGGACACAAACAAAATAATGGAAATTGGTCTTCCTTTGTTACAAAATATCACTGAACAGTCACTTCCAAAAATGAATCATCATCTGTACAACACAGGAAAAATGGAACTATTTCATTAACTGGTTAGATTAAATATAGATTAATATTTATCTCAATGCTCATCATGAAGTGTGAGTCATTTATCAACACTTAAACAAAGTAAATCGGATGTTATTTTATGTGTTGTTTTAGAAGATATTTTAATGCAAGTCAATCACTGTCAGTGTTAACATCCTCAATCAATTCTATGTGAAATAGTCTTACATATAACAATGCTTTCACTCGGCCAACAGATGAGAAAGGAAAAATAATGGGAAGAAACCCAGAACTATTCTCATCCTCCTATGAATTCCTGTTCAGAAATTGCAATAAAATTTACTGTTTTATCAAGGCTTGCTGGAACTTATTTTTGAAGTCACCAGCAAGCCAAGCCATCAATTTTTCTGTGTCATATGGAGACAACACGGGAGCTGAAATCTGCACTCAGCTGTTTTGCTTTTTGGGAGAATATGGTGGGATTAAGCAATCACCATCTACCACACATTTTCTGTTGCTCACTCTGTCATGGGGTATCTGTGTCTGCTCTGAGTTTTTACAAAGTCTATTTTTTTTCATTGTATTGATAGAAGTGTGCATGTTCAGCATAGTAGGCACCAATGAACAGACATGTGCATACCTGTGCATAAGCAGGGAAGGAAATTTCTCCCAGCTAGCGTTGCCGGGTATGTATCTTTCCAATCATCACTATTATGTGTAAATATTTAGTAATGCAGTCAATTGTCGTTTTGGGGTTTTTTTATACTTCTGCATTCTAATAGCAGTCTTTGAGGGGATACATTCACTTTTGTAAAATTGGGGTGTTTTTTCAAGTGAAACATAAGAAAAGATGAAAATGTAACCTTTTCTGTATGAAATATTTAACATGTTAAAGGAATACGTTTTGGTCAACAGAGGGCACTCTACGGTTTTCAAAGGAGCCTAACAGAAGCTTAAAAAGGTTCAGTAGGAGATGACTGAGTGTGGTTTTCAAAGAGCCTTTAGTACTGGTCAATCTATAATTTATTGGAAATGCTACTGATTTCCACAATAACATAGAGTACAGGAATGAAAGAGAACCCCATCATTTGATAAAGTCAGATACTAGGATTAAGGCTGTGATGTACGCAGTCAGCTCTTAGTTACATCTTCAAAATCGGAAATTATGTGAAAAGTTGTAACATACTCTGAGTTAAAAGTGTACTTAGCCAGTAATGATGTGTTTTACCCTTGCTGTTTGCTTAAAAAATGATGACTTTGAATATCATAAGTGTTGACAGGTCAGTCCCCACTGCTGTTCATACAGGTTATTTCTTCCAGTTCATAAATAGGTTACTTTCCTGACGCTAGCCTACCTTGTGCTGTTGACTTTAGTGACCACTTTTAGTTCTGTTGTTCACTTATTTTCAAATAAAATAATTGAATTTAGGATTAGAACCTGAAGGGGAATTTTAGAGCAAGCTAGGTATTTTTAGCCTGTCTGTCTAGAATGCATGGAAATAAAGCAATAAAGATATAGAACAAAATGAGTCATTGATACTATGTAAAACTTCAGAAATTACTTTAACTGAGATTTTTATACAGAAGCCAAGCTATGAGAACTGGGCGGGAGTACTGCATGCAGAGCTATCATGCATTAAGGTAGCATGCATGTATTTCTATAAAGTAGACTACTTCTGCACAAAACCCTAAAACTGAAATTGAGAAAGCAATGCTAGAAGCCCACCCTGGAGAGCAGAGGAGTTAAGCACTGACACAGCTTTAAGTAGGTGCATGTTTCTCATTAACAAACCTCCAAGCATTGATCTATGCGTAAAGGTGGGGCAGTATAGGCATCTCCAGCTAGAGGGAAGATGCTAAAAGTTAAAGCAGAGAGAAGTGCAGTAAATCCTCATGTTATCCATTCCTCCTACAGTAACCCTCCTCCTGAGAGCTGCTTTACTGTGTTTTACCGTGTAACATGTGCTTGTAGTTACACACAGTAGGAGAGCCAGTGAAGAACTAGCCAAAGTTTAGAGGGCAAATCCTTATCTCTTTTCTGTGCCTATGTGTGTGGGATGAATTGAGGGAAGCAGCTGGAAGAGTGTGTCAATCAGAGCCCAGCTCTCACAAGGAGCAAGGATTCCTTTACTGCAAACCTGACGCGAGGAAGTTAAAAGCTGTTTTCCTTGCTTTCACACTTACATTTGCCAACAGCTGTTTCAACATTTATAAACACAATTCCCACTGGCTGCCAAATTACCATAAATTCATTTCTGCATATTTTTGAGTACTAGGCATAAAAATAATTACATCTGATTAAATCCATTTATGCTTTCACACCTTTCAAATGTATAGTAGATATGAATTGTTGCAATATATTCTATCTAAACAAAAATTTCATGATGACTTCCAGGCCGGTTATCTTCAGAAGGTTATGAAGCAATAATTTATTTGGTATGGTATTTCACAGTTTCATTCCAGCTAGAGTACGCAGTGTCTGCTAAGTGACAGCACAACTTGGAGCAGCAGCACGCTCTAAAAGATTCAGGTGTTCTCCTGTGTTCAGCTTCATTTAAGTGAACTCTTTTAGTGTTATAGATACCTAGAAAAATTCTGCCTATAGGAGAAGGAGACCTTCAGAGTGCTGTTACAAAATGCTGCTTCTCTACTGGGTGTGTTTTCTCCCTCTGCAAATTTAAACCGTGCCTAGCATTGCTGAACACTTGATCCTGCAGGAAGATGTGCATTTGACTTGGTCAAATATGAAGTGTGTGTGATGCTGGCAGGCACTGTGCTTGGGAGTGTGGAGCTGCAGAGACCGAGTTTGCTTCTTCCCGCTGGGCACGTAATGCCTTTCATCACATAATGTTTAACCTGACGCGTTGTTCTGCCGCAGTCCTGGCTAACACTTCATTTTAAGTGTGCCAGCATTATTAATTCATTTGGTATTCACTGTAATAACACTGATCATAATTAACTCATTCTGTAGCCTTGTGAGTGTTTTAAGTGCTCATATGGAATTCCACTGTAATTCAGCATTAATTAAGGTACCACCTAATTTTTGCAGAGAAACAAGAGCGTGTGATCTGTCTCAGGATGTAACTCCTTTAACATCTCAGATGGAGTGTATGGATCTCGTGAACATGTTGGGTACATTCCCTCTCTGAGGAAAATTGTATACACCATGTAGATAAAGTATGAAAGAATAATATTATCTAACATGCAGTACACACATGCCTATTCTGTATGCCACTATGTAGAGTATATTGCACTGCATTTAGTACTCATAAACACATTTCCACTTTATATAATATGAAAAGACCCAGGCTGCTTTTCAAGAACTTATAAGAAAAGCTATAAAAGGAATATATTTAAATTTTAAAAAATGCCCTCCTTTTAATTTTACAAAACTATAGCTCATTTATCCATATTGATATACAGCAGCTGAAGCAATCATATAGTATCAAATGCCATATATTAGTTTAACCAACCTTGTTGCTGCAAAAATATTTTGAACTAAATAATCTCCTTTAATTGAGAATAAGCATAAAATTGTTATGCTTTTTTTAAGTACATTGTAAATTGGAAAATCAGAACACTGTAAAAATACAAGCTCCATTTCATAGCAACTTACTACAGATACAGCTACATGATTTCAATACATCCTTTAAACTAATATTTTCAGGGATGATTAACTTTGTTGGAGAAAATTATTCTAGGCAAAAACTGGGCGAGTAATGGCTCAGCTTGCAAGCTGATTTTCCCTGCTACAATTTCCTGAAAATTCCTTCAAAATTACTCACTTTTGCTCATTTTCAAATGATGGAGAGGGCAGATTTATGTAAAGTATATCTGTACACCATGTGCTCACACAAAACCAGATCATTATCAACAAAGTATTTGGGATGTGTGTTTTATCGTGTTTGATATTCCTTGACTTGTGTGTCAATTTTTCATTTTGCTATGTTAAACCCCACCTTGATAATAAAAGGGATGTTTGAAAACTAAAAGAAATTTCATATGATTTAGGCAGTTGCCACCAGTTTGTGGACTGATAGCTTAACCATATTCATTAATCTATCAGTCCACAAAGTTCTCTGAATGAATTTCTCTTGGCCTACATAAAGGAATCAAGGGAACTAAAAAGAAACAGAATTCAGCCAGTAAATGTCTCAAAATAGCATTGATTTCTTTTACAGTCCAAACATGTATTGTGGAACACTTTCACAATTGGAAATCAATGGCAAAATCTGAATTGACTTCCCCAGAGCCAGCATATCATCTATGAAATTTAAGATTGAGGCTGTGCTTTATTTTTTAACCCACTGCACGGCAAACTGCAGCTAGAATAGTGGTCTACTGTTCTTCAATGCATAACTATGATTCTCATAGTAAAATGTGTTATATACTAAGTAAAAGAAGAATCCCAATATTCTGTACTATATTAATAGTGAGACAACAAGTATATGATATTTAGACAGAGCATACTGAGGTTCAAGATTACTGATTAGAACTCACAGTATCTTTTAAATTTCAGTATGAAAGACATTTTATTTTTGAATGCAGAAAGGCTGAGGAAATATGATCTTTAGAACAAATCCACCGTATTTGATTTACAACTTCTTGAGTAGTAGATCTGTCACACTGGCTACTTTGTAGGGTGACGCCCTGCTTCAGAGAGTGCAGCCAAAGGTGTTTAGGTGCCCATTAGGGAGTTTTTCAGGAAGGTTAAGGGCAAGCAAGCCCTGAATGCAGTTCCCTAATGTGAACAAGCCTTTCACTCTATCTTTTCTATTTCTAGAGTTTGGGGGTCTTCATTTTCTAGAAGCACTACAATTCATGCTTCCTAATCTTGCTGGATTATGTTGTCTGGATTTATTAAGGCAACAACCTCCTAAGAAGAAAATTATTTTAAGTGCCTTGCTGTTGCAATAGACATGTTTTTACGATGTCTAATGATTGTCACCTCTTAAGTCCTCCCAGAGCAAGAGCTTTGAAAACTCATTTGATTGAGACACTATTACAGTTATTTCATTTAGTCTTGAATTTCTGTCATATCTTATGTGGAAGGAGAGTTGGATCCTGAGTCATGTATCTCAGCTCTTAGTTTGACTTTCCACTTGTAGCTACACCACATGGAACTTAATCTATTCACTGCCTTGCAAATGCTTCAGGTGCAATTTCCATTTTTTGGGGTGTTGTCTTATTATTTTGGTGAGAGCAAATTAATTTCCTTTCTCTCAAAGTTCTCTAACATGAAAAAATGTGAAGTATTTTGTCAGTATCAAAAAGATTCAAAGAACACGGCAGTGATCCTGATGCTCCTCCTCCATGTGTTTTCCATGGTTATGCAGTGACATAGCAAAAAGGAGCAGAGGGTATTAGGTATTCCTCCTTTTTCTCCTTGCTTAAGAAAAGC
This sequence comes from Molothrus ater, assembly GCF_012460135.2. Classification (NCBI taxonomy): domain Eukaryota; kingdom Metazoa; phylum Chordata; class Aves; order Passeriformes; family Icteridae; genus Molothrus; species Molothrus ater. The sequence goes on along the minus strand of NC_050478.2, from coordinate 31,869,023 downwards.
AAGATGCAATTCTTTGCTAACAAGAATTAGTTAGACTACGTATTTTGAAAAACATGGCAGAGCTACTGATGCCAGCAAAAAACCCCATGTGTAGTTGAGAGAGAATTAGACAATGCAATCCAAAAATGATATTTTCTCTTAATACTCTGTAATAGATAAATATGTGAAAGCATTCAATAACTGATATGAAAAGGATAAACAGAGTTAGAAGGAGTACCACAGAACTGATTAACTCTGCAAAAACCTCCTACTAAGGTAGTGTTTACTATAGTGGGTTAGTCTCATGTTAATGAAACATTTAATTATGTTGGTTGTAAACCTCAGTATCAGCACAAAAGGGGCATTCTTTCAAATTAAATGGAAGGAACATGAATACAATATTGTCACATGTTTTTGCTTAATTTCTGACTTATTTAGTTTCTCTTCGTTAGTTGAAAGGACTCATTTTTCTTCCAAGTAGGTACAGTTTTTTATTGTAATAATAATTAAAATACTGATAATAATAATTATAATTTAAAAAAGACGATTCAGACTAGAATTCAAACTTATCCAGAGCATGAGCTACACATCATGTAAATGGTAACTCAGAAGTTTTTTAGATCATTGAGAAATTGCATCAATTAGACTGTACTAATTGTTGGTAACATACAGGATGTAACAGATATTAATAAGTCATAGTAGATTTAAATCGGATTATGAAGTAATAAAATGTAGACCAAAAAATTCCTTTTGTAATTCCTTTTGTAAACCTTTCTTCCATGCACAATTTAAAAAGATTGCTTTCTAAACCAAAAGGAAAATACTACATAAAATAGATATAATCTTTGAAGAAACCAAGGTATTACCTGAATGTACATGATAGTCTCTGTCCATGGATATCCTTTAGCAGTCATAAAGGTTTCTCGCTTCCTTTTGATTTAACCACATGACATCTGAGTTCAGAATGGTGACCAATAGAGCAAAACCTCTATTTCTCCTGCCTGCTTTAGCATCTAATCTCCTCCATGTCAGTTGAAGCAGGTCTGAGATCTCAGATCTTGACAGATTGGGAAGGATGTCTTGGCCCTGCAGCATTTAAGTGTGTTCATAAGCACACATATTTCCTATAGGGCAGTGAATCCGGGCTCCATGGGGACCCACAGGAAGACGAATTCTTTGTGTGTGTGTGACTTTCAAGAGCCTAAGGCTATAACCTCAGCATATCACTGAGAAGTGTTGCATGGTATTTTTAACTCTAAAAAACACCAAATAAAGTATTGTTAGATCTTTATCACATTTTCTTTCAAAGCTATAAAGCTGGTGAGTGAAACAGAAAAATGGTGGAACTGTGAGAAAATCATGAAGTAGTCGATGTTGGAAGAGGTCTTTGAAGATCATCTGTGCCAAGATCACCAACATTTAAGGTTACATACATCCACTTCAGAAGAGACTTCAGACGTGTAATGCCAATGTTTAAGTGTCAGCTCCCAAGGAATGCAAGAAAACAAAGAAAAAGTCCTGGTGTTTCAAATGCCACTCACTAAAAAAGTTCTCAGAATTGTGGTGAAGAGCATGAGGACTTTCCAAGGCTGTGCAGTTGAGGTGTGTTACATCAACACTTCAGCTGGGGTTTGTGCTTCTATAGCAGATTTCCTCGCTGTCTTCATTAAGTGAGACTTTACTTGCTAGTCTCTCCACAGCAAATGCCTTTGGAGAGAGCATGCAGACCACAGGATCAGACTCGAGCATGTCAGAGATGGGAAAACCCCTGAACTATAAATAATGAGATCTTCACATCTTCTGCACCAACTACTTCACTCCAAATAGCCACTCTTGTCCCCACACTTGTCATTGTACAGCTCACAGGCACTATCTCCACTAACACCGTTTCCAAGAAGGAATGAGTTTAGGTGATTTATGTTACAATAAGTTCTTACATCTCCTCATTGAGCTGCTGCAAAGAACCAGAACAGGAATTAAGTCAAAGTTCTTGAAGGTAGTCTTTCTACTTTTCCCACCACTTCAGCTGTCATCCCAGTGGATGAGAAAGCTTAGGAATAGCACAGTGCTCGAGATGACATTTATTCTGAGGATTTGTTTTTGAAAAATGCTTAGTATCTATTTAATCCTTGTGCTTTTAGGAGACCAAGAGGGAAATGTGTGGGGTTTTTTTCTCTGATAATTAATATGCAATTAAAAAGGGGTGAAGGGAAATGGATGGTAAACTGTCCCATCACTCAGCATTCCCCCTGTCTTCCACCCCCCTCCCCCCCTCAAAAAAAAACCAAAACAAAACAACCCACAACTACAGGACAAGTTTGAAAGAAGTTTTGAAAACAAATTAATCATTTTGGGGTTGGGCTGTAGCAGTGCTTATGTACACTAAGAAATAAATGTGATAAACAAGAGCTGGTTCTTCCTGTGTGTTGCCACTGGTGATTACATTATATTTAAATGTTTCAAAGATAGTCAGAGATCAGCCTTTCACAGAATCCAAACATGAAATTCAGCCAAACTCAATGACTAACTGACCCCTGTTAGTCATATGTCCTCTCTTTAGCAAATTACTAATAAATGCTTGTAGGAGGAATGTCAGACAAGATTACACATCAGTACCATTAGTAACTCTGGATCGTCTTTCTTACTCCATGGTTGGATAAGAAATGCTTTGTCATTTTCAGGAGTCATGCAGAAGTGAATTTCATATTCATTTACACCTCTTAGCAGAGGTAACATCACAAGTAGCAAATGGATCATCCTTTCAGCTGTGAGCTCCTGAGGGCTCATTTATAATAATTCTGGCAGTCAAGCATGCAGTCAGATAAAACTCCTCCTATTCCTATTCTGGTTTCATACGAACTCAAATACTGCCCCAACTTCAGGTCTGTATATGTGTGGGCATAGATATTCATATATGTACACAAGGATGAATTCTTCATCTTTATTGTATTCCTTACTTTTCTTTCTGTCATTTCAAACTCTCCATTATTAATTCAGCCCTTTGGTATCTCCCAGCAAAGGGTGAGAAGGGGCTTGAAAGTTCTCTGTTGCCATTTAGCAGGACTCCATCATAGCTGCCTGAATGTCTTTAGATGTTTAAAGATGCTATAAGTTACCCATTGGGATCTAAAGACATGACTCAGTGTCACCAAAATGTAAGGAAATCACATGCTTAATCTATTTCAGATTTTTTTTAAAACCACATGCAACATATGGTTGCAACATATATCTCTGTTTAACCATCAAAGCAGCTTTATGTACAGTTACACATTGCTCCCAAGTGTCTAGCACTGGCTATGCCTTCTGCTTACTGCCATTTCAATATCATCTTGAAAAATATGACATGAAAAATCAAGTTGTCTTTCTGTTAGTAATATTAAGGTTTATGAGACTTCAATTTTTATATTCTGTAATTTCAAAATCTGAGCGTATATTGCAATGTGCTTTCTTGTCTTGTTCTTCAAAGGATGAAACTTACATTACTACTATTACAATTGACTGCCTCCTTTATAGATGTAAAGAATGGGTTGAAACAGCCATCAATAAGAAAATAGTTTAAAAATCTAGTTAAGTACAATGTAGCAATAACAATAACTAGCAGATGCAGTAGTCAAGAATTTCACTAAATTGGTTTAGGGTGCTTCAGAAAAGCAAGCATTTAAATCAGTTACACAGAGACAGAAAAAAGGTTTATGCTTCTGAGACAGCAGTGGAAAAAATAAATAGGTTTAATAGAAGAATAATTCAGAATGATTAATGAGATGCTGATCTGAAAATAAACTAAAGTAAGATGTTCTCCCCTTGTAGGAAGGTTATGTGGGGGCTACAGAGCAACAAGGCTGTGGTGATCCTTCAGAGGGGGAAGTGGCCATGCACAGAGTCTACAAATAAGTCATTCCTAGCATGTGGAGAAACCATGGCTAGAGAATAGGCTGCAGCACTTGGCAGTAATTATCAGGCTATAGCCCTGGGATCGGGGGGCATTATTCCTAGTCCTCTCATTGCTAAAAGGGACCCTTCACCTGGGACCAGTTTTCTTATTTAAACCAAATAAGGAAAACTGACCTACTAAAAAGGTAATTTGTTTCAACTTCCTGATCTAAGCAGCAGGGACTGAGTTATGTTACGTTTTCAAGAGAGAATCTGAAAAGAAGCTGGTTTTGGTCAATCACCATGAATTTCAGTCCTGAGTTTGTCTTTCAATCATGCTGAGCCCAATTTTACATGTGACTTGAGCAAGTGCTGAAGCATAAGCTCATTATTCCATCTAGGAGGTCACAGAGGGATGGTACTTCCAAGCAGATGCAGGATTTCTTTGGAGGGATCCTTTTCCTGAGTTCTGCAAGGCAGGTGCCTCTCCTGTATCAGACTCATGTTGCTTGTGGTTCTCAACTCATGCAGCCAGTCAGCAAGGGAGAGCTGGGGCTTGAGCTGCTCATACTATTTGTGGAATGATGACACCAAGAGTTCCTACCTTTTTCTTTCTCTGGTACTGATTTACCAAATAGGCCATAGAAGTGTTTGGGATGTTCTGCATGGGTTAATGCTCACTAATGTTTTCTGTTGCATTTATTCCTGTAGGGTCTACTTCAGCAAATCTAGTGGGCATAATATTTTTCATTCAATTGAGATGAATATGCCTGGTAAACTTCTGAAATGTCCCTTTGCAAGGTAAAATAAAAGAATCTTTGTAGCCATCATTAAATGCCTTCACCACAATATTTATACTGCAATCAGAACAAAGCAAATGGGTGCTTTTGGCAGGTAAAAACAGTCTTAAAAAGACACAGGCTATTGTTATTTTCTTGCAAAGTATAAAATTCCTCAAAAATTACATGGTGTCACAGAGCCTGCCATAGCTTATAAAAAAAATGATGCACTGTCTTTAGTTTTATTTGGAAAATTACACTGTGTTAACTCTTTGTGTCTTTGAGGGCACGTCTGTGCATTGCACAGTAAAGCTTCTTCCAGACAGGTGTGTGCCATGCACAGGGCTCAGAGTAACTCTGTGTGGAGATAGTCACTCTGGAAAAGTTGGCTCAGATCATTGCATTGGCACAGGCAAAACCTGCAGCCAGGGGCTGGGAGCCAGACTGTTCCTGGCCTGGGAAGAGGAGAGCTCTGAATAATGGGAACTTTGCTGCTGCTGCTGCTGGAGGAACGAAGGCATAGCAGGAGTGAGGGGGGCTGCAAGGATCAAGCACATCTTTGATGCCTTTTCAGAAGTATCGGCCAGCTTGGGTTTTTTTTTTGTCTCCGGCATAAGCAGAATAGGCAACAGAGTAATTCTCAAGGCAGCAACAAACTGCTTGACTTATCTGTGCTCAATGATTTGATTTACTAAAACCTGCCTGCAAGAAAGCCCACTGACTCCAAGCATAGGTCTACACCAGCAGCCTTCTAGATTGAGATAGCCTGGCCAGTGCATTCATGGGGAACTGTGCACCACATAACCTTGCCTAGGGCTGACCTTCCCCCATACTCCATAACCATGTATTTTTTAATAAAAGCCCAAAAACTCCCTCTCTGTGAGCTTGGTGTTCAACATAGGAAGGCTGAGGCCAGCCTCCTAAGAAATATTTTAAAAACTCATCTTCTGAAAATATTGGACCTTGATATCTTTAACACAATTAAAGCCTCTTATGAGGCAAAATTATGAGACAGCAAAGCAGACTCTAACTCTTAGAGATTTCATTGCATTAGTGAGCACCCTCCTGTAGACATTTGCTAGTCTTTTGAATAGCTAAAGCATAAGGTCAAATGTTTTGTGACTACACTGTCACAAAAAAATTATTTCCAATCTTTTTCACAAAGCAGTTTAACTTTTTCAGGACAATCTCCCCTGTAGCCAGTATTTAGCTGGACAAGTATTCTTTCCCATATAAAATACATGGATGATCAATGCCTGTTTGAATTCCCATGTTAAAGATGCCAAAAAGGATAGGTGAGAAACCTGTGGTACTAATTTATTATCATGTTTGTGACAAAGGAGGAAGGAAAGCACAAACGAGGTGTCTCTGCTTAGAGCAAACGTGATTGCAAGAATCAGCCCTACTTTGCACACAAAGGACAGAACTTTAAAAAGAAATAAAAGACCACGTAGAAAACAACATTGGTTTGAAGATGTAAAGGAAATATTTGTAAAGGGAGGCATGATGTCTGCATCAAATATTTTCTTTGAAGATTTGTCTTGTTGGGAATGCTGGTAGATTCAAGTAGCATTAGCTGAAGTCTAATATTCACGTCAAAGGAGTTTGGAGCAATAAACTCCTGTTCAGGGTGACTGAAGGTAGTATGAAGTGGATGTATTCAGCATGCATACAGCCATCTATTGTAAATAAAGTACAGAGTAATGGGAAAGATCCTCAGGACCATCTCCTTGATCTCCTTGGTCCTCAGTGTAGCCTTGGGCAGTGGGATCCAAATGAGAAATAACAGGCACAAAATGTAAAATAACTGAGTGTCCCTGGTAAGACTACCAGAAACAAGCTACGTTATGGCAATGTTGTTCTTCAGCCTGTCAGGTTCACCAAGACCTATTCCATACAGAAAAACTAAATAAAAATATTTTTAGAAATGCAGAACTGGATCAAAATATGAAGAGTCATAGAGTCAAGGATTTCATGTCTGTCCTAACCAGTATATTGCAACATTTTTCAGTTTCTCACTGATTTCATAAATCCAGTGCTCCAAGAAGCTCAGTAACAAAAAACTTAAATACAAAGCAAAACTAAATATCTTTGGTTCAAGAAGCTTGTGAGGCAGTTGTTGTCCCAAAATTTTATATATGAAGAGCCAGAAAAAAAGTAATGTTGTATTTTAACATCATTCAATACATTCAATTCAATTAATTTTAAATATTGAGTAACTGTATGCTAAAGGAAGAATTGACAAAATCTGATCAAAACTGCATCTCTTTGTTAAATCTCTTTGTTAGGGACATGAAGATAGGAACTCACCTGCTGGCAGCAGGAACTTAGTCACTGAATATGAAAGAAAATTAGTGCAGCAAATGCAAACAAATGTCTCATCTAAGTCATTAGCTAAAGAGGTCATTTTAGAAAAAAAATCTTTATGTGCACTATCAAAAAATCACTAATTTAAAATGAGCAAATACCGGAAAATATCCAGTGAAAGGCAGAGTAATTCTCCTAGCTGTCAGACACTTGTGGCTGTTCATTCCAACCTTCCTTCTAGACCTCTCTTTTAATATATTTTCAAAGAAATTCTTCATAAGAGCCCTCCAAGGCTCATGAATATGACTGAAGTGTGATAGACTGATTTGTGGTTTGCGTCCAACTTTTCATCATTCAGCAGGTTCCCAGGAATTTTTAAGGACTGGATTGGGGATTTATTTTTCTCTCTTTGGCATCTCTAAAGCTGGGTATCTAAGTCTGCCCTTGTCACCCTTAGCTCTTTCTACAGTTAAGCAGGAGTAAAAGGTGATTCCAATGGGGATTTTTCTCCACATTAATGAAAATGTTTAAGTTGTGCAAAATAAATCCCTTCTGTGGGCACTGCTCATTTTTGTCTTCTCTAGCTTTAGAGAAAACCAGGAACAATTGATGTAGACTTCAGCATCTGTCTCTGGGTCATCTGCAGCCAGATGAGATGAATCTTAGCTTGCAAGAGAAATATTTGTCCCAGAGCCAGCTGAAGTTACTACACAATGTACTGCTTTGGGGATGTGGTGGTGTCTGGAAAAAATAACTAGGAATCAGAACAAAACCCCTGGCTCCTAATATTTGTTTGTAATATTTGTATTTGTATTTGAATCATTGTGTACTTTGATGCAGACCACCTGCCCACCAGAGATAGCTGGGAAAGGGATTGTGCACAGGGCAGCTACATCAGCCTGTGTTTGTTTTCTCTGCATCAGCCCTTGTGGCAACCAGAAAATGTGGTAAGGGATGAGTCCAGATGCAAAACATAAACAGAACTAACAAAGCTGTTTAAAAAGGAGAACCCTAGTCAAAATCTGAGCTAAACTGATTTTATTTATGTTTCTGCAGATCATGGCCAGGACAGAGATGATGGGATGAATGCCCCCACAAGCACATGCAATTGAACATACAGACAGCTTTGCAAAATGGAAGAAGGTGATGCCTACATCTGTGTCCTGAATTCTCTCCTGCTTCAAGTTCTTGCAGCTTAGGAATGTTTGTTATCAGTTACATAACCAAAATAAGCACTGTAATTACTTCTTTGTATTAATAACAATGAAGACATCTCTATTACTAAAAGCAGAATTGCCAGTATTCCCTGTTGGCATGATGTCTGACATCAAGTGGGACAATAACAACACAGAAACAGAGGAAATAAAAAGCACTTTTTTCATATAAAAGACGATGTACTAGAGTTGGGAAGATATAAATGAAATAAATACATTTCAATCCAAGCAGAACTGCTACACTACAAGCACATTTTTTTTGCTGTTGCAGCCTATTAATGATTTGGCATGCCAGTTTCAAGAGAAAAGAGGGATGTCTATGGGAGAGCAGGGCATAAGAGTGAGGTACGTGCTGGGTGCTCCAGACATTAACTGCTTCTTTTAATGTGGGAAGAGCAAAATTCATGCAATGTGTGTGAATTAGAAACAACAATGGAGTGCCAGTGTAGCAGGACCTTTTCTACCTTTTGTGTAACAGAAAGAAATTACCTCAGAAGAGACTTAACCTGCAATCCACGCTCAAGGAATCTTCACTCCAAAATTTGAACAGGTGGAGGCATCTGAAAAGAGGAGGGACAAAGCTGTGATTTTGGGCAAACATGGCTTTCAATTCAGGGTTTTACTCAGGATTATGGGCCACTACCTCTAGTCTTTTTCTGAACAATTGTTTGAGTGGATTATTTTAGATTTACATCTGTTCTATATTTTTATAAAAAATAAATCCTTTACAATGGTAGTGGTGTTTTGTTTCTTTTTTTTTTTTATGGAAGGATATGGTTAATATTAATGGTAACTGTTAATATATTCAGTCAACTCCTGTGCAATGGACATAATGCTCTTGGCATCCCTGCAAGAAACAAAGCAGAACAATTATGAGTCATCAAATGTATTTGTCAGAGGATTTTGTATGGTAAAAAAAAGCCTGTTCATGTTAGCATAGTGCTGAAAGACAAGGAGTGAATTATAGCTTGGAAAGTGATGGGATAGATATAAAATCCAAGGGTCCAGAGGCCAACTGACTATATAGACTCAGCTGGAGACAGAAAATACATGTTATGTATTTTTTCAATGGATTCTTCCATTTATCCTGTTAAGAAGTAGTGACTCCCCAAATCAAATGTGAGTTAGGCTAGAATTTTAATCGCACTAGAAATGTTGCCACTGCAATTGGTGTTTGAAGCTCTCCTAACTGATAGTTATGCTATTTGTTCTACTGTGAATGCAGAGAACCAGCGACTCAGAAACTGGAGCTGTGGATAACAGGACAGGCACAGTGGCATGAAGGCAACTCTGCGAGAAGTTCCTGATGAAGTGGAACATATGTGTGCTCTTTTTGTGGATGCTGGTGTCAAGGGGAATCCTGGACCTGTTCTGATAACCCAGAGTTTACAAGCAGCATTCTCATAAACCTTAAATTTCCTTTTTTCATTGCCCTAAGAGGTCTCTCTAGGGGTACAGGCATATAAGAATATGTCTGTTGGTATTCTCATATTAGTTACTAGGAGTAATTTAGGAAAATTACATAATTCTTTATGGTATAGCAGAAGAACTTTAATACTCTCTTTTATATTTTTCTAGGAAAATAAATGTGGCTGCAATTGGACATTTTTTTTTTATAATGAAGACATGAAATAAGCAAAAAGCAGCTTTGTATGTACCTTCAGGGTTGGAATTTAAGATAACTAATGAAGAATTTGAAAACTCCTGGATTGATTTCCTTCAAACATGCAAATGTACAATGAATTGAACATGCTGCTATGATATAAATGGAATAATATTAACAGTTTTTAAAAAATGTATGGTTGTTAGTACTTTTTCTAATCCATTGAATCTGACTTGCCATTCCCAAGCCTTTTACAGCACCCCGAGTTGTGCAGGAGCCAAAGTGTTCGATGTAAGAACATCATCAAACTTGAATTCTCTCACTGTGATGGACATTGTATACAACTGTACACCTCCAGTGAATGGCTGAAGTGACAATAAGCTGGGAACTGCCACATCTCACTGAGGGAACCTGAAGCCCTTTCAAAAGAGGGCTGGATGAAAAGTTCATTAAGCAAGTCCTAAATCATTTGTCTTCAGCTCTATGTATAATAAACTGACAGGAATTTCACCTTCTCCTTTGTAAACCTGTGTGGACTCTGGAGCTCTTTCATAGCCTTTCACTTCAGTGGTTGGATGGATGAGAGGTGTGGTGATGGCATCAGCCAAAACTCACCAGAGTTGGGTTAACACTGTACTTTCACAGGCAGATTTAACTTCAATGGGAGCACATGCCATACAGTCACATTCTGATTTTGCTTCTGACACTGTAAATTACCAGACATGAAGGTACTCCTTGCTAAAAATAGTGTCTGTCAAGAATATGATTCTACTTGCATAAATTAAAATTTGAATAAAGACCAAAGCATGTTGTTTATAATCTTCTCAAAGATAAAGAAAACTCCAGCATGTCTAAATATATGCAGAGCAGCAATTTTAAATACCTTATAAGTAGTAAGGTGTTCAATAACAATTTTAATGCTAAAAAATGCAATGGTTTATCAGACTAATTCAGGTACTTTTCAGTACTTAAAATCACGTAATTTTTGTTCAAATTGCCAAATATGCACAAATATGATACTTCAAAATTTATAACAGTGGGAAGAACACTAAACTTTCTGGTGCAAACACTTTACCTCAATGCAAAACACAGGGAAGAAAGGTCAGCAACACCTAACTGTTTTTTCAAAGAAATAATAAATACAAACATTCTGCACAATAGTACAGTAGTAGCAGATGTGATGTTATCAGGCTTTGACAGTATTTTCACATAAATTATTGTGTAAGCACAGTTAATCATTATGCACAGGTGGTCAGCCACCTGTTTAATTCAGTTTCAAGCTGATTTACGCAGCTTTTAAGGTAAACAATCCCCCCCTCCAAAATTACAGTTTTGCCTGTGTATCAACTAATGTGGACAATTTTATTTCCCTTCACTTCCCACCATCCTGCAAAGACGCAGAGAGAAAGTTGCAGCTTCTACTGCCCCTTTACAGCCTGGTTTTAGCTGCCAAGTTGTAAGAAGTGCCATTATACAGGTAGTAACAGATGGTTCCAGCCCCTCCAAAATGAATTTTTACTTGCTATGTGAACAGTGGTGATCTCATCACTTGTGTTTCTCCATTGTGCCTCTAGCTCTGTGTTTCTGGCAGTACACTGCAACCTGTGAGAAAGACCAGCCCCACTTGAAAAGCAAAAACTCCTCTTCTGCAGGCCTTATACAACCCAAATACTTATGAAATAAAGATCCTGGTTATTGCTTGGGTAGCCCTGATAATTAGCACATGGAAGTTGTGTAAGAAATGCTGACAGCTTTGCAGCAAAGTAAAAATGCAGAAGCAATCTCAGTGTGCCTGCAGGTGTGGATCCCAGCATCAACATGAGTTCAGTGCATGGTTATGCTTGTGCTAATGTGTGAAGGGAAATTATTTTTCACCCTACTTTTGGACAGATTAGATCTGCATTTCAGTCTACGTTTTTCATCCCATTGTTATCTGATTGAACCTGTATCATACCCTGAAATAGTTTAGCACTATTTGTCATTGACCCTCCTTGTTTTCTCGGGGTTTCTTTGTTCTTTTTTTTTTTAATATTCTTTTTCCCTTAACTTGAGGTAAAGGTCTAAAATGGATAAACAGACTCTGCTCCTAACACGTGTACTAAAATCCATCAAAACATCCAGAGAATTATTAATATTATTAAGCCTCTTCTGAATTCCTTACTATATTTCCCTTACTTGTTTTAGGGCTATCAGCAGTCTTTTTAACTTGTGCACTGAGTACAGGGGAGAACTGAGAGGGACATTTCAAGGCTATGGGAGAGATCCACATTCTAAAATGTACCCCAGCCTCTAGTTTATCTCAGCAGCACATTTTTAATCTATTGCCATCGTCTCTATTTGTTACCATTACCCAAACTCATCCCTGCATTTACCAGCTCAGGTGGCTGCAGCTTGCCCATCCCTGTAGCTTGTCCTCACAGCTCACTTGCTGGTGAGGACTTCAAAGGGCCAAAATATTCCTCTTCTTTCCAGCTCTGAAATCTTCCTCTGGTGCTGAAATGAAAAATATAAAACTGTCAACAAAAGGAGAATCGAGGCACTTTTTCTGTGATCCCTTATCCAATTTAAAAACCTGCTGAGGTAAGCAAGGTAAAAGTGCAACTTCTTAAAGGTTGCAAAAACTTTTTTTTTTTGCTGTTGGTCTCTATTAACATGTAACAGAAGCTGAGTCATTCCTTTAGAGTTGGATGTGGCACTGCTGACACAGAGAAATAAAAAGCTATCCATCTGTTGATTTAATACACCTATGGAAAGAAAAAAACCCACATTTGCTATTCAATTTTATAGCATTGACCCACATGTGGAAGGTGATGGTGTGGGGTCTTGGGGGAAGAGGGTAAAGCTGTGACTATTTGCAATATAATGCTGTTTGGACATGAGCTTTACCTCTCTGCCCATCATCCAAACTACCTGTGTGGCTGGCAGGGAAAGCACACGCCTCTCACCATAGGGGAAGAATTTGGCAGAAATGTAAAATGAAGTGCTGTACAGAATTACAGGGATTACAGAATTACAGAAGTTTTAGTATTCCTCATTTAGGTTATGGGGTAGGAATAGGGACAATATGTGATTAAGGAAATACATCCAGTGTCTGGAAAGAAGATGGGCTGATCTGAAAGGCTTTTGCTGTTGCAAAGTGGTGAGTGAGTGGTGGTGACAAGTACATTCGTCTTCTGTTTGCTTGTCTAGTTTCCTGGAGGGTCCCTAAGGGTTAAGTCTGCCTGATAGTTTAAGAGTTCATCCAGAATTCTTCATCTCCATGCAGCCAAGAGCAGACATTGAGTGCCACCTGGAGTTTTGAGCTTATTCCCCAGGAAAGTGATAATAGCATCAATTCATTTGCATGGGATTGAACAGAGGTGGAATTTTACTTGAGTGTTTTGTTGTTTTGCACAGAGTCTGAAATGAATTTTTGTGGTTAGAACTAGGTTAGTGTATAGGTAACAGAGGTTACCTATTTTATTGCAAGCTGTTAGCCCTGTTGAGAGGGTACAAGATTTGTTTGATTGTACCTGACTATCATCTTAATGTGTCGTTTACATTACTGCTTCTCCATCACTGCTCCCTGTCCAAATATTAGCAGGTGTGTTTGCACAGTTATAAATACAGGACCACAGAAAATGTTCATGGCAGTGGTCACTTAATGAGGGAACTTATTTAATTGAAATAATGAATCTGAATAAGTTCCTACTCTGATGCGATCTGACAAAATGATCATAGGATAAAATTGCTGCTTGCTGATCCCCACCTATCTTACATCTCAACTTGCTGCAAGATTGAGGCAAACTGCACCAATTTACTGCTCCCTACTGCCTGATAATGGACACTTTGCTGTGCACTCTCCCTTCATTACAGCACAGGTCATGGCTGTTAACAGGGCTCTTGCCACTTTTGACAGATAGTCACTACCAAGATGAATGGCACTAGCCACATGACCACTTAGTACTATGCTTTCCCTCTCTAGCACCTTTAAAGCACTTATATTTTTTAAAAACTCACTTCATCCTTTAACTGTTTATTAACTAGGAGAATCAATAGGGATCTGCTGAAACTGAACTCATGCAATTCTTCTAAACTTAATTGGGCGCATCACTCTGAATACATCTGGGCATTTGTTGCATGCCAGTAGTGAGAGATTCATTTAAGTATTTATTTTAAATTCCTTAAGGACTTTCAGACAGTTTGCTCAGATTTTCTGTGTGTACTCTAGTGCCAGGTTTTAGAATGATTAAAGGCGTAAGAACTGCAAGGACTGAATCATAACACTAATTACCAAATTTTTTGTGAAAATATTTGTGCTTGAATTTATGGCTTCTTGAAATGGAAAGTATTTCTATTTTTCATATTTCCTATGTCTGCTTTTATCACTGTCAGCCTAAATATTAAAAATTTTCTTTTTAGCAAATTTGTGTTTTACTAACAGACGTGGGAAAGCATACTTTAAGCACGCAAATGCCGAGCATCTAACGAATAAGTTGCTTAGGTGCATTCAGTTAGCTAAGAAAAATTGTTTCTGAGACAGTGCCAGGCATAGTCTGTATTTTTGGTTAGCTCACTGCATTAAAGGACAGATCAGTAAACAGCATTTATTTTCAAAAACAGTAGGAGTGATTAAACAGTGAAACTTTTTAATAACATGTATTCCTGTGGTTTTTTTGCCAATGCTAATTTTTATTGAAATCTCCCAGAATTCATAGTTATAGAAATAGAAAATTTGTTCTTTCTTTCAGCCAGGATGCTTTATTCCTGGCATGGAGTGCATCAGGACTAGAAGCTGACAGAAGTGTGATCAGCCAAAACAGGTTTTTTATGCTGAAGGTCCTACAAAATCTGAAAGTCTTCATGGTTGTGAAGGGACTTTCTTGAACCAAAACCATCAATTGGGTGGTAAGCATATGAGAGGTAATAGGTGTGCCAGGAATATCAAGCTACTTTTTAACAACCGGATATGAAAGTAATGGTGAAACTTAGATTTCATTACAACTATCATGGACCAGCCTTACATTACTGCACCTACATGCACTGTTTTAAGCAGCAGCATACAAGAAACTACACATAATCTTCACACACATGTTGATGAGCCTTGATTGAAGTTCTGAAGCACTCAATTCCTTTAGGCTCTTTGGCAGATGGATGAAAACAGACAGCTATTCTAGAGAAGACCAGTGCATTATCTGGTTTGATGATTATCTGTTTTCTTTTTGGGATATCTGTTTTTCTCTTCTTTGTTCAGCCTATGTATGTATCTCTTTCCTATTTTGACTTTTCTGTTGTGCTTCCTCCTGTAAAACTGATAGAGCTGAGACCCCAAAAAGAGCATACTGTGAGGCATGTGCAGCCAAGGAGGCTCCTCTTTTGTTTCTGCTCCTGTCCTTTCTCCAAATCTGAGGGAATAAACAGAAGGCTGGGAACTTAAGGTTTTCTTTCCTCACCTTAATTCAAGGTATAAAAGTAAGGGTTTATGACTGAGTGTCTCCAAGAGCCAACTATAGTGTAAATATCTCTCTTTGCTTTACACGTAGTAGACAGTGCTGCTTGGATGACAAAAGTGGGTGTAGAGGAGAGGATTCACAAAAGATGGAGACTAGGACTGCTAGGAAGTCTTTTCAGCCCAGAAAGTGAATACTGCTCTCTCCTGTCCAGATCTGCAATTCCAGAGTGATTTCCAGAGCGAATTCCAAAGATTTCCATCTTTGTGGTCCATGTGCCAAAACTGCTGTTTGCTCTTCAAAGGGGAGATGAGGTTTTTTCCTGCTGTTGGTAGAATGTGTGGAGAATCACTATCTTCTATCCCTTTGGCATAGATGGCTGGTGGATTTTCACACCTTGCCCTGTCAGATTCTTCATCTCCTGTGCTGGCCTGTGTGCATCAAACCCCAACTGTTGGTAAAGGAGAGAGGAACAGGAACCCGTGTGCTATAGGCCAGACCACGCTTTCTGTCTTCAATTACAGTACCAAGACTTCTTCTTCAGACTATAAACAAGAAAATTCACCCACAAAGTTGTAATTCATAGGATCATAGAATGGTTTGGGTTGGAAGGGACCTTAAGCATTGTCTGGTTCCAACCCTCCTGCCACAGGAAAGGGCACCTTCCACTAGAACAGGTTGCTCAAAGCCCATTCAACCTGGTCTTGATTCCTTTGTATTTTGTTGTAAAGAGAAAAGCACTTTGAGTGTTTCTGAAGTGGGTTTTTTTTTGTTTTTTTTACTCATATTAACACAAGGAGGTGTGATGTTCCTTGATTCTATAGGTTACTACAGTGTCACTACCAAGTGAAAGAGACTATTGCTCTAAAGGCAGACCCGTATCCATGGCAACATGCATTCCAACATGTATATTTTCAAACACATGAAGGGACAACCCCTTTATATAATATTTGTGCTTCAACATAATCGTGTGTCCTGTGACACGTCAGCTGAGATGGCTGTGATCTCCCTGCTGGTGCTCCACGCTCTGCCTGTCACACACAGCCGCCCGGAGCGGTCATTTTGCTTGTCAAGGCCTCGTGTTTGTTCTTTCCTGTTTTGTTTTTCTCCTTAAACTGAAATAAATACCACTCAGATGGAGAGCACATGACTGCTCTGTGTGCATGGAGAAATAACCATAACAATCATTATGGCTTCAATTAACAGCAGCAGTGACCTGGGGGTCGGGCATTTCTCCAGCATGAATGACCGCATGGGTTAAGGGCCCCCTGCTCAACGCTGGGTCCTCAACTCTTTCAGCTGGTCATTAACAGGCAGAAATGCCAGCTCTCAGGGCCATTATTGATTAATTAATGCAGACTATAAAACAATTTTCATGTAGTTTCAGTCTATAAAATCTCCATCAATTGCAGTGTTTCTGAATTGAAAAAATTCATGGAAAAGTTATTTCGTATTATTTATTAATTTGCCTGCTTAATATGAATACATAATTAATGATACAGAATGATTTTAGGGAAAGATCTAATAGAAATAATTACGCTGAACTCACAGGCTTTCAGGGTTACAAGAAACTGTCACTCAGTTTACACACAATTAATGTTTTTCACTCTGTGTAATTCTTGATCATTTCACTATGCTTTGCTCTTGACAAACAGTCAAATTATGTGGTTACAACTGCTATTAGATTTACATTGCATTGTCTAATTCACTTTGCCTCATGATTAGATGAATTATTAAACACATAGTCTGTTATTCCCTATTAAAATTAATTGATTTTCATGTCAGTTTAAAACTAATGAATTGTCTAGGGAGATTCTCATAAACCTCATCACATAACAGAAAGATTGTTTTATTTCTCATAATTTCTGATAATGATCTTTAGAATACGATACCTCTATGCTTTCATACATGAGCAAGTATATACAGGTTTTTCAGCTTTTTTCACAGAATGTTTGTTCTACATCCACGAAAAAACAAAAACCAAAACAAAACAAGACAAGACAAGACAAAAAAACAAAACAAAGAAGGAAGGAAGTGGCGGAAGGAAGTGGCAGAAGTGGTGGAAGTGGCGGAAGTGGCGGAAGGAAGTGGCGGAAGTGGCGGAAGTGGCGGAAGTGGCGGAAGTGGCGGAAGGAAGGAAGGAAGGAAGGAAGGAAGGAAGGAAGGAAGGAAGGAAGGAAGGAAGAGAAAGGAAGAAAAAGAACGAAAGAGAGAAAGAGAGAAAGAGAAAGAAAGAAAGAAAGAAAGAAAGAAAGAAAGAAAGAAAGAAAGAAAGAAAGAAAGAAAGAAAGAAAGAAAGAAAGAAAGAAAGAAAGAAAGAAAGAAAGAAAGAAAGAAAGAAAGAAAGAAAGAAAGAAAGAAAGAAAGAAATTGGGTAAATTGCTGGTAAAGTGAGGTAATGTCCTCCTCAAACTAAATTGCACAGATTATGTGACCTCTTAAAGTGCAGAAAACTATGAGCAATAGCTTCTGAGAGATATATTCAATACATCATTCCTCACAGTATTAATATTTAAGGGAGTGGTCCAGCTGTGTCTGAATTTACAATTAATTTTATTAACTAGCTCTTTTATTCAGATGTTTTCTCCTCATTTCACCTCTCTCCCCAACTTCTTTTCTAGGTTGGTTACTTTAATATTGCTGAATTCAGCTCTGTGTTTAGTAGGTTTGACTTCATTATATTCCTTTAGATATGTATAAAACCCCATTCAGCTCTTTTGTCTGTAAGCAGCTCTATTGCTTCATGCAATACAATTCACCAACTCACGTCTAATACTCCTGATTGCAGTGCTCATCTAAACTAGTGGCACTGGCATCAAACAGTGGTCTCCAGTGTGTAGCATTGACACAATAGCTTCCCAGGGTTTTGAGAAAGCTGCTAATTTCACCTTTCAGCTGAGATAAAGCACTTGCAAAACTGTAGCAGTCCAACAGTGTTCCACAACATTAAAGTTCCTAGGATTTCAGTTGAATAGACTTTCTCTGATTTATTTCTTTCTACAGCTCATTCCCATTTTATGCATATGATTGCTATTTACCGAGAAACAAACATTATTTATGCCTTGCATTTTAAAAATCTTGAAAGGTTATAAATTCCCTGACTTCTTTCTAACTCTGGCTTCTAATGCATTTTTTGACTTTTCTTTCTTTCAAGTCTCAGAGAAATAATTTCAAACAAGCGCAATTATGCTTTCTTCTAACGTCTTTATGTTTCACTTCAATTGAAATAATGTAATGGCATGATGAAAATTAAAAATGTTTGAAGGAATAAAAATAGTGTTTTGCTATTGTTTTCATAGACTTATCATGCATAAGACTACAAATATGTCTAAATAATATTTATAGTATAATGTTAAGCAGTTTGCAAAGCCTATTGAATTTTACCCTGCATTAGCAGTTTGAATTTCTAGGAATTTAAATTTAGACAAGGAGGAGTTACAATCCTTTTAGAAATGTTTGGCTCAATACATAAAGCATAGTGCAATGGGAGAATGAAGAGGCCTGTAGTTAATCAGTATACTGATATCCAAGCTAAGGTTTTGTTTATATCCTTCTCTCAGACTGCTGAAAGATATGTTGAGTTAAGGGATGCTGATTATTCCTTCCAAAGACAATTTGTCTGATCTGCTGTCTGGTGTGGGTATCACGGCTATTCTTTACAACTATTATTATCATAGGGTACAGATACTTTTTGCATAAACTGCATCATAAAATGAGTGACGCTGAGGCACTTCATAGAGTCCCTGTGAGTCCTTCACAAAGGTCATTATCACAGAGTTCTGCTAATAGGAAAACCTGAGTAAGACATTACTTTATTTTTCATTTTGATTTTTACTAACACTCCCCATTTCACTTGTGGCAATAAGTCTCCACTGTTTCATTTTCACCAAAAGTCACACTGTAATTTGCAAGATTTTGTCCTGTAGTGTTGCAAAAGGGCTTCATCTGTGAGCTCTGAGCTACATTGTCCTGGACAAATACAGCTGGAGACTGATCCCTCAAAAAGATCTTAAACCATAGGGTGAAGAACCTGACATGGTATTCTATGCAGAGAAGAAACAACTTGACAAACTCTTCTTTCCCCAAGATCAGCTACATTTTGCTGATTTGTCGCCTTCTCTATTTGTTCACAAGGGTGCTGATTCCTCACACACAGCATGTCTCATTACGAGGCTCCTGTCACACCTAGGTGGCAGATTGCTGTCAGTGAGGTCTGTCACTTCTCTGTACGATGGTGTGTGGTCTCCCATGTTCAGTGGAGCAGGGCAGGGACAAGATTCACACCTACAGAAGAGGTTCCCATGGGGTTTTCAGGGCTTTTTTTTCACACATTGCACTTTTTCTCTCCATTTAGATGTGGTGAAACAGATGTGGTTTGTCAGGTACTCCAACGGCCTTGAAGACAGAAGCCAAGAGTGGTTTGCAAGCAAAACCTGAGGTGTAGGTCACCACAGAAGTCACATCACCAAAGTTACTTCCACTCTGCACTCTTTCCTACAGCTGCGGGGCAGCCGCTCTCTTGTGATGACCAGGTTTGGTTGAAGCCTGAGAGACGTGTCTCAAAACATAGACAAAAAGCTTTCCACAGAAGCTGTGACCTTCTGGGCGGTAAAATAGACCAGTGAAGATGGTTAGTCCTTGCTGACTCTGTTTTCTTTGGACTCCCATCTCTTCACAAGTAGTGGGACTAGCTCAGGGGTCACATGAGGTCTTTCCCCAGGCTCAGCCCTAGGGCAGGGAGCAACTACTGTACCTGACCCACAAGCCCGCAGAGCAAGGGCTCTCCCTGGGCTTGTAGGAGATGAAGATTGTCACTTAAAAGCCTGATGTCCCTTCCCAGGGAATAGGAAATGAAAGGGAGGGGAGGAGCTCAAGAAGTTCAAGGCCTGAAATCTTTACCTGTACAAAGGATGAGGACTGCCCTGAGTGAGTCTGTGAGGCTTTCCCAAATCTGAATTTAGGGATAACAGCACAATCACTATTCCCCCATAAAAACCCCACCAGTCTCTACAATGGAATGTGGTATTTTTATAGCTCCAGAGGGGGGGGGGGATATATGCACCTAATAAAGTCATTTCCCTAAGTCAACACAGTAAAACATAGTTTATACATTATCAAGATCCAAAAAACTTGCTTGGTATTATTAGATAATAAGCTAATCATAAGCTAATAAATAATAATAAAGATTGTGACAGCGGTCACAGGGGTCTTTGGATGAGGGAAGAGATGAGGATTTGACTCCATATTTCAGAAGGCTTGATTTATTATTTTATGATATATATATTACATTAAAACTATAGTAAAAAGAATAGAAGGAAAAGTTTCATCTCAGAAGGCTAGCTAAGCTAAGAATAGTAAGGAATGAATAATAAAGGTTTGTGTCTCGGACAGAGAGTCCAAGCTAACTGGGCTGTGGTTGGCCATTAATTGTAAATATCCAAGATGGGCCAACCACAGATGCACTTGTTGCATTCCACAGCAGCAGATAACCATTGTTTACATTTTGTTCCTGGAGCCTCTCAGCTTCTCAGGAAGAAAAATCCTAAGAAAAGGATTTTCCTAAAAAGATGTCTGCGACAAAAGATTCCACCTACCTAGTAGCATTCCAGCTGCAACAAAGCTCCAGGGAAATAAGTCTCTGTGAAAGACACCATAGAAAATGTGTTTATTACAATATTCTTGCATTTATTAAGAACAATACAAAAACCTCACTTCATATCAGTGATTTGAACCTTTATTTCTCTTTAATAATAATTTCTTTAATACAATTATGATCAAAAGAAAGGTATAATTTTGATTATTTATTATTTATTCAATAAGTATGCATATAATAAATTCAAGAAGGTGTTTACTAGATGATTAATATTACTATTTATTACTTGCATTGCTTTAGCTTTTAGTGCAATGATTATTTTCTGAACTGGAAATGATAAATGAGAAAATAATTCTCCTTCTAATTTCAACAATATCATCAGTTTGGTTAGTACAATTTCTTCTTTCCTTATATTGGAAAATATATATATATATTTCCTCCATCGACTACAATATTCAATGTGATTTTCATGAAGTGGTGTAAACAATGAAATATTGTTGTTTACAAAAAAAGAATATAAAATTACATTTAAAAATCTTTGAAAACCAGGATAGAGGTATTTAAAGTCAAATTCTATTTGGAACCATTTTTAGTTCTATGTAAGCTTTATTGAAAGTTTTGGAATCATCCTGAGTCCAAAATGCCATGCAGAAATAAGTCATGTGGCAGCCTCAGTTACCGAGGTGATTCCTTCAAGAATGCAAATCTTTTGTTTTAAAGTGAGGTTTTTCTCTCAAATTATTGAAGTAGAAATTGAATCTGTCCCTTTAGACACCAAGTAAATTCTTTGATTTGTTAGTATGGAGTCAAATTTCATAATTTCTTTGTGTGCAGAGTGTAACCAGTTTATCAAGAAAAGGTAGCATGATGGCAGCTTGAAAATTTTACAGCAGTGAATGTTCAAGCCTTAAACAATGAGGAGCAGATCGAATGTTGGCTTTGATGCCAATAATAATATATAAAGGAAAACAAATATAAAGCTTTAAAACCTTACAGATGTAAAAATATATGTACTTTGCTGTCAAAACCAATTGGCAAAGTAAAAAAAAATAGGAAAATCTTCATACACACCCAAATGCATAAGCTTGCAAAGAGAACAAAGGCTGCTATAAATATTCCAAGAAGCCAATAAAAAAACTAGGAGTGGTTGGTAGTGTAATGGGCTGCCATAAAAGCTTTTATTGTTAAGGGAGTTACTTTACTAAGAGCTGTATGAAGAAAACTGAATGAATGTGAAAAATTGCATGCAATAACCTGAACTGAAAGATGATTATCAGCCTCTGAGTTCTCTGCTTTTGAGTGGGTGCTGCTGTTAGAAGATTGCAGTTGTGGTTAAAGAAAAGCTTGTTTTGTACTACTATCCCTCCTCCAGGTATAGAGAGAGTCACTGTGTTCTTCTCCAGTGCCTTTGTCTGTCCATATTAAATGTCATTTTTTATAATTGAAGGGCCCGATCCTGCAGTTTTGCTTTCAGGAGGCACTTCAGTGCGCTGGAACATTTCCACCGGAATAACTTTCGGATTTAAGTGTCTGATGGCCCAATCCTGGACAGAGAAGCAACCACTACCCACTCTGCCAGCTGTGTTGCACTGAGCTGAAGAGAGTGTTAGCCTGCAGGCCAGAGTTTGTAAGTGAAGCTTGACCTAAACCCACAGAAATTCTCTCGCATGACTCAGATGAGTGCTGAATCCACTACTTCCCAGCAATAAAAACAGGTTTTCCTTCTGTGACTGTTGATCTATTTTTTTTTTTTTCACTTAGTGAGGTATTTACAAGTACACCACATGCACATATTGGTAAAAAGCAAAACCCTTAAAAGCTGTTTCACTTACAGCTCCAAAGGAAGGAAGTAAAAGCCATAGTTATTTCTATACTTTACTATAAGGGAGGTTCTGAGTGCTGTGCTAATTAGGACCTTATCAGTGGCTAAATGAATAGGCAGGTATCCTGTGCATTCCATGCCACTTCAAAGGGTACTCCAAACGGAACATTTACAACGTCAAGCTTTTAGATATTGCCACTTTACAGAATATCTTTCTGCCTTTGATTTTTCACCTATTTTTTCCCCCACCACTGATCAAACACAACAAGAGCAGGGGATGGCTGCAAATCAGAAATCCACTAGATACATCTGCTTAGAATTTCCATGGAAAATGCTAAGACACTATGCTTGGGGCCTCTCAATGTTTCCCATGCATTCATAATTCCTTATTGTCCTTTCTGACTTTTGCAGAGATCAGGTAAAAGAGAAAAACACTAACATCAGTGTTACTACTTCTCTTTCTGTTCTGTTTCTAAGGAATAAAGTAGTCTGAAAGGAAAATTGAAAGGAAGATATTGTTCGATCTTGTGCAAAATCATCACAATGAGAAATTGAAAGCACAGGAGTTGAATATGTTTCCATAAATGAGAACCAGATTGTCCTAGATTGGCTTAAATTGCCCTTTTTTCTACAAATCTCTAAGAATTGGTATGCTGTGTTAATATAATTTTAAGTAATATTGATATTTATACCCTTAATTTATCCTAATAAAAATACCATTCAAACTCTCTGAAGCACTAACTCATTTTCAGCGTTACCAGACCACATAGAAAGTTTAGCTAATTCTCCATACCAGACACTATTCTTTATATAAATAAGTTTTGCCCTGCATTGGCCATTAGGCTAAAGGCCTCAGAGGTTAACAAATAAATCCTGCTGCCAGTGTACCTTGAACACAGGAGAGAAAGTGCTGTGTCACAGCAGCAGCTTATTCCAGTGATATGAGGCTCTTCTGAGGAGCATCTAGCATGAAATCATCTCTCCCAAGAAAACACCTCTTGGACTGCATAAATGCCCCTTGGGGAGAGAGAAGGTTGGTTTCAGACCACTTGATTCCCTAGATATAGTTTCTGCTAAACATCCATAAATTTTATAAACTAGACTCCCAAAAAGAAAATATTTCCCACACAATCCATATTTCCCTTTATCTATGTCTGCTTCTGGAGGCAGTTCAGTGGCTCTAATCATGTACTCTAGGCTATTTTAACAACTTCAAAAAGGAGCAGCAAGGTTGGTTCTTTATTATTATCAGGTAGTGTATGTGATTTGTACCTAGGAGATTAAGGATACCGTGTGTCTGATCTGCCTTCTACTTATAAATCTCACTGGCTCTCACCAGGAGAACAGGCTGCACATGTCCTATTTAAATGGGCCATTTTTGCTACTTAGCATCAGGAACTTTTCTGAGCCCACATCTCCAAGAGGGAATAGTGGGTACTAACAGAGAGTGTTTGGCCAGGAGTATTAGACACAGCCAAATTTGTCACTTCTACCTAGTGTGTCCCTGATAGACGCCACCTTCCACAGAGAAATCCATCACATTTGCCTCCAGCCCTGGCCATTCAAACAGTAGGTAAAACGTTAGTCTGGGAACAGAATACTAGAGGGATAATAGGATATAATAGGATATATATTCTCAGCAAAACTTGTGACTGGTGGTGGTGTGGCTGGAGACTAAAAGCACTCCTGGGCATGTGGGATGGAGATTGTGGTTTGGCATATCTCTACATCCCATCTGACTGCTGCAGATCCAACCTAAGCTGCTTTCTAGTGCTTGCACAAAATATGACTGCTAAAAATACCAGTAAACCTTAATAAACATATCACTTGTTTGCAGAATTTCCAGGTGATATTTTGTTCTGTTTCTCTCACTGTCATTTGTCTGGCTGAGATAATAGGTTGCTGAAAATCAGCATCAAAAACCTGGGTGTATTCCAGCAGGAGGAAGTCTTCTGAACATCACACTGAGCTGGATAAAGCAGAAGGCTACTCCAAGCTTGCAGTCAGTGGAGCAGCTGTGTGGGAATGATTTCACAGCTTTCTCAGGATAAAAACTCAGCCTTTGAAATTCCCTGCAGTGTACTTAGAAACTTGTTGGGTATCTTAAACCACAATTTTGCTAAAAGTAGCAGTGCACATGGATCCACCCATAATACTAGCAATAGTATGGATGTACTTGAGAAGTAGCAGCATCTCAAGCACTGCAGAACTACGCAATTTTTCTTCCCAAAATTGTAAGGTATCTTTTTATCCTGAGCATTCCTGAGCATTGCATTACTACTCTGCAGTGAGTTCCTTAAGCTGCTTGTAAGACAACAATGTTAAGTAAAGAGGTGAACCCTTGTCATTTCTCAAAAAATCAAGTGCATTCTCAAAAGCTTTCATAATAAAAAAAATTACTTGCTGATTTAGAGAATTGTTATCGCTAAACAACAAGAAATACCTAAAAGGCCAGTGCTGCAACGTCATTCAGGGAAAGTTTCATTGCAATTAATGGAAGTTTTGTTTGAGAAATGACTTAATATTGGATCTCAAAAGACAAAATTAAGGAAAAAAGGCATTATTGTGTTGGGTGACATGGTCACTTGTTAAGCAACAATACGATATTTTGTTTATAATGAGAGCTTTTTGAATTTGGTTGCCTTAAGTTTTCAGCTTCTACCTATGTTCTTTAGAAGACAATGGGAATGGCTTAAAATAATAAGAAAGCTGCTAAAATTGCTATGGCTGCTGTGGTATTACAAAGACACATGTTGGCTCCCTGTGTATAGTGTATAATATACATTTAACCTGTCACCAAACACAGAGAATTTTACAGGTAAAATGCAAAGGGATGCATTTAGTAGCTATCAAATGAACATTTTTTTTGTTGTACTTGAAAGTAGCTGCTTAACTTAAAATACTAATTTATTAAACTATAAATTAATGTATGCTGCATCAAAAATGCTTGCAATTCCCTTCTGTTATTGCATGAATCATTCTAATGCAAAGTTACAGGTTTCTGGAACATAATGAAATTCAAACTTGCATTCTTAGTGCAGTTGCCATGGCCAATTCAGCTGAAAATGAGAATTATAGTGAGAGCATTTCCTGGTCTTTGACCCCTCTTATAGGGTTTTAAAAAGCAGGTTTTGTGGAGCATTAACCTCATTCCAAAGCAATTCATTTCTCTGAGTAATATGAGAGGTGTTAAAACACTTCAATAAAAGGAAAAGTATTTAAACATCTTTTATTCTATGTTTCAAAAGACTGGACATTTAACTTCAAGGATTTCTGGCTGGGTAATGTGAAAAACTGACAATAGAACCAACCAAAATAAAGTATAGTCTCTAGTATATATACATAATGCCTCATGACAGCTAGGCAGTAAGAGACAGCCATACTTGACAAGTTATAGTTACATATGTACTCTGCATTTGTTTCTGTTTTACTGTTAACTGCACACAGTAAGAAAGAGGTGAAGGGGAGAAAATAAAAAAAGTTCTGACCCTGGACAATGAAAGGGAATTTCATGGGACTTGATGGTATTCCATGAACCTAAGAGGTCATCATATGTATTCAATAACCCCACAGCACCAGCTGATTGGTCCTGAGATAAACTGAAATGCTTTGAATATGTAAAAAGTTGTACTGTAATTTCTTTTTCTTTTGGATTCTTCATAGCTTTTACTAAATTATGCCCATGAATTCTTGTAAAAGTAAATTCTGCTGAAGTAAATGAGAGTTGTTTTATACATATATATCTCAGAAATCAGTTTTATCATCTCCAGCACAAAGAACAAGTGTGCCTGAATAACAAACCGAAAATTAAATAGTAAAGATTGGATTCTAAGCATGAAATATTAGATACTGCGTAATGAGCCTGCTCAGTTCCAACATTTTAGCTATTTTATGACAGAGGTAAGAATGAGTCATTACAAATACCATGTTATTAATGACATGGACTAAATTGCTTATTACAAAGTTAGATCATATCCAGTTTTTGTCCCCATAAAATATATTGGAATTTTGCAGCTTTTGTTTTATTATTTTTCAGCTTTGACAAACAAGCACCAACTTATCACTCAGGTGGCTTGTTATAGCCTGCACTTTTCAGACAGTTTTAGAAAACACAATGAACTTTCTACAAAAAGTACTAAAGTAATTTGAAGAAATGATTTGAAGAAATGAACATCTATAACAAGCATTATTTCATTATTCTGAAAAAGAACTATGAAATTGTCATGTAAAAATGTATGCTGATGGAGGGGAAACTTAACAAAGCAAATACTTATTTTCAAGTCAAACTGCAAAAATGTGAGAAATCACCTAATGTGTGAGGACCTTAATCTGTGGGTTTGCAGGCTTTTGAGGCAAAACAGTGGCAGAATGTTGTTATATTATAGGGCTTGTCTTGTCAGGTACTGTTATGTGTGCATAAAATTATGTATGTGATGGGAATTAATGGAATTTCTCAAAAGGAAACCAATTGTGTCTCATTGCATTCTTGAGATTGTCCCAGTATTTGGGAAGTATATCTCAGCATGTTTTTCTGCCTTTTGGCTTATTGGTAAATATCCACAAACCCATGAGCTTGAATATAACAATGCGTTAATTGCAATGCAAAAGCGAAATATGCAGCTTTCAACACTATGTGGGGGCAGAGAAGGCATTACGAAAGGGTGCACCTCATGGAAATGGTGAAGTTGCAGCTACAGACCCAGCTGGAGACGCTTTCTTTGGGAAAAGCCAGACAAATTCATGGAAGCATCTCCTCCAAAGGCAAGTAACAGTTGCACAGTGGGGCTGTGTGCCCCTCTGAAGAAGATGCCTCCTGCTAAAGAGCAAGGCTTGGTCACTTAGTGAAATGACTGTAGAATGTATCTTTGGAATAACAACACTTTTACATACAGAAGAGCCAATCCCAAAAGAAGGTACCCAAATGCTGCTGTAATTGAAGATCCAAAGTGTGTTAACTCCTGTAGACTGAAGAACCAAAACTGATAATCTCCACAGCTGAATCCAACCCTAACATGAACATCTGTGATTTGCACAAGATGGATCTGAACCTCTCTACTCCCTATGTTGTGCAGTGCACTCAGGTGCATCTATCATAAGTGTTGCTTCTCCTTACTGCAGGTTGTTGGACTCCTGGATGCTGAGAATTTTAAACTTTCTGTGCTTAAAGACACAGACCCACAAGAGAACACTGCATTTGACCTGAGGCTGTGGAACAGGCTTCCAAAATTAATTGATAGTATTGGGATTATGGGTGTGTAGTTGGTTAGAAGTGTGTAATATCACAGGGTGGAAAACTTAAAGTTTAGGATTCTAGAATATAGAAATAAATATGAAACAAAATAGAGCGTTTAGGGCAGAGGCAGGTTGTTCTTCTTTACCTTCGTCCTTCTTCTTCATGGGTTTGTGTGATCTTCATGGGTTTGTGTCTTCATGGATTTTGTAATTGGACAGAAAAGTCCACATTGTGGGCTTTGAGGGATCAGTTATTGGTTTAAAAGGGAAAATAATCTAGGTTTCCTTTTTTAATTGGATAGTTTAGTCTTAAAAGACCTTGTAACAAGAGATAGTTAGCCATTTTGTCCCTTGCTAATGAAAGGCTGCCGAACTCATAGTTGTGAGGCTGTTTCACTGATAAGAAATAATAAACACCTGAATCTGAACATGAAATACTGTCTCAAGTGCCTTCAATCCTGACCATGAGAAACTGATAGAGGTGAAAGAAAAATTGAAAAAACATGCTGGAAATATGAAGAATAGAATTGCTATGTAAATACATTATTGCTTTCCTTATGCTACTGGAGAATAAAAACCCATCAGTTGGAGAACTGGTTTACAACAGAATGACAACTACTCAATAACGTGTATTTTTTGAGACGGAAATCTCTTTTGGAAAAGAAGAGAATGCAACTTAATTGACACTTTTGCAAGCAATGGTTGCTTCTTTTTCAAGTGTTCACCTTGCTGAGGAAAAAATTGAAATGCAGCCCAAGATGTAAAATATTGATGTTGCATTATTCAAATGAGAAAGCTTTGGTATGCATCTCTTTTGTTTAATCATGCTAAAAGCAGAAGTGCACAGGGCATAAATGACAGAACAATAGGGCTCTTATGTATTTAAATGACATCAGACTCACAATGTAGAGCAGAAAATAAAACGCCTCTAAACTTAACATTTCCTAAAAATCACAGACACACAGAGAGATTAGGGTTTATTAACAGGATCCTGTTGTGGGGCTTTTTTATTAATGGTAGTCTTTTTGAGAATGATGTTCTGCTTAAATGTGCTAATGTACACAGGATACATAATCATCTATATGTTAGGACCATAAATTTAAACACTTGAAATTAGGAAGTTCCCATGGAATCATTTTTTTTTTTGGATAATTTTAATATCTCTGCTAAAAAATCCAATCATTATTTATATGATCATACACTGTATCTGTCACCAACCTTCTGCCTCTTTCAAGACACAGGATGGACAATGCTCACTTAACAAAACACTATTCAGCACTTCATTTCATCTCTATTCAGCATTAAATTTCATCTCTATTCAGCATGTGGCCTTATGATATGTTTATTGTATTCTTTTTTCTGAATACAAAGCTGTTAATACTCTCTTGTTTTTCTCCCTTTGTTGTACTCCTCACTGCAATATTTTACTGCATCACAAGCAACATTGAATTTATCTCAGAGCTCCTGTGAGGCAAATTAAATTTTTTCTGTGTTACAAATGAGAAATGGGTATTTATGCAGGATAAAGGCTCTGATATTAAAAGCCCAATCTAAGATCCCTACAGTCTGATTTTTCACAAATTTTATCTTACTTTATAATTTTGGAAAAATTTGCATTATTTAAGTGCATATATTTCATAACACATAAATATTTGGGTATTGCCAACACTTTCTAAAATTGATGTTAAGGTCCTATTCCCATTGCTTACAAGTAAAACTAATTAGTATTACACTTAACCACAAGACAAAAATTTTTCACTGCTAGTATGGTTGAACACTGAAACAGGTTTCCCAGAGAGGTTGTGCACTTTTCATCCTTCCAATGTGATATCCAAAACCCAACTGGGCCAGATCCTGGGTAATGTTCTTTGGCTGACCCTACTCTGAGCAGAGGATTGGACTAGACAATCCCCAGAGGTGCCTTCCAGCTTCATCTACTCTGTGATTTTGGGCTTCTGTGAGATTTTAGCCAGGTCAGCTGAAAATATTTATAAGAAAGAAGGAGATAAAAAATACAGATCATATTTATGCTTATCTCAAATTCATTAAAATCTTACACTGGAGTTGTTTTTATTTTGTCTGATGTTTCAGTTCAATCAAGATAATGTCAGCATAAATTTAAATGAATGAAAAAATATATAGCTGTGTTTAATCAAACTTGATAATCAGTCCATATCTATTTTTCTTAGATTTAGTACAAGTGTTGTGAAATGAATCTAAATATTTTCATATTTTAAAAGGTACCTTCAATGAAGGAGAGATGACTCATTTAAGATCATGAAATTTAGCAACTTAAAAATAAAATTATAAGTAGTTGCAGCTTAAATTAAAGAAGATTTATGGAAACAGCATGAATTGCATGATTTAATCTATGGAAGCAAATTATTAAAATTTAGAAAACCTAACTATGTTCAAATTACTTCTTTTTGTAACACAGAAGAGTGAAAAATGCAAATTACTTATAATACAGTATATATCTTACAGTCAGTATATGTTGGAGCATAATGCACAAGAATTGAAGGTTCTGTAGTTCAAGGCAGACATCTGAATTAACAGGTATGGCACAGAAGGACTTGCCTATCCTCTCACTGTCCAGGTGATGGCAGAGATCCCGTAGGACCCACATGGGAAATGCACCACCTCCCACCCACTGAGGGACAGAGGAGCATCTCACAGCGCTGGATCACAGAACAAAAAGCACCTTCCTGCTCAGTTTTTCCTGCTGGGATTGGGGCTCCATGAAAGGCGCTGGGGGCTCTGCACAGTGAGATTGGAGCTCTGTGCAATGGTGGATGTGGACATGATGGGATGTGGAGCTAGAGTCCAAGCTGGGCATTGCAGTTGGAAGACAGGACTATCAGGGAAGCTGAAGATCCTTCAGCAGATTCATCTCTCTGGCTAATGCCCAGAAAAACACCCCCTACTATACGATACAGTTACATATACAATATACTCACTATGCTGTCCCATAAAAGAGCTCTCTAAAAGCTTTTGGACAGTAATCTGGTAGATCCATAAGCTCTTGCACTGAGGTGTGCTATCACTCTTAAGATCTTGTATGGATTCCTTCAATGTTGCTCAATGGAAGCAGTTTTAGAAACCAAAATTTGAAAATGCTGTCTTAAGCCCTGAATATTGATGTGATGTTTTTATCATGAAGAGAGCCAAATGAAACCAAGCTGGAGTCTGCACAAGAGAGGGATGACTGTAAAATTCTCTTTGCCCACAAGAGGGTACATCCCATACTGTGACACTTAGGTCAGGATAAAAATTCAGTTTAAACAGTCAATGAATGTGGTGCAAAACTGGTCACATTTTAGGTGCTTTCTCTTACACTGAACAAGATAAAAGGAAAAAAATCATCGTGTGGAGTTTCTAGAGACAAGAAAAGCAGGAAGATATAAAAAACACTGAACTCAACAAAATTAAACTCATATGGACTTAAATTGGATCAGAATGAAAACAATAAAACAGAACATCATGATCATCATCACCATACTTTCTACAGGTCAGGACCCTATTATGCCTACTGGTGTCCATCCACAAGCACACATATCACTGAATATTTGCCTTAATTATGTAATCTAGCGAAATATCATTAGAATTTATTTTTAAATATAAAAATTAATTTTGGGAACTTAACTCCAGAATTACTAATTACCTGGTAGACAATTGGAAAAAATAAATAAGCCTGAATTTAAAACCACTGTATTTCACTCTTGGTAGAATCCAAGAGTTGTGTTACTTTCACGTAGTGCTGTCTTGCTCTACATTGTACTCCTGCACATCCCTATATATGCACACCTTTGATCACACAAATGCACTTCTAAGGTGAAGAAAAAATACAAATAACAATGAGAAATTGTTGCACCATATTTTTTTTTCTAGATTAGCCAAATGTTTATTTCTGTACCTCTGTGTTTCCCAAGGAATTAATTTCCAGAAGTTCCCACTCTTAGTGCTTTAACTGTTGGCTATGGAAGCAATTTCAGAAATCTTTTAATCACCTCTAGACTCCATGAGCAAGACAGCAACCTCCCAGAGTTTTAGACTCTTGACTAGTAATACCTTATGACACAGAGCAGTTAAAGAAAAGGATTTCCAAAAGATTTGGTTGCTTTTAGGATTCTGGTTTCCCTATCTTTTCTTGAACCCATCTAACAGCTGTCCTGCAAAATAAGTGGGCATACAGCTCTGGAGAAACACAGCTGAAAAGCAAGTGGAATTAATCAAGTGCTCCTCAGTATCTGAAAACACACAGCTAGAAGATGCGAAAGGAAGGAGAAAAACATAGTCTTTCTTTTTCTCTGTGTGAATGCCTTCAGTAAATGTTGTTAGTTTTAGTGGAGTCACACTTTTATCTGTATATCTTCACATCTTCAGCTTTCTTACAGTGTCTGTTGGACTGATAGCATAAACCAGATGTGCAGCAATGAAAGAACATGGGTCTTGAAAGAGCAACATCTCATTCACTTATCACGTTCAATGGAAGAGGCTGTTACTGAGGATTTGTGGCCTTCCAATACACATGGGAAAAAATAGAAATGACAGACTGTAATTAAAGACTGCTTTAGTGCATGTGCAAAAGCAGGCAACATGAAAATTTGAGGAGTGAATTTAATTCTCCCATTCCCGACAATTAAAGTGTTTGGCTTTGTAATTTCAATATTTTAACATCATTTTTGTTATGTTGTGTATATCTGTAGGACCCCACTTTTTAGTTTACACCTCCTGAGGGACTGAATGCTTCAGAGTTAATGAACTTTCTCATCAGTTGGCCATTAGTTTGAACTGAAGCCAACTCATCAGGATGAAAAGCATCTTGCATCTAATGGATGTTTGGGGTTCTGTATAGAATGAGTTTGGCAGGTCTCTTTCTCTAGCTGCCACAACACAAACATGCCATAATGCTCTGCACTAATTGGCAGATTCAGTGAAGAGGCCAAATGTTGGCTGATCTATTGAGTCTGATCTACCCTTTTTGCCCCTGGAGGAAATCTTCCACCTCAGGTATGCTGTCATGGTTTGTTAGTGTTTGTTAAGCTTACCAGACTGTCTTTTTTCCAAATCCAGAGGATATCCGTCATGAAGGATGTCTGGTGAGGCCTCTCATTATTACTAAAACCACACAACTATTTAAAGTTGCCATGAATACATTTTTTGCACATAGGCAAACATTTCATTAGCTCAACTGAATAAAATGTCACCTGCTGCTATACAAAGCTTGGCAGCTACATAAGTTTGCAAAACTCCTACTTGCTTCAAAGAGAGTTTATCAGTTTATGCATGTCTAAGTTTGTGTCCCAGTCTTGTATCAACAAGTGTTTGTGTTTACCCTGAGCTCTCTTATATTGTAATCCTTCAGCCTTTCATTTGTACATTCCAGGATAAGTGTACATATTTTATATTTTATATATGTAGGTATATAAAATCAGTACATTCAATACTTCTTGGAGGAAAAAGCCAAAAGTATGTCTCTGCACATATTAATTGGAAATTCTTGGTATGTCAGTGAATGAACAGCTAAAAAGCATATTTTTGAAAATAATCTTTTTGGATTTTTGATGATCTTTTTGATGTTCATTTTAATCTTTTTTTTCCTGCATTAATATCATAAAGTAACTGAAACAACCAGATGGAGAGATGCCAGACTAACATGGAAGAGAGATATCTGAGGTGCTCTTTAAGCCATGCCTACCAGCCTTTTCTGCCTTTTCCAGAGAAGATTTCAGGGAGAGATTTACCACCAGAAATCAGTCATGTTGCCAGTGAAGCACAGAGAGCTTTAGATGCACGTGTTGTCTGATGTATCCTGCTTTTGGATATCTCCCCCAAGTTCGGATACTCCATGAACAATTCTGTGGTGCACTCTGCTGGAAGGTACCTGTTCTTCCCAAGCAGGTCTTATGTTTTATTATTTAGGCAGCAAAAATGATTCTGTTTGGAGCAGATTTGTGTTTGCTCCAGCTGTTTCCAAGATCTAAATCTGCAGGTGACCTGTGCCAGCTTTGAGGTCTGTATATTATATTTGCTTTGCTGTGTGCAGCCTTCTCCTTCTTACAAACACAGCAGTTGGTCTCCATCCTCCTCTACTCCTCCACTCATTCTTGCTCAGTGTTTGACTGTGCTTTGGACACGTTATCCGTGTGCTCTCTCCCTTTTATTCTCCTTCTGCTTTTATTTCTGGTAATGCAAGAAGATACTGGGTTTGTATTCATGACTTTATGTATAAAGCACTAAATGGTAACATCTTTATCATTTTTGCCAATACAAATTATAACTATTCTCATGCCCTCCTATGGGGCAGGAATTGTTTCTTAAACCACTATCTTTTTTTAAGTTATAGATTCTTTTTTCTCTGTCACTATTGATTTCAACTCAGTACTCCTACCCATTACTGCTCAAAAAAATTCACAATTATTTCAAGTTTATTCAGTCCATTTGACAGGAAGAGGTTTGGTGGTGTACTAGGGAGAGTAGGACATAACACCATACGTAATTGAAATATGTTAGAAAAGTATATAAAAAAATCTAAAAGTGCATGATTCTACTTGCTAAACACATCATTCCAGTTTTGGAACAATCCACTAATACTAACCATTAAATATTACTATAAAATACTTTTTAATTATGGATTTATTTTTTATGGAATTATAGCATAACCTGAATTGGAAGGGACCCACAAGGATCATGGAAGTCCAGCTCTGGCCCTGCACAAGACATGCCAAATGTCACACCATGTGCCTAAGAGTGTTGCCCAAATGCTTTTTGAGCTCTGTCAGGTTGGTGCTGTGACCATATGCCTGGGGAGCCTGTTCCAGTGCTCAGCCTCCCTCTGGGTGATGAACATTTTTCTGATAACCAAGCTAAATCTTCCCTGAAGCTTTGCCCCTAGGTTGGGGTGTGTATCATTTATTAAATAAGCAATGAATTAAATAGAAGAGGGGACTGTAAAACTGACATGTTTATATTATATTATATTTTTATATTATTATATTATTGTGTCTGCAATGAAAAAAAGTAAACCTTTCAAACCTAAATACCAATTGTTTTCAAATGTTTATGAATGAAGTCAACATTCTACACTACATTTCCACCAATGCTGTAATTTCGGGGGTTTTTAAGTAACCAGGAGTAGTTTTTTCACTTACACAGCTGTGGCATCAGTTCTGATGTTTCTTTTCTTCCAAATCCTCCTGGAATGTGTCAAATTTGGGGGGAGGACTATACTGACAGAGCTGTTTCAGGAACTCTTCTAGCTTCTATACTTTTACTGTTGTCAAGGTGTTCTCAACAACATCAAACTCTTTGTCAGACTGTTGATCATCAAAAATTCAAGAAAAAGGAAGGGTCAACCTATAACACAACCTACAACAAGTCCATAAGGTCAAAGCTCTCATGTTAGTAGCAGATGGACAGGGACTTTCATGGTTGTCATTGGCATCTGACACTTTGAGGTTTTAACATTTTTTTCAATAACATGCTTCAAGAGTTACTTCCACAAAGATCCCAGTTTTAATCAAACACTGGTAAGAGCAGAGCTTAGATCTTCAGTGAAGGCACTTGTCAGCAAACTGCTTCAGGGAACAGCTTTAAACAGCCCAACTCTCTCCCAACAGAACTCCTCCATTGCAGAACTTATTGCAGACAATGTTGCTTCTTTGAAGTATTTTTGTAAAACTGCAGGGTGGTGAGTTTTTTTTCTGTTTTCATCCCTCTTCACAGGTTACCTTTTTTCCATGTAGTTCAGTGAAATATACTGAGCCATAATCCTCTCTGTTTTCAGTGTATGGCTTGGAAGGGGAAAGAGACGACTAAAAAAAAAAGAGGGAGAAAGAACACTTGAAAGTGCAGGAACTTTGAAGAAATGAAGATTCAAAATTTCTCAAAGGATGTGGGATCAGCTTTAGTAATAAAGTCACACATAAATCCAAGCCAATGAGAGACACTGTCATTTGCTTCCTGACTCAGGGTCAGGAGCTGCTCATCTTGTAAGAAGTTTTCAAAAAGATTCTAATATGTACAATTCAAATAAGAATGTTGCCCTTTTTATTTGCATTTCTATTGATATTTTAGTTGTATTTATACAGACATTTTAAATGATTACTCTTGATTACCTAAAATAGAGAGGCTTAGAAATTGCATATAATAGGCAAGTATGTCTCAAACACTTCATAAGGCTATTTTTAGTTTCACATAAAGCTATCCATCTACAAAGGCAGATATTAAATGATTAAACAGTGATCTCTTTAAAAATCTCTACAATTCTTCCATAGGTCTAATTAACTTTCCTTTCATATTTTTGTATTCTATGTGTAAATCAGTGTAATATCACAGGAATGCAACAATTGTTATTTGCACGTAATTAAAGGGGGCCGTGGTGACTAATGCTTTATTTTCAAGATACTGTAGGATATCCCAAATCCTGTATCCACAAAATGGTGCATACTTTTCAAGAGGGATCACAAAGTGAGTTAATAATTCATATTTTACAATATTTACTGCATAAAAGGGGTCATGCTACACTTTTCCCATTCACAAGCTCTGGACCCAGACTTTCCAACCCATTATTTATCAAAAATGAAATATTATGCTAACCATGACCTTTTAACAACAGCCTATTCACAGTGGCCAAAGGTTTTTATTGCTGACCTATTAACCTATTATAAAACAATAATTTCCCTGGGTTGCCATTTTTTTTTTAAGGAGAAGCAAAATAAAACCACAAAGATTAAAAGAATAAGGATTAAAACTCCCTGAAAC
This sequence comes from Molothrus ater, assembly GCF_012460135.2. Lineage (NCBI taxonomy): Eukaryota > Metazoa > Chordata > Aves > Passeriformes > Icteridae > Molothrus > Molothrus ater. Next base: position 31,832,432 of record NC_050478.2, on the reverse strand, counting down.
ATTCACCAAACACAGAATTTCTTCTTGTTTCCTCTGCCAGAACACATCAAGCAAATACTATAATTTATAGCTTACCCCCCTTATAAATCATGAATCCACACAGGGAAAAAAAAAAAAATCTGTTCTGTACATACCTCTCTTCTAGTAATTTTAAGTTTTCCCATGTCCATTAGGCCCTTACAACCTAATCTTGCTCTGCCAATTGCTCCCATGGTGAGATCATTAAGTAAATTATTTAAAGATCAAACAGCCTGCAGTGACAATGGAGTTCCATGTAAGGTAAATGCTTCAAAGCCCCCACCCCCCCTTCTCAAATTATAGCTCTACAGGCTATTCATCACCTCTGGATGGGGCATGCCCCACCATTACTTGGCTTTTTGCTGCAGGCTAAGGTAGCACCACTAATTGGCCTTTGTAACAAAACTGACCTGTGGACAGGATAAAACTTGTTTGGAGCTTTAGAGACAACAATTATTCAAGGTTAAAAACACATCAATGCCAGAGCTACGTCACTATAATAAGGGTGAATGAATTTCTTCCTCTTGGGTCTTAATGTGAAAGAATGCGTTCATGTTGTGCCCATGCCAAACAAAAGCTCCTTCAGGTAGTTGAACTGGTCCACTTTTCTTTCTTTCCCCCACCCCTTCTTTTTTAGCTCAAGGACAAGTAGGTCTATCATTTTCTTTATTTCTTCAGAGTCCCTCACAGTGAGGGCCCTTTGATCTCTGAGAATAATGGTAGATGGAACAATTTAACTGCTTCATACAGGTGCAGGAGTTTATTTGACAGGTTGTGGCTTTTATTTCTAGCACATTAGCTGCATGCATACAAATGGGCTCTTGACAGACTCAAGCAGGTAGCTCAGAATTTTTAATTTTTTTTCTTTTTTTTTTAAAGAAGCCTCAACAAAGCCTGACCACACCTGCAATGATGGCACAATTTGAAATGGCGCATAAATTAAAGACAGGTAAGGCCAATGGATTTCCTGCTGTGAATGAATTTTTACAACCAGTGAAAACAGCAGGTAGGAGGAAAAGCAGCACACATCAGGTAAACAACAAGGGATCCTGTCACTTGTCTCTCAAATTAAAGAGATCCTATTTGATCTGAGTTATTTTAAAATAAATAGCGCTACTAGACAAGATGTTGTGTTGCCTATAGCAGGATAGAACGCAGGCTAGAAGCAAAGTGAGGGAAAACATTTTCAAATTGTGTTTACTCAGACCAGCACTTTTTTCCCAAAGGAAGGTTATCTGTATGAATTTTCTTGAATTTACAGTTACGTATGATTATGACTAGTAAAATGAAAATCCGCCCTTAAAGGCCTTGTAAAATGCGGGTTTCTTCACTCATTTTTAGGTTTTTCACTTAAAGTGTCATTGAAATGGCTTGCATAAGGGGATGCTATTCAACAGTGTACCAGCTAATAATAAGTCTGCTAAAGATTGGCTCTTCAGACTGCTACCACTTATGGAAGAAATATACATATTTTTTGTTTATTTGTCTCCACTCTCCTGTTTTGAACTTGCTTTTTTATCAGTGCATTGCAGTTTTTCAAAGAGTATCTTGCCCTTAAAGTCATGAATTCAAGAAAAATAAGGTGTGGGACATTGTGCCAACACAAACAATTTTTTTGGAAGTTTTATAGCAAATGCAGTTATGCTAGAGGCAAGATATTTTGTATTGGTTTGGTTTATTTGACACTTGGGAGTATTTATTCCAGAATAACAGTTTTTTTATGGCAATGTAAGTGCTTTAGCTTTAGCACTTAATATGTAACACTATAAATGTAAGTGTGACACTGTGCTTAAAATTTTAAACCTCGAGGTTACATTGACATCACCTCTGCTGACATGGCTGTGATGGAGGTAAGAGGGGGTCAGAGATGAGAAAAATCCTCTGTAGTCCTTTCCAGTCTGAAATTGTGCATTCTTAGTGGGTGTTTTGTCACTGCATCAGGTTGGTGGTGTGCTGCTTCATAGCTGACGTACTCCTGTATGACACGTGGTCCATTTATCACCTCTGTGGTAACTAGAGTAGCTAATAAACAGATCTGGTGAAAATTACACCTCTGTTTTCTGGGCAATATAATGTTCTCAGAGAGGCAACAGAAGCACAAGATTGCACTGAGGAATAAATACTTAGGATAACTATTAGTCAGTTTAACTGTTTCAAACTTGTGCATAGTGAGTCATGTTCAAATGCAATTAAAATATCTGGTGATTCTTCAGGTAAACTGGCATTTTACTTCCAAAAGAGAGCTTGGGCCACACCTCAGTGTTTCAGAGGAAAAATCCTAAAGTGAAGGTGGAGGTCCTAGAGTGAATCTTTTGCTGATAGAGCCCAGAATACTGAAATTCTGAATAGGATGAAAACCACAATTTTCTGCTGGCACAATATAAGGCAGTGTAATTATCCTGGGAAGATTTCTGCTACTGGCACATCCCTAGAGGATTTTCATAATCAGCTGATGGGAGAGGTAGTTTAACTCCACTGTTATGTTCATTTTTGCATATTGCAGTTCCTGTTTGGGGGGCTCCACATTGCTTCAGTGCTGCAGGTCTCGTGTAGATCAGTAACCACCTGCAGAATTACATCTGCTGACAGTCTTCCAAGGAGTTCTGCTGCTCTCAGGCTGGATTGCAAATAGCTGCTGTAGATCTTGCTGACACAGAGCCTGCTGGGGCCACTTCAGCAGGGAAGATGGCACCCTGTAGCAGGGCAGAAGGAAAGTGTCCTGCCCTGCAGAGCAGAGATCACTGGAGACCTTGCAGCTTCCATGTCACTGTGGGAAATGCTGCCCAAAGCCCGAACCAATGCAAGGGCTCCCCCAGGCCAGACCACAGGCTCTCTCGAGGGTCTCACTATGAGACCAGTATCTGCAAACCAGCTCAATTCCATATCAAATTCTTTCTTCTCCACCCTGCACCAGCTGTCCTAGGATGCTGACAAACAGGTGCTCCTTGTCCTAGAACAAACAGCCTCCTTCTTTGTTTGTTTGCCTGTTAATTAAAAAGCAAATTCTCATTTGGAAAAAGCTGAACATCAGGATGTGGGAAAGACTGGCTCAGACACAGCAATAAGTCCTGTCGGCAGTCTGCTGCTCTAGCTCCCATACCCAGAGTCCAAGAATAAATGTGAGGTGTTCCAGCTGCCAAAACAGTTTCTGTAAAAAAAAAAAAAAGGAAAATGTGAAATGCATTAATGATCAGATATTTCAGAATAACTAATGAGAAAAATACTGAAGACTTAACCTGTTCTTCCTATTTTGCCTTTTCTATTTTAACACTGGGAATAAAGTATGCTGCAGCAGATTGTATTTCTGTTAAAGCTATAGCAGGTTTATGACAGTACTATAACAGTGCAGCAAACATGGAAATTAGTGTAAGAGTCTTTTAGCTTGCTTTATTACTCTTATTTAACAAAAAGCATAATAGCTTTGTAGCACCTAAATGTACTTAAGTGGGGACTTTTTCCATAGGAATTTTCATTTGGATCTGGTAATGGATTGATCAAATTTCATTGCCAAGGATTTTTAATATACAAATCTCAAAGAATTACAGAGTACCTGTAATATTCAACAGATTAGAAACTGAGCTACAAAAACACAACTTCCAAAAGTTCATATGTAATAATAAACCAATTGATACACTGTATGATGGACAAGTTAAAACAGGGCTATGATAAATTCTTTCTCAATGCTTCATTTTTTTCAAAGAAGACTGGAACATTAAATCACTGGTGGTCCAGTGGTAGTGGTCAGAGATGACATCAGAATTTTATTTACTTATTCTGGGTTTCTTTGCAAGGGATTAAAAAAGAAAAAAAAAATCTGCTTCAATGGAGAGCATTTGCCCCTTCAGTGGATGATTAATTTGATTAATTTACAGTGAGACTTCTTGGTTTTTGTCACTGGGCATCTCAAATGGCATCCCTTCTCACCATGGCATTGACCATGGAAACATCCATGATTTGTTCTTGTGGGCCCAATGTGGGCCCTTGTTCAGTCCTTATGCTGGCTGTGAAAACCATCAGCTGTGACTCACTCTGAAATCACCCTGTCTAAGTGATTTCAGCTGGACTGGTGTTCTTCTGCAGTGATGCATGCAGAGAAGCTAATGTATTTCCAGGCAGAAGTACATTAGGAAATATGGAGAGTAAGTAACTGTGCAACCATCTCCAAATAGTTCAACTGCACAATCATGTTAAGGGTCATGCTATAGCTACTGTGGTTCCCAAAAATATGGCAGAGCTGTTAAGTGCACCACCTTAATCTGTAATTTTTGCACCTCATCCCAGTGTGGATCTCAGCTGGACAAAGCACTTTGCTGCTCTTCTGGGGAGGCCTACTTTCAGGACAAGAAATAATTGGTCAGCGGGTCTTTTTCATTCTAAATTCTCCATCTCTGCCACTTGATTCACCACAAAGAACTCAGAAAGTAGCTCCAATATACAAGTTTTCAGTTTCACTATTGGAGATTGAAAAGTTTTCTTCATTCCACACTTTTCAGAAATCTGGGCTTATTATCCTTTTAAAAGGAAATATTTAAATGAGAGCTGAAATTTCTACTGTCTGTAGCAATTAAATTCTGTAATCTTTGCTTTCTACATATAATTGAGCATGTAACCATCTCAACCCACAATAAACAAAGCTATGTTTGAAGTCACAGAGAAAGCAAAACAGAAAGCTGATCCTTCTCAATGACCAATGGAGAATTGTCATGACTTGCCCATGGTAAGACTCTGCTCCAAACTGAGATTAATTTCACAGATGAAGGACCACAACTGGATATGGCATGAATGGTTCCTCTCAAGGAATTAGCTAAAACAGCAAAGACTTTGGCTTGCTAAAGTCTGTATAGCCAAGTGAAAAAGAATTATTAAGGCTATTATTATTTAGCTTTCAATACGTATCAACCATCAATTATATACTCATTTAGTTACTATATCCAAAGATGACAGGTTAGCATATACAGTGTTTCTTTCAAGCTATTTTGCCACCAAATATTAATATAATAATTATGTATTGGTCTAGATTAACTACACTTAGATTATTAAACAGCACCAAATGAAGATTTTTTTTCTTACCTACACACAATAACAGAGATTTCTTGTTTTTGCAGCTCCTCAAGTGTCTACTGCATTAAAAGTTGCTCACAATTAAAGTGCAATCAGTTTACCTTTCTCTAGACAATTGCACATGCACCCACATCACAAACAAAACTGCAGTTTGATATTGCTGACTGAAGTAATGCTCATTTTTTTCTCCTAACAGAGCCATAATAAAACCCCTTCTCCTGTTCCTGAATAGACCTATAGCCTTATACTTGAAAAAATTTATAAAGTCCTGAAATTTTGCACATCTCTGTGAAAAACCATGCATCTCAACTGTTTTAAAAATGACTGAGGATATGAGAGGTACTTTCAATGGTCCAGCTAAAAAGTACCAACATGTGAGATCTTGAAGTTCCTAATTAATGCTGCAATGCTTTTTTTCTTGAGCAGAGACTTTAAAAGTTAATTCAAAGTCAATGAAAAGAATTATAACCTTTCCCATGACTTCAAGGGCTTCAAATCTGAGTTCTAACTGAACTTGCAATTTTCCAGATGCATCAACTCATGTACGTATTCAGCCACTTCACAGGACTTTACTCGCTTAATTTCTCAGTTTCTCTTCTTACCTCTCCTGTTTTTGTTTTGATTTGCCAAATAGGCTGATTACTATTTTTGCCATTTGCTTTTTTTTCCTATTTCACAAGGTCCTTCCAAGAGGTTTTCATCTTAGATTAGCTGTATTGTCAACCTGCTCCTGAAATTTGTCTGTTTTCAGAGCAAGCTGCTCATTCTGGTAGTAGAGGAACACATTCTCTGATGGTTCCTAAAGGATGTACATTTTGGAATTTGGAATAATCTCTACTGGCTATTTTGTGTCCTCAAATGTGCTTTTCACTTGTTCTAGCTACACCTGAATCTTTCTGAACCTTCTTGGGCTCTGAAGTGATCTTCAAAATTCCCTGGTGAAGCTGTAATTGATCAGGATGGAATGCAGGAATGCCTACTCTACTAACTGGTGAAGTGCATAGAGGGAAGGACTTTGATTTGCTACAAGCCACTTTGAGTCTAGGACCTTGTGACTCTCATGGTTTTACAGGCAATGAAGTTTGCTTTGGCCACTGGTCCTAAGCGTGCCCTGTGCTTGCCTACAGTGCTTGCTGCTGGAGGACACATGTTCCTCTGCATGGTGCCCATGTATGGGACTTCAGCCCCACTTCCACCAAGGGGGAACCATTAGTGGCATGTTCAAACACATGTCACCAGATTCCTGTAGAAACAAAGCAAATGTCCACCAAAGAGATCCTCCACCAGCTCACTGTGTCATTGGTGTAGCTGTGCCCATTAGATCTTCCAGAAAAAAGCTGGTGTTAAATTGTAGGATTTTCAGTCCATGTGAAACTTGTCTTTGACAGCATGAAGAAAATTCCAATGGGATAGGATGCCACTGTTTGTGCAGTTTAGGATTTTTCTTTCCCCAGCAGTTTTTTGCAAGGAGCTGGCTGGACACAGAGCTCTTCCTGCTCTCCCTTCCAGGTGACCACCTGCACTAAAGACCACTACAACCCTGACATCCACCCTAAATGTAAAACCAAAACCTAAAAAAGCTAACAGAACAAATTAAGTGGACTGGTTAGCTTTGTCCAGGTAGTATCACTTCATTAGAACTTTTAAGCAAATTTTGGTCCTTAGTCTTTCACTGCAAATTAAGATTAATTTAAAGTTATTATATGACCCAAAATATTTTTGGCATCTCCACAAGAAAAGCATTGTATTTTTTTAAAAAACATTCTTATTTTGCTGTTTTGACATAGGTTGGCTTGAATAGCACTGATCATATGTTGTAATGAGCACAGTTATAGGACTAACATCTTCTATTGCTAGCTGGTTTCTTTAATAAAAACAATTCTATATTATTTACCAGCTCTATAGGTTTATATAAGTAGCTTATAACAATAAATAGGAGGTGCATTTGCCTGAAATATGGATTTGTCTCTTCTTGGCCTATGAATACAATGGAGCATTATCACTTTCACCCTGCAGACTGAACCATAGCAGTGCATAATGCAACTTCAGTCCATTTTGAGATGGCTGCAAATTGTCGTAATTTTTTGTTAGAGTAATGATCAAATATTGATATTTCTTCAGTTCGTACAAATGGATAAAACCTTTTTACATGCTACTTAGTCAATATATTCTGATGTTCACATTAGGGATTTGGAAATCAATGTAGTTTTCCTGTTATTCTTTTATGATTAAATCAATTGGGGTTATTTACTCATAGCAGAAAATATGGGTGATTGCAAACCCTACAGCTTGGTGAATTGCTTTCTCACTACTACTGCCCTGTAATGAGAAGGTACAGGTTCTCTTCAGGGGTCGACTAAACTTGCGTATGTATAGAAGCCATTTGAAGTGCAAAAATTGTTTATTAATAAGGGCTAGCAGTGTTTCCTGCCAAAGGGCATCTTTGTCAAATGCTGTTACATTAACATTGACAAAGCATGGAAATACTAGAGCCCAGCAGTGCTGATCGTACGAGGGAAAATAGCAGATACTTGGCAATTCAGCTTAAACCAGCTCACTTTGACTCCCAGGTTAGAGACAGCAGTTAAAAGAAAATGGAATAATAATATGGATGCACAACAAGAATTTTGGAAATATTATTCTTGAGAATCAGAGCTATAGAAACAAAGAAGGTTGTGCATTAGGCAGATTTATATTAAAACTTCCCATAAAAGCAGCTGCAGCATAATCTGATATTCTAGACTGGGCAAACAGATTTTGTTCATATTTTAGAGACATAACAAATATTAATTAGTGCAATAACTTTAAGTAAAGCTACAGTTAATGCGTTGGAATGCAAAACTTATATTACTGGAGTCTAGGTTCCCATGTTAACTTTATTTCTGTGGGCATCATCCATACGTTTCTTTTGGAAGAGAAGTATGTATGCGTATAGAATGCACATATTTGGCTATTCCCTTGGTGCATTTAGAGAAAAGCACCTCTCATTCATTACAATTATCCCAGTTCAAGCTTATTTGATCAACCTAAAACCCAGTCAATCTCAGAATCCCACTATTCTTATTTGTGCAGCTCATTCTAGAACCTCAAATTTACACCTGATGGAAAAATATGTTTTTCAACATTTAAGGTACAGAATATATAACCATTCATAGACAGAATCAGAATTTATCAAATTTAGAGGCCCAAAGATCCCAAATCAGATTGTCTTGTGAAAAACAATACTTCCCATACATGAAAAATGGAACGCTGGTGGGTGCATCATACTGCCTTAATTCAATAAGCCTTTTGTAAGTTTAAGCAGCACAAGCTTTCTCCAGGCTTCAGGACGTAGAGGTGCTTCCTGCCTAGTTTTGTACCACTCACATAATTTACTGGATATAGAATACATATGATAAAGAATAATTTGGGTTTTGAGGAAAAAGGAAAACACAGTAGTTTTTAAGCAATGTGACTGCAAAGCCTTTATCAAAATTATTTCTATGGCTGAGTTTTAAATTTCTAAAATCTGGGTCTGTGATGAAAGAACTTACAGCCTCCTAGTTATGTCAATAAAACTGAATGCATATATGATAAAAGTCAGGTGCTGATTCATATTACTACATCTTAAACCACACAAACACAAAGGTGAATTACAGAAACATGACAAGGCAGCAGTGTATTTAGATCTCACTTAAAAATCAGTAGAGGTAACTTCTCTTTCTTGACAGCGCCAATTCCATAAATTGAGCTCATTGAGAATGTTTTAAAACATATTTCCTCCTTTTTCCTCCTCCTTTGACCCAAACAGGCAAAGATGAAAGACTTCTGTGCAGAGAGGTGCTGAAGCCTATCCTTTCCAAAGCATCACTAGAATGCTGTTGATTCCTGTGGGAACTGGCCATTCAAATCTTGTAGTTTTGGGAAACTCACTGAAGTGTGGAAACAAAGTGGGAACAGGAGGGACAAAGAAAACATGTGGATTTTTATGCAGTTTTTATGTCTAGATTCAGTAGTGTTTCAAAGAGCCAGTTCTGAAAATCAACACCAGCATGAACTCAGACAGTGAATAAATGACTTAGAAGTGGGAGTTTCATGGCTAACATATTTGAAATGGACAATGAGTGACTGGCAGGATGTGGTGAAGTCTGCTCCCAGGGGCTGCCAGGACCCCTGCCAGCAGTCACAGCCATAATTCAGCTTGGAAGTAGTGAAGGAGTACACAGGTGTCAAAATAACTGAATGCTTAAGGAGCACTGCGAATATTTTTTAGCAATATGTGACATATGCTATGCTGATCTGATTCCTACCTCGACTTATACAACTGCAAATCTAGTGTGATTCTCTTGACTTCACCATTGTGCCAGAAAAGCAGAATGTGTCTCTGGAACCTTTAAAAAATTATGTCAGAATTGACCACACTTCTGAAATAGCACTGCAAAATTCACTCTCAGTAAAGCATATTTTCACTAATGTAGGTGAATTCTTAATTTCCTGTTCTCTCTCACCTCAGTGAAATGACTCTACATACCCTTACATCTTGCCAGCAAAAGGAGTCTTCCCTCTCTGCTTGTGGCAGGGCATGTTCAGAGCCTGTGTCAGTGGTGAGCTGGAAAAAGGCTGCTTCCCTTCTCACCCAGTACTGTTAGCATCCTCCTTCCTCACCAGCCTGAATCTGGCCAAGCATTTCAAGATAATTTCCAAACCTGGCTGTCCTTCAAGCCATCATCTTGGTCCAGGTTGCCAGTAAAACGTCAGTGGCCAGCACCTTCTGGGTAAGCAATCTTCCTAATGAAAATAGGTCTGAATTAATTATCAAAAATAGTGTTTTGCATATAAGCAACACAGTTGCTTATGATGTCAGTTAAATACCTTGATGGACTCTAGTAAATTTTAGGTACAATTTTTTAAGGTGTGACAGGGTCTTTGAAAAAAGTTAGGAAATATTAGTGTTCTGTGATGGCAAGCTCTATTTGCTAATAAAGACAATACCTTACCCCAAAGGTTTTTTCCAGCTGCAGCCCCTGAAGCACAAATGTTGAGCATGTATCACACAGAACTGTCAGTTACTACTGGAGCCAGAAAATTGTTGTTTCAAATGTTACAGTTCAGGAAAATCGCCTCTCTGCACTTGCTGCCAAATAAATGACAGCTTAATTTATGCCATGCTGAAGCTACATTACAGAGCCATTCAGCCTGGCAGTTAAGTACACTCCATGCTCACATCTTCCCCCTGTGCAAGTGCACTGGGGAGAAATACACAGGGACTGTAATAAGGACAATTGGCTGCAGTGTTTTCCATGTCACTGGAACTAAATACAGGTGAAACAGTATCAGCAATAAAATACATCACCTGAACCTCATATGCAAAACACAACTTGGTGTGTGGATTCACAAATAATCAGGAAGGATGTGGGACAGAAATGTTATGCGTGAAGTGGATTATAGAGAGGTTTGCTTGTGTCAGGCCTCTGGGTTTTATGTTGAAGGGAGGTGCTGAGGTATTACCCATGCCTTTGAAAATTATGTCAGTATCCTTGGTTCAGACCTTCAAAACTTGGCAATGTTTACACTTTCTGAAATTAAAAATCTGACAGTATTAAAGCACAGCCTAGTGTCGATATTTGTCATCAAGGTTTTCAGAAGATATTAAAGATGCACATGACAGTATTTAAAATGAACCATCAGCCAAACAAATCCCATAAAATTATCATCCTAAATGAATCCCAAGATTGCCATGCAGTTTTTTAAGGCCAAAGCTTAATTTTGTTTGACATTGAAACAATGATCATCCATGTAATAGAATGAAAGGAAATTATCATGTCTGTTTTTCTACTTAGTTTATTCATATTAATCACATGGTAATTATGTCCAGAAAGATTGATCTTAAACAATCTTGCAAATGAAGAATTGTAATTCATTTCATAAACTCATCAAGATCAAAACCAGTTGATCTTGATGTCAGTTAATTTATTTCCCTTCTCCTTCCTTTTCTACTCAATGTTTGTACCAATATTACCATGTACAATATTAATGCTTACCTTTAGATGGCTTTTGCTAATAGCTAACCCATTCACAGCTGACTGGCTTCACAGCTGTTTTCTGAGGTGGAGGGAAGTAAAACAAAAGGCTTCATGAAATGAATCAAATGCACTGACTGAGATTTTCAAAGCATAAATGGTCTTTGAATCTACCCATTTTTGTCTGTGGTATGAGTTCTACCCACAGTGGGTAGGGCTGTGTATAAAGCCATTGTGGGTGGTTTGAAGAAAATATTTCTTATTACCTTGGAAATTCTGGATACAACTCAGTAGCTTCAGAATTTATCATAACGTCAGAACAATGTCAGGCTTAGAACTGGCATGGTTTCTTTGGGAGATCTTGTGTCTTGTGTGAGCTCATGTCCACATCTATTTTAGCCTGAATGAAATATTTGCCATTCCTGTTTTCACAGAGGTTAAAATTTGAGTGAAACCCAAATCAGGCAAAAAAAAAAAGAAAATTCTCAGTTGAAATGAGGGAAGTGTGGCTGTTGAACTAGAAATAGTCAGAAATTCTCACAGTCTTTATGCTGAATATTAAATCTTGTTCACTCCGAATCAAATGCTTGGAAGTCTTTCATCCATGTAAGAGGAAGTCTGCCATTTAGTAAGGCAAATCAAAAGGGAAATAACATGACTCCATAATTTTACTTAAATTCCAACTTCAATTTAGTACATTAATACTGAAATATGTTTTAGTCTCTTCTTGAAACCTCTCATGAATTTCTAAATGAAAACTTTTTTAAGCTTCTGTCATGTAAAACCCTATTCACTCCAAATTAGGCATATAGCAAGGTTTTATCTTACAGCACTTGTGCTTTTTTATTTTTTCTCTCTGTGTAAAGCCCTTGAACCGAGTCACTATATTATTTGTGCTTGTTCATAGATTGACACTATCAAATCCATAATCTCTTAACACATATGGGGCATTTCACACAAGGCATTTTCTGTGTGATTAGGAATGCTGTAAATTATCCATTTTCATTTCATGAGAAATAGGTTCCTGTAGTACAAAGGTCTGTGCCAATCCCATTCTTTGGAGAAAGAAACATGACATTCTGTTTCTTAGGAGCCATAACTCATTGCTAGTTCTATCACATAAACAACAGACTCATCTTTAGCATGTGGATCTCTACTTATATGGACATATACAAATTGTCTATACTTCAGCTGTGTCAGGATTTAGAATATTATTATTACACATGAAATAGGGGAGGCAATGCACTACTAGAAGAATGAGTTTCACACTCATCAATGATTAACGACCAGTTAATCAGACACTGAATGTGTTTCCTTGTAAAATTAACCAACAAAGACATAGGAAGGTGCAGGGATGTCCCAGGTTTCAACCACGTAGCTCTAGTAATTTAGTCTATTAGCAAGAAGAAAGGAGCTTTACAAATATGGCAGCTGTATTTTACAGTTTTTCTCCTGAGGAAACAAAAGCATGCTGATGCTGCACCCAAAGTCAACCTGAAATTCCTCTTTTATAGTATTAGCTAAATTTCCATGATTTAGGTGAAGGATTAGAACTCTGAGAATCCACTTTTTCCTAGGAATTCTCTGAAATCAATTGAGGCTCGGTCATCAGGAAGAGTCATTATATTAAATTTAGCATTGTAAGAGTGCTTTGGGGTTTCAAATTTCTAATTAGTTAATTCTAAATGTAGTCCCAACACAGTACTGTTTGGAGTGAGGTTTCCTAGACTGTTCTTTTGTCTGCTAAGATGCCCCAAATCATGTTTCAGCAACAGAAACCCAGAGGCATATGACTGCCTCTCTCTTTTGTATACATTCTAATTAATATTATGGCTGTTACTGTTTTTTCTCTTATCTCACTGCTGTTTCTAGTAAATTATTCTTATTTCAACCTGTATCTTCACCTTTTGTGCCCTCTATTCTCCTCCCCAGCCCACTGCAGGGGGAAGAGGGGGGAAGATGGGGGATCGAGAGTGCAGCAGTGTGGTTTGGAGCGTCTCAATGGGTTCATGAAATTGCAGAGTACCATTCCTAAGCCACAACAATTGGGAAAATTTTGCTTTCTTGCCTTGGGTAAACTAATCCTTATTGAATATGAAATGTTAGGATTCCATTGCAAAGGAAATCAATGGCTTTACACACAACTACACCTGTGTGTTGACAGTCTGACTTTTCAAACTTGTAGACATCACCTGAATATTTACACATTCCAGAAGTAATCTTTCAACTGGAGCAGAAAATAGCATGACATAAGAGAAATCCTGGTTTGATTCTCTCTTTGTATTAGGAATTTCAACCTTTCCTGTACCTTTCAAACTCAACTACTATTTTCCTGATCTCATTCTTTCAGGTATATAACCCAGAGCCAATATCTCTAATATACAGACCAAAAAAAAAAAAAAATTGTAAGGAAGATGGAAGCTCTGAAAGGCCTTGATTTTTCATGCAAATGACTAAACGAATGCCAAAATGGAAGAAATGCAATCTTCACAGGCTCACTCTGAAAATGTGTCTTGAGAGAAACACAATGTGCAGCTGTCATTATGGCATCTATTGATTTCTGTAATATCATGTAATTCTTCAAATACTTCAACCAATTTCAATTTTGCTTTAATCTTACAAAATAATTTTTCTAGAAAGGTAATATGAAAATTTCAGGAGTGCTCTTACAAATAAGTGTTCCTTTTCTGATCCCAAGAAGGTCTTAAACTACTTAAAACTGTTCATTAATGGAAAAATCCAACAATATAGTCATAATATCCTCTAATAAAAAGGAGCAGATACTCTAATAATAAAAATTCCAGTAATATGTTCATGTATTATTCTTCTCATTGGCTAATGTTTAGAAACATAGAATGTTTTGGGTTAGAAGGCCATCCAAAAAACATCTAGTACCAGCTCCCTTACCATGGACAAGAACACCTTGTACTCGATCAGGTTGCTCAGAGCCCCATCTTACCTGGCCTTGAATGCTTCCAGGGATGGGAATCCACCTCCTCTCTATGCAACATTTCCAGTAGTTGCACACCCTCTGAGTGTGAAAGAATTTCTTCCTTGCAGGTAATCTAAACTTACACTCTCACAGTTTTAAACCATTGTCTCTTGTCCTGTCACTATCTGCCCATATACCAAGTCTCTCTTCCTCCTTTTTGTGTAAGCCCTCTTGAGGTACTGGAAGGTGCTGTAAGATCTGCTTGGAGCTCTTCTCTGTGCTGTAAGATCTGCTTGGAGCTCTTCTCTGTGCTGTACAGCCCCAGCTGTCTCAGTCTTTCTTCATAAGAGAGGTGTTCCATCCCACTGATCATGTTTGTGCCCTAGCATTTCTGAACAGCAGCAGGTCAGTGTGAACATCAACACTAGACCCCGTTCCTAAAACTCTACTTGTGTCAGGTTTTCGCCTCCAAGGGTATGAAATTAATGGACAGCTGGGACTAACTGTGGTCACATTGGTAAATGTTTACTTGATCAAGCATGCAGGCACCATAAATTTACACATGACCAGGGGCAGACACATATTTTTATTTTTATCATAAATTTATTAAGCCTAGAATATAATGTTTTCAGTACTAAAATGCAAACCTCCAAGTTATATTGTATATAAATATTTACTTGTCTAATTCAAAAAAATGCTATACAGTCAGCTGGAATTTTCCTTCTGTTTTGTTAGCTTAGGAAAAGGTAGAATATAAAATCAAGCCATGGCCCTCACCACCTCTATTTCTGACTGAACTATCCTCCTCTTGGCAAGGCTGCAGCAGGCTGCTTTTCTTTGGCCCAAGCACAAAGTGGATAGATCTAACAGATAAGTTAGATAGAACAGATAGGTTTTGTTGCTTAAAGCCCATGAAGCAGGTACCCATACACCCTTCTCTGTACAAGTGACAACTGCATTGCAGACAAGGTAGTGAATACCTGCACATGACCTTCCTTTCCTCAGTTTCTCCACCATTTGAGTGTATTTGGGATTAGTTACTTCAGTTAAGACCCCGTGGTCCTATCTGGATCCTCAGAAACACTGATGAACACTGGAATTCTGGGCCCGTATTTGGTGTTTTTTTTCAAAAACTATCTTCATTTACACAAAATTATACTTTTCTTTCTCCTGCTGGAAAAACTGTTAGGTCATCTCAACTTAATGGAAGTATAACTTACATTCTGGGATTTATTATTCAATTGAAATGTATGTTTTTTCCTGCAAAATTAAATACTAGTTTTATATCAAAACACTGCATTCAAGCACAGAGTCAGTCTTTACAGCACCAAGATGATACTTTAGCTCTGACACAGGATTCCATTTGGGACAAAATTCCATCAATTGTTTAAATATGCCAGTACTCTAACCTGTTTGAAGGCTCAAAAGAAAATATTTAGCTTATTGTCTTAACTGTATAATTCTGTGCACTAAGACGCTTTGCTTTTCTTATTTTTATCAATCATCCTTTAAAAATAGTATCTTATACTAAAACTAAATCACTACAAAACTGTAAAATTTATTTAGCCACAAAAGTGTTTTGGTTTTTTTTTTTTGTTTGTTTTTGGGGTATTTTTTTGAAAACGCTAGACATTGGAGGCAGTGTCCCTTTAAACAACCCTTTCTGAACAGTGAGTATTGAGATTTTCTTGTCATACAAGAATATTGTAACTCATATTTGGAAACAACTTTTTTTTTATTTTGTTTTAGACTGCATCAAGGCAGATGGACAAGACAAGGAGAGCAACTAAATGAGAAATGTAAATTCTTTCCTTCAAAATTGAAGTATTCTATAATAAACAAAGAGCTAAATTTCTAGTTGCTAAGAGACCTACATCAAAACAACTACCTTTTCCTTCTGAATAAGGACCCAGCATAGATAGTGATTTAACTCTTTGTGGTCACCAGCTTTCCACACCATAACGTTGAAAATGAACAAGGGAATAAAAAAAATACTTGTGTGTAACTACAACAAAGACCATTAATAAAACATTAGGTATGTAACTATTTTATTAGCTAATGGTTAGGATGCTATCAAAGCTGGCTTTTTTTTCCTCAAGAAAAAAATGCAACACGTCAGAGAACATAAAATTACTGTTTCATTTGAGTAATGAGATGAACTGTTTTCAGAATGTGACCTTTTAAAGAAACAAAAAGGAATGTTTGGAGCAATATGTTTAAGTAGTGCCTGTGTTGTACTGACTGACTCTTATAGTGTTGGTGTCTTTGATCCACCATGTAAGAGAATGTGTGGCTGCAGGCCAGCAATAACAACCCCAGAAACCTTTAAAGAGTCAGCAGCTTTTCCTTTTTTTTCCCTCCCCCTCTTTTTATGTCAGGGAAATCAAACATGCAGCTAAAGGGCATCATAAATATATCTGATCACTGTTCAGGGGGTTTCCAAAATGAGCCACTGGAGAGACCATCTTTATTGCAAGGCCAATCCCAGTTTTAATCAAAGCAAATGTGCTTTAAAACCTAGTTGATTAAACTGGAGTAAATGTCAAAATAAAGACCAGAGAACAGTATTTATACAGAAGACATGTCTGTCTCATTTATGCAGTGCCAAGGACACATTTCTGCACTGCTCCAAAAGCGGTCCTATTCATCAGGAAGTTTGTTCTGTGTCCTCTTCTGGACTCTGGGAAATGATGAAGATGAGGCACTGTACTTTTAGTTAGCTTTTTAGCTGCTTTGGTGTTTCCACAGGTACTTTGCATGTCTGTCTCACTCAGCATTCCGTGAGCCTCCCTCCCTCCCTGCCTTAACCACAGGACCATAAACTATAGCTACTTTTCACTTTTTGGGTCTTTAAGCAGTTCTGTCTGTGAAGCTAAGCTTCCTCACCTAGAATCAGCATGTGTCGTGTAAGTTTTCCTCCAACTGACCTTGTCTTGCTGCAGGTCTAGTGGAAGAGAAAAATGCCAACTCTCAGTTTGATTTAACTTCAGCTCTATAGACAACATGCCATCTAGACGATAATTTCTGACACTAGAAGAGGTGAAAATCGACACCTGCTTCCAGACTCTTGCTGACTGCTGAGATGTTTGAGACATTTTGCCAACAGAGAATAGAATATCAAAAGACAGGAGATCTAGATCAGCAGCCTGTGGGAAATTTGATTGTTACTAGTCTGAACCACTTTAGCACGAGTGTTGTACTTTACCCGTAATGAACAAACGGGGTATAAAAATTGTATGCAAAGGAAACTTATCTAATAAGGAAAGTCAAAATATCCCAAGCAATTGAGTAGTAGCTGGTAAAAAGCTGAAAAACAGTAGAGGAGTCAAATATATAGCAGTCCTCCTGACAGAAGTTTTCTCTGTTTTTTCCAGCTGCCTTATGCACCTAAAAGCTTTTAGGAACTATGTGGTTCTCCAGATTCTCCTCCTGAGTACTTTGATTATCACAGAACCCAAGAACAGTTTGGGCTGGGAGGGTCCTCCAAAGATCATCTAATCCAATGTCCCTGCAATGAGCAGGGACATCTTCAACTACATCAGGTTGCTCAGAGCCCCATCCAAGCTGATGGTGAATGTTTTCAGGGATGTGGCATCCACCTCCACCCTGGGTAACCCTTATCATAAAAGAAATTCTTCTAATCTAATTTAAATTGATACTCTCTTTGTTTAAAATCATTACTCCTTGTGCTATTCAGCAGTCTGTGCTAAAATCTGTCCCTTGTCTACTTTGATTAACTTAGAGATAAGGTCTACTCATCACTCTGACCTGTTGGGTGAACCTTCATTGGGAAATACATGACATTGGAGCTCCTCAGCCTTGTCTGAAGCTCCAGTCCCTTGAGAAATATGAATCTATCCACCCATAGGACCATTTCAGTCATAGTAATCACAAAGCTAATGAGTTGTACCTCAGCATGCCCAAGTCTTCAATGTCATTAAATGGATTCCAAAGACCCTCTGTTTTCCACCTTTTTTCTATTACTCATTTGAGACCCTCTTTCATTCCTATTTTGTGACTTTCTTAGGAGATTACATTCAAAAATTTAATGGAAAGTGATTTTGTAATATTTTTTTATGAGATTAACTGCTATGGGGCTGAGTAATCATTCCCTCCAAATACTGTTGCTATGCTTGTGTTCAATAATTTCAGGAAGTCAAAGGACACCAAACCAGTGCAAAGCTTTGTAAAGTTAGTTCAGATAAATGTCGGTAGACTTAGCTCAGTAATTTAAAAATATTTGTTAAGAGAAGGGAGAAGATAGCAGAGAGAGCCCTGAAAGGCCAGCTGCTGAGACAGGTGTACGGCATAACTTTCAAACACCCTAAGTATTTTGATCAGCGAATAAAGGAAAAGCGGCAGAGGTTTGCTTTTGGTTGTAGGCAGTTCTATTTCAAAAGCATTGCAAGAAATATTGAACATGAAAGATTAAGCATGGAATATAGAACTGCAAACATGAGTTAACAAGTCAGAGATACCCAAGATTAATACAATTTTTTCCTTAGCAGCCAGCATGAGACAGCTTATTCTTTTGTTTTGATAATATCACCACATAAACTATCATACAGGTACACATGGAGGTAGTCCAGTTCTTGAAATCAGCTCTCTCACAAGATGACTTCCTGAATTAACCTGTTAATAAACTGGAGGCTATTTAGCATTAAACATGGCCTCTGAGAGACAGCAATGCATATTTGGGAACAATAGTATTAGGATTAACATAATGATCATCAGTCACCATTTGCAGCTGTTTTACACTAGTCTTTGTTTTCTTGGGTGATAATTCTGTGTTCCCCATAAAATACATTTATGTTGTTACCCTAAAAAGACAGATATAACAATTTACTTGTTTAATCTTCAGTTTACATGCACTTTTATGAAGGTAATATTAATCTTCTACTGAAATCACTACCTCAGTGCCATCTAAATGAATTTTTTTGATGCAAAATTATTATGGGAATGGGATCAAAACAAGTCACCAAATCACAAAGGGTGCTGTTCCTGATTATTTAGGCCTCATTGCTTTGTAAGACATTTGCACAGGTTCCAAGTCAGCTTTTCTTTTTAAAGTTCCCAGTACTGAAAGCTATGTCAAAGCAAGATGTTTAGAGGTTTTTCACTTCCTGTGGTGGCTGACTTCCACTTCTGTCTGTCACATCACCATTTGGTGCCTGTCCATTGAATAAAGGGACACTTCTGAAGGTCAGTGTTGGTATCTTCAGACCTAAAATAGCTGACCAGTGTACACAACCTGTTAAATCAGTAGAGGCTGAACTACTTCAAAAATTGTCTCAGGATTTTCCAACAAAATAAATGAGATCAGAACCTTACCCTCCTCATGACAGATGATGGAAGAATTATAGAACAGCCTTGTATCTTCAACCTCCTTTTCTTCTCCCTCAAACCAGACAGATACTGATGGAAAATATTTATTGCAAGAAAATGTCTTCTAGAAAAACAGTAGATACTTAATATTTATTCTGCCCTGAGACAGTCAGGAAATTTATGCATAACTTACAAGTTCTGTCTTTATGAACCTTTCATCTAACTATAACCATGAATGTTAAAAATTTCTGACAGGGTCTGTGTCATCTCTCACATATGTTAACCAGAGGCAGCTAGAGGACAAGAGAAAAAATTGTTAGCATGGGATAAGTGCCTTGGAAAAAAACAAGCATGACAAAAGACTGAGCAAGTCATGGTTCAGAGGTAGCTGTGGACATTAAGTGACGTGAGATTTAACATGTCGTGCCTGCCCTGGGGATTGAGAGCAGAGCTGGATGTGATGCCTTAAGTTTTAGCTTTCATATTTTCCAGATTTTGTACTGCATTAGTACATAACTCTGAACTTCATATAAAGTGTTAGCAAGTTGTCCTCACAATTTAGTTAGACAAATCCTTTTCCAGCCTGAGAACTAAGGACACTGTTGCAGCTTCAGGCCCAAAAAGTGTGAACAACAGTGAATTGAGGAGAGCAATCTGGGAGGATGGGACTTCACAACCTGAAGCTGTAATTGGACAATTAATCCCAATATATAATGGACCAAAACTTACAAAAATGTGAAAACTCGTGACCCATCATCCCTCTTGGGTGTAGCCATGGCCAGGCTCTTGTACTGCCCAAGGTGTATCCTTTGAAGGCCTTTCTAATAAATATCTACTTTAATCATTTAACACTGTCTAGCCTCTGTTCTAGGCAGCGTCTCAAGGCATCAGATGCAACCAACAACATAAAGCAGGAAAACAGAAGAAAAAGTACTTTAGATAGAGCTGTTTAAAATGAGAGTGATCTCTTGGCTCTCTAGGCCAAGGAGTCTAAACTAAAAAGGGAGTGCCCTGGGTATGAAAAGAGAACCTGAAGTTAGGGAGGAGATGAGACCGTGGGGATCAAAAGGATGAAGGATAAAAAAAGGGTGGGAAAGTCAGAGCACTTCTGTAGCTGAGAGGAAATGAAACCAAATGTTTTTATGCGCAAGTGGTTTTTGCTACTTTTGTATGGACCTGTAAATAGCTCTTTTTGCATATGAACAGTGGTAATGGGTTTAAAATGTTGGTTTAGAATGCTTGCCTTCTTTGTTGTGGACTCAGGAAAAAACAATCTTAGTGAGAAGGTAGGAAAATATAGAGAAGATTGGGGATAAGAATTTGTGTCAACAATTTTTTCTGAAAGAAATGGGACTGGAGCATCTTCTATGCCTTCTGGGCAGGAGGGCTTAAATGGAGTGACTACCCCTGCAATGAGCCAAGGAAGCATAACTGGAGTGTTGTCAGGCTCAATAAACCCAGAATCACCAGTCCTAACATAATTTTCTAAAACAAGGAGATGTTCTGAGACTACTGCAGTCCATTGAAGAAAGTATTTTTCTTTTAATAGAACCTCTTGCTTTCCATTCACTTTTGAGGAATTGTCAGCTGAAGCAAATTCCCTTCTGGGACTACTGGGTTGCAATCCTGCCCAGCCATGGGTGGAGAATAAAGGGCAGGATGGACCTTATTTCTAAATAAGCACATTCATGCAAACTGTAAAGGAGTCTGTTCATACAGACCAAAGTCAGTACTGTTTATAATTGAGCTAATGATATATTAACTTTCTTTTATTATAGGCAGAAGCCTAATTGCTTGCTATAAGGTATGAGCTCCAGTACTCCATATGTCAAGTATGCCAAATATTCAGAGGAGTGGCACACAGAAAGCTTTAAAAGATTAGGTTGGGGTTTTGGCTTTATTTTATTTCCAGTTTTTGTTCTGTGTTTTTTAACACAGACTTTGTCACAGTGCTTCAGACACATGACCCATTCAATGGTGTGGTTCAGTGTTAGTCTAATCAAAACATGTTAGTCACATGAATATTTGTGAAACGCACAGATGACAGCTTCACTGTGTGCATCCAGGATGAACTATCTCTTCAAATGAATGACATCAATGTAATCTCTCTGAATTCAGCAAACTATAAGTCATGTCAGCTATGTTTTACCAACTTTACAAGACTGTAGGACCCTAATCAATCTCACAGTCATGTTTTTAATCCAAAATGTTTAACCTTGCCCATTTACAATGTCATGCCTTGAAACCTGCATAGCAAACCAGACTCATTTCCTTTCTTAGAAATTGTCATTAATAATTTTTGTACTTGCTGACTCATAAACAATATGATTGTCAGGGAAGTGCACCTACTTCCTGAAAATTACTTTCTTATAAAGATTATTATTTTGGGTATTATTTTAAACTGATTGAAAGCAACATAAAATATTAGAAAGATGCATTACTCTATAGAGGATAAAGTATTTTTCCTATACATTCACGATTTAGGACAATTTAATCTTCTAGCCACAATAGTTAAATACCTCATCATACTTATACGTTAAAACTGCCTTATGAGATGGATATGTAATCCTGTCAAAAGAATTTGCATATGGCATGTTGACATATTAAGTCCTCCATTATAATTAGATTATTAATTTTAAATTGTGTAATTTTAAAAGATAGAAAAAAACTCGATAAAATACTCCAAATTCAAAATACTAGATTTTACAATGTGAGACATGATCAAACAGAGAATCATGCAAATATATCACATCAATGAAGATATTAAATATATTTTTACACTAATTTCAGGGGCTATACTATTACGGGATTACAGTATAGGCAATATTTTCCAAGACTAAAGAAT
The DNA here is from genome assembly GCF_012460135.2 of Molothrus ater. Lineage (NCBI taxonomy): Eukaryota > Metazoa > Chordata > Aves > Passeriformes > Icteridae > Molothrus > Molothrus ater. The sequence goes on along the minus strand of NC_050478.2, from coordinate 31,810,252 downwards.
ATTCTACTGTATGGTAGGTACTGAAGAGAGGACTAATGAGAAAAAGAGTGATTGTGACAAGCAATTATGTCACCTATGTGAATGGCTTAATTTTCTAAATTAGCCACTTTGATAATTATGACATCTCATTTGTCTTTTAATTCCATGAGCTGTGAAGTTTACCTTTGATTTTTTTTCCAATCAGATAAGAGGCTTTGATAAGCCAAGGGTCTATTATGTGCCTGAAAACCTCACATTTCAGTCTGCTCGTCTGCTTGAACTGGAGAAAATAGCACTCTTCACAAGAGCTCTCCAAACAAGGCTTCCACTCCTTCTATTGGCACTAGCTATTAAAAAAATATTTGCTAAGCAAATTAATAATATAAATAAGACTGCAAGTGGGAATGTTTGTTCTGCTTAAGAGGGAAGGCAAACAAACTGTTTTCAAGCACTTTTTAAACCACTTGAACAACAGGCCATTTGCATACAAGCAATTAGCATGTTAATTACAAATGATTCTTATTCACTCATTAGAACATTTCTGAGATTCACTGACAAATATGGGTCTTTCTTTAATTATCTTGACTCATAGGGGAGTGATAAAGCTTGTATTTAATTAAATTAAAAAGAAAGACTAGTATTTTAAAGAATTAAAAGGGTAGAGTAGTATTTGAAAGAACTAGATTTGATTTGGTATTTAGATACAGTAATTCTTCCAACTTCTGTGTTCATGTGTATGACAAATACCCACAGTGGTCTCTATGTTTTATATAAAATATGGAAAATAAATATTTCATGCACTTTTTCAATATATGTGTAACTCAGCCTTCATTTTCCTTCACAGAATAGGCATATAATTTCTTTGCAGGGACCAGGCTATTAACTGTGAGAGAGAATACAATAGTTAATGACTTACAGAGGAATCTGACAAAATAAAAAGCCATTTAACACGTAAACTCACTTGGTGCCATCTTGTCCCCTCTATTTGGATGTGCTGGTTGCTATTTCAGCCCAGAGGGAACAAGAGTGGACAGATTGTTCTTTTCAAAATAAAAATACCCTGCATTGTCATTATTTCTGTCATGCCTTCATATTGGCATGAAATCAGCAGGAATCAATGAAAAGTAGGCTTTGCTCTCTGATAACAGCCACAACCGGGCAGAATACAGTCCAATTACTTTCATCAGGATGTCAATATTTGTGATATCAAAACACAAGTCATGCAAGCTTTGTAGTGGGCAGAAGCTATGCTACTTGGTTGAAAAGCAGTAGTAGGCATGCATCCTCATGTAAAGTCCTTTTCTGTTTATTTGCTATATAGCAAGGGAGGTTTTTTATTGCTTGTTTTTGCCAAAAGCATTTTCCACTTTTATTCTAAAAACTACACAGATGTAGGAAGGACATTATAAACTCTCTTGGCTGATGCTAGATGATGTGTGTGCAAAAGTTATTGCTGTTCTAAGCCATCTTTTAAATGATATTGAATCCCTCTGCTCTCCAGTGAGCGCCTAGGTGAGACACCAGTTAACAGTGACAATACATTAAATCACAGCTTCATGAAAGCAGCCAATCCACTTGAAAGGTCATGTGTGGTTTTGCAGTATATCCTTTTCATGACAAGTTTTAATGATGATAATGCTTTCAGAAGTGCATTTTAAACAAAGGTCTGGTAATTTTTTTAAAGCCATCTGCACTTTAGTTGGTTTACCGTATTGTACCAAAAACATCTCTGAAATCATAACTTCCTGTGTTCTTGTTAGCTCCCCCTTGAAAACTCAGAAAAATGCTGGGAAACCTCACCTATAAGAATCTCATTTGGCATGAGATAAGCTGATGTCCTCAGTGTACCCAGACCTCCGAAGGTTTTGTGAAAGTTTGCAATGGAAATCCTGAGACAGGCTAGGACACATCTACATGTAACAACAGGTCACTGGGCTCTTTTTCATCCTCCACTTCTGCATTTCTCTTTTGCCATTTCTCATTCTCCTCCTCGGTCTAGATCTTCTGAAGCATCTGAGCACCCCTGAGTTTGTTTTGCAATATGCAACAGCACAAAAAAGGCACAGTCTTGTGTACCAGAGTTAGAGTAGGTGATACCATGAGGTTCCTTCCAAGACAAATGATTCAGTGATTAGGTGATTATTATTCACTTACTTTAAAATCTTGAAACAGAAACATTTTTTTGAAAAGCCTGGAATAGAGAATTTTTTACTGTTATGCACAGTCTTACCATCTGCAGCTCGGCTTTGTAAAAATTGAATATTGAATAACTATAATACAATAAATTTTTCTAAACACTAAAAAAGAAAATAATAGAAAAACTAGTGCTCATAATATTTTTTTTATTTCTACAGAACACTCTTTACCTGCTCCAGGCCTAGACTTTTATAGATGGACATTAAGTAAAGCCATTATACGGAGAAGATTGTATACTAGAAAAAACCTTGGATGCCAGTGCATATAGTTTTATTAAAACCATTTATTAAAACCGAAAACCATAAAGTGAAGTCAACTATTGAAAAAAAAAATAAACACACAAAACTGTCTTCACTAGCCAGGCATTTGAAACATCCTTAAAGTGTGAAAGAAATATTTGAGGTATTTTGCAATGTAACATAGATAGAAAAAGCAATCAAGAATATTTGGACAGAACCTCCACTTTATTTCCCTATAATTCCATTTAAAAATGCAGTAGAAATCTATTTATTTCCTTGTCTGTTCAACTTCTCACTTTGGTCACTGAAATTTTTATCTTATTTTAAAGGCCCTAATTCTTGGTCAGGTAGGAGATTCACAATGGCAGAGTTTTTCAGAGTTTGTCTCCAGTCAAAATGCCCAATATTAGTGTCTAATTTTAACAAGTGCAGACCACAGAAAGAGCCAATAAGTAGAGCCCTTACACATTAATCTATAAAAAATAAACTTATAGATCTGGGGTTTGTGGATTGATTTCCCACAAAAGTAAAAGAGAATTATGGATGCATTTTTGAAACAACCCCAAATCCACTAAAACAGAATAGTCAAATAAAATATCAGTAGGTAGTACAGAAAACAGGTAATTTCAGACATGTAAGGAGTCAATCTTTAGATTTAGAGAAGCAATTGTGTGCTATTTAATACTTGGGAGTTGATTTGCCTGCTGACTTACTCGAGCTTTCAACAGCTGTGCTCTCTCAATTTTTGTGTTTTATTTTCTCACAACTGCTCTACCTTGACTACGAGGAGCCTTGAAAGACAGCTGGGGTGACACATTGAGTCTGATTGATGGCTGCAGGACCCAGATGGTGAACTCTCAAAAATGTTGCTGGCAGATAGTTTTACTGCTGGAACAGTTTGGTTCTTTCTGCGGTTCCCTTAGCTGACGCTTTACTAAATGCTGAGCAGCCACTTCTTGGCTAAGGTCCATCCAAGCTGCATTTGGATCTTGATGGAATGGCTACAACCTCATAAAAGTTCATTGTTTATACTCACTCTCACTCATGGAGAGTCTGCCAGCTCGTAAGCCCTCGTATTCTTAGGAATTCTTCAAAACAGCTGCCATCAATGAGATGTTTTGACTTTACTTTTACTGTAGAGAAAATACTGTCAGAAAATCTTTGTCATGCTGTTTATACATACTGTACATTTTATGTGGAGTTATTTATAGAGCTGTGAGAGTTTTGAAAGACTGGAGCTTTCTTTGTTTAACATGTCTTTCAAACCAAAAGCGTATCACAGGTCAATAAAAAAGTCTCCAAGACAAACATTTTCTTTTCTAGAGTAATCCTTTCTGACTAGTCTTCTAAAAATTCCATTCATACTGTAATACATAAATTCTGGAGGTTTTCAGCATCCTTTTTCTTATGCTTAGCCTTACAGGTTTTAATCTGTCTCAGAGTGATTGTGATTTTGTGTAAATGTGATATCCCTCGCTGGCGGCTTATCAAGCCTTGTTTGTCTACTGAATCACTGCTGACAAAAAAATGCCACTGAATGGTGAAATTCTGACCCATAATATTAAAAATGCTGTGTTTGAAGGAAAATATAAAACATAAGTCTGCAACCCTGAACAACATTTGGCAATACTGAAACTGTCATGGCAAATTTTGCCTAATTTGTGTGTGGGCATGTGCTGTGGGGTTCAGTTTGGTAATTTTTTTCTTCCTTTTGAGTAATCTGTCTACAAGCTACTTATAGCATCAGAAGAAATTGGTGTCTTTTAGTTCTTCTCCTTGATTTCTAGGTAGTGCTGCTGAGTTCCATTCAATATCAAACAAATGCCCCAAGTACCTGACATGCATTTTTAAAAAGGCAATCAGGGATCTCTACATCTCTAATATTACTTAATGGAAAATAGTGACATAAAGAGAAAGGTTTTTAAAAGAACCACTCATTGAGTGACCATAAGGCATGAAAACATGAGAGTGCTAACAAGCAATAAAATAAAATTATATTGAACTATTTACATCTTAGGACCTAATATAAAGCCTACTAAAGGCGATTGGTTTTTCATCTTTGCTGGTTCAGCTGTTGAAAAACAACAGTTTTAGAGACTAATCCCAGGCAAGTAGCCATTAGCCAAGAATATGTAACTTTAATTGATTTATTGTTATGAACATTCTGAAATTAGAATCAATACTTAAAAAACCGGTTGGTTCTGTAACTTTCTTTTATAGGTTAACATCTTTCTTTCAACTGTTTAGGACTAACACTTTCAAGAAATCTCTGCATTATGTTAATGCCAGTTTTTCTTATAATAACAGCCTCAATTCCCCTGCTTTTCTCATCTTTGATAGGTAAGAGAAATTGGACCTTTAAATCTAAGCTAATACAAAATGGGATAATTAAAGACAGGTACTTCAAAGCAGAATGCAGCAGAGGAGGAGAATTCCCCATCTCTGGAGGTGTTTGGGAAGAAAAGAAGAAAAAAATTCTGGCAGGTTTCAACAATTCTGACAGCAGTTCTGAGCTGCTTAGAGAAATCACTGGCTGAAAAGAAAAAAAAATGTAGCAGGTAAGGCAGGCAAAGGGTGTTAACTACAATAAATACAGTTTAACATTTGGTTATAGAAATTTATTACAGGGATATCAAAATATATATTTAGTATAAATATCTATAAATGTACATCCACAGGCATAAATATAAATCTCTCCATATAAACGCAAAGATTTCTTCACTCTCTGTTGTCACCACATTCCCTATCAAATCCACATCTAACAACAGCACTAGCTCCTGTTAGACTATTCAGGATCTGCTTAGACTGAATTTTCTGCTATTCCCTGTGATCTTTTATCTAACCCCCGTACCTGTGTTAATCCATTCATCATTCTCTCTTTACACTGTCATCTCTGTTTTATTGTCACTCTCACCAGCACATTGTTTGCATCCATCCCCCAGTGTTTTTATGCAGTGCCCTGTCACAGCCGGAAAAATATATGGTTTGTTATTCATGCTCTCCATACCTTGTTGAGCTAATCCATATTGCCTTTTTAGGCACCTACATTTCAGTTTCCTTCTATTAATAAATCCTAACATTAGAGTCAATTCAAATAAGGAAAAAATATCCAAACCTTTTTTTTTTTGTGTCTTTTTGCAAAAAACCTAAAAGTTCCTGCAATAAAGCCTGAAGTCATTATCAGTATTTCAAAAGATTAAGCTTGTAATTATTTTTTAAAAAATCTTAGTCTTCTATTAGCAGGATAGGAAATAAAGGTAGCCTGTTTGAAAGGAGGAGAATTAATTGAGCTCTCTGGCCAGAAAATTGAACGCTGCATTGCACGTATCTCACTGCATTTCCTTCAGTTATTACCTCACCTGTGATTTTTACAGTACTGTGCTGTACTGGAGCAAGATGCATTTATAAGGAATTTATACAATTTAACATCACCAGTTTAATTCAAAAATGTCAGACAAGGTCTTCCTGACCATCTGCTGTGGTTGTACATACTTCATCATGCAGGCATTTATTGATTGGTAAGTGCTCATGGGCTGGTTCCTTGAAAATGCAGTGTCTTCTCCACAAGACATAGGTGTGGTGGAATGCCACCTGTGGCAACTGTAGGAACACAAAATGAAATTTGTTAAAAGATAATGAGTGAAGTATTTAGCAAGAAAGGAAGGAAAAAATAAAGGATAAATGAATGACAGAATGAATAACAAAACCCCACTTTGTATTCCAATCTCTTCTTTAATTTTTTGATGTAACTATTCTTTAAATTCAAATTTATTGGCTCAATGAATTGTTAAATATGTAATGTATACTGTTGGACCCATTCAAATCAATGAAAATGTTGTAAGTAAATGTCACAAAAAAAACGAATTCAGCTTACAGATTGGTTTGGGCTTTTTAAATTTTTTTTTGTGGTTTTTTGGGGTTTTTTTTGTTTGTTGTTTCGGTTTGGTTTTGTTTTCTTACAGAGTTTGAAATATTTTGTTTTCACCCTGATCTATTCACTTTTTCTCCTGAAACCTGAAGGCTTTTTTTTCCAGGACAAAAAACCATGATAAAAACCCCAAAATTATCTCCTAGTCCATAGTTTTATTTTAATTTCTTGAGAATTTGTGATCTTATTTATTTTTGTCTTACTGGAACTGATTCACCCAAACAGTGTTGTTGTTTAATAAATCTTATTCTTGAAAGGTGGCATTTACATTACCGGTATTACAAAGGATAATATCCTGATAATTAATACGCAAATTTTAAAAAGCAATCTTGTTGGATTTTGTAAATCATGATCTCACAGTTTAGTTTCATTTTTGCACCCAGGGAAATAAATGCCAGGAAGATAAAAAGGGACTTCTGCTATGCAATAGTCTCCTGAAAGTCTGGGGTCTGATTCAGAGGGAGATGAAAAATAAACCAGGTAATGCCAATATATTAACAATGCTGAAGTGGTTGTCATGTACGTTCTATAAAGCGTATGCCAAAGAAAAATGCTGGCAAGTGCTGTGTTGAAATATCAGCTTAGTTAAAGGATTCATCATGAACCATTTGTCTTTTACCCTTCCCTCACTAGTCCTGCCAGCAATTCTCTGTCTGCCAAAATGAGAAAGGGACAGCTGCCAAAGGGATGGATTTCAAAGTGTGATTTTTTTTTTTTGTTGTTTGTCTCAGTTTTGCTCCCTCTCCCATATTTCAGATTTTTTTCTCCCTACAAAATGCAGCATGTTGGATAATAAGAGTTAAAAAGGAAAGCTGTTAGCTTTGGAAGCTCTGTTTAGGCTGACTTTTCCCTCAGTCTTTACACAGCAAGACCCATAGACATTTCTGACTTCCACTGAAAGAATCTCTGTATCCAAAGAAAATTCAAGCTAGAAAAATATGTAATCAGTAGAAAACACCCACTAAAACTGGTGGGTCAGGTGTACTGACTTTCTGCATACCTCTGTGAATTTGGCTAGCATAGAAGCCTACATGCAATTTATGAAGAAGTTTTCCCTCAGTGTGATGTGTTGAAGGGATGAAGAAAAGTTTTCTCTTCCCAGAAGCACAGGAGAAAGTTGCTGGCTTGGTAGGTAATTGGACCACCTGAGGCTAGAGTGACCCAAAAGGACTAACAATATTAGAAGTGGACCTTTTAGGTAAGGACTCAATTTTCCAGAGATCAATGCAAGATGAGTCTGGAATGAAGGAAATGCTCCTGCATGGCTGCAGCCTGCTGCTTAGGTCCAACAGCTGCTGTGCACCTTCTCTCCCAGTTCCTTCTGCTCCCACACGGTTCCAGCAGCGGTCCCATTTGACATGCCCGTGGCCTGTAGGCTCCCAGCTCCATATCAGGCATTCCTTGTATAAGAAGCCAAACCAGACGGTAGCACCCTTCCCTTCTACAACATCCTTCTGTAAGGAATATTCCTCAGTGCTAACACAAGAACTTGAAGATTGAAAAATTTGTCCAGAAAAATTTTTATATGGGGAGGCCCTGAATCACAGATTTGGTGGCAAGGTAAGATATTTTTCCTCACTAAAATAGTTTAATGTCCTGGGAGATTATGTTTTCACTCTAAAAGTATTTTCACCTCTCCCCACCTAAAAACGTTCTCAAGTAATAATTTTGAGTGCTCAAACTGATGAATGAACCTGTTGGAAACTAAAGAAGTGCTGAGATGTGAAGATGCCTATGACTTGAAGTCAAAGTCTGCTAAAATGCCTGGTTCAAAAGCCCAGCCAATACTCTCAATGGGTGGAAGACTGCAGTGTAAACTCACTTCTTGAATTAGATATTGAGGAATCCATACAGCAGAGGAGCTGTAAGACACAAATGCATAGTAAAACATTGTGTAATGAAAAGTAGTAATTGTATTTCTCATATAAGTACATGTTTTCCTCCTAAGGCTGGCTGTAGAACTATACTTGCTTGGAAATATTTAGTATAAATGGAATATTTGAGTAGGATGGACAACACTACTGATGAATCTCAAAATTGGTCCTCCTCCCATGCAAGCTGGCTTACACAAGGGTCATATAGAAATGCAAATTCCTATGGATGAATGCTGATCTCAATGATAAAGAATAAAAATATTAATTAGTTTTTATACTGCACTCTGGGGACAACATTTAGACTTAATCTTGCAAATAAACTTGCAATGCCTCACTGTTATTGTCACCAAAGTTTGAGCTATGGCTCACAAAGGCATCCATCATACCTTTGCAAGGCACACAGTCCCCAGGCTATTTACTGCTGACACCACCAGCCTTTTGTCCGTTCTGCCGTAAACAAAATGGAAGACCCAGAGTTGCCGGCTGTTCAACAGATAATGGCAGGGTTGCTTTTTTTATAGTTCACCTACCATACTCATGTGCAATTGAATGTGTCTCCCATACACTGCTCTTGCCAATTCTATCTCCAGCAATTATCCTGTCCCAGTACTCCGTTGCAAAGTACCTGCCAGTAATGAGGGATTCACAGGTGGCAGCCACAAAGTGCTGCTTGTCCCTTCTCCTTGTAGGCACCATGTGGTGGTGCTGATGTTGTTCACACAGGAGGTCGTGACACAGGCCAGGGCAACAACTCTGCCTTTGTTTAACCTGATCCAGATGACAGTTGTGCTCTATTTTGTCCTCTATCTTCAAGTGAAGATGAGTTCATCAAACTAATTCATCAAACTACTTTCAAGCTACATGCTGTAGCCCCACATTTCTCTTCACAGAGAAAAGCAAGGCACAATTCTTCCCAAGAATATTCTTATCTCATTTGTTGTGCCTGTGTTTGTGCGAAAGTAGAATGCAATATGGAGATTATTTACCTAAAGTGATGGTGTTTTGTTCCTTGGCCTATCAGGGCCAAGTGTGCATGTGTGTATGTTTCAGGACTGTCGTCTGACAGTCACAAGATTCAGAGCAGTTGTGTGCAGGGTGGAGTGCTTGGCAGATTCAGTTTAGATGTAATGTAATATAGTATAGAAAAATACAGTATATTAAAGTAATTAATTAGCCTTCTGATACGATAGAGTCAGATGCATCATTCTCTCCCCCTCGTCAGGGTTCCCTGCAAATTCGATAACATGTTGATTTTTTCATTTTGCATTTCTCTTATTTTAAAATTCCATTTTGATGTAAGTGGTTTGTGTGCAGAAGTTTTCAGATGATGTTTTAGCCAGGAAGTGAGTATGCTGCTTTTACTGACCACTGAAATTACTCCAGCATCGAGTAGCTCCACTACTGGGTAAAAATCACATGCTCAAAGATGACTGGGATGAAAGGGATAGCAAGAGGCCTCTCAGCCAACCTCCTGCTCAAAGCAGGTCAAGCTTGAACACCTGCTCTGGGCTTTATACAGTTTGGAAATCTCCAAGGATGGGGACTGCAAACCTCCTCTTTATCTGCTGCTGAAGAGTCCTCACCATGAAAGTGCTCTTTATGTAAAGTCCAAATGTCTCTTTTTTCATCTTATTCCCCCTCATCCTCTCAGCACACATGACTGTGAGGAGCATGGCTCTCTTTTCAGTAGCCTCCCCATAGGCACTGGCAGGTCCCCCTGGAGCCACCCCTTCCCTGGCTACACAAGCCCAGCTCCCTCAGCCTCTTCTCACTGGGCAAGGGCTCCAGCCATGCCTGTCTTGGGGGCACCCTACTGAACTTGCTGCAGGTTATTCATGTTTTAGGAGTAGGAGGGGGCTAAATCTGGATGTAGTTTTGTATATGTGGTCAAACATACACAAAATCTAATATATAATATACTGGTTTTTCTCCTGTTCATAGACCCCAGCATGCCATTTACCTTCCTTAATGACATAAGGCACCCTGGCTCATGTTCAGCCAACATCTTATGGGCCTTCTCAGCAGAGCTGCCTCCCCAGCCAGCCAGATCTCAGCCTGGATTAGCACAAGGGATTAGTCCATCTCAGAGGCAGGACTTGGAATTTGCCCTTGCTGAATTTTGTGCAGTTCCTATTCCATTTCTTGCAGGCAAAGCCCTGAGCACCTGCACAACAGCAGCAACCTCAGAGAAAGAGGTGTCTTCTTCTGTGGCCCAGAGCTACAGAAGTACAGTGCTCAGGAAAACAGGGACACCAGTTCATCCTTCCCAATCCCCAAACAAGCTTATTGACCTTGGATCTAGTAGCTCTTACCACAGCTAGGCAGTCTACTTCTAAAGACAAAGGACTACATAATCAAAAGGCATCAAATATTGGATAAACTGCAAGTTAGTAGGCTTTAAAATTCACACTTTTCACCCCAGAAAATGCACATAAGACAATTTTTATGAGTCCATTTTCTCTCTCTTCTGAAGCCTGTACCCACAACTATTTTTTGGTTTGTTTTGTTTGGGGGGATGTTTGTTTGCTTGTTGTTTTTGGGTTTTTTTATCTGGTAGCAAGATACAGAAAACCCCATGAAACAGAAAAAGTCATCAAAGAATACTTTTCCCCTGAAATGTGTGAAATGGCTAGAAATCTGACAATTAGGTAAGTAATAAAATAAGATACACTTTAGTGCCATATTTGTCTTGAGTAAGACAGCCAACATAATGTCTTGCTTTAACACTTTATTCTGAATATTTGCATGATTGTCCTTATTCTTACCCATTGAATTCCACTCAGGGTGGCAAGAGCTTAAACCAGTGACAGCAGGGCACTTTTTAATCAATTCCTTTGGAAAATCACATAGGTCTGTACTGTTCCATACAGAAAACAGAATTAGTATTAGCTGTAATTCAAAGAGACTAATTTTGTGAAGGAGGGGGAGGCTTCTGAACTGTGACAAGTTCTTATGTTAGCTCTCCCAGACTCACCATCTCCTGCACTTATTTAAGGAGGGTAAGTGCTATCACCACGGGGCTTTTCACACCTGCAGAGTCTGACCTGGCATATGCAGAGTTGAAAATGGACGCTCACAGTCCCACCTCAAGAGAGGTTAGTGCCAAACCTCAAAGAATAAAATCAGGCAAAGTGAAACTGCACCAGCCCAGCATTTCTGGTCTCTGCCTGTCCTAGGGGTGAGTTATTACTTCTCATCCATCAGACCCTGTGGAGGTTTGTGGTTCAACTCTTCACATATGCAACTTCACAAGGGCTGTTTGTGTTGGAGTGGCCTCTCCTGAAGAGGTGTAATTCCCATCGGCTTCTTCCTCTTGTTTGGCCAGAGGCTGCTTTTGACCTTTACAGGCTTTGAAATTCGATTCATTTCGTATTACAAAATATCCATTCCTCTGAGCAGTGAATAAATGGTCTTTGAAGTCACCACCTAGGGCTCCCTAAGTGCTTTAGGAAGGAAGTAGAGGTGCCTGCTGACTGCCAGCTCGGTGTTTGCCTGCTTCCCACAGCAGCACCAAGCAGCACAACGGGTGCTGCTCTGTCCTGCTTGAGTGGAGGTGTCTGGAGAGGAACTGCTCTGACCTCATCTGCTTCTCCTATAGACACAAAGCAGTGCACAGCAGGGCTGCTCAAACTGGTGTGATGGGAGTTTGAGGAGAAAGAGGTGGCAAGGCAAAATCGAGACAGGGACAGGGTAATGACATTTCCACAGAGGGAATACTTAAAAATGACTGTCTTTACAGCCTGAAATACAATGTAAGTGCAATGGCTATGAAAATTGCTTATAATCACAGTATGATGAGAGCTGGGAAGCAGTTTCTGCAATAACAGTGTTTTGCTTCCTGGAAAAAAATGATTCATTCAACCCTTATCCTCAGAGACAACTTTTCAGAAAAATCCATCCATATGCCAATATAAAATCTGGTCATAAGAGTTGTGTTGTTGTAACTGTCATTATTTGGTGCATGCAACTTTGGTCCACTGCAACTGACTGACTCTCCACATTTCCCTCTTTTTGCCTTCCCTGGACAGGAAAGCACATTATGTCCAGCTTTTTTACCTCCTTCACAGCACTTGAAAAAATCTTAATAAAAAACTCAGTGATATTAGCTGGCATTTAAGGCTGGCATTTGTACAGGTTCAAGTCAGAGTATGAGTGCTGAGGTCACATCCTAATGGAGGCACAAGAGGCATCAACTTGTTGTCCCACTGAGGCAAAACAGATGAACATCATGCACAAAACTATGTTTTGACATCATAAGTTGAATGGATGTTAGTTTTAAAGCTTTTGGGTTTGCATTTTTAACTTTTTATTATATAGAACTCCCTATGTTGCTCAAAGCCAGCCAAAAATGTTGGCACTGCATGTAGCTTGGAAATTAAAAAAAAATTATTATGCAGAACGCTACACTGTCTTTATTGTACTGCTGCTGAAGAGGCCCAGGCAAACATACAGTAAACTCATTTTAAAGTCTTTCTTATTAAATCTTTGTAAGAAGTACTATAAATTCTTAGGCAGACTTTACTGCAAACACACATATTCACACTGCAGAAACTAATACCACTATTTTTTCAATGTGTTTTCATAAGCTGTATAATATCACACATTAAGGGACTAATTTTTCATTTCAGTCATATTTTTTCAGTTTAAACATCATTCCAAACATTCAAAACAAGTTGATTTCTTTGCATACTTTGCATTTGAAATAACTCAAGCCACCTCAAAATCTCAGTGCTAAAATGTATTTTAAGCTCACAGACTGACTGAATGGGAACCATTCAGTCCAGAATCAATTATGAACCATTGGATAACAATTGAGCACATTCTCCTTTGACATGACACAAGACATTGCCTTTTGCTCATCTGCTAGAAGTATTACAAGAAATTCTGGGACTTGTAGATGTTGTGCACAGGCTGATGTGGGAGAGCTCAGTTCCATACCCACTTCTCTCCATTTACACTCAGGAAATATGGAAAAATTGGAGACAGCAGGCACAAAAAAGATGGAATTCAGCCACACTCACCTGACTATCTCAAAGGCAGGTGCCTGTGACTGAGCTAAATATGTTACATTACGGCTAGAGTCATCAAAAGCAGTGCACACCTCCAAAATATGACTAATCTGGACTATTTTAGGATGTAGTGAATCACCATATATTGATTTATAGTTCCTCTTAGATTCCTATAAACTGAGGCCAGGGTGACTAATTTATATTAATATATCTATCTTTTAAGTGTTTAAAAATTAGGAATACAAAATCTCTTGAAGGTTAAGGCTGTCTTAAATCTGCTGCTGCTGTTTTACTACTGCTGCAAGGTTTAGAATTGGAAATATTCTCTTTTTGTCAACACTTTTTCTGTGGAGAAACCACATTGTGATTCAGAATAAGAAAAAGTAAGATTTTTCCTTAGAAAGATTTTGATAAAGAAAATAAAGTATCCTGGTTACTGTATGTATTACATGACATTTATCTTAGCAGTAATTTTAAGAAAAATCTAATTCAGTACTGATCCATGACATATGCAAATAGTGTTTTATCTTATTTCATTTAAGCTCTTTATGGTTACCACTTGTCCCCCTTCCTCTATGTTTTTAATTTTTTTGGTGGTTTTTGTGTCTGATATTTGGAATAGTCAAAGAAATAATCATTATTATTTACATGATGCCAGTGGTTCACCTGGGATTATCTAAATCAGTATTTAGAAAAAAAACCAAACTCTCTCCTGGATCCAGAACAAAATCACAAGATACAGCAAAGCAGTATTGCCAAATTGGAAGTTCCAGATTCAGGGTAGAATAAGCTCTTTGTCTTACACTTATACTGAGAACCTAAGATAAAATGTCTGAAACATCAAAGGAAGCCAGCTGGAATCACACATGAAATTAACCTGGAAAGATGGACATTGTTGCCAGTCAGTCATATCTTTCCATTGAGAGTGAAGAAGAGAATGAAAAAAGGGGAAAGAATTCCAGATAGAATATCGTATACCAGCATTAGAAAAGAAACAAACTTTCAAAAGAAAATCCACAGGGGAAAAAAAAAGTTTGTTTGGAGAAAGAATCCTGACTGCAAAAACACAGTTTTAATTGTACATTGTTTTAAATGGAAATACAAATTAATCCACCTGTGGGAAGGGAAGGGGGCTTTTCAGTTGTACCAGTGATGCAGTGATGCCCTAAGCCTTTAGTGCTGCTCCTGGAAAAGATTCAGCTCCAGTGTTTATGGAGGCTGCCTGAACATTCACCAGTGTGGCTCCCTGTTATAATACTGGGTGTTACAGCCTCCCCTAGGAAGCCATTCTGTCCCAGCCATGGTTGTTGCAGCATGGCAGCTCCTTTCTGGAGACTCCCTTTTGGCAAGCAGCCACTTTCCATGGTCACATAGTCACCACAGTGCTTGCAAAGGCAGTGACACTCAACACTGCCAATACAGTAACAGTCATGCTGTTTCAAGGTATAGTAAAAAATAGTTATAGATTACCTGAGGGTTTGGAGGTTTTTGGTTTTCTTTAACTTAAGCGAATATTACTTTTGCCTACTTTAGAGATGTAAAGATGTCACTTTCCTGTAAGCCTTGGTTGTCTCATTTTTGGATAATTTCCCTTGCCTCTCTGTAAAGGGAAGGTGTTGATATTTGAGTATGGTTTGTGTCAAGCAACACTTTGCAAGGGCAAACAGAATATTCATGCTGCAAATCAGTTTGTGCACACAATTTACAGGAGACAAATGAAACTGAGTGCTAGAAAATTCGGTTCAATTGCCAAAGGCTCTTTCTTTTGCCACACACAGAAAAGTGTTATTAAATATAACACCTTTAATGCCATGGTGCCTAGAAGTGCTGTAGGAAAGAATCAGTCATTGGGTGTCTACTGCAAGCTACCCGTTTGAAAAGGATTTCTGCCTTTGGATATCAAAAACTTATCCCTGTTCTGACCAGAGCAATGCAAACCCACACACGACAGGAAATATTCCATTAGTAATTAAAACACACATAACATCTTATTTGCATTTTTAAGCCAAAAGAATATTAAAAAAATCCCATTTATTCCAGCACAGTAACTCTCTGTTGTGTGTTCATCAGCATGGAGGGAATAAAAGGAGGTCACAGTGTGAGAGAGCTTTTCTCTAAGTCCTGTATCATGTTAAAAGCTGATACAAACCACAGGGACTTCCAGGCATTGAGAAAAAAAGGAAAAAAAAAAGAAATGTCAAGCAATGGGAGTAAAATTCAGAGTGCAAAGTTTCAAAGTTCCAAATAAAGAAAATTTTAAGAAGTAGAAAATCTTTCCCTATATACATTTCCAAAATACAGGTTCCTTTAAAGAGATGTAAAAATTATTAACATAAAGAGCTGTGCCAACAGAATAGATTGAAACATTGTTCTGTGGAAGAAAAGTTGAATTGTTCTTTTGTGCATGTTTTGATTTCTATCCTTCTTTATTCAAGAAAAGAAAAAATTAAATAAAAAACTTATGCCATATGTCATCTGCAAATTCTCTGATTCCAAAATCTAAAGTTTCACATATATTATAGATGCAAAATTTGAAAAAGACATCTTTCTTCTTAATAAGACAAGCTAGAAGTCTCAGTGCATTTCCTGCTGCATTTTGAGTTATTTGAACCTGTAGTTTAAATTTAGATATTTTTTTCAGGTACTAGATCTATAAGTTTTTAGTGAAATGAATAGAGAGAACAGACCTTGAGGAACAAACCTCAGGAAGAAAAAATAGTGTACATTCAGACCTTGGAAATAACCTGACGAAATAGATATAACTAAAACATATCAAATGCTATGCTTTTTTTCCAGCTACAGTTTTAGAAATTAAGTATCTGTCTGACCTTAATCTCACAAGCCTATGAATAAATTCCAAAATAGATTGAATTTTTTATCCAGATCTCCCCATTAGCTATGTGACCATATTTTACAGAATATCTACTCCTTTGTTACTAGAACTTATCCCTTGCATTTTTAAAAGCACAGAGGAGAAACAACAGGTTGGGAGTGTTCATCACCTGCAGCAGTGACAGCTACAATGAGCACAAATTTCACAAAGGGATTCAAAGTTCATATATTCCTGCACTGTGATCTCACACTGAGAAAAGAGAAAATGTACTCATTGTAGCTGTCACCACTTTTCAGCCTCTTCATGTTGCCTTTTTAATTTATCATTTACAGCAGCATTGGCCTAATAACAGCACTGCTTTTCTCTTGGGCAATTTTATAGTGCTTTTGCAGAATTCTTACTAGCTTCACTTCCTCTGAAACAAGATTTTTATTTATTTAAAATAAGAGAATAAATGTCAGGTTAAGCCCAGCTGAATAGCAAAAAATGGATGAGTGTTAGTTACTTCATCCCAAATTATATGTCTGGATATGATGGAAATGCATCACTTGTAGTAGAAATAGACACATCCTCCACAATTTCAAGGAATGGAACCAAAACAAATAAGAATTTGCCCCCAGAGATGTGGCTGCATTAGCATACTGTTCTCTCAGATAGCCCTATCACCACATCACATATTCTTTCAAAACAATAGTGAAGCAAATATTATACCTATCCTGCTCTGGTTGCCTTAAATCACCACGATAATGCTAGTGTTGGACTTTTAGGAAATCACTGTTTTTCACTGCAGGACATTTGCTTCAGTGAATCACTCAGGGAGGGGGGGAGGTTTTGACATGTATTCTGAAGTAACCTTCAGAGATGAACTTGGAAGCCAGTTAGTTCCATTTAAAATGCTGTCCTGCTGTAAAAACCCAAGTTTTTTAATGGCCACATCTGTTGTTTCAAAGCATTTTCCCTGTGAGGTGTTTGTACATTATCCTCACTACTACATCTAGACCATGAAGTATAGCTCAATGAATAGCTAACTGATGATTACATTTATGAGTAAAGACTACTCATAGCAGACAGCTACTTCCTACAGGTGACAAGCAATCTTTGGCCAGGGCTTCACCTGACTAGTCATTTTGGGATATGATCACAAGGGCTGGAGACTGATGAAATTATCCTGTCCAACATCAAACACAAAGTGGTTGTAAATCAGCTGAGGCTGTGGCAGGAGTAGAACAACTCATTCTTTATGCAGTACTGGCAGCTCTTTCACCTAGTAGCTACATTAAGAATCCTAACAATGTCATTAAGTGACCCCAGGAAGAACTTGGCAAATTTTTGTTATTGACATTTGTATGAATTTAGCATTGATTCAAAGTGGGGCAAAAAGTCCTGTGAAACAAAAAGCTGTGTTATTGTAGAGCAATAAAATGGTTTATTGGTGGGGTTGGAGTGTACTGGGACAACACTTGCAAGATACATACATAAAATATGCCTGTTGTAACTCTGTTTGACCTTGTAGAGCCATCTAGGTGCTTAGCTGACATACTATTATAATATCCCAAAGGCTTGCTCCATAAAAAGAAAATGATAAAAGTCTGACCTCTGCAATATAACCTTTTCTTCCCACAGAATAAATAATTGTTTTTCAAAACAAATCTAAGTCAAAAAGCATGTATCTGCTGCTTCTGACCTGAGACAGACATGGTGTAAAGAAACACATTTTAGGGAAGAATTTGGATGTTGTATTTAGAGAAACTCAAATGAATAAATATATCCATAGTTGCCGATGTGCTTAGGAGCTTATTTCTGTGACTCCTGCTGCTGCTGCTAGACACAATGAGTAAATCTGCCCACAAACAACAAAATTATTTTAAAAATATACTCTATATAACTACAGGGGAAATAAAAATTATCTTGTAGACATAAAATCTTCATTAGAGAAATCTATTTTCAGAGAAAAAAACCCACAAAACACAAACCACCAGACCCACCAACAAGACTATCCAGAGCAGGCAGAAATTCAGTAAGGCTTGTTGTTTTGGTCTTTGCAAGTACACACCTGCTGCACAAGAACACTGGAGCAGATTTGAAGGAAAAGAAAAATGCATATTGTGATCAGATGCTTTGTTTGGGAATGAGGATGGAAATTGTGTTAGTACATTTGTGTATCCTTTATCTCCTTTATCTAATTCCCCAGCCTGCTTTCCCCTTCCCTCTCCAACAGTGTTTTGTCCATCTATTAACAACCAGGCTTCCAAGTAATAAATGTTTCAGCTCTGTTATGTTTTGTCACTGCATGCCACGGAATGCCCTGTTGGAATCATTTGTAGAGCATTTGGGATACTAGATGCTCAACACAGGTTGCACAAATTTCTAATAAGGTGATTGTGAATTCAGTTTAGTAATGCAGACCTGTTTGCATAGCAGGGAGTGGGGGTAACATCTGACTCCTTAGGAACTTTCATTTTGATGAGTGGCCTTGTTTCAATATCATACTGAGCTGGGTATAGAATGATTGCTCTATATTTCTGCAGCACATAATATGTGTATAGCACACCCAACTCACATCTTTTAGAAAAAGCTCCATTTCATAACATGCTTCCCAAAGCTCTTTCTTCTCTAATATCCTCTTGCCTCAAGTCACATAATAGAAAACCTGTCTCCCCTGCCCTGCTAGAGAAAAATCCTCTCCTTACCAAGGCTTTCCCAAACTTCTCTAAAGAATAAAAATACTGAAGAGGGGAAACAGATTCCCTTGAGGGGAAGACATCAAGCGAAAGAAATAAACTGAAGGAACAGCAGTCCTCCAATAAGCCAAAGAAATGTATTTTCCAAGTGCTTTCTTGGATGGCTATTTCTGTGCTCTCTCTCTCTCAACAGTACTCCTTTAGCACTTACATTTTAATTGCCCTGCACTTCGTTTGTGCAAGGTATGTGCTGGCTGGCTGCCAGCGTTGGCTGAGATTCATCTTGTCACCACACTGTCTAACAGCAAGTACAGAACAATATCCCAATTAGATCCCTAAATGCTGGAAACATGAGACACCTCTGCTATGTTGCTCTAGAAGCCAGAGGCAGGAAGTTTTGAGAAATAGATTAACAGTGTATATTCATTCTGCTCTCTTGCACCATAACAGTAAAAGCTGCAAAAAATATTTTTTCATTATAAATCATGGTAGTGATTCTGCATTAGGGCTTCCAGTGTGGATTAGAGGGGACTGAGTTTAGTGCCCTCCTATGTAGGTCTGGGTCATTAGGAGATTTATCATTTCATCTTTCATAAGATCACATGTAAAAATTCCAGTCCTATCATCATTTTTCCTGAAGATTCCTTGTTACAATTTTTAACAAAGGGATGTTTTTACCTCTCACTATAAAAATTCTATCTGCAAGCCTTGTGGACTATTTCAAAAGAGAAATGTTTAAAGATTTGTTCCAATAAGTTATTGCTGAAGTGGAAAGAGAACTGGGGAACCCTTCACAGCAAAATATAAGAAATTTAGAACACTGGGTATTGTGAGAAATTTGACTTGGAAAATTTCCTTCTCTCTTTTTTTTTTTAAATGCTGCTATAGGAAAATTTCCTTCTCTCTCTTTTTGTTTTTTATGCTGCTATAGGAAATGACTAAACAATTACGTTAAGCTTTCCAGAGTAGGTTCTGATCTTCACTGGTGCATTTTATCTGTTCCAGTCACCTTTCCTTTCATTTTTAAGGAAAAATAAAACTTAAAATTGGAAAATAATTTACGTATCTCACATTTTGGATGCTAAAACTCACATCTCCATCTTTACTCTCCCATTAAAAATTCACTGACCTAAACACCTTTGTAAGCCTCCTTGAAAAACAAAGTGAATTGGATATTCTGCATCCTTCCCAACTTGCTCACACTGTCTCAGGAATAGACAATGAAGGGACAACAATAATTTAGCTGTTGGGTCCTACAGGTTCCCAGGAGAATTTGGTGCTTGTGACTAGCAAAAGGCAAAGTCATTTTCTAATTTGGGATGCTATGGATGCACAAAGGAAAAGGGCTGAAGCCCCATGGACTTCCTTGCACTTGCTACTCAGTGTTCCACTTCCCATGTACATCAAGTTGTTTTGCTGCAGAGGATTCATGTATGAGTCCCAGATGCCCAAAGGGCAAACAGTGTTCTAGTTCACAACTAATTTTTAAATCTTTCACATGAGCCCCTGAATCTCCTGGACTACATTCTCACCTTGCTTTACTTGTGGAAATCTTGCAGATGTTTTAAGCACTCATGTCACGAGGGGGAATAAGGACCACAAAATCCTGCACATGTGGAGGAGGCTGAGCAAAACTGATCCAACACAGTCGTACTGGGATGATATATGAGGCATCTTTCCTTTGAGCAAATTTCTGTGGCTGTGGTAGAAAAGAGGCCAAGGAATTTCTTTAACTTGGCAGACTCTTATCAACTTGATAGTATTGAACCCTAAACCACAGACATGCTTACTTCTGTCTCTTCTCTCTGCCAAAATTATTTACAAAGTGAGTGCACACAGACTCAGAGGATAAAATGGAAAGGGAAGGTGAAAGTTTTATCCTAGACTAAGACCAGGAAGCTGCTTTTAGCAGAGGGCCTGCCTACAGAAATGGAGGAAGGACAGAAGCCCTCTGCCATCTCATCCTTGTTCCACACAACAAGAGCATGGAATATTTGCTCTGCACAAAGTACCTTTTTACTCCTTTCCCTGTGTGAGCTCCACAGACGGTGGTGGAGCAGCTGAGGCTGCTTACTCTGCCAATACAAGGAGTCCCTGCCTCTTATTTACCTTCTCTGTTCCTTTCCACGCTTCTGCTGCTGGTCTGTGTCCAACAGAGAGCAAGCAAAAAGGTCTCTCCATTTCAGTGCAGATGGTTTCGGTTTGATATCAAAGTGTGATCCACATTTTGATGAATACATCCAAAATCCATCCAGTGTGTCCCTGCTCCACTGTCAGTGACACCCACACCGGGGTTTCTGTAAGGCCCTGCTAAACTGGTTTCATGCAATTGCTTTGCAATTCCCATAATTCCTGTGACTCTCAAAGTCCTATAATCACAGACACTTCTTTCTCCTCATTAATAAAATCCCCAATGCTGCTGCATCCAACTTTCAGACAGTGGAAAAAAATTTGCCTTAAGGGAAGATTTCATTGTAGCATTTATAAGAAAAAGACACTTAAAATCAGCATGAATATTAAAATGAAAGGTTATATGGTATATATCTTAAATTTTGATAATAGGTAAAAGTGCATGATATCATAGAAAATTCACCCACATTAATCTCTGGTTGAGCTCCAGATAATGACTGGGTATGCACAGTCTGTCTATGTGGGCCCCCTAATCTTTAAGGAGATTCAATTGGTTATAATTAAAGGTTTCAACCAAAATACTAAAAGAAAGATACAAACTGTCTTTTCCCAAAAGACCTAGACTGCAGAGTGTAAACCACTGCTTATTTTACTGCTTAGTGAAGAAATTAAGAGATTTACGATCAATTCAAGCCTTAACAACTTAAAAATTTGTGATTTGCCCTGTAGCCTTTTTTTTCCCTGGTTTATAGGCATAAAATTATATTCTAATATACTATGTGCAATATTGAGCATACTAATGGCTTAAAAATATTAATAGCCATTTAGAGGATCTTTCTTTGCATGTAGGTTAAGCTATTTAGTTGAGTTTACAGTAAAGTTGAAATGTGAGTTACTAAGCTGAGACGTTCATTTAATGTGGTAGCCATAAATTATTGTTCATATCTGTACCTGTCATGATTCCAAGGAATAAAATCTTCCAGTTAGCTGAAAATTACGTCAGCCAAATAAAAACACTAGTAATGGTCTTATACCTAAAAAAGGTGATTTTAAGAACTTTTCTTAAGTACAACTCAATTTTTAATAGAATTCTGAAGATATTTACTGTGCATGGTGAAAGTAAACAGTGAAGTCAAGATGAAACGAAAAATAAGACATTCTTGTGGTATCTTAATATTTTTGTTAGATTCTTGTAATATCTTAATACTTCTTTTCTTTTACTGAATTTGTATCTTTACAAGATACAAATCTTAAAAGATACAGATCTTTACAAGTTTCCTTATTCACTTTGAGTGAATACATTTCTTTGTGAAAGACTTATGCAAGCAACAAGAAAAATTATCTAAACTTATAGTATATGGAGAAGAGTTTGAAAGATTAAAAAAATTAATAAAGTTTAATCCATGAAGATCCAGAATCTGCACTTGTGTTGCAGCCTGTTAAAATAAAACTTTCACACAGGATTATAACTGATCACACAGAGCAAACAAGTAATTTTCTTACAAACAAGGTTTACAGGTACCTGATGTAAAATATATTTACAGCTAAAACTTATTTGAAACTTGTAGCATCTCTGTACTAGCTACAACAGATAGAAAGATTTCTTCTGATTGGCTTTTAAATATTATTCCTGTCAGCAATCTGAATTGTTCACTTCAAACTTTTCCTCTTTTTCCTCCTCATAAGTTATAGAAGTTATATATAAGAATCACAGACTCAATTAGGTTGGAAAAGACTTCTGAGATTTTTGAGTCCAACCTTTGATCATCAAGTTGATCCTTTAAATTAGGTAATAATAGCATATAAATATTATATAGCAACAAATTATATAGTTTATTAAATAAATAATTATTTTATATAATATATTAATAATAAATTAATTAAATACACAGTATTAACCTAATAAACTGTGCATTACAATCAGATCTTGTATTTGCTTGTGATAAGGTTATTGAAGAACAATTTTGATAGTTACTAGCCATTTGGCAAATTACTTCAGTAACTAGTATTTTAGTCATAAGAAAGTAAGAAAAATTTTAGAAGTGTGGATTACTTAGTTATGTATGACATTCTTGAGTAAAAGAAAGAGCTTTACTTTGCAGCAGCACACAGATTCTGGCAATGAGACTTGTGCTCCACAAGGATGGCACCTCATTCCCTGGGGTGTAGAACTCTCAGTCCAGTTTTAGGAAGGGGAGATCATGGTTTGGTGACTCACTACATCGAGGTCTACCCAGCAGTGACATGAACTTACATAGCTGATCTTGTCTTACACAGCCCCACCCTTGTCTCTGTTGATGAGGAGCAGCTGAAGTTCACAAATGAATGGCTGTAAGTTCACTATTTCATTTATTTTAAAAGGACGATGTAGACCCTGCATTTCACTTTTTTACCTAGCTCAGGGCAAGTAAAATGCTTCTGGCTTATGTCCAAAAGGTAAACATATCAGAGAGATGAGGAATCAAATAAAACTCTTGCACTGTGATAAAATCCTGAATGAATAAAGCAGTAATAACCAAGGCTTTCAAAAGGAACACAATCTGGGTATCTTAGTGTGTGCCCCAGTAGACACTACACAAAGGAAATATATATAGCACAGAGGAAATATATATCAGTCTCTTCAGCTGTCACATGGTTCTAAACGTTTTGCTGTTGTATTATAAAAATTTCACCTATACACTCTTCTCTAGTTTCCCACATACCTGACTGCTCTGAGCATAATTCTGCCCTAGGTGAAGGCTCCATTACCTAAACAAATCCCACATCAACTGCCTGGAGTGTGAGTGGATCATTCCTGAGGACCTTATAGAAACCTGGGTGGTGATATTCACTGAGATATGTGAGATGATATTGCTCCTTCCTATCTCCATTAATCTCAACTTGCAAAAAAGGTCACACTTCTGCCCTCCTCCTTATTGCTCTTCCCTCCTCTTCCTTCTTACTTAAAGAAAAAAATGTAACTTCACTTTATTAATAAACTTAGAAAGGTTCTTGGAGAATTTCAGTTGGGCTTAATGCAGCTCAAGTAGAGCTCCCGCACTTCTCTAGGGTAATACAGATTTTGCCTCCTTCCTGCACATATCAAGTGATTGAGTTGTGTGTATCCATAGATACAGACAACTCAATCACTTGATATGTGCAGGAAGGAAGCAAAATCTGTATTATCCTGCATGCCATGGCAGGATTATGGTCCTGTCCCTCTCCTATCTCCATAATGAAAACCTGAAAACAGTTTATTCTTATGCAGAGGGTGGAGAAAGAGGAAAGAAAGAAGTACAGTGCAGGAGCGAGGGAGGAGGCGAGGAAAGGCAGTAAAAGTAGTGCTAGTCTTTGCACCTGTGGTCTTTAAGTTAACTCTGTTCTCATGATTCCTGAAAGCTTACATTCTGCAAAGGTTTTAATTTTATTTTTGATAACAGTGCCCAGAACAGCAAACACAGTGAGTGAGAGAAAAAAATCAGTTGTGTACGATAATAAATGGATTTCTGCCAATGACAGGTCATGATACAAAAAAAAATTCTGTGATGACCCTCTTTCCTCTGCTCTCATTTATCTCTTACTGGTGACCACTGATAGATTTCTGCTGTATGATTTATTGCAGAAAAACACCACCTAGAAATGGGCTTTTGATAAAATTGTTCAAGGATTCCTGGACAATAAATCCTAATCTTTACATGCATGCTGCAAGATGTTTCACCTTTCTTATGCTATAAATAATATATGCCAAATGTGATAATAAATCCATACATCTAAGCTCTATCTGTGTGGTTTAAGAAACAAAATTACAATATGTAAGCCTGATATTAATAGGAGCTATATAATGCCAGGAATATTGATGGCAATATTTGTTTATTTGTGATCCAAATTTCCAGTGTTGTGTTGTACTGAAATTTCATTGCTTTTATCAGCCTGGATGGTTATCTTCTGTAAGGAAATCTGTGATAAACACAACAGGCACTAGCTGGCTTGAATCAACAAAGATGCTTCTGTAGGTCTGCCAAGAACCTCAGCTGAAATTTTCAAATATAGTCTATGCAAAGATCTCTCTTCATAATTAATCATCTACAGTAGGAAGTGTCTAATAGCATCTGTCACCTCCCTGTGACCCTACAACTGTTACAGTGGGGTGAAATGGGCACAAGCCCAGCATTTAAAGCTCTTTACAAACTACAGGCTCAAGGTCAGGATCTGGCTTAATTTTACTCCACAGTGGGAATGAAGGATAGCTTCTGTCTAGAGCATGTGTGCTGTGGTATTTGGTTTAAGCCTAAAGACTCACTTTAGTTATTGAATGCTATACAAGCTATAAAATTTCACAAGCATCTTTCCCAGACAAAGCTAGCAACCCTTACCTAGGATATGAACACAGGCAAATATACTCTGCAATCAGAGCTGATCCTTTGGGATTTGGGAAGGAAGAAATTACATCAGAAAAATAAGAATAATGATGATTGTAAGAGACAAGGCCAAAAATGGTAAGAAAAGAGTGAATGACAGAAAAAAGCCCCTCAATGAAACTTACTTCTCTTAGTTTTTGTTTCTGTAGAGACAAAACCTTTTTTGCTGTTTTTAGAAGAAGTATGCAGCCAATTTTGACAGATTTTTTTAAATTTTAGCATTGCAATACTTGGCTTCTTTTTTATATATTTCTTGCCTAAGGGAAATAAAATATCTGGCATGCACCTGTGCAAAAGAGAGAATGTTACTGCAGTAATTTCCACACTCATAGAGGATTTTCTGTTAACATCCATGAAAGAGGAATCTATTCTAAGCAGAAAAAGCACAGTGTTAAATTGGTCACTGAAACTTAAGGAATGGTAATAACAAAATACTGAAGGAAAAAAGAGTGGGGAAATATACAACAAAAAAAAATCCTTTAATTGGAAGGGGCCAAGCCCACATAAACAGTGTGTTTGATTTCAGCTGTGTCCTCTGATCTATACTGAAGGTCAAAGAAGGAAATGCCACAGAAGTTATGATTATGTGAAATGAAGTGAGAAACAATGATTTGGCGTAATAAATACCTCCTGCAACTAGAGAATGTTCTGCTCACTGAAATTGTCTCCCAGGTGTCTGCCTGTCTCCCGGACACATGGATAATCCCAGGCTAAAATGACAGTGAGGCATGTTGTTTTCAAAAATACATGGGTAATATTGGTATATATGAAAGAAAACTCACTTCGTGGTTCTAAAATATAGCAGAAACATCTCCCTTCTTTTTTGCATGAGTCAAAACATCATCTCCACCTTCAATTCTAGGATTTTTCAGCCAGCCATAAAAACTTTGTGATTTTTCTGATAAATTCCTCTGTCCTCTCAGATGCAAGACAGACTAAACTACTCCTGTACTTGAACCATATCCTAAAGGGCACTTATTTCTCTACAGGCAACAACTCTGACAATTCTGAGAGGAAAATCTTCTGACAAAGCATAAGAGGCCATCAACGCTTTGCTGTCATGCTACTGCACTTGCAGTTTATGAAACTATTGAGCTCAATTTATTGTTTTTACAAATGGACCACAGATTCATTCCGGGTTCAAATCTGTTTCTCAGATCAGGCATTCTCTCTTCCCCTATGCCAGTAAGAACAGCACGTCCTTCACCAGTGTCCCCCAGCTTACCCAATTCACTTCTCTGCAGCAACCGTGGCCCAAAATATCTGTATGTTTCCAGGACCATTAGCAGATCCCATACCCATCCTGAAGGTATAAGGTCCACTTCACCCTCCCCAGGGAGTTGAGCTCACCTGGATGTATTTTTAATCTCCATGGATAATAGGGATCCATTTACTCATGGATGGTACAGACAGTTTTGAACCTGCTCATAGTAATGCTGGTGACCTTCCAAGAACATTAGATTACTGTAGTCACTTTATTCTCCTTTGGCCACTTGTCTTATTTATGTAGAAAAGCTTTTTCAACATTCTTTAAAAATATATAGATTGAAAATATTTAGAAACCAAATTAACCCAAAAGTTAGGCTGAAGCAAAACTGTGAACCGAACTCAAAGATTCATGGGAAATTTCTGTTTGTTTCTTTTTTAAATATTTTCTTTTTTTTTTGTCTGAAAAGTTGTGGGGTTTTATTGTTTCTTTTTTTAGAAAATAAAAAATAACCTGATATATATCTACTACTGTGTATGTTTTTAACAAATTGTATAACATACCATATATTATTATTAATTCTTGTAGCAGAAACTTCATTAGATTTTCAGCCAGATAACATGACAAATTTATCAAAGAATGCAGTTTAAAACTTGAATACTAAATATATCAATAGAAAATTTATCCAAGGATTTCTTTCTGTTTCAGTGATCAATTCCATTGACAGTTGCTAATAAATTGTACACCCCCACAGACATAAGCTCATCATAAGTATATACTACCCTATATGACCATAGTAATTTTTTTATTAAAATACACTGTAATTAATTTAATCAATAATTAAAACTGGAAAACATGTCTTTCTTTCTCTTTATGAGATTAGGCCACTACAAAATTTTATTTAAGATAATTTTGACTGAAAAGGAGACAGTACCTTTCAAAGACAGTGGAATTAAACAG
Source organism: Molothrus ater (assembly GCF_012460135.2). Classification (NCBI taxonomy): domain Eukaryota; kingdom Metazoa; phylum Chordata; class Aves; order Passeriformes; family Icteridae; genus Molothrus; species Molothrus ater. The sequence continues at coordinate 31,782,819 of NC_050478.2, read as the reverse complement.
ATTCAACTATTTGAAAAATGAATTTGTTCTCCATTCTACAGGCAAGAGAAAAGTGATGCAGGACAGCAAATAAAAGTAAAGAGCAGAGGGAAAAAAACCTCTCCTCTGAATGTCTGGTTCAAACCCTGGCTCAGGTACATATGAGATAATTTATGGGAGCATAATGATCTGCACCAGGAATCTCAGGCTCACCCTGCCACATGACTGAGCTAGTTTCTATAAAGGACCTAGAAAGCTGGCGCCACAGCAAACGAAGAAAATGAGTTTAATCACTTTACAAGCTTTCTGCTTGTGATCTTTCTGGCTATATCTGAATGAAATGTAGGAAGAAAATAGTCACAAAAAGGTATGCTGGATGCCTCAGTAGTTGATGATTGTTGAGACGTGGGAGGAAGGAGGGGAATTAGGATACCTAAGGGGATGTCAGGCAAGTGAAAACAAGGATGTTTTACAAGCAGCACACTGGAAGTCTGGGGTTTGCAATGAGAAGGATGTGAAAGCAGCTAGCTAGATGTCTGTCCCCTAGAAGGGGTTAAGGGCCTGATAAATGGATAAGTAGTAGAGCTTGTAGCATCCAAAGCAAGGTATTCACAGGACAGAACAGATCTACCTGGCTGCAGAAACAGTAGTTCTAAATTTTGTTCTTCCCCAACCACACAGGAACTGTACCTATGGATCTAAAAGCAGCAATGTTTGAAAACACATCCAGCAAGATCTGCTTCAGTGTTACATAGCAACACTGAAGCTTTGTGCTCTAAAACAACTTTACAGGTATAACCATGCTATGATTCACATCAGGTCAGGGTGAATCAGAAGGGTGAGAAATCTTAGAGTTAGTAGGGAGTTACAAAGACAAAGAATATTATTTTGAAAAGGAATTCAAGATACTAATTTGGAACCTTTTTTTATGATTTTGAAAAAAAGCCATTACTACAGAAAAGTATTTGAAGTGGACATAAACAGAAAAAGAATTACACTTTGTTTTTTTGTTGTCCTACAGAGCTTAAAATTTAGAAAACAAAACTTTTATAATAACCAACGTGTGTGTACCTTAATGAGTGGATACATTACATCAATCTGATTTTATTTTTTAACTTTTTGACACTGCATTCTTTGGCCTGTTATGACAAACTTGTGCTCTCAGAAGGTAACTCATGTTAGGGCATTCAGAATCCAGAAATGGCTTTCCAAAAGCTTGCAAACTGGAAGATCCCTCATCACTTAACATGTCTGAGAAAGTTGTATCAGATTCAAGGCCAGTAATGACTGACAAAAAGTAAGGTTTCATTCTTCCTAAATGATTGGAAAGGTTACCTTCCCCTTTTTTGCTGTTCATTGCAACTTTTTTCAAATGACCAGAGTATTTTGTTGAAGCAAATACTAGAAAAATATTTTATATAAAAATAAATAAATATACAAAAGGACAGAAAGGCTGCTCAAGTGCAACTCCTACTTTGTCACAAGGTTAAGGCACTAACATAGATTTTTCATCAACAACCACAGAAGATCAGAATACTTGGATTGCTGCATTGTTTCTGACACTGCAGCCTACACTGCATTGCATTGGCATTTAAAGACACACTCAGACAGAGAGGAAACAGAGAGGCAGAACTAGATGTCTTAAAAAGGCTTTCTGACATCTTTTGTGGTGGAACTATCTCTGTGGATAGCAGTGTCATTAAGAACATCTAGTGCTACTGGCTATATTCACAAAAGCATTCACACTGAAGTCAACAGGCTGAATTTATGGCTGGGATAACTCCATGATAGTCAGCACAAATAGAAACTAAAATACTGAGTAAATACCTCAGAGCCAACACCTAGATTTCTAGGTATGGTGTGGAGAAAAATCCAACATTTGCCAGTGATTTTATTGAGACTTTGGACGTCACTTCGTTCATGTGTTTCTGCAGTTGTGTATATAAATCTGCCATACATATCATTCAGCACAGCTTCTGAGGATCATTTGTGTCCAATATGCTGCTAGGCCAGGCATCCTATCCCACTTGGAACACAATGCTCTGGGAGACTCAGGCATCCTTGGGAGCTCAGCCAAGGGCTTCTTTTCCTAAGAGCTCCACAAGGTGAGGCAGTTTGTTGCCAAAGAAAAGGTGTCTGTCCTCAGGGGCCTGCAGTGGCCTTGGCCTGAACATTCAAGCACTCATGGGGTCACTTCCCTCTAGCACAGGCCCTTTCACAGCACCTGACTCTCAAACTCACTTGGCATTTGATTATTTCAAAACCTGGTGCACAAGGTCATGCCAGGTTCAGATTTCTGTCATCAGCTTTCAAATCAATTAACAACGTTTGTCTTCTGGACTCAATGATTAAAAAACTGTTTAAAAAGTGCCCTGAGGGAGTGGTGTAAACAGTGAGGGAGAGCAATCCAGAAGTGAGAAGGTGAGCCAAACCCTGAGTAGACAGTGGCTCTCTCATTGCTCTTTGATGCCCTGGAGATTTAAGTAGGTCTTACCCTATTTTTTTTTCCAAGTATTTTATCACCAGAACTCCACTGAGTTGCTGTCAACATACATACATGCACAAAGCTGCAAATCTTAGAAACTCAAGTGTACTGAAATGTATTTGGATTTTAAACATTTTTGGAATGCAACATGAACACATTTGAAAAAAATTTAATGTAATTTTCATTGTTGAAAAGAGAAAATTGGATAAGTAACAGTGAATTTTTATTGTTGTAATTTGAAAGTTTTTTATGGGATATTATTATGAATGTCTGACCAGTCTTGAACATATACTTTAGATTTCCCACTTACATAAGAAAAATGTAAAAATAAGTCACAAGGAATATCACTTTATGTACTTGCCAGGATTGAGAAAGATTGATTACCATTGTCTCAAATATATAATCCAAAGGTTGAAAAGGAAGAAAGGCAAAGGCAAAGGGAAAGGGAAAGGGAAAGGGAAGGGAAGGGAAAGGGAAGGGAAGGGAAGGGAAGGGAAGGGAAGGGAAGGGAAGGGAAGGGAAGGGAAGGGAAGGGAAGGGAAGGGAAGGGAAGGGAAGGGAAGGGAAGGGAAGGGAAGGGAAGGGAAGGGAAGGGAAGGGAAGGGAAGGGAAGGGAAGGGAAGGGAAGGGAAGGGAAGGGAAGGGAAGGGAAGGGAAGGGAAGGGAAGGGAAGGGAAGGGAAGGGAAGGGAAGGGAAGGGAAGGGAAGGGAAGGGAAGGGAAGGGAAGGGAAGGGAAGGGAAGGGAAGAAAAAGAAAAGAAAAGAAAAGAAAAGAAAAGAAAAGAAAAGAAAAGAAAAGAAAAGAAAAGAAAAGAAAAGAAAAGAAAAGAAAAGAAAAGAAAAGAAAAGAAAGAAAGAAGAATTTCTTCTGTGCTCAGGCTATACAGAAGGGAGGTAGAAGGGAGTTTACCTCTGGTACCTTAATAGCTTCCTATAGCTCCATCCCTTTTAATGTTGCCTCTTTTCTCAATAGCCCTGCAGTTTCTCACTTCCTTCTTCTCCACATCTCTCTTCCAGTTTTATGCCGTTTATGACAGATGTGCAGAGCTGACCAAATCAGAATCCCTATCATCCTCTGTCACCCCTTTTTCATCACGCTTGTGAGTGTGTCCTGTTAAACCCAGATGCTAAGTCTCAACTCGCTGCTCTTACACATCCCTCCCTCTCCTGAACTACATGGGAAGTCCTCTTTTCAATCTCTGAATTACATCCTGAAAATGGTAAAGGTTTTCCCTTTTCTGAAAGATCACCTAACAAATTCATGGAGCAAAAGCCCATTCTGTGCCATGGAAGCACTTGTGATAGGCAGTCCCTCTCACCAGATGCTGAGGGGATATCCTGTGGAGGTCTCATTGTGGGATTGCCTCGTACAGCTCCACGGACAGCAGCCCTCAGCTGATGCTGGAGTCAAGGTGAGGCAAGGTGGGTTACCTTTGGTGTCATCTGGTACAGACATTTCGTGCTCTGACTTCACATCTGCTGTCATGTGGGAAAATGGCAAACTGCCTTTCAAAACTCAGGCATGTCAACATCTTCCTTTTGCTGTCAGAAAAACATGGGGAAAGAAAGAAGACGTAGCAATCCACTATGTGGCATGTATAAAATATCTTGCTAAAGGTCTGGCTCTTGCTGTCAGCATCTGATTTAAGAATAAAGATTTTTGTCTGTTCAAGGTTGGCAGTGATGTTAAGATTCTGCCTGATAGCAATCTGATAGGTCCTCAGTCCATCCTTGAGGTGTGTATTTGTATACAGCTCTATATGCAGTGTTGCAAGAAAATCTGTGGAAAAAAAATCATATTTGTGCAGGATACTAGCAAATGACTTAAACAGAAGGTACAATTTTTTAATATAATACCATTATGCTATAAGCTTTGCTGTGAAAATTAGGATTTGTACCATTTTTTCAGACCACAACTGACTTTTTCACCTCTGATCTGTAGTGTAGCTCAGTGATTCAGTCTAAGTACACAAGAAAGGTAACTAAAAATACAGCACGGCTTGACTAATAATCGATTTGCAGACTTCTAAGAGCTGTCATGACTTGTCAGTCTTAGAAGAGAAGGTAAAAATTAGTTTTCCACCACTAAACAGAGTCACAAATAGCATTGGTTTCCTTGGAGACTTAGCAGCAGTTCTCAAAACACTGTACTTGCAGGAAAGGAGTGACTTGTAAAGATACATTCCCTGTGCAAACTTTAATTAATCTCTTCTCTTAATAATGTACACCCACATCAGCTCTGTGTATTTGGTATTTACCACATTACACCCTTCTCTCAAGTCCTCTTTCATGGTGTGTATATATAATGTATAGTGCAAATATGATACTTGCAAATTTTTTTCTGTATTGCTTATAATATACAAAAATCCTAATTCTACAGAAAATTATTTATGCTTTTTCATAAAATACATATTTTCACCAATTGTCTACAATGATAAAAGTAACTATCAGTTCAGCAGTTCTAAAATTCCTGGCGTAAAAATATCAGTGCTGTTGAAAAGAGCACTATTGTCTCCTAAGTAAACATTGTGAGAATAAAACCTTAAATTCTCCAGTAAGGACAGAGATGACAGAAAGGCAACACAAACTGATAGCAAGAAAGTTCTGTCTCATCCTTACTCAAGGTGAACTGGTTGCAGGCTGGTAAGTCAGACACAAGTTTTTGTCATGTTTGTCAGGGTGTGAATGCTGTCTTGCCCTCAAACACTGCTCCATCTCCTGCTCCATGTGGTATCAGAAAGTTTGATTTTGTCATCTACCACTGCTTCACAGTGCTTTTACCTACTTTCAATACCAGAGATAGAGTAGAAAGCAAAAGCCTAAGTGATTCCACAATTTCTGAAGAGAATGTTTCTATTTGTTGTTAAAAAGTGTTTAGGTAAATCAAGAATGTCTACCCATATCAACATTTATGTCTACCCACAGCTATTTGTTCACAATATATGAGAAAAGCATAATATTATCTATAGGTGAACATATTCATAGTTAAGGAGCGATACTAAAAATATTTCAATTGCTGTACCTAATTATAACTGAAAAAGTAATCACTGGAAAGTGTCTTCAACAACTTAAGTTAAATAAAAGTAAGAAATTTCGACTTGGTAATAAATTGCTTTCTTGACATCACAACTGAAATAACTCATTTTCCATATATTGGACATCAGAATTTTTTCAGAATGACAAAAAGCATTTTTTAACAGGGTGATTTAATTAAATGGAGTGCTGATTAAAGTTTCATGGGCACACCACTAATCACTCAAATGTTTCAGCATTGCAATTACACATTTATAAGTCACTATATACTCAAAGAAAATATTTCTTACGCAAAAGACAAGATCATCTAATGAATAGCCTAGAAAGAAAAAAAACAGGCCTTGATATTAGTGGGGATTGAGCTCCTTGTTGTATGACAATTAAACAGCATACAGCACAATAACCTTGATTTGGTCTGCTGTGACTCTCACAGTCTAGGGGTTCATTTGCTCTACAAATCATTTCAGGCTTAGACTTTTGACACTATATGAGAGACTCTGGGTTCATCCCATAAGAAATCTCACCTTGAGTCATCAGCAGACACCACATCCATTGAAACATTTCATGAAGATTTCATCTATGTTATCTTTCATCTTTTCAGACTGTTATATTTCTGTTTAAGTATCAAGCACATGTATTTACACATTTGTGTTTTGTGGTTGTACATGCACTTTCTCGTTTCAACACCTTAGCTTTGCTTGCTGCCTTTCCCATAATTTATCACACACAGAGCACAGGATTCTAAATCCAGACCTTCCTTACTGCTTGATTTGAACATCTGTCTAATCTTGTGGTGCCATTTGTCTCTAATCCTCAACAAACCTATATCTAAGCCATCAGAATACTGACTTCCTCCATCCCAGTATGGACAGCAGTGGGTCCAAACAGGAATGTCTAATCTAGGTTGCCATGAGTTTGCAACTATTGTTCACATTCAAATCACTAGAGTTGATCCTGATCCAACAGTTTCCTTTAAGGGGCAGATCCTAAACAAAACAATTCTGCTTTTCAGGTCCAGTCTTAATGAAGCCACTTTTCACCAGCTCAGATCCCAGATGGTTAAAGATTATAATTTTAGATGATAACCCACCTCACTAAGACAAATAAATTCTGATTCCCTTTGTTGATTCTCCAGGAGTAAGACCTGTTCCTCTGCGCTTCATTTTTTTTCACTTACAAAAAATGTAACTCTAAAGAAAAGATGTCACCTCTGCCCTAATTATTTATTATCTATTATACTTAGGTGTAAAATTCTTGTCTTAAATGAAGTGGTTTCAGTAACTCATAGAACAGCCACCCCTTGAATTGCTCCACACAGAAGCCACACAAGTGTCTTTTGAAGTGAATGATGGCTGTGGAGGCACAAAGCCCTGCAGTGCTAAAGGTGGGGAGAAGATGGAAGGTGACTCCAGCTGGGAATAACCCTACCTCCTGCCACAGAGAGCAGAATTTCTCATGTTGACCAGAGAAGCACTGAAGTATCATTGTGCCTGTGGTTTCTGAAGCCCTCATGGGCCATAATTTTCCACAGCATTTCACTACACCCTGTTTAACTATATTTTTTTTGGTTTTGCACCACTTCTGCTCTCTGAGATATATGTATAAATACAACAGAGTTCACTTTGCTGTACCTTGGGCATGCAGCTCTGGTAGTGGGAGTTACACAGATGTTTCAACAGCTAAATATATTCTTGTGGTTTATTCATTCAAGGAGCTCATTGTCAATTCAGTTGCACACTTCCACCTTGATAGACTGTACTTATAATAATCTTTAGCAAAAATATGTGAGATGTTTTAAAATACTTAATATTTGGGAATCTAATGTTTTGCTATTTATTTTAATTTCAGGCCTGCTACTTGTAAGGACCCTCTTTGGGGTGGAACATCATTTTCTGAACTTTTAAGTCAAAACTTCCATGCTGTTTAGAATATAATTTCTATTTGTGTACACAAAGCTAACATTCTTAATTTTTTTATTATATATTCTTTACATCATAAATGCGTGAAGGACCTTTAATTATAGAAAACATAATCAGATAGATACAGAATATTTTGTGTGTTTCCTGTCTGTTCCTGCTAATTTGCTATAGGGTTGACAAGCAAGTGAAAAGGCAATTTTTCCCTTTCAGTTTTTTAATTCCTACTGAGCTGAATATTTATAGAGTCAGTATTTTACTCCTGAGTACTTTATGTGAAAGTTTACTTCAACTTTGGTCAGATGCTCACTATGTTTAATCTAAATGTATCAGTTTCTGAGTTACAGGCAGAAGGTTGGCATTATCCTGGTTAATACACCAAACATTCTGGAAGCATTCTCAGTGGGAATGTTACAGGGCTTATGTGAAAAACTCCCTATTTATGGAAATGTGGAGAAGAAAGGGAAAAGAGAAGCAGATGGAGGGATTGGTAAGTCAAGACCTAAGGCTTCAAAGTGTTTACATTATTCCCTGCAGATAATAGTTGAATAGCAAAATCATAGGTCTCCATGTTGGGTTTTTTTTCTGGGAGCTGAACTATTGTCTGCTGATTCACAGCAGATAGTGGTTGTGATTTGAAACATACAGATCATTCCTATTAATTGCTGAGTGTTAAACAGCCTAACCTTTACTAAGTACTCTCATGGTGTGTTTGTAAGGCTGTGTGATGGAAAAAATAGTCACATATTCCTGGTGATTTTGCCACAATACAAAAATCCTTTCCTAATTCCAAGTGTATTATATCAGTTACACTCACAGCACTTTAAAAACACAGATTCCTAAGTGCATTACACAGACAGAGGGCAGAAAACTTAGAAAACAAGCGGAAAACCATGTGCTCCCTTGTTCTGGTCTTTATACTAGCATTCTGCTTTTTCTGACATAATAAGAAAACCCTTACAATTTAGGGGCCAGTTGCAGAACAAGCATGCATTCATGGCCTTTTACTCTGCACAAGTACAAGTTAGAAACTGGCCTTAGAACCAGAGACAGAGCACAGAACAAGAATTCACACTGTAACTGGGATTGTGACTGAAATCCAAGCATTTTGGTTTGTATTGCTTGAGATGATGAGAAATAGAGGAAAAAAGTGAAATAGCATTAGAGTAACTTTCATTGCAGAAGAGCCCATCAGTTGAGCATAATTTAAGAAATAAGTTTTAATAATCCTGTCAGGTTTCAAGAGAAATCATACTACTTGAAGCTTTTATTTGTTGGGGAAGAGAATATGGACAGCTGCTCCTGTTACTCTGAAGTGAGAATATAATGTGCTTGAGTGCAAATTGGGGCAAATTTTAATTACACTGTTAAGATAAAAGGGAACTGGATACATTGCAGCACAGGTTTATTATATGTACATTGTACTAGAATAACCTGTCAACTTTACAGGCTACCACCCTTCCAGCAAAGGGGAATTTTTGTGTATTTCATTATTTAGTTAAGAGGAAGATGGCAGGGAGTAGTGCTAGAAGGATAGTCACATGTTGGGAGGATATTTACAGTGAGTTCCTCCATGATCCCCATCCTAAGAGTTCATACTCTTAGGATGGGGATCATGGGACAGAATGTTTTTGACATCCTCTTTTGGAGCACTGACACAGAATAAAGAGTGCTGATGGAATTGGTTAGGACACATAGTAGGATACAAAGCTGGATAACGCAGAAACCACGTGGAAAGCTGGGCTGAATAAATGGGCCAAATTCAATGGTGCAGTGTGCACTTGTGGCCTACTAAAGAAAGATGTTGTGGTGCAGGTGGCACCAACTGTTTGAGAGGAGGACACGGCGTTTTCAGGAAAGCCAAGAGTCACCAGGTAGAGTGCAGATACAGTCACAGGATGGGTCAGCCGAGATAGTTTCATGATGGCAGACAAATATTGCTATCATTAAAGGAGTTGCAGTTGAGATCTCATTTGATGCACTGCATATGGCAGCTTGTACTGAGTGGTCAAGCCATAAACTTTTATATGTGCTCCTATTTATATCAACACAGCAAAACATCTTTTGAAGATTATACAAACTTTGGTTGCCTACTCACACAAAGGGTTAGTGGTGTCCTGGACATGTATGCTTACACAGCCAAATGCACATAAAAAGACACCTTACAGTCACAAAGGCTTATCTCAAAACTAAAGGAATTAAGCATCTAAACAATTTTGATGCCTTTGAAAATAATTTTGCTCTTTAGAGTCTGAATAAATTTGAAAAAAAAATGGGCTCTAATTCCTAGGATGTCATTAATAGACTTGTAACACTCACAGAGAGAAAGAAAATTTACTAAATAACCTAACCTACTCCACTACCTGGGAAATCCATTTAAACCAAACTGTTTCTAAGTTGACTCAATTGATAGAGGTTCCAGTATTTTTCTCAGAGAATTGCTACATAATTTAATACATCTAACTAATGTACTCTGATTTCTATCTTGGGGTTTCAAAAACTCTTGTATGCTAGCAGTCTTCTTAATTTTCATATCCATCCAGCCAGTGCAATAGTTGAATATTTTAGTGTTTCAAGGTTTCTTCTGACAAGATCTGTATTTACACATACCATAAAAGCACCTTAAGACACTTCAATAAACTTAATATAAAGTGTCACTTTACTCAATTCATACATGCAAATAGAGAGAAGTGATTTATATGAGAGTTTCTTCATAGCATGACTTGGCTAATTAAAGTACACATTTTCTTATTACATTTTATGGACTCCATTACTGTAATGCAGGAAGCATCAAGCAGTGAGAGCAAATGAGCCTGGAGAGAAGTATATGACACATTTGAATCCTTTGTATAAGTATTGTGGTATTTTGGTTAATAGAAGATAACACATTGCTCTCAAACAGGCCTAAGAGAGAGATCCAATACTTATAATATGGGTAACTAATGCCTCTGAATTGCAAGGATTGCTTTGTGAAAGCATGTACACTTGTTGTATGCATCCTTATGAAAGCATGTCCAAACCTATTTTATGCCAATAGAAAAATTTTACAGCAATTAATCAGATTATGTAATGGTTGAAAATCCTTACTTTTAAGCTCTACCATATATGTTATAACAGATAGATTTATTTTTTTTTACTATAACACATTAAAACCTGGCTTTTAATAAAGTATGAATTTTATTATTATTTCATTAGCATAAAGAGGAAAAAATCAATTATTCTAAAACTAGGATTATCAGAAGAATCTTTCTTATTTTCTTTTTACAGACTTCAAAACTGTCACCTGACACTAAGGAGACAAGACAGCCCAATAAATTTCAACATACTATATTAAAATAAATGTATCTTTGATAGGTTTCAGGTATTTCATTCCTAAAATGCTGATGAAGTAAAATATTTGATTGTTTATTTAAGTCATCGGTGGTCAGAAATTTGTAACATCTATCAACTCTTTTCAACTCTGAATTGTATAGGTTCTTCCTTAAGTTTCTAAAAACAATTGTTCAATATTTAGAGGGGGTTTTTTTCAGCAACTCAGAAATATTTAGCACTACTGATCTATAAATAAATGATCTCACAGAATCTTGGAATAATCAAGTGGTAAATAAAGGCTAAATTTCCTTTAAGTTGCCCAAAAGTGAAATAAACTTTCCAAGGATCATTCCAGCTTGTGCCATGTTAATTTAAGAGATTTTCAGGTAACTGCAGTTTTCATGCTCATGCAATCAATAAGGGGACATTCAGATTATATAAAATATTCATGTGCTATGCCAAAACACAGCAAAAAAATGCAGTGGTAATTTCTTTTAACATATAGTTTAAAAAGGACAAAATAAATAGATTATAAATGAGAGGTAAAAAGAATGGGTAGGAGAAGATGAGAGCACATTTAATTGGAGGTTCTTAATAATCCATTGCCTTAAAGAATATGTAGCATGGTACTTACTAATCTCTTGAGTTCCATCCCAACCATGGAGTTAGGCACGTTCTGTGTGTCCATCCCATACAGCTAGAGCAGCATACAAAAATATTGCACAGCTGTTTCTTTGCTGACAATGCTTAACGAAAATGGAAAATGATTAATATTTTGCCAGCTATTTTAGTTTGTTTAGATTCTGGCTATATCAGTTTGAACTTATGTAGATACCATGGTTCCCACCCTCTCAGAGAAATTAGGTGATCTGCTTAAAAAGCAATTTATTTTTTTTTTAAGAGGGAAGTGTTAAAAGTAACTAAGCACTTCAAATTCCTCAAGCAGATCAAGCACTCTGGTTCAAGAGTACAAAACCTTATAAATAAGTCAGTACAGAATGATCCTTATAAAGACTTTGACATTCTTTGTCACCAGTAAGGGATTGCCTACCTGAATCAAGGCCAGGTATATGAAATGTACTGCACCAGCCATCACTATGGCTTTGGATTGAGAGACCCTAAAATCTTAAAAGCAGCTCTGGCTCATTCATCAGCAATACAAATTTTACTTAAATGTATATTTCGTGGACCTAGGTGCAATGTTTTCTTCTTAAGCTATGTTTCTAAGTAGGAAAAACCCTTATTCTTTAAGTGGGCCTTTCCTATCAAGCCCATGTGATAGATGAAAGATATGAAAAATCCATAGAAAATAAAACCAGCTATATTAAAATGCATTCTATACATTGTGAGCCAAAATGGTAGGTTTTTAGCACATTTAAAAATGTGAAAATCTACACTAATTTTTCATTGCTGGTTTCTACATGGTGGTAAAATCTCTGCCATCTGATAACTAATAAAAAAGGAACAAAATCCAATATCTCACTCAAGGACCTTTAAAAAAATGCCCAATGCATCATCCACATTGCCTCCAAAAATATGTTCCCCTTTTTAAAATGGTGGTATTGAATTTAACCAGCTTTGCCAGTTTTGTATACAGTTAAAATAAGGATTATGAAATCTTATTTAAAATAACTGCATGCAGGAAGAAGGAAATAAACTACGATAATTTAATCTTCTTTCCTAAATGTTAACAGCAGTATAAAAATGGATGCTCTCATCCTTGTAATCAGTTGCATGGTGCACAAGGGCAGCAGTCTCTGGTGCCTCATCTGTGAACTAATCTTTCATTTCATAGCAGATCTTTCCATATCAAACAACACAAATGACTTAATTTGCATGACAGGATTTGTAACGGGGCAAATCTAGTGTCAAAGTCGATTAAAGATTACACCAGAGAACTATCATAATCAGTACTCTAATGAGCCTAAATAGTACATGTAAAGTCTCCCCTTTTTGCCATTCCAGTCATGTATAAAAGGGAATGTGTTTCTTTTCATCGGTGAGCCAGTCCTTTGGTTTGCACATTACGCCCTACGTTGAGCTAAAGTCATGTCAGTCTGGTTTCAGAGGGAGAGAAAGGGAAATAATAAAGCAAACATCACTTCACAAATGACATTGCTTGGTATAAGCCAACGTTTGAAGCCCTTAATTCTTCTAATCTGCAAAATAGTCAATGCTAATGGGTTTTTGCCTTTGTGAAAGCTGATGCATAGAAAGAAAAACTTTAATGAGCTGCCTGGGTTGTATGCTTACAGATACCTGTCAAATGTCTGTCATCTTAGCTATCGTTGAGGCATTATAAAGAAAGTAAGAAGGAAGGAACGACAGTATTTGTACAAGCATTTTCATGCTAAAATGGCACAATTTTCTTCCTGTCATAATTTCATTGTATCTGAAAGTCAGAAAAGCTTAACCCTTTCAATAGTACATCCTGCAGAGCATATCACACATAATGTTTGAACTGGCAGCTTTAGAAATAGCATCATGGTTTTGTAAACAGCATCTTCTCTTAAATTTTTTCACAAAACTAATTTATCTGTATCTTAAAAAAATGTGTCAATAAATTACTGGAATCAGTTGCTGCAGCTTGAGGAGATTAAGAGTTTACCAAATGTACCAAACCCTTAGTGTGAGAGTCTGTCATCACAGTAAATCCCTCCTGAGTTCTCAATTTCATACCCCTTTTGTCTTTATGCTGACAATATGAATAGCCAAGAGGTCAACAAACTCCCTTATTCTTACTTTTGTATTTATTAAAGCAAATGGGAATTTGAATGCAACTTACTAGAAACACACCTGCTAACTCTGCTATTCTAAGTTGTATTTATGTCAAGCCAGTCTTGCTTTCGGAGGTTTATATTTAGTGTGAGAAATTGTCTATGAACTGAAATCACGCATTCAGAAGTCTTAGCCCAGATGAGCCTATTTGCCTATTTTCCTTTTCAGATTTATCATCCATCCTCCCTGTTTTCAAAGAATTCAGGCACCCAGAGCATGGACATTCCAGACCTATGTTTCCACCAGTCCAAGTGAAGGCCTTCAGCATGGATATTGACCTTTGGGAATCAGGACCAAAAAAGGCACTTAGGTACATGGTGAAATCTGCCTATGCACAGAGCTGTGTGCAGACTTGGGGCCTTCCTTTGGGCAGAGGACATACCAGAATATGCAGAGGAGGGGTTTTGTGTTCGAGGGACGCCTGCCGAGCCCAGAAGAAAGCATGACTAAGGGCTGTGGCGGCAGGTGCTCTGCTTTGCTGCCTGCCTCTGGGGACGTCACTTACACTCAGTGTTTCAGTACCCACAATGTGAAGCAGGATAAATGTTCTGAGTGCTCTCTCACGAGTGTTTGGAAGCCTCATTTATTCCTGCCTGCAAGTCATTTTGGTGATATTTTTGCTTATTCTATCAAGCTGTCAGTGTTGGTACTTCAGGGAGGCATTTCTGTTATTGTTCTGTTATGTCTCTGTTGTTGTTTTTACCTGTACTTGTCAATCCTCATTCTGGGGTCTGCAATACTGTGCAAAGGTGTACTAAGGCATGACACACTTCAGTGCATCTTAAATATTCTTAAAAACCCTCAGGCTCTGGCTCATACGCTTCCATTGAGCCATTACAATCCAAATAAAAGAACTTTAATGAGCGTATTGCATCTGTATTGCTTACAAAGGGCTCACTGGGAGCTCACTGACAGTATCTTTCATGCTTCTGCTGCAGGTGAGATTTCAGTGGAACGGTGTTTTACCCTTGCTCTCTCTTTTTTTCTTCAAACAAACTCACGTAGAGAAAACAAAAAAAAAAACCTAACCATAAGGCAAAATGATTTACATGGCTTAAAAAGTTTGAGATTAAACAAACAAAGCTAAGAAATGATAATTACAGCTGAACTTTTTCACCCAAACTGCACTGGGTAAAATATGTGCTGATGTCTCCCAAGACCTGTATATCTCATCTAGAAGCATAATGGGAACAGGGAATCAGTTGATTTAGAGCAAAAGAGCTGTATTACCAGCAAACTTGTTATTCTTTTACTTAAGCTTAAGCTTACAAGTATAACATTCCTAGCAACTCCCAATATTTGATGTTATTGAGTGAAAGCAATTCCAATACCAAAAGAGCAGAAAAAAAAAATAGAAAGGTTGCTGCCATAGTTGGTGAAAGGAGAGGAGGTTTCCACACAGAATTGGTCAATCTAATACTTTTTTTGCAATTTTATGCTACTTCATTTAATTTTGAAACTTTTCAGGTACTGTATGGAGAGGAATCCTCTGTCAGAAGGGAAATACAGCTCCCTCTAAGGTCCCTGTAAAACCACAGCATCCTGCCAAACTATCCCAAAGCAGGGAGGGGCAGGGGGTCACAGAAACATCCTAGTGTTTTCCCAGAGGTGATTCTTTCAGCCCATCAAGGTTTTTCTTCCCAACTTTTTTCATAGTTGGAATTTTTTTCCTGGAATTCTTTTCCTGGTGTGTGCCAGGCAGCAGAGGAGCCCAGTCCCCAGCCAGACCTGACCTTCCAGCACATCCCCTGCCAGCCCCCCGAGAGGGCTCCTTCCAGCTGCCAGCTGTGGTGGTGTGGCAAGCACACCTACACCGAGGAGCAACATGTACTTATTAATCACTCTCTATTTAAGCTTAAGAGTGCTGAACACCGAGTGCTCACTCCTGACTGGAGTGCTGGGTACCAGGCACGGTGCTTGCACCACCGCGGAGAGCGAGCGGCACTCGGAAGGGTGAGAGCACCAACGTAAATAACATACATTAGCGGCGCATGTTTAGCTCAGACTTGGATTTCATCCACTTTCAGATATGAATTATTCATCCCCCATCTCCCTCCAATTGTTCTTTTAATTCATATCGCAGTTGTTAAAAGGTTAGAAGCCACGTTACTGAATAATCCTTTACTGTTTCCCCGTGGCAATTTGCGCCCAATTTTTGCAGATTTCAAGGCTCAGCCGTCCCCGCCGCAGAGTTCATTTTTATTGCAATTCCCGGCTAGCCTTTTCCCCCCGAACACTACCTCTCTGACCTAGCTGCTGTACCTCTGATCCCATGCACCCCAGAAGCTGTCACAAGTCTCCCTCCTTCCCAGGAGTTGAACACACAATAGAGAATAGGCCCTGGCTGTGAGGTTCAGCAGCCATTAACCCCTACCAGCTGTTCCTGCAGGGAGCCTTCTGTGGCTGAATGTCCTTTCTCTGCGGAGGCCCTCATTTCCACTAATCTAACTATTGTTGGGTAGGAATGCTGACAGGAGAAAAGAAATTTTTCTTGTGTCCATGCAAGTGTGTGTATCCATGTGTAAGTGAAGGAAGAGTGAAGGCTAATTTCTATAGTAGGCATGAATGGAAGGATTGGGAAAAAAAACTAGTTAAAATGTGTTTACTTGCTTAAAAGGCTCAGTCAATTTAAATAATTTCAGTAGTATGTTCTATTTTGGGGGATGGGAAGAAAGAGGAAGCAAGTTGCTTTTATTATCATTTTATGCAAAAGCCGTTGAGAGATTTCCCTGCATTTCCTAAATACTTCTTAAAATGTGAAAAGAAATAGGACAAATGTACGAATATTAGCTGCAAATGAACAGAAATGCATAGCGACAAAATCTAATATTTTAAAACCACGGACCTGAACATCCAAATATTTACCTTTATTTCATATTGATTATCCATTTTCAGTAGGCTGATGATCCAAACTATCTTGAAATACCCAAAACATTTATCAGGTTTTATTAGAAAATTAAGGATTTTGTACCAATACTCTCAAAAAGAAAAAAAAAAATCAATTGGGAGAAAAAAACCACATTTTTTTCAAATTATCAACATTTTCAGATAACCAAACTGGAGTCCTCACATCTCTCACAATGACATCATCACTGATCAGAATTTTAACTTGCATTTAAAAATATTTTTATGCAGCCCTAGTAGACATCCTAAATCACAAATTAGTGATAATGTAGTTTTTTTTTTGAACCACAGAGGTGAATGAAATCACAAAAATGTAGCTAGCAAGAAAGAAAACTATTTTATTTCCCGGAGAACCACATGCCATTTTAAGTTTCAATTAATTAATCTTTTTTCTTTAAAAAAGATTGATAAGAGAAACTGTTTTGAAATGCAGTGCTCCGTTTTATCACCTGATAAAGTTCAGCAAAATACAACAGTTGGTCTAGTTCAAATCAAATTAGAAATAATTCATGTAGAAATATATTTTCTGGGCAATTAGACTGTATCGTAGCAGGGCAAATGTCTGATATAATAAAGCTCTACTTTGCATCTGTTCCTGTGTCTAGACGGCTGCAATTACTAGTCCTTACAACAGCAGCAGCAAGATAAAGCACTGCTTACAGGTTATAGCTATTAAAATGGAACATTTTCTTTCTTTGCCCCCCTTTATTACCTAAATCATTTGATTGTTATAAAATTTAATTTAATTTAATGAAGTTGCACTTTCCTCGTCTTCAATATGAAAGCACGCACAAATAAACAAACAGTAGAGAATTCAGCTCATTGTTTCTCCCCAACATTAGCTGCCATGCACGGATACTGGTCTCATTGAAGTTAAATATGTGCAAATAATGCTTGCTCAGAACCCAAATGGCTGAAATGGCTCAGTGGGTTAAGAGAGGACCCAAAGCCCCACGACCGTCAATTTGGCACCCTTCAAAGGCACTATAAAAACCCCACACAGCATAGCAGACAAAGCATATCCCTAATTGCTGCGCTTGGCAAGAAGAAAGGCCAGTGGCAGAGAGGGTACATTTGTAGTTAGATAGGTAAGTTTATACCCCTAATAGAAGGAAAACCATAGGTTAGGCAAATACAAACTGAAGGCCATGCACAGCCCTGCATCTACAGGTTGAACCCCTGCTGATGTCTCATGGCACCAGCAGGAGCTCTGACATCCCTGCTCCTTTGCTGGAGGAGATGACAGCAATTAGGAGGGTGTGCTACATCAGCTGGACTTCGGGCATTGTAAATCAACTAATACAGGGTTGGACAAAATCATGTGTAAAAGCAATGGGTCCAGTCCCTGAGGTGACATGGAAGCACTGCTTCTTTACTGTTTTGGCTTACTGAGTACACTGAAGGATTATTTCAGCAGGATTTCTGAAACTGCAGTTTTACACAGTTCATGGGCATAAACAGTAGTTTCTGGTATTAATGAAACTGCTTTCTCCTTCAAATTCTCCCTATAATTACAGGGTTTCTGGGTTTCTCAGCAAACCTGAGCAAATTTTAAGTAGGGCTTTGTTTAGACAATCTAAGATATTAAATCATAGTCTTGAAACCCTGCAAAGAATCAAACACAGAGCAATAAATGGTATTTGTGAAATGTTTCATGAAAAGAAAGACATTCATTGAAACAAATAGAAACCTCTTGGTTAATTTTGAAAATAGTAAAAAACCAGAATGTGTTGCACATTAAGGAGATCTGGAGGTAGTTACAGGCCTCTAAACACAGCTTTCACCAAGACATGCTATAATATACAGAAAAGCAATCCTGATGAGGAGGTCATCTACTTGTGGCTATTCCTATTCAAACCTTTTTCTTATCATATTCACTCATGGAGTGAGACAGTGTCTATATTTATATGACAGACCTTCAGGGGATGGTTTGGTGCCATATGAGAAATTTTTATGCTGTTTGAAATAAACTAAGTTCCTCAACTAGGCCACACTCAGATGCCAGTTATGTGTCTATAATCTTCCTGCATCAACTTCTCCCAGGGTGCTTCAGTGTCTAATGTGTGTCCATCTTGGTTAAACAGGCTGTGTTACTGAGCCCCAAGATTTCTCTTTAAGGGCAAATGTCATTTGTAATATGGATCATGTTTCACATGGGTCAGAGCTGTCCCCATGAACAATGTAAAAAGAAGATCAGAAGATTCTGTAACCCTGTTTGAAATAAAATAATGGACTGTACTTTCTAGTATTGGTGATTCTGGCTGCCAAGTAACTGTCTTGAGCTGACCCATTAACAACAAATCTGAAATAAAGCTGCCACCCAGTGTTTGCAAAGATAAAACTTGTTTTTTTCATTCTCATGATGGATATTTTATCATGAAATTAACTTCCGGTCTAAGAAGCTGGAGTTCATTTCATCAATATTCAAAAAATGGTGATGGATGACCTTCGGTTCCACCTATGGCTGTAGTATCTCACACAGGGAATGTGTCTCAGAAGACTTCACTTGCGGAACAAGTGTTCTGCTTCCAGGTCCTCAACACCAATATGTCACATCCCTGAGAGGGAGGAACATTACTCTAGAAGTATCCAGTAAGGTAATGATACTACCAAATAGTGCATGTGTTACTTTCATCTTCACTTCACATGCTGCAAATAGCACAGAATATTGCTTTGGTAATTTATTCTAATAATATAATAAAGATATCCCTTTGAAATTACTACCAATATTTACTTATCAATTTTTATATTTGCTATATATTTAATGAGAATTATATAATCTGGAATGTAATTATGGAAAAACCCAAGGAAAATCTCTATGTCAGAATCTCAGACTTTCTGCATGTTTTTACTTTATCGGGATAATGTGTAACACATATCAATCTTCAATTAACTTGGAATTCCAGGTCTGAGGTATGAATTTCCCCAACTACATAATTCCAGGTCCAAATGACTGGATGCCTCAGAGGCTCAGACTTTGATTTTTATTTCCTTCTGTACTCCAAACTTCCACTCTTTGCACAGGAAGTTGTTATTCTGCAGCAGGTGAGTGCCCAGCTATTTTCTACCTGACTCCTTACCCTTCTGAGTTCTGCCTGCAGCTGCCTCCCCCTGATATTTCACCTCATGCCTGCAAAGTGTTTGAATTACAGCCCAGGTTACTGTGACTGCTCTGCAGCAAGAGCTGGAAGGGAGGAAAAGGGTGAATGTCCAGCTCACTGCTCAGAAGAACAAGGGTGTCTCAGGCATACCTTGAATAAACAGTTTGGGTGATGGGTGTTTTCCCAACTCTGTGCTGCAGTACTATATGAGAGCATGGCTATTGGATGGATGATATCTTTCCTTAGAAGCTATGCCAAGATTGTCAATGGATATTGGAAGCTAACACATTGAAGAAAGCACTAGATTTGCATGATCTGTGCAATGGCAAATAAAAATGACAGTGATATGTGTTGCCACCAGATCAATGACAGCTTAGGATGATCAATACGTGGGCTAGAAGTGAGGGAGGAGCCATGAAAACTAAAGTATGCCCAGCTTCTAGCTGGGCTGTTGAGGTGGCAGTATGCACATGTTATGAGGAGGGGTGGAAGGGTTGGTCACCTCAGGAAGTTGTAATTACGGTGTTAGCAAACTCCCTGACTGTGATTCCTCAGACAGAAACAGAAAGAGGAGGAAAGCCTTGGCTACGTTTTCAACAGGGGGATTCCTGCAGTTACTGAATTGGCTGACTGACTTCTTACAAATCCTGCCATCCCTTCCCCAGCTCTGTTTTACTGACTGCTATTTGGAGCATACCATTTCCTTAAATATAACAATTCAAGAAGATAATGTTTTATGAATTGCTGACATGTCAAATTTCAGGAGAAATGCGAAGTCAAATTGTGCTTCTGTGCCTTTTTTATTTTAACAGAGGATGTTAATGGATTTTCAGTCATGAGGCTTAGAAAGATGACATTAAATGTCACTTGATGTTGAAGAAAATAGAGAGACTATTTTTCATAGGACCCAAAATTCTCTCCATGCTGTTTTCTATCAGGAACTCTGTTATTTCATTTGCCATCTGCATGTTTAAACATAGTAAGTAGAAAACCAGAGGGATGCTTTTCACAGACTATTGGCCTGATATCAGTGTTTTAAGTAAAAATTTCTAGCAAGACACAATTCCTGGTAAAGTATCCTTTGAGTAGCACCCAGATCTGAGAACTTTTACCCCCAGAGTACTGCTTGATAATATAAAATTTCATTCAAATGTACTATTAAATATTTTCTAAACACTAAGCTAACATCATAGATAAAATTTCTAGCTTTGACACACATTATGAACCTCATCTCTTGAGCAGAAATTCAACCCTCATCTATTACATCAGTTCAGAGAATATGGATGTGCTCTGTGCTAACTTGTTGCAACCATTATTTATTTTTAAATGCTTCTAAAAAATAACCAAAAATCATATTTATATCTCTTCATGAAAGAAAATGCCCATACACCGTCTATAGAGACATCATTTGAATTTACTATGGATCCCAAACTGCTGCACTGACGCCCTCATCCTTAACAATCCTACCTAAAATCTCTGCATACTTTTTGCTATTTGTCACTTTTAGAGGGCCATCTTTCAAATCTGTGCATGCAACTCTTCACAAGCTGACATCCTCAGGAGACTAATAATAAGGTGCTGGATATTTGTGAATCAGTAGCTGATAGTAACATAGGTTTACAGCCCGGTGTTTTCCAACAGCACAATAAGAAATCTCCCCATGCAACAAGCAGCTCCTACTTGGAGAAGGTCTGGAGATAAAATTGTAGTTTTTACCTTTACTCACTATGAAATAAGTATCTCACATTCCTTAGGAAAGGTCTTTAAAATATACTTAAAACAAGCTTTAAGTTTCATTTCTGAGCACTGAAGTCATAAGTAGAGACTAACTGACCTCAGAGATGCTTAAAGTAACCTTCATAATGTTAGTGTCAAATAAACAATTCTGTTTTGCACAACAGATCAAGGGATGCAGGTACATTAAGCATATTATCTAAAAAAAAATACTGAGTTCTTTCAACTCATAAGCAACACAGCATTCCCTAATGTGTCAATAAAACCATATGACAAACCACAGAGGGTACTCCACACACACACATACACACACACACACAGACTCATATTCTTGATAGACTTTAATGAATATATAGATTACAGTCTTTTATAGATAATCTTACTTGCTAAAATGGTGACAGTATTATGCAACATTTTTTTCAGGTCATGAACTCACAGTTGAAATTCCTTTCTAAAAACTTCTTGGTCAGCTGCTTTAATATGCAAATATCTATTTCAAAATATCCAGCTTTTCTATTCTAGCGAAATAATAAAGTGAAGCATATTTAGAAAATCAAATTCAGTAGAAATTCAAGATGACAAACAGGGGACTTAATATTCTCATAAATCTGATCTCAAATTTTCTGGTTTGTCCTAATCATTAAAACAAAGTTATAGGCTAAAGGTATTGCTCTTCCAGTAACTATCTTTCTATTTTCAGTTTCTTCTGACATCAATAAACTGGGAGCTACTTCTAACTCTGGACAGCAATTGTTCTGTCCTCTGAGAATTTTGGATTTCAAACAAGTTTCCCATTGTAAACTGAAAGGCCAAATTTTCAAATGTTAAAAAAATATTATAAAGAATTAAAGTGCATTGGGATGCAATGCTCTGTGTTAAGAAATCCAAAACATTTTACTTTGATTTTGACTTTTCATTTGGGGATATTGGGATTTAAAGTATTAAAGTAGCTAATATTTCAAATCAAAGCTCGTGAAGTTTATATTATCAAAATGCTTAAGAAGGCTGGTTTGAAAAATTCAAGTGCTCCTTTCAAAATATTTTAGAATCTGAGAACACCACTTCCTTGGGTTAATTTCATCACTTCTGAACTAACTGAATTATCAGGCCAGGAATTTTTTTAAACTTTGGGGGTTCTTTTGTTTGGTTTGGTTTTTTGTCATGAGGAGCACCAAATAAAAATTTGTGCTTGCATTGCTGATCATAATTCATTCTGAGCACACATGAAGTAACAGACCAAATTCAGCTTCTGTTTACACAGTCTTGATGCCATGAAGTTGTACTGCTGAAGCTGAGAGATGTTAGCAGTCATTCAACAATCTACCTCTGCTGAAAAACCTCTGTAAAGAAGAGTCTCAGGCTCTGAACAATTCTGAAATTGGAGATTTCTGGAATGCATCTGAGATACATGAGACGTGTGTTTTTCAGCAGGTTAATCGTGCGTGTGTGGGGTTGGGTTCTGTGGTTGGACTGCACTGCACAAGGCTAAGCACACACTCAAACAACCAACCTGCTTTCCCCCTCTTTGTCTGCTTAAATTCCAACATTGCATGGGTTGTTTCCTCCTGATCGTGAATCTGGCTTGTCTAATTTTTCTGCCATTATCTTGGCCAGCGACACTTTCTTACAAGGAGAGGTTCAAATATTTCCCCATATGGGAAGGCTACGGGACTCCTAGCTGTCCACATTCATATCATCTCTGCCCCCATAGCCCCCTTCACCCATCCCATGTACCCTGCAAGCAGAGAGATAGCAGGGCAGGCAGAAAGATTCCCTGAGCAGGAGTTCTTTAAACTCCCTGCTTTGCATGGGCTTGTAGAGCTTTTGAGAGCCAGTATCTTTCAGAAAGCATTATATCTAAGAAAGGGGGAAAAATACAACTATTAAAAACGCACATACACTGCTGGCACTGTTGTGACAGCCAGCAGTATCAGCGTCAGTCAATTATCTTCACAAATGCCTCTTGTGCTAATGAGCACTCACAAAAATCACCAGACTTTTCTGGCAAGGAGAAAAGATCAGTTTCATTGCTTGCAGAACTAATTCAGTGTACAAAAGTGAAGGCTCCACCATCACTGCCTCTTTTACTGCTCCTTTTGTAAAGGCTTTTGATGTGCACTGAAGAGATCGGTCTGTGTTTGGGTCTCTTCATCTCCAGTTCATTGCCTGTCATTAACATACATATCCATATGAAAAGTTTGGTAAGTCACTAACAGCTGTCCAGAATGGAGTTTCAGGAAAAAAAGGACCTATTCCTTCTCAAAATGCTGACAATACTATGTAGCCCTTTTTGGCAATGATATACCTAACTTTTTAAAGCCGCCTTTCACTCAAAAAGCAACTAGGCATAATACTACATTCAAACACATAGTGGTTTTCATTTTGAAACAGTCATTTGCTGTATTCAGAAAAGGCCTATAGTTGCCAGAAGCAAAAAGAACTCCATCATTCATTATAAAAAAAAAAAATTCTTTCTGAGCATAGCTTTTCAGTATGCCAGATAACCTCACATATCCGATTTAACGCAGGGGGGAAAAAAGCCCACAGCAGATGCTCCTGAGGGTCATTTCATGCACACCGAGTTCCTGCTTGAAATTATGAGACCTCACAGCTCATGGTCAACAGCAATTGTGAATTTTAGCAATGAAAGAGCACCAAACCATGGCCATAGTAGCTTACTGCTAGAAGCTAAGGACAAATATGTCAGCTTGTCTTCTGATAGAATTCAAAATCAGCCTGTAAGACTAATTCCACAAAATGTGGAGTATAGATAGATAACATAACTATTAAGTGACATATATCAAATTAGGTAGTGTATGCTCCTTCCTATATGAGACCTTAGTAAATACCTTGAAGCAAATTTAAAATGGCTTCACTATATGTTTCACAGAGCATATACAATAAATTGCAATTTTTTTAGGTTTTTTTTTTTAAGAAGAGAACTGGAGAAATTTGTTGTGATTCTACTTAATTTCCACCGGAATATGTATACCTGTCTTTAAGGAGTGATCATAATCCCAGACTGGAAGGACAACAGGAAAAGAACAACACAGTTTTAAAAATAATGAATTATGAGGTTTTCTGTCCCAATCACTTGGGCTGCAGCTTAGTCATGTCAGACTCAAAAAGAAAACTTTTGATTGATAAACACTTTTCTGTCCCACCCTCTCCCCCCCAACAACCACTACTGAGTTCATGACCCCGAGCCATAATTTACAATACATCGTGCCCAAGGTTTTCTAGGTCTTAGTTTGAAAACCATAGTGGGTGCATCTGTGTCAATTATCAAGGGGTTGACATAGTTTTACAAGCATTTTTATCAGAAGCACAGTGCCCAGCAGGCTACCGACCACTAATTCTGGAAAGATTTTATTCCTGTACTGATCCTCCCACCATGCAAAACCAGCTTGTGCTGCATAAAACCCAAGACTTTAATCCCACTTGTTGCTTCCTTTTTTTTCCTCCCCCTTTTCAGAAGCATCTCTCTCTCCCACATCAGTCAATAAAATCTTTAACTCTGCCTATTTTGATCTGAAAATTAAATCTTATTTATTATGCATCCTGTTTGTTGTCTTTGAAGAACTTGAGCATTCATTTAAAGAGGGCCAGAATGACTTCTTAAACACATTTCTCTCTTTGCTGCAATTAAACAAAGTGGAGCTGTGATTAGTCCACCACAGGGGGGAAAGAAAAAGACACCCTTGAATCAAAATGGGGGGACCTGACTGTGCATTATTGTCTCACAATGCAGGAGTTTATTGCTGAAACCTGCTTATCGCCTTGCACTGCAAACCATGGGAACTTCAGTCAGGTGGAAAGTTATTCTCTTCTCTGGCTGAAGCAGCTTTAAGTATCATAAGAACAGCTAAAGCCACTAAAGCTCTTCCTAGTAACTGAGACATTTAGGATAATCTTTATGAGAGTTTTGCATGAGCTTCTGCTTTTTGTTGCAGTTAGAAGTAGAGTTAATGATGAGCTTTCACTGGCTTTTTCTTTTTCTTTTTTTTTTTATCTAAGCCAAAAGCGCCTGTTTAAGTTAAGTACCACCTCCCTCTAGCCCTTGGGAAACCACTCAAGAGGGATTTGCTTGGCTCTGTGTGCATGACACATAATGAAAACAATTTTACGCTGTGGAGGGAAGTATCGGGCAATTACTGATGTAACAGCCACCTGCAGAAGCGAGGCCCTCGATGGAGCACTGGGCTGTTCATGAATATTTTATGGTGTGATGTTATTTTGAATGGCTGGGGCAGGTGAAGGGGGCTGAGGATGTAATAAGTAACTCTGCTGGAGACTGTGTCGCAGCTCTGTTTCTCTGCAGTGGTCCATAGTGTAACACCAAGAAGAATCCTGACCCTGCATAAGACTATGCAAGGGCAGCTGAGGCTGAGGAAAGATGATGTGACAAGTCATGGTGGGCACCCTTTAAAATCTGTTGTCTAGCGATTTTACACATGATGTCCGGCTTAAAAAGCCCCTGCATCAATCTTGTCCAATTTAATTTGATAAACTAAGTGTGGATAAGGATTAAATGAGAATTTTGTAATGGAGAAAACTTGTTCTTACTCTTTAATCCATGAAAGATCTTATGAGGTAAACCACATAAAAATTTAAGCTGTTGCTCTGGAATACAGTGTTACTTCTTTGTTTTGAATTTACTTTAAAATCTAGTGTTCTCCTAAGAAATAGATTCCAAATTATATATGTTTTTTTACTGCCAGCACCTATACACATTTTACTCAAAATGGATCACTCCAAAGAAACTGTTTCAGAAAGTTGTTGTAAAATTGGATTTATTTGATGTAATTTATTCCAGTAGTGAAACTGAAATTCACATTTTAACTGAAGCATAGTATTTTACACACATTTGTAATTTTCCCCACAGAGAATTTTTTCATTCCTGGAAGAGGCAGGGAAGAGTTAAACCAGACATTATACAATGCAACATGAAGGGGATATGTTCAAAAACCTTAAGAATTTGGGGTGATGTTGGCATACTTAAGATCTTTAAACCAAACAAAACAAAAAAAGAATGAAACTAATAGGACTAAAATATTAAAGGTTTATATTTACCTGCAGAAAGTAAAAGAGAATAATAAACAGAGCAATTGTCTCATATTACTTTGATATCAGCAGGATGTGTAATAGTCTTTAAAATTATTTTTCACCTTGCCTATTATAGGCATTCATAGATTATGGTATTTGAAAAGAAAAGCTGAAAAAGCTTTCACTGTAAGCTGCAGAGTGAATAGCTGAGGGATTCTTTTTTTAAGAATAGGACATGTTTAGAAAAAGGACACAAAAGATTTGCAGAAACCTTGGACAGAAACTGGCAATGAGAACTTAAATCCGGAAGAGCGGCTGAGAAGGAAAATGTAGCTTACCATACGCTGAAAATAATGTGTGACAACACAGGAATTCCCAGAGTGACAATTGGAAGATTATAACGATACTCTTTAATTTTTGTAAGAGGTAGTTTTGCAGATACGCTCATAACATTTCATAACATTAATTTATAGCTTGCACCAGTAAGAAATAATACAATGTTATGTTAATTTTCTATTCTAATGTCACCTTCCTAACAGAATACTGAAGTTGTGCTGCTTGAGATAGTCGAGATGGTTGTCTGCCGATGTTTGTATCACAAAGACTGCAAAAGTAGCCTGACTAGGATGATGGTACACTGCACAATTCAAGCCACGATTTGCTCTAAGATTCCTGGTTAATTATCTGAGGCTGATCTAATCAATCAACATGAGCATTAAATATCCAGTGAATAATACACCAAACAGAATAAAACATGCTGGAGTGTTTTTCCTAGATTCTCTCAGTGAAATGCTGAGATATTCTTCTTGCAACACAAAATAAATATTCACTGAATGAAAAGAACATTAGGCATCTTTATCAATAGCCTCTCCTCTTGCTCTATACCTCTGTATGGAAATTTAAGATAAACACAATAAGAAAAATAAAAAAAAATATTGTTACAGAATCAATTACATTGAAGACTGAAAAAGTGTCCAATAATGAGTGCGCTGATTCAGCTCCAGACTAAATGTTAAAGGTGCTGTGTTTTAGCAATTTTATGTAGACTGAATTATAAAATAGCAAACACGCAGTAAATTTTGGATACTTATAATTAGATTTTCAACGTAAGAGAAGTTAAGCTCTGTATGTAAACGGCATTATTCAAAAGCTTGTCTTGAAAAAGAAAATTGCTGTTTGACAATTCTATAGAATATTCAAGAAAGGTAATTATACTGCAGTGGCTGTTAAAGACGCAGGTGTTGAATATAGTCACCGCTTCAGCTTTTACAGAAAACTATAGAACATGAAGAGAAAGGAGACAATAACATTAGCACGGTGAAATATTCACCTCTGCAAGAGGAGTTTATATTGTCTTACTTTAGAGATATACAGAAATTAAGAACTAAACCCCTTTCATCCCCTTAGTTTTTTAGATTATTTGAACCCTTTCCACTTTCTTGCCCAAAAATGAGGAAAAACACAACATAGAGAAGGCCCTGGTGTAAAATTCACCCAGGCAAAGACACAGTGAAATGAAAATGGCAAGAAACCAGAGTGCCTCGTTTTTTAATGAAAGGCCACATAATTAATCTGGAAAACAAAAGTGATTGACTAGCACCAGTGTGAAAGAAATGTACTGACTGACCTCCAGCGACTACACAAGTGCTCTGTGTCACTGTTGATCCACAGCTAACTGCTTTCTGAATTGCCTGTCCTTTGATACAATGCACCACTCAGAGAAGCAGGCTGAAAATAAGTCCATTATTAGAGTTACACTTTTAATTAAGATGTTAGAACAGTCAACAAGTGCACATGAAACCAGAAGAGATGACATTTGGAAATATCAAACCTTGTTAAGGGGTGCACTATTATTATCAGTCCTTACATTCAGATAGCAAAGGAAAAATTCATCTGCTGGATAAAGAATGCCTTTCATCCAGCTCTTAGGTTCACAGGTGGACTTGTATGTGGTGACTGTTGACTGTTCTTCACTTCCTAATGCTCCATGCCAGGAGCAGAAAACACAAGA
Organism: Molothrus ater; assembly: GCF_012460135.2. Classification (NCBI taxonomy): domain Eukaryota; kingdom Metazoa; phylum Chordata; class Aves; order Passeriformes; family Icteridae; genus Molothrus; species Molothrus ater. Next base: position 31,754,520 of record NC_050478.2, on the reverse strand, counting down.
CAGATTTCAGAGGCTCAGTTTCTTAAGAGGGCATCTAAGAGATGCCACAATGCTGCACAGGCCACAGCCTCAGGCAATTAGCAGAAAAGTCCATTTTTCCTACAGATCCAGAGACCAGGCCGCACTTGTTGAGAAGAGATGTTGCACAGTGCTGCAGGAGACCAGTCCCCTGCCCTCCTGACGTCCAGCTAATCTCTGTGGAAAAGACAACCCGGTTGACACAAGCAACCACCATGCTTTGTAGTGGTTAGAGAGCTATGGGAAGCAAATCCTAGATCCCAGGCAGCTCAAATTCATTTCCTGCAGCAATGAAACTGCCCAAGCAGCCAACTGATAGTCAAACTACTTTCTGAGTTCTTTGAGGAGACAAGGATAAGAAAGTCAATAGTGAGGGGGAAAAAAAGGAAGAAGAAAAGGCAAAACAGGAGGGAAGAGGCATTCCTGCTTGGACTGGGAAAGGGAGCAAAATAATTGGGTTACAAACAGGCTTAGAGAAGAGATGAGCACTGAGATAATTAAAAATATATAGATTTGTTTCTACAGAATTCTGTGAATGTCCAAGGGTGTCCGGAAGTCTTTTTCATGCAGGTGCCTAAATTGTCCTTACATTGCAGCTGCTTTAAGTGTTTGAGGCACAGGCTTGCTCATTTTTCCTGGAAGCCAGAGCTCTACCAAAAAAAAAATATAATGAATTAACAAGGATGCAAATCAACCTGTGAATTTCGTAGTGATGTTTTCAACTGATAAGAAAGCTTCAGATAACTTCAGTTGAAAAGCCCATGGGAGGATGAAGCCTTTTTTTATTTTATACATTGCTCCAGTAAGTTTCTATATGGTCATACTTCTAGGCAGTACAATCATCAATGTCATCATGGTAATGGAATGATGCCCAGCAGCTAGCCCTGAGGTGAGTTTACTGAAAGCACCAGCTTCTCTGAATACTACAAATAAGCAGGTGCTTCAGAGAAGACACCCTGGGAAAAACAGAGAACGTAAATTAATGTTAAAGACAGCAAATTTCATTATTATCCCAAGATCCCATTGATTATCCCACTTCCTTTCTTGCTAGGAATGTAACTGAACAGGCTAAAAGGTGCCTGAGGTGACTTCTAATACCTTTCAAAGCTAGGAATACACACCTAGCACAGCAGCTCAAAAATGGGCAAATGGTCCACAGGACAAGGCTATAAGCATGTTAAGGAGAAGCTTTATTTTTCTTAGACTTTGTGATTTTCTGATGACAAAATCTATCATAAATAATGTGGGTTCTAGGTCTCTCTGTTCTATCAAGAGACTTCTTCAATCAAAAGAAGCAGGCTTTACTTAATGACCACCATTACCAGACTTTTTTACAGTGCTCTATTATGCATCAGCCAATGCTACAGAAGGCAAAGGTGAAGGGATGCTTTAGCTCCGTGCAAGAGTTATTATAAACCTTGGCCTGATTAAGAGATTCTGACCACATAAAAGTATTGTAGATATAGGTTTTATATTATTTTTTGCCAGTATGGGGCAGGTTTATGTCACAGAGGTAGGACATAACTGTAGGAATAAGACTGTGGAAGCCAGGCTGATAAATACAGTAACCAGAGCAACTCTGGTTGCTCACACACTGAGTGCCAATGTAAAATTGCAGTTTCTGTGAAGTCGCTGGGGTGCCTCAGTCATGATGAAAGACCCCACTTCTCCAAAGTGTGGAGGGGTCCTGCACCAGCTTTACAAGGCACAAAAGTTATACTTCTTTTCCCAAAAATACTTATTTGTACTACAGCACGCCCTTTGAAATCAACTGGAAATTAAGCACCTTAATAACACTGCTAACATATCACATGCAGCCTTAATAAGTCAGGAGAAAGGTAGGAAATGGAGAACCAAATATTTCTTTCAGGGCAAATGTAGGGAAGCTTCTTGGAAATGGGGAAGTTCTTCTGCATAGAAGAGAGATTTTTCTAGTCATAAAAGCAAAATAAGTAAAATCTGTGGAAAAATATGAATTTTGTGTAGACTGTGGGGGAATTAAAAATACATTTTCTAACGGAGTAAAGAATGCCAAAAGTGGCTAAATGGAATTAGCACTAATGTTGATGAGTGAGAAGATGACTTTTCTGAAGTGGGAGCTAGACAAGTAGTGAAAATTCCACAGGATATAAGGGTCACTGGTCATATTTCAGGTATGCCACTTCTTCCCTGCTTAATTTTATTACTACTTTATAGAAAAGGCTTTTTCAAAAGATACTTCATTTAAGGTCACTTAAAGCATTTCTGATTTTCTTGCCTTTCATATATTTAAGAGCATTTAACTACCTAAAATTTTTCCCTGTACCTGCAAAGGCAGACATCTCAAGCAGTCAGATGAGAAATGGCATGTTTCTAGTTCCATGGCATTGCTCTAGCTTCACAATGGTCCTAGTTCTTGGAGTCCAAATGGACCATTGCTGTGGCAGGGGTGAAACAGGACCTGACACTCACAGCAGTGGCTCTGCAGTGTGTTTACATGGCCTCTTGTACAGGCAGCTCTAACTGAGAAAGAAGGTGGATTGCAGGATTGCTCCTGTGAATACTTTCCTGCTTTACAAAACGTGGAGAATTCTGGGTGTGCACATGAGTGGAAAGAAGGATGAGAGCTACTTTCCAGCCACCATTGCAGGCAGCTTATCTTAGAAAAAAAGAGCTTCTGTCAGCAAGGAAGATCAGAATGCTTGGGTCAAAGAAGACATTTGCAGTGCTTCGATGTGTTTTTATAATGCCTAATTTTTCTAGAGAAATCTTTCAGGACTCCAACAGCAACATCAAGACAAATTACAGAAGCAACAAAATGAGAACAGAGCAAGGAAATCTCTTAGTAATACATTTTTAGCCCTGTTTTGATATTTCATAGATGGACTAGCAATCATTAAATTATATAGTACTCTCTCTGGGCTTGGTTGATTAGTAAGGGTCTCCTGGTGAATTCTAGGTGAAGTACTGTTGGTGCCTAAGTGATGGCAAGAGAGCAGATGAGTATCAGAAAGTGATTGTGAAGATGTATTTGAAGGACAGCAGTGCAGCTGCTCTCTCTTTTTCATGTATTCCATAAAACAGAGAAAGAATCAGATGTCTTGGAAAGCACGTTTCAGACAAGCACTCTGACAGCAAGCAATAATGCATGGAAAAGGGTCCAGGCAACAAGGAAAAAGCCTGAGTAAAAATAATCTCCCAAGTCCCTTTCCTGCATAACATAATACACTCTTCAAGCAGCATACTTGACAGAGGAATTTATTCCCCCACCTAGTTGTTTCTATTTTCATAGAATTGGAGGCTAGTTTGGGTTAGAAAGGACATTAAAGACCCTCTAGCTCCACACCCCTGCCATGGGCATTTCACCTTTTACTAGACCGGGTTACTCAGAGCCCCAGCCAACCTGGTCTTGAACGTCTCCAAGGATGGGGCATCCACAACTTCTCTGGGCAACCTGTTCCAGTGCTTCACCACACCCAGTGTAAGAAACTTTTAATGCAAATCTACCCTCCTTCAGCTTCAGACCATTCCCCCTTGTCCTTCTGTAACATGCCCTTGTGAAAAGTTCCTCTCCATATTCTTGTAAGCCTCTTTACATGCTGGAACTTACATACTTTCTTTCATTGTCATCTTTTTCTTAGTGATTTTCCATTTTTATTAAGGACTGACAGAAAAAGTACCTGAAGCTACAGCTGTGCTTTCAAATGTTGGTTCTCATCCAGAAGAGATGGGAAAATGCCTGTGGTTGCTATTTCACCATATGCTGGCTGAATGTTCAACACCTGTATTATGAAGCATGACTACAATTCATTTTGACAATGTTATACAAAAAAGTGCTGTCACAAAAAGGTACCATATAAAAGAGCAAGTGATTCAAATAAGTAAAATGTTAATACTGCTGATTTACAAAGAAGCTTTTTTCTCTTTTTCTCTTCAGGTACCTTGATTTGAATGAAAATTGCAGGTGAAATCTGCTGGAGGTCTGGGACTCAACAGTTTGCCAAGGAGTGTCCAAAACAAAAGCAAATTGTTTAAGAGAAACCAGCAAAAGTGATGAGGACATTATGATGCCTTCACTAAGCCACTAAACCAAGTCCCTCACAACAGCAGCCACTGTTGAAAATGCCCCCTGTTGTGGCAAGCATTGCTTTTGAATTCACAAATTCAAGTCATCTGCTGCTGTTTCAAATATTCCAGTAGAAAAGGAGATTCATGATGCAGTATAAACATGTACATTGATTCACTGCTGCTATTCATATCCAAAAGGATATGGGTTCCAGCCAGACCACAGATATATAACCATACAGCAGTTCTAAGGTTTCTTGGGATGGGAAGCACATGCAGCGCACATACTGTAAAACATGTTCTCATTAATACTCCTCAGTATGCACAATCATAAAAAACATCAACCTGGTTACATTCTCAGATCAATCCTGCCCCCCACTGAAGCCAAAGGAAACTAACCTGTTGGTCTCAATAGCACCCAGCCTTTTATAAATTGGCAGACATTTATATGTAAAAAGCATGAATTCATTGTAAGAAGCAATGAATTACTGCTCAGAAAGGAGCAGTGAGTCCTTATACCTATGTGCTGAGTGTTATGAAACTTTGGGATTGGTACACCTATTTCCACTAATGTTCACAGAACAGCTAGGGATAAATTTCACAGCTTTGAAAATTTATTCCCAGATGTTTAATAACCAAAGTATAAAAATAGATTGAGAAATATTAGATTGTTCAGTACAGTAACAAGACAGATAATAATACTACCATAAACAACACAAACCCTTTCTGTGCAAGTTTTTAATTGTGTCAATAAATCTCATAGATCAATATGACAGATCCAGTTGAATGGACCGTGTCAAAGTGCAGATTTTCCAAAACTCACTATTTTAATGTAAATTCCCAATTTTCTTATTTCTCTTAGAGCTTTTGCTACTGGGTCCCAGGCCTCAGTTTAAAGTCATTTAGATATCCATTTCTTGTAGCTCTTCTTTTGGATTTCTATTTCCCCATCCCAGGGCAACTTGTATGCCATCATCCTTTTCAGATATCAATCCCAAATCTACTTGATAGAAACATAAACATGTTTAAACAAAACCTCCAGAAATGTGTTACATTCTGTCAATAACTAACATTGTAAAATTGTACAACAGCACTCTATTTTCAAAATCAAGTGCGATCCCTATCTAAATAATTTTGCTCAAAACACCAGGACATGGTTGCACTGATAAAAATCCTAAACCTTTAAGCAACCTTAGACATGGCTGTGTGTTATGCACATTAGATCTCTTAAATTATTATCCCTTTCTAAACAGATCCATTTCAATATACTCTGTGCATCTAACCTCTTTTTATAGTGCTTAAATTATCTTGATCCAGCTTGATTTTCTGTTTCCATGAAGTCACTGGAAGTCTGACTGAAGAAAAAGTTAAGGGTCTTATAAACAAATCTTTGGTATAGTTGTAAAAACATCTCTTCATTTGAATTTAACAATGTAGTTAACCCTGTCAAGAATGTTTGTTGAAAAGCAGCTAGCCATCATTTTGATACTTTTTAATAAACATCTTACTATTCCCAGAGGAAATCTGGACTGCTTAAGGGTCTTGACCTAAAGCCTACATTACTATCACCCTACTTGCTACATTCAGAATTTCAGTATCAGATTTTGGACCAGTTATTCTTTATTTACCTCAGTCACATGATGGAAGAACAGCACAGGAATTATTACTTTCATCCACCAAAATCAGTGGGAATGATAATTCAAATAATAAAACCAGAACAAATTTAATTTAAATAAAGTGAATTTTGTTTTTTCTTGTAGTAGAAGTGTGGTTATTTGTGTTAGGTTTTTTCCTGCATAAAACAGATATTTTATGATATAGAGATATATATATAGATATTATGTATATTTATATATATATTTTTTTAAATCTATGGGGTTTTTTTTCTGTTTATGCACTAAACATTTAGATCTAAGTTAGAACTGATCCTCTCTAGCATAATAAGCTCACAAAAATTCATGCTAAGTCCTTCAACAACATACAGACATGGTTTTGAAACCTTGGTTAAAGGATGTCAGATCCTACACTCTGAACCTGCTGTGAGTAAATAGATTTGCACAGGTTTCATTGTCTGCCAGTTGGAAGTATACACACAGCAGAAGCTCTGGAGAGCAGGCAATCTGGAATATACATGTACTGTCATTTGGTATGTGCATTATACACTTAGCTTTATATATTTACTACATGTATTTATATTATATATTACTATTAAATCCATTCCATCCACTCAACTATAGGTGCATTTTTCAAGGACAGTATAAAAATGTCTACTATGATACAGTTTATAAACTTATCGCTGCATTCCAGCCACATTCAAAATGTGTTTGAAAAATACACTTGCTCAATAATGTTTAGTTTGAGCAATTCCATTTTGATGGAGATTTCCTAACTTGACTCCCAAATTCAGCTGATCTAGATATGTGGCTGGGCAGCATAACCAGTATGAAATCCTTTCCTATCACAAATACTTATTGCCTTTGCAAATAGCTGGCTGTCAGAGGATTTACAGATTTGTCATTCAGACAACAATCAGATCAGTGTTTATCTAACCCAGAGGCAATTCTATATCTGGGCTACTCTCTGCATTTAGTTTGTCATAATTTTTCTCCTAATATGGAATGTTATTATCTGGAGGAAGTTTACAACATTTTCTGTTTAAAAATCCAGATTACCTTGATGGGTGTCTTGGAAGATGCAGCAGAATACCACATATCCTGTCTCTGCCCTGAAGGGTTTTTGGCCATGACCTCACCTTTGCCTGTTTTCTCAGACATAGCAAAGTCAGTATCTCTGCTAACATCAGAAGTCAGTTATCTCTGCTAACAGAATCGGGACTTCCTAGGAACCTGGAGATCAGGCCATGCATGTCAAGTGCATATCAGGCATCTGATTCTCTCCTAATACAAGAATGATACAATTCACAATTTAAACTAAATACTACAGAGGACATTTTGATAGTTTGTGCCAGGGAAGCGATTTTTGTGCTTTGGATGTCACTGGCTGTAGCCTTGTGGTAGGAACAGTAGATTTGGAGAAAAGCTCAGCCTCTTCTGGAGTGCTACTACCCCTACTGAGTTATTCTCAAAGCATAAACTTTTTAACATATAACCAGGAGAAGACCTAGGAGTTGACTTATGCCCTTTTCAAGGATAAATATAGAAGCACATAGAATTTTAGAGTTTAGCTGAGTACACTCCACTCTAGATACATTGAATGCAATGTTGAAAAGATTTTCTAAGCTTCTCTGAAAATCAAATTTCAGTGAATACAGGAAAAAGTCCTGAAGGATGATTTTCAGATGAAATATTACAGACCACTTGATGAGGTCACTGAAACCACTCCTTTAGCTCAGGTGAAGCCTGCTCAGCTAGGAAACAGATGGTACAAGGTCTAGTCTCACCAATGGCCTCTCCATTAAAATTAATTAATTGGCATGTACTGTACTTTTTTAAGGAATGGGAATGAGATGCTTCATGAATATGCATTAAATGCTTGTTGAAGTCAAGAGGTCTTCTTTTTCAACTACCTCTGTTTTCTCAATCAACATACCCTAGAGGTATATAATGAAGTTGTAAGTAAATAGCATTTTAATTATCAGGAATAGCTGGGAGGTGGAATATGGAAAATATTCTTTTCCTTGCCAAAAAGTATTTACATGTTTGTTTTTTTTAACTTGATCACTGACAGTCACTGTGATTTTTGGGCCCTGATATTAACACTGTGAAGTAGAAACAGAGGCACAAAATGACCTGTTGTTTATGTTTAGAAGCTATTTCTACATTGACAGTAGAAAGGGAAATGACTGCATAGTGATAAAATTTTATATTTCAGTGTAACAGCATTTTAAGTTATACTCCTGAGAGTAGCCTATACTCCCCTTAGCAGACCTATTAACTTCAAGATGATTTGAGCAAGAGAAGGCTGTGGGACTAAGGTGGTAATGTATTGTTATTCTTAAGGGACAGCTCCCTGAGCCCACACTCACCAGTGCAGAGCAAGGCAAGTCAGCCCTGAAAGGAGCCATGTCTGCAGCAGCACTGGGTGACCTGCGCTGGAGACTGTGATGGTCAGTTTTAGCACTGCTGCTCCAGTGCAGGCTGTAAAATGTTTAAGAGGAAACAGGAGAGTGGGAGCTGGGAGGGAGTTCAAAACATGTCAAAAAAGTCTTAGTAGACAAAAAGGAAGCAGAGAAAAAGAGCAGAAGTAAATTAATCTTCCTGAAGTATATTACATAAGGGGAAATGCCTGGTAGTCGTTATTTGCTGTAACAACCCAAGACAAATGAGCAGCCGGTGTGTTAGTTCTGATGAAGGACACGCAAGAAAGACAATGGCTTTCCATTTTTAAGTTAATCAGTACCCAAGTGATGTATTTCTGAAAAATAATAAAATGGATTAATCAAGAGCTAGGGGAAAGAAGAGGGCAGACATTTTATTTCCACCACGTGTAGATGAAATATACATAACATAATAAAGGGCTGCTGTCGACTATCTGCAGGAAGAGCACCTGGAAGATTAAAGCTGTGGACATAACATTAACAAAGTACAGACCACACTGAATTAATGAGCACTGGAGATAGACATTCAGTGGAGTCTTAATTTATTTTCCTTTTCTAGCTCATCCTTTAAGAAAATGACAGTGTCTTCTTATCGATTTTACACTCAGAGATCAATCAGAATTGCCCTGACTCAGACAAAATTTACAGCACTCCCTGACACTGCCTCGAGCATCTGGGCCTAAACAGACATTACAAGGAAGCAATATATCATGTTTGTATGTAGAGCTTGACATGCTTAAAAATAAGCTAATCTGTAGTGGAATTTCCTTCTTTTTGACAAGTTGTTCTGCCCAGCTCTTCGGCCCCTTGTTATGAATTTCTCTCCTAGCTCTACTATTAATTATAACATGCACATAGGATTCATGTATTTAGACCCTGAGGGAGGTCATCTGCTCTGCAGTTTTAGATAAAATATAAACTAACAGATCACTCCTACTTAAACAATGTGAAATGTCACTCTGATGCACTCCATAAAAAAACCTAGAGGTGTTCCGTCAAGAGCTATGATCAATTCTGACAAGCCAACAATATCAGAGCTAAATGATGGGCCTCTACATTCCCAAACAGCCCTCCGTGGAAATTGCTGCATCCGGAAGCTCTTTTGTGCAAGTAACTAGCTGTATTAAATGCAATAATTACAGAAAAGACACAGGCTGGGATGCTTTGGCAGTAGTTGGCTAAGGTAACTTCTGCACTGCAATTCATCTTGTACCTAGGGATTGCCCCCCAGCTGACTTGTTACACTAAAGGAAGAGAGGTCTCTTCTGCACTACAGACCTCAAGACCACAGAGTCCTTTCTGGGTTCAAAGGAGACCTAATATGTTTTACAAAATATTTGCTGCATTTTACTTGAAGTAAAGTATCAAGTTGAGACACAGTCTCAAGTTGCATCAAGAGAAATATAGGTTGGATATCAGGAAAAAGTTTTTAGAGAAAGAGTGATCAAGTACTGGAATGGTCTGCACAGGGAGCTGGTGGAGTTGCCATCCCTGGATGTGTTTAGAAAAAGATCGGATGTGGCACTCAGTGACGTGGTTTGAGGTGTTGGGACATGGCCTGGACTCGATGATCTTGAAGGTCTCTTCCAACCTAGTGATTCTGTGAATTCTGTGGATTCTGTGAATTCTATCAAGAGCAGAGTTGAGAAAGAACTGGCTCATATCTGGGAATGATTGAAGATCAGCAGGTTTTTCCAAATTTAAGTCTGTCATCTCATTCAGGAAGTTATTCATTGGCCACTTCGGTACCTCTAAGAAGCATTGAGGGACCAAGAACTAAAATGTTTAGTTTGGGACAATCCCCAAACCAGCATATTTTTTTGGGTCTTCGTTGTTTTCTTTTTAATCTTTGACCATCTGACAAAATAGAGGGTGGAGGGGAGGACAGTTCCCTTTAGACATCAAAAATTTTCCATATATGCCAGAATCCTCTGTTCCCTTTGGTTTTTGGGAAGTTCAGCATATCACAAGGTTCAACCACTTGGTATTAATTGTACTAACTGGGATGCTGGACAGTCTAGCACAAAACAAAGAATAAGCCCAAGTCACAGCCTACAATTTCAATACTTTTAACTGCTCTTGTTACATCCTACTTCATTAAGGGTCCTGCTCACATTTCACTTGGTTAAAAACTAATAAGCAAAAAAATATTTACAAACTCTTCTTATTTGTGCAAACAGACAGCTGTAGCCAAAGGTTTACAAACACTCACTGTAGCGGAGGATTCTGTTGTTTCCCCATGTCCTAATTCTTCATGCTAGTGGAAGTAAAATCATGTAATTTTTGGCCTTGAAACAAAGTTGAAGAAACAAAACTCATACCAAATTGTTAGCAAGATAAAATGATAGCTGACTTGTAATAGAAACTCTGATACACAGAAATATGACAACATGCAGAAAATCAAATGTTACATGGTTTATTTATGACACCTCAGTGTGATTTGCCCTCAAGTAAAATGATAATAAATTACTACAGTTTCAAAAACCAGTATGACGAACACTGATTTATTTTACATTTTCTTCTTTCCCTTCATTTGTGATTGTCTAACACAGTGGGACCAACCCTCAAGAAATTACAAAGATATCATCTTGAGAGGGATATTGCACTTATTTTCCCTGCAGGTGTCTTTTTCCCTGATACTGTCTCTGCCTCTTTTAGCCTCTGGTTATCTTCTCTTATGGGATAGTCTTATGCTACCTGAGCACCTGCCTGCTCTCAGCATAAGCTTGAAAAGAAATCAGTATTTTCTCCCAGAATGAGGATAGAGACAAGTTCTAAATTAAATAATTTTTTTCACTTCTGTGTTCACAGACCCAACATGGACATTCAACATGACCAGCAAGATTACCTTGTCAAGTGGACGCTGAACTGGCCTAGTCTTCAAAGAGACCACATGCTCTGACTAAAACCAAGGGCCTGTTTTTTAATACAGAAAAATAACTACTGAAAAACTCTGCCAACAAAGTCTGGGTTGAGGTTAAACATTTAAAATACAACTAGTAATCTAGGATGTGTCTGCTTCTGCCAAACTAATCTGAAATCTCTTCAAGAAAACTAATCTCAGGCAATGTTGAGTATGAAAGCATAGAAAATCTGGGCTGTTTAAAGGTACTGTGAATTGTCCAGAGCACAAGTCTCTCACTGGGTCTCAGGGCTCAATTCTTGCCTCTGACTCTACTTCAGACTTGTTAGTGTGTCAACAGACAGTTCACTGCTTAACTTTTGAGCTCTAAAAGTTACCTGTCCTTGCTGACCTCCCTCAGCAGCCTGTGGAGAAGAATGTTGGACTCTGGAAGGCAATTCATCCCAATCTTACTTTTGGCCTTCTAGACCAATTCATCCCTTGCTAAAGGCAGTGTTCAGCTTACAGCCTGTGCAGAAGGAGTCATGAGAGGTCTGTCCTAGCAGACACACAAGGAGCAGAGCTCTCTGGTAATGCAGTTCTCCTACAGCTTGAGTCAGGGGAGGGAAACGCATTCACTGGGTTCCAGCCTCACAGGATCTTTAAAATCCCTGTATCCAAGATTCATAATTACAACTTGGGACAGCAAAGAAAACCATAAAAATTTCATGTGTTGCTTTCACAGCTAGTTACAAAATTTGTAAAATTTGCATTTCTAGTGACATCCTCCTAAGCAGCAGGTGACATTCTTTATGAAGTTTGGAGCTATACTCACTAGTAAACCAGAAAACCTACTGTGTCCTTCTCCCATATAATATTTGGTAATTGTTTCTACTTTCTTTAGTAGTTTTTGTATAGTTTTCAAGCTGATCTAATTTCCCAAATTAAAAAGCTATTTACCTTAGCATTTAAAGAAATGTGTTATTGGGAAAGCATCATAGATGCTTGGTCAAGAATAAAAGATAAGATTTTATGCACCTTCTAAAATTTCTCACACAGTAATACATCTTACCTCTTTTTGTAAACTGATGGTGCTCAAGGAAGGAATAACAAAGATGTAATACTATTCAATACTTCATAAAATTTAAATACTGCTAATTATGATAAGGTTCTGAGGGAAATAATAGTTACTGCTACAGCATGTAAATACACAATGGAAATGGTTACCTTTCAATGTACACATAATCTGCGTCAGAATCTCTTCACTAGTAAAAGAAGAAATAAGTCATATCTTATATCTTCTCATACCAGGTAGAGCCCTGTGTCTTTTCACTAGTCACAGAATGAATAACAGGTGGCATTGCTGTTGCTGTGCTCTCCTGGGTGTTCTGCCATGCAAGCGACTGTCATTTCAGTTTACAGTTCAAATGCAACAACAGACCTTAGGCGGAGAGAATGTGCAGCTATTCATCAAAACTTTTCCTTAATACCCCAGTGAATTTCACCTGCCACCTGCAAAAATTAATATTTCTGGCTGAGCTGCAATAAGTGCAGCATCACACACGTGCTATTCCATATACCTGAACTAGCTGTAACACATCATACGAGATACACCACGTTAACCAGACCAAAATATAGAAAATCCTGAAAAGTATTTCAGTATTTGCTCATTCTGGATAAATCACAGCATCCCCAAAGCACAAGGGCAGAGACAGAAGCACTGGGGTAGTTTCCCATGAAGCCTCTTGTACTCTCAAGAAAGGTCACAGCTCACCAGGAGCTCCCCATGCCCTGCAGCAACTACTCAGCAAGAGGGAAGAGACCTCAAATCACCAGCCTTTCAGACCAGGGTGCTAATCACCACTACTGCTGGGATTGTTTGCTAAGTGCATCATGTAGATTTGCACTAGAATTCCCATCAAATTCCAGGAATTCTTGTTCCTTAACTTTTCTTTTGTCCAGAAGTAAAGGAACATGTGCACTCCCTAGCAATTCGAAAAGCCAGCAAAATCATCCAGAGGAAATGGATTATTTTTAAAAATGTATACTTTCAAAAAATGTATCCTTTCATCTGCTGACCTCCTATAATCTCTTTCCTGAAAAGTTGTTTAAGTGACAAAGATATATTTAGTGTAAATTCATTAAAATAATAAAGCTCAGCTTCTGAGATTCTCTGGGGAGGCAAAATTACAGTCAATCTATAAAACCACAATGCAGCAACACAAAGAAATTAAAGTGTATTACTAGCTTCATGAATAATTTGAGAGTTCTGAATAAAGATATTGAATTCTCTACAAACCCTTGGCTCTCTCTTATGAAGAGGGATGCTGAAGATGGGTTAAGAAAGTAAAATCATTATGGTTAAACACTTAGTAATATCAATGTTAATATGTATTAATGGTAGGAATAGACAATTCCTGAAAAATTTTGGAGGGGAATGTGTCCCATCAGACTGATCTGCTCTGACCTGGACCTGCTCCTCTGAAACTGAGCAACACCAAAGTTGCCAACTCACCCTGTAGTGTGTTGCAAAAAAACTATGTACCAGCGTGAATATTTAGCTCATAAATCTGAGCAAAATACTTACAACCTGAATGTGGGCAATGAATTTAGCACTAGTAAAACTGAATCACAAAAACAATAATAGCAAACTTCCAGGAATTTCAGGAATCAGTGGATGTCAGGTTAATCACAACATTTTTTTGATTTTGAAATAGAAACTTTCATGGAACAGAAGATGTTATTTCATTATTATGTCTAATTTATGCGCTGCAAGGCCTGAGAAGCCTTTATCCAGCATGGCTGCTCCAGCTAGTATGATCATCCCCTTTAAAAGGATGAACATGTGCATTGACAGAACCTGTGGCAACTCCCCAAAGAGCACTATAAGGTCAGAAGATTTTACTGAAAGAATAGTTATGACATTGCAGAATACCACTCAAAGGAACAGATATTCTTGTGACTGAGGACACTGATGCAGTGACCACAGTGATTAGCACATTCAAAGACAAATTTCTACCTTTGTTCCTGTACACCCACACTACAGCAAAGGGCAAGGTACTATGGCTAGTAAGTAGAAAGGCAGAGAATCAAAAATTAATTTCTTGGTTTCCCAACGCTTTGTAAATGTGCTCATCTAAAAACCACAATCTGTTCATCATTTATGCACAGAACCTGAAGAACAATCAGTAACACCAAAATCTGAAGCACAGAAAGTGCCTTTCAAAAAATGTCACCAAGGACCAAAACATACTTCCTAGATACTTCAGGTCTTACTCAGATATGTGGATTTTCTTCCTGTCTTCTTCCAACTGTGCACCTCTGAATGTCCTATGGTACTTTATTTTGTTCAAAGATACACCTTTCCTACTCAGCTACTGAAGAGATTCAAAGGCATCCAGTCACATTTTACAGGGGAAGAACCTCAAGAAAATATTTGGGAAATGGTTGTAAATCAGCTGGTTTGAAAACCAAACTTGGGCGAAATTACACATAGGAATATGCCACTCTTAGAAATCTGAAAGCAGGCAAAAAAACCAACCAGCTTCTGACCGTGGATTACAGCAGTGATGTCTCAGTAAGAACATGGCGGAAGTGAATGCAAGCTGGAACTGAGTCCTAGATGAAATGGACAGGGGTGAAGGGGCCCCATCTCACTGGAAACCTCACAGAATCAGCTCTCAGGCTGTGGCTGCTTTAAGCAGGCCAACCCCAAAAGGACACGTGCAAAAGTCCGTGTACAAAGGGCAGGCGTACAATTATATGGATAGGTTAACTGGAGTAAGAATTCGTTTCAAGATGGTCTGCTAAGGACAACATTGTACTGTTAAAGCATTACTAAAACATACTTGATTCTATTTCTAAGCAAAACACAATATATTCAGGTATTTAATTTGCTTCCTTGACTCCCACTGCTATACCTGCAAGACTGGAATGAGCAGGTGTTCCAATACTGTGAATCTAAGACACTGTTGCAGACCTGAGGCAAACCTGGGCACACAGGGATGGGAAATAATCCAGCCCAAAGAATCAGAGTACAAGATTTGTCCAGACAACCGCACTGTTCATCATTTCATCTATTTACTACACCAGGTCTCTTACCATTCTAGTTAAGACAAGAAATAAAATTCTATCCTGGTAGGTAAGGTAAAAAAGAAGCAGTGAGAAACAACTGCTTCCATCAGTTTGGTCATAAAGAGCATGAGAGGTTGCCTGGTCCAGGACAGTAAAATTTTCCTGCTTCCTTCGATGGAACGGAGTGTCACCAGACAGTATCCTGCAGAGAAGCTGCAGGCACTGAGCTGTCAACACAAATACAGAGATTTTTTTCCTTGCCTTCCCCTTTTCTTTGAAGGTTTTTCATCTATTTAAATAGGTGAATAGAACATTACAGGAAAAAAATAAACAGTAGGGAAATAAAGGAGCTTTTAATATTGCTTTTGAGAAAGATTTCCCCTTTCATTTGCTGCAGAAACTCCAGGTACTCTGTGTAAGCACAGTTTTGGTTGGATTTTTTGTTTGTTTGTTTGCTTTACAATAATAATATTTTTCTTTTGTCTTATTTTCTCAGTTAGAAAACAAAACTTCAATTTTCAGGCAGAGCTGCTGCACCATAGCAGACTGAACTCACAGATACCTGCAAATACACTACAAAATATTGTTTACAAGATCAATGTTATCTCTTCAGCTGTAGAACTTTGTAACATGGAGTTTATGAAGGGTCTCAAATGCAGAAGTGTGTGCAATGGTGCTACCTATCAGAGTTAACATAAGGTAGGAATGTAATTCTAGATTAGCAACAGATACCACAAGGAGAAATCATAGCAGGCTAATGTGATAACTTACTGTATCATCTGATGAGTAGGAATATAAAATTTCAGTATTAAAATGGTATTAGTGGTATATTAGGCTAACATGATATGACAAAAAAATTGCAAACAAAATACTATAATTTAGTCTAGGGCATAAATGTGAGGGAATAAAACCAAATATTGTCATAGAGAAACACCCTCTTCATTTAGAAAACATGTGGAAATTTTGTGATAGAGTTTGCTGTCGTGTCATACTGATAAAGTTCAGGAGAGATTACATATTGCTATGTGAATTGTAAATTAGTACAAATGATACCTTATATCCACATATCATTTTTACTCCAAGGGATATCAAAGACCTTGGCAAACTTAAAGAGACATACAAAGCAGTGCCTCCATGCTTATCATCAGCCTCCAACCTGCAGCTGAATAGACTTCCCAACAGACCCCAAGTTTTTGATTAACCAAAGTTTTACCCAATTGTTGATGGCATGACAAAATTTATGGAGTGGTTGTCTTTTTGAACATTAAGTTTTTCTTAGGAAAACAAATTCCCTCCAGGCTCTGTAACGACCAATTTTAGAAGAAGCTTCCATTTGCATGAAATAACTGGTAAATGCATAATCATGTAAAAAACACCCATATTCATTTATTAAAAATAGCATACAGATATTCTCTGTCATATTGGGTACAATCTTACTCTGAATACAATAATCATAGAATCATAGCATTGGTTTGGGTTGGAAGGGATCTTGAAGATCAGATAGCTCCAACCTGCCCCCACCAAGGGCAGGGACACCTTTTTTTCAAGACATGGCCTTGAACACTTCCAGAGATGGGACACTCACAGCTTCTCAGGGCAACCTGTTCCAGTGTCTCATCACCTTCACGGTGAAAAATTTTGTTCTAATAACATTATTTAGACACCAGAAAAATTCTTAATTCAAGTTGTTGATTGACTCCTGTCACCCACACACAGTTCAAACTTCAATGATATGCCCACTTATCTTTTTGAGTGGTGAAAAACAGTGGACAGGGGCACTTTTCGACCAGTTTCTGCTAAAGTCAGCTTAGAAACATTCATCACAGAGCCCATGGTGCCAAATTTCCACTCATTGTCAGGAAACCTGAAAAACAGGACATGCATATTATATACACACACACATACAGAGGTATTTTAAAAATGGATGAATTTCATCAGGCCTTCATCTATAAGCTCATCAAGTCTTAATGACATTCCACCAAAGAATGGCTAAAGATATATTAGTATGTATTCCTCTCTGAATGCATTTATATGCTTCTACTTTGCACGCCTCATGGATTTCTGTAGCTTTCAAGCAGAAACAAAATTCTGTCCCCTAATTTTACAACTATATTATGATATTTATGAACAAAAAGGAGACTAAATAACCAGAATTATTGTCTATAGGATTAAAAATCCTATTGACAACATACACAATATACCAGTGCAGCAGGGCTGTGGCTCCTGGTAGTTCAGCAACAAATGCATTAATTTAAAATTTTATTCAGGACAACAGTGTGGTCATGGATCACAATATGAACTTGCAGTGACTATGGTAACATTATCCCATTTATAGCACTGAAGGCAAAGAGTCAACACTGAAATCAATGCAACAACTAAGCCTTAAAGAACATGTTCAACAAAGAGCTAACAGGGAACTGTGAACAACATGACACAGTATTTCCTTGTTTCTGTTCATCTGCTTTACACTATCTGGAATTTTCCATTTTATGATATAAAAACAGAGTTCATTTTGCATCATGAAACATTTTTGGCTGCACAGATCACATTTCACCATCAATGCAAAATGTCTGGAGCAAGCGCCTTGAGTTTTCTCTCATTTTTTACATACCTATTATAATTCTCAAAACCCTTCAACACACTCCTCACTGTGCTTCCCACTGAATTAGACACCACTTCTGTTATTTTGGTGCTTTACTGAAACTACACTGCCCCATCACAAAGCCATGACCTCTCTTTGCAGCTACACTCTTCTCACTGTGCCAAGATAAAAGTCCCTCCTCACCTTTGGGCTCCATCAGTGCCAGCTTTCTTCAGCTACTGATTTGTTTCTGTGCATCAGTAATACCAGGTTTGAATGTCCACTTATTCACTGCTGCCACATCATGGAGTTGCTTTCTGAAGAACAGAACTCCATTCTGAGGTGAAGCCATCATCCTTGCTGTTGGCATTTACAGCGCCTGTACAATGCTCACGGAGTAAATTGAGGGAAAACAAGCTGTACTTGACAATTTCTGTGCTCTCTAAACACATATACCGGAAGAAGTTGCAAATATTTTTTTCCTGGATTTCTCTCTTTCGATCATTTTCCCCACCTAAGCTTTTCTGATTAAAAAAACAAACCTTAATTTTATATTGGGGTAATCTGCATTGCTATGTTCTTACTCTCTACAAAAGCAGAGATATGGATACCTTCCTTCCTCTCTTCCCACAAAAATTATAAGTAAATTAGAGCTGGGAGACTATCTTTGCATGTGCACACACACTGTGTGCATACATACACATACATGTAATGACATATTCAAGATCAATAGTATTTCACACTGGCTTACACGCTCTGGGTATAAAACAGAAACTCAGATGTGTAAGTGACTTCTGCCATTTTCTAAAGTAGAGAAAATAAAGTTTTTTCACTGTTTTGAAATAGAATCACACTGCCATACAGTAGATTTCAGTGATGTTTTTCTCTTACAAATAAAAAAGTCTACACAACTGGGGAAAGACTTGCTTTACTGAAGAGCACAGCTGTAAATAAATCATTGAACTGCAACAAAAATACTAAAATCATCAGAAACCTTGACCAGAAGATTTTCGTTTTTTAATTGGTGAAAGAATAAAGAACAAAAGAATAAAGAGTAAAACAAATCCTTTCAATTTTTTGTCATTGCAACAGAATTCTTAACTGTAGGGGGTAGAATGATGCATCCATTTGCACTTACAGTACCATATTAGGGAATGACTAAATTACTTGTAGAGCCCTTTCCATGTTGCCACTTATGAGTAACGATATAATTTCCTACATCACATAAATAGATACACAAAGTAAGCTCTTGGAATTCTGCATTTTTTTTTCTCCTGTATTAGAAAAATAAATGAGAATGGTCATTTCTATAGAATTCATTTTTTTTTGTCAGTACAGGAACATGTTCAAACATTTGCATCCTATTATTGCTGAAACCAAAACCAAAGTAGATAATATGCACCTTGCAAAATGTGTTCTTTCAGTATCTCTGTATGTTCCAGACAAATAGCTGCAGTCCCTGTTCTAGTGGAAGGAAACAGCAACATTTACCTTTATTTATATAGCCTACAGTATTTCAAAATATTTTATGTCTAAATGTCTGGAAAAGCTAAGACTCTTTAAAAATACATTTTGTAAAGTTTTGGTGATTTGAATCATTGTAGCAGCTAAAATTTTGTATATTTATTTCCATGTCTTAAAAAGGAATCTCATATTATTAGTGAAGATAATGTATGTGTCAAAAAAGAGGCATCAAAAGCACTTCCTGTGCACTTGACAGGGTGACAAAATATTTCTCCTATCCTTTCCTAATTGAGCTGCTGTACAAAGGGAGACATTATGATAATATTAATAATAGTTACATGGATATTTGTAGGTACTGTGTAACCCTTCAGTCCATTTTCCCAGACAATGGTGACTACAAAAAGGCTTCAAAATAGAACATCACACAATATGAATGCCACTTTTTTCTATCTTACATTTTAAAAACATCATTGAAATCAGAAAGTTCATTTACAAAGGACTGGCAGTTGCAATCACAGCAATAATGTAGTGCTGAGAAAAAAAGGGTAATTGGTTTGGTAAAGATCGCTTTCCATTACACCATAAAGCACTACACAATAGGAAAGGTCGCCAATTAAGCAATCATGAATACCAAGTACTGAAGCTGATGAAAATAGGGCAGTGGTTTAAATAGATTTGCAAGCAATTTACCTTTTCACAATGTTGGCAATCTGATGCAATTTGCTTGCAATTTTGTCTGCTTTCAGTAGCACTCGAAGCTGACACTACACAGACCAAATGGCAAAGAGGCCTGCATAGAAAATGTAAAACTATCTTGGCTGCATCAGGGAACCAGAATGGTGGTTCATCAGGAAAATTACAACAATTAACATAAGTGCTGCAAAAATCAACACTTTAAATGTCACACTCACTAGTCTGTCCAAAGACTGTAAAAGTACCATCTCCATTGCTGGACTAACAGTAAATATGAAGCAATCACCAACAAGCCTTGAGGCTGATGGCTTTACAATTGATGTGACATTCTCTGGGTGATAAAATAGCCTTTCGTTTTTACAAAAGTAAGTATTTTTCTTTTTCAGATTTAACCTGGATTATGTCAAGCCAAAACTTATATTCAATTTTTTTTCAACTCTTCCTCCAACAAAACTGTTTTGAACTTGAGAGTGCTCTTTACTTGTTTTGATGTTCTAAAAAACTTCATGTTTCAGGGAATTGGATCCAAGCTGATAAAACTCAAATATCGATCCTTATTTTTCAATGTAAATTATACTCAAGATTTATATCAAAATGTGTTCACTGCATGAGATGATGCATTTGTGATTAGGGCTTGGTTTATAGTTTAGGGAAGGGAGCCCCAAAAGGTAACTGTAGGTATTCCCTCAGGTTTTGGTGCAGAACACAGAATACCTTTATACATCTCTATCAATGTAAACCCAAGAAATGTGAAAGATGACTTCTGAAGTAATTGATATCCTGTGTAATGGCTCCCATGTTAAAGACAGATATAAATTTGTCAATTTGTGAGGGAGAATTGACTTATGGTGTCTATTTAATGATTTATTCTTTTTTAGCAGGCTGCAGCACCAAATAAAACAGCAGTTCTCACAGGAGAGTATCAGCTTTTTCTGTGACATCACATCCTGAAAATAATGCTACTCCTTTGTCAGATTTTTGATCCCAAAACTTTAATAAGAAACCCATTTATGGTCTGATTCAAAATATAGTCAGGTCAGTGGAAGTTCAGATATCTAGGATCTTGTCATTCTGAAAATTAGCAAGATTCAGAGAATCTGAAACCTTTAACTTTCCCCCCCACCCCCAGGGCTTAACAAATGCTGCTGGCTCAAGTGTTGGTAGCTCCTGGAGTCATGCTTTTTGCATCATGCATGCAGACAGGAATGGTTGGTCTTATGAACTACCCTGGGCATCGCTGCTCCGCTGACAGGACCATTACCATGCTGCACCCTGAGCTGCAGTAGATCCATTAACTACACAGTTGATATTCATGTAAATGACTGGTCTGGAACAGCGGCACTCAGTTGATAAGGACTGGTGGCACTAGAAAACTGATAAGAAAGCATTTCGCAGCATCTTCAGTGTTATAACACCTCCAGTGAACAACGGTCACCAATCTTTTGTTGCCTCTATTAAAAGGAAGAGGAGTGCCATGAGCAGTTCTGAACAGCATGAGACACTTGGATAAATGTAACACAAGTGCAGACGTTAGGTAAGCAATGTGAGGGATACCTACTTCTCCTTTGATGTGTTTCAAATGTCCCACCAGACATCTGCTAGGGTTTTTTTACTACATTTTGACTAAAATTTTGGCTAAAAGAAAGCAGATCAAGTACTGCAGTCAGAAATGCGTGCAAACCCATTGATGACTATAGAAAAATAAGTAACAGATAAGGACAACAGAATAAATACATACTTTGACCACTCAAAGGGTTCTGCTGCTATTCCAAATGCCTTTCAGCTGAATCTTCTTTTCACAGGCTTCCCTCAGTGCCAATCCCTCGCCAAGGCTACAGATACAATTGTAGCTCTAGAGCAGTTTAATTTTAATCTATTGCTACTTTGAGGCGAGACTCCTCTATATTCATTTTGGCTCCCAATCTTTTAATTTCCTATTTGTTTACCTTTTTACAACATTCTCCTTTACTGGCTTAGTCCCACCAACACAATGTGACAGTAACTCAGCATATGACAATCAATCTCAACACTTTCCTTTTTGCTCTATTCCTTATTTTTCATGTACCTCAGCACCCTAAGTTCAAAAATTTTGTGAGTGTTCAACACACCCCATTGCCAAATCTGTAACACAAAGGGCAATCAAGTGTCACTTCCAGCGAAAGGAATGCTACTGGGAAGGAAATCCTAACTGTAGTTAGTATCTGAATATAAATTGCAGCTTTGTTACTCTTTCATCTGCTGCTTTACCATCCCTGGCTGGCTGGTACTTGCTCACATGAACATTATCACATTTATTTGTCTGCCTTTCTAATGTACATCACACTTATCAGTTGGATTGTTCCTTTTGAATTACAGTGTGTTATTTTCTAATGCTTCAACAGGACAGCAATACTGACCACCAAAAATATACATGTGCATGTATATACATACATACATATGTATGTCCATGGCTGGAGATGCATTTTTAACTGCAAGTTTTGCAAAGCAACTGCTCTTTCTTTAGCAACAAATTCAAAAGTTGAAACACTTACAACCAACTTTAACTGAATCTCAGTTATGCTTAGAAACTTCCTTTAATAACTGTTCTTATAGACACCATTTAATGTGAATGTCAATGTTCCATAATAATTTAAAGATCGGTGAGACTCCACTGTGGAAATATTTGAAGCAACACATGAAAAAAATACCTGGAGCCCATTTTACACTGACATAAGCTGAAGTATGAGGTGATCCTCACATCTTTTACAACCCTCCATTCATAATTATCTATACTTTACCTGGTCTCTCTTGGGGCTCCGAGACAAACCAAAAAGGGAGAGACAAGAGAAGATCTGTACTACCAATAAACTCAGGAATCAAGCTGAAGGGCTCCACATCAATTCTTTGGGTGCAAAGCAGCAGAAATATTCCTTTTCTTTCCAGAGGATACAGGAGTGAGAGCTGATGACACATTTCTGCCCCACAGGGATGGCCGGTTAGAAATTATGCAACTCTGAATTTTCACCTTTCAGTCCCTTGACTAGATAATAAAGAAGATAATTCCTTTTACAATATTTTAAAATAACCCTTATGGACCAGTTGCTAGTCAGGTAACAATCTAAAAATTCACAATTGAACTTAAAGGAGTTCATCCTAATCTGAAATTATACTAATGAGATTGAATTACTCTGCCACTAATCAATCTATTACACATTTTAATACTTTGATTTTAATGCTTAAAAATATTTGAGGATGAAGAAAACCATGATCTTTGACTGACGACTGAACTATGTTTTGAAAACTGGGAACTGAAAAAGCCAAAGAAATTAATTTAACAAATATGAGTTTCTCAGTTTGGCTTTAATCCTTGCTGTTGGGACAAAGGGAAAAGTCAGTAATGAAAACACAATTTATTTTCATTGAATAGGACTAGGTTCTTAATCATTGTTAAGCCTGTGGACCTTCTTTAATAGAGTCACAAAAATTTATCCTCCTGAGGAATTGCTTTTTTGTATTTAGGGTAATAATACCCATGTGTTAGGACTGCTGCCTAAAACAAAGAAACTTAGTACCCTTAATGAATATTTCTACCATTAATAGTAATAAGATCTTTGTATCTATACAAAATAAAGCATTAAGAAAAAAAAAATTAAGAAAAAATTAAGAAATCCCTGCAAGTATAGGAAAAATTGTTGGAACTCCAAGCTAAAGGATGTCCACCTAGTATGGAACTTTAAATACATACATGCATATATGTAGACACTACATGGGGTGAATTGTGTCCATACTTGTTCCAGCAAAGAGATGCTGAAACATCAATAGCAGGAAACACTGTTTTCATGAGGATTTCTTCAATTCTTTGCCACATTTTATACTCAACACAAAATACCATTATTTAAAAATTATAATTAAAAAAAATAACAAATTTGTCATCCCATTATTAATTTTCTTTCAATCAGCCCAAAGTGTTGGCTTTAGCAGAATGAAAAGTCTTCATATTTAGTGAGTGAATTAGGATTAGAAAAATATATAGACCTCAGCCTGACTGCTAGGACTGCTTTATGTCAGTTTGTAAGTTTTGTGGGAATAAAAAAATTGCACAGATGGGACTATAACTGACCATAACCTGCTCTATTGTATTTCCAACAATCTCTAATTACAGCAACACACCAGAGGAAAAGATTTGAAAGGGCAGGTGATGGGATAGGAGAGAAACCTGTTTGACTTAAACAGCACAGGATCCCTCACCATCAGGGCTGATGTACATCAGCCTGACAGCTAATTAGGGTAGACATGAATTTTTCCAATGTAACAGATGTTCGCTAATCAGGCCAGATTTGGAGCCCTTGCGCCAGCAACATTTCATGCACAATTTAACTATCTAAAAGGAATAAACTACTTAATGCATTGTACTGGAGGCACAGCTGTTTCACAATCAGAAAATTTGCTGTCAAAGATGTTCTCTTTAAAACTGACATGTTTTTATATAACTCTGATGGGGTGTTTATAATGTATTAATAGTTGTCAGTAAGAGCTGCTGTCATCATCAAGAAGTAAAATATTTCTGAAGGTATATTAAAATGAACAGACTCCTTTTTCTTTCCAAAATCTATTTAGATAATTTACTTTGAATGTGGCCTGTTTAATTCTAAATGTACTTTAAACAAAAGGCTTAACATGTATCTTTCAAGTTACATCAATAACAAAACATGCAAGTTTACCTTCTGACTAGGAAGTAAAGCTGAAATATAGTTTAAATTTATTTTATTTTCAGAAAAATCATAAACATAAAATGATAGAAAAGTCAGATTTAAAGTATCCACAAGCTATATGGATTCATGTAGATCATTACTTAGGAGAATAAGGAAAGTGTATATGAGATTTTTATTCTTGCATGTGAACTTCACAGACCAGATCCAGAGGTAAATGAGAGGTTCTAAGTCAACTTACTGAAAGTTAAGGGTCTGGCAATTAGTGTAGAAATTCAAGATACAATATCATCATCTGATTAACATAGTTTCTTTTTAACAGCCTGGTCTTTGCAGTTTTTCTGATAGTTTTTTAACCATGAGAAAAAAAAAAAATCAAGTGATGCAACATTTTATAGACTGCTAGAAAAATTTGGACAAATGTTGCATAATCTGTAAAGTCTAACAGTATGAGATAGAACCCAGAACTGGAAAGAATCAGCAGATTCTTTCTTGTGATAATGGCATCTAAACACTGCACAAATGCAGTTCCCAGCGAAGTCAGTTGGGTTTGAAGGTCATAATATACCAAAGCTATTGAGCCTGGCAAAGATGCCTGTGGCTATATTTGTGTAAAACCCAACACTGTTGCCATTTAACACCTCACAAAGGACAAAATCTGAGGCCTGTTCTCATGAATCTGGCCTCTGCTTGCAACCTAACTTTTAGCAAGTAATACAGACTAGATGGAGTTAGAATACAAGTGAACAGACAACAGAGTCTGGTTCGTTAGAGAGAAGACTGAGGCAAAGATCGTCCTTTCCTGGGTACTCAAGTCCAAAGTTTGAATGGTACTGTTCCTATCATAATTGCTCTGTAAATCTTGCTGTATTTTGGGGGAATCAGAAATTGGGTCAAGGCATTTGGCCAAAGTTATCACATTCTCTGATAAAAAAAAAAAAGGCATCATAAAATAACTAAATAACTAATGTGAATTTTATAAGGAAAGTTGCTGAAAAAGAGAAATGTTAAGAGCTTCTAGGAGTCAAAGACAAAAGCAACCTTAAATAAACAGCAGGTATTGATTGTGCCAAAATACTGAGATTGATAAGGACTTTCAGGGAAGAGGAAATCTCCGAAGAGTCAAGCACAATTTTAAGAGCTTTCCAAACATAAACAGAGACAGAAATTAACATGGATACAAAATTAGAGACTTCAAATGAATGATGATTCAGTAAGACTATTGCTAATAATTTTTTTAAAAGGAAAGTTACTATATAAAATAAGGGAAACCCTTTCACAAATAATGAGAACAGTAGAAAGCTTGAAATAAATTACTTGAGAAATTCTGAAACTTTTAAACAATCTAAAAGATACTCCATATCCTTTGCTATAATGAGAATTTTCTTCTCAATAAAGACCTGGTGGTATTGGGTTTTAATGACATCTAGAAGATAAGGAACTAAAACCACCAAAATGATGCAGAGCAGAAGAGTGATCTGAAAAATAAGACGCTAACCTAAGTAAAATAATGACCAGCAGTGAGAAATGTTATGGAAATTACCACCTATCTAAAGGATGCAAAAACTTTGACTTTAGTTTATTGAGAGCACCTCATGCTGGACTTATTGGACCTCCTTTTAAAAAAAGAGAAAATTAGAAAGAGCACTAAGATTTTCATCCTACATATAGATGTTTAACCCTATTCACTTGAGGAAACCCCTCAATTTCAAGCTAACACAGATGTTTATTGGATTAGGCTGTTGGCAGTGGGACATAAAGAATGCAGCCAACCTGTGTGCGTTTCAGTATAGCCTTGAAGCTGCATCTCCCAACTTTTGAGTTTAAAAATAGATTGGTATAATCCTGAAGAAGAGGATTTGGTGGGCTGGAAAGAAATTGCAAGGAAAAGGCAGAGCATTGCATTGATGAGAGGAGGTGTGAGAGGTTTATCCATGGAGAAAGAATAGTTTTGTCTTTCTTAATACCTCCAGTAATAATCTGAAAGAAGTAATGATCTTAATGAATTCACTATCATAATGAGCTAACAATGGTAATTTAGGAGGAGCTGAAAGTACCAGTAAGAACAAAGACAAATAATACAAAGGCACCCTGTGAGATTAAAAGCATAGGCAAAAATAGTGTAACAAAATGAGGTTTGGACTGGAAAGACACAATTCCCAATGCGTTTGTTGAAAAACAATCCAAAGCATGAATATTCAATGACAGAGTCAGAAACTAATTGGCAATGCAAAATGGCTGAAGAGAAAAAAACC
The DNA here is from genome assembly GCF_012460135.2 of Molothrus ater. Lineage (NCBI taxonomy): Eukaryota > Metazoa > Chordata > Aves > Passeriformes > Icteridae > Molothrus > Molothrus ater. The sequence goes on along the minus strand of NC_050478.2, from coordinate 31,727,804 downwards.
CACAAAAAACCCCAACAGTGTATTTTATGCTGCCCATGCATCAGCTTCAGAGCATGGGAAGTCAGGAGTCAGCCTTTTCCACATTGCTGATGAGCATAAGAGAGGAATTACCACTCTGGCCCAGGCCTGCCAGCCCTTGCAGTATCCTACACCTGATTGTGAATAGTAACATCCCTTTCAAGAAATACTTGGCCTTTATCACAACCATAATAGGAATGGTCCTAATAGATTCTCTTTTCTAGCTGCAGACAGTCAGGGAGGTGGCTCTTAGCCTTCTTCCCTTTTCTCATTAGAAACTTTTGAGCACTTTAAAAACAAACAAACAAAATCACTAACATATCAAAACAAAACAACAAACAAACAAACAAACAAACAAAGCCCCAAACAAAAAAACAAACCCAGCTTTCCAGAACTTAGAGATAGACAACCAGCCAAGGCCTTATAATGTTATAGGCACTATGTTACCCAAAAAGTATTCCTGAGATGGTGGGGTATGAACTATGGGGCAGCAACAAAATCATCTGGACACAGAGAAGATTATGTCTCAGGGACAAAAACATAGGTACATTGACTTCCACTAAAGGATGAAAAAGATGCCAACAAGATAGAAGTCAACAACCTCTCTGATTTTACGGTAACATCTGATCCCCTCCTCAGCAGCACCTTTTTTCTTGTTCATTTTTGCCAGCCTCATATATACCCTCTTTCACTGAAGCCATGAATGGGACTGTTGACCCTGTGAGAATCCATTTCAGGATGTAAAAACATGTGCTACACTCCTTCCAGTGCTCAGGATGAGACCAAAATGCATCTAACTCTTCTTTCCATCTTCACCCCAGCAAATTCACCACTGGAATAGCAGCTTAAAAGAAGCAGTAAATGTTTGAAGCACATTTAAAGCAGATTGGACAAAACCCTAGAATATCACTTTGTTGTGAGAACTGTCGTCATACTGATCAATAGCATCTAATTGTTACTTAGGATCCCCCATCTGTTTGTAGCCATCTGTTGTTTCTCATCTTATATTTAGGGTGCCTACTGCCTGGGTACAGAGACACCCAAGCTGGCCTCACACCCTCTACAGAAGCACTGAGGAGTATGTGGGGACAGAGACACCCTGGGGGCCAGAGGAGGTCTTGAAATGTGAAAGCTGTTTGTTCCTCTCAGTACAAGAGGATGGCAGGGCTGTATGAGCTATACTGCTTTTCTGACCACACTGGTGTGCCTCTGTGAAGAGAGTGGCAATTTTTCCATGTCCAGACTCTAAGATATTCCTCTGTAAATGGAGCACATCGGATGAGGGCTGATTAAGGAGCTTTTTATGTGCAGCTCTGTTAAATCTTAAAGCCTGTTACAGCTCATCTTGTCAAACACTAGTTCAGGAGTGTAAAGTTTTTTGCAAAGAATGTCTAAGAGTCTAGATTGACAATGAACACACAGGAGAGCTCATAGGCCTGCTCAATGACTGCACAGACTCTTTAGCTAAAATTATTACTCTCAACACAAACACATGCATATGGTTAGCATGAACTACTAGAGGGGATCTATACTCTGCCATTTCTTTGTAGAATCTGTACAGACTTGGAATCCCAAAATAAAACCATTTGAACTCTAACTTACCAATTTAATAATAAATAAAATTGTAAAAAATAGCTCAAGAAAAGAATTAACAGGACTAGCAGCAAAATTTTCCTACTGCTCAAAACATAGCTCTGCTAGCAAAATCAAAAATTTGACAGACTACCCAAGACCTCAAACCTTCTGTGGTCCTTTATCAAGCCAATGTTGAACAACCCTGAGTTTAGGAAATTGTGTATTGTGTCTTCCTAGTAATTGATGGAATTTTTAATAACAAGGAAATATTTACAAATAATAAAACACCCAAATATTGTAAAAGATGTTTCTGAACTGGATGGGAAATGTGAGTTGGGATTCTCCTATACTGAACTATGGGGCAATGTTCTTTCCTCCACAAATGGAATCAGCCTCATGCACAGAGCAATAGAACCAGCCTGAGGTCACACCTCAACTATTTTTAATCAAGGCTCCAAACTTAGATGTCAACCATACTGGCACAAATTCCAATTAGGCCACAATTAGAAGTGCCAAAAGCATTATATACAAAGCTGAATTTTGGAAAAGTGAAAGCTTTTTGCTTCTCTCAGTATGAATAGATGGCAGGGCCATACTCCTGTGCTGTACTTCTTTCCTAACCACACTGGTGTGCTCGTGTGGAGAAAGGGGCAATTTTTCCATGGCCACCTACAAAAGACAGTCATCCACACACAAAAGAGAGTTTTTTGTGTAGAAAATATACATGCCCATGATTGTTTAAAAATGACTCATGAAGATTTTGTTATTAAAATTCAGAAAATAGTCCCAGTTTTGTGAGCCACACCCTAGTGGCAGAGATTTCTAGACCTCAGTGAAAATATTTTTGCAAGAATTTGATTAGAAGAAGCTTAAAATACAAAAATTCAAGAATATTACAGTTGTAACCTACCCTTTTAAAACAGATTTGACCTCAGTTTGGCGAATTCAGTCTGCATTAAAAACAATTGGTGTCAAGTTCTTGAAATTCATCAACATTTAACCAAAGGACAATATTGGATTTTGTGCCCATTCAGATGTCTCAGTCTTTATCTCTGATCTTGTAGGCTATCTGTGAAATTAGGAACATCTGAGTAAGTTTTTATATGCAACAATGTGTAGAGGAGAGCAGTCAATATATGACTGAGAGCAACAAATTAGTATTATCAGTGAAAAACAAGACCAAGTAAAATATTGACGAGAATCTAACAAACAACAACCATTTTCAACCCCAAAACTTTATGGTACATCCCATGGGTTTTTTTTCCCAATTTGTTTGTTACTTACTGAATCCCTGAAATGACATGCTTGCTTCAAACACTGACCACATATATTTGGATTTTTTCCCACTGGGCATTTCAAACCCTGCATTTTAACATAGTACAAAAAAACATCGTCCGGTGAATATTCTGGCTTAAAAATTTTTGATAAAGTCACTAGATATAAATATTTCCAGGACAGAAAACATAAGACTAGACTTTATGTTTTAGACTCTAATGAGTCTATGTCTTCAAATGAAAGTGCAAATGCTGTGCTACCCCTACTCCTCGATGCCCCCATCATCAGACAATGAGTTTGCAGTTGTTTCATTTTTTTCTCTGCATCAGTGTTAAAGCATGCAGCTACTCAACTCTCTGCCTAATGACACCTTATTTTGAGACCAAGCTAGTAAAAATATGAGGCACAGAAATGGCAGCTAAGTATATCCAACTTGGGAGAGAGCTGTGTGGTAAATGTGCTCTGACAGCCTTTGTAAGCCAATAGACTTTCAGTGGAATATGGATGCAGATCAAATGTAATCATTTCAGCCACTTTTCAATTTATGGACAGGGCGAGTAGATAGCTTATTCTAACATTTGGGGTTTTGGGGGCCAAAAAGCTTGTATAAATTAATAGCATGTATAAGTACATACTGCTGCACTGCAACAATGCAAAACAGGAGGCATTCCAGTCTGTTCTTTCAGCAAAAGCTCTGCTATGCTGCCAGTCAGCACAGTAGGGCTTTATTTGCATCCCTGCTAGCTACTCATTGTGTTGCTACTGTTTTATCCTTTTCCTAGCTACTTCTGTTCATGAAAGGTTGTTTTATCTTGTCAGTGCAAATAAATCTCTCTTTTTATACCATACATCTCATTTAAAAACCTGGCACAAGAAAAAAAACAGACAGAATTAAGTAATTTTAATCAATCATTTGTTATATGTCTTGCTTAATCAGCAGGTATTTTATCAACAGAAAGGTGCAATGCCTGGATGTGATCAGTGATAGACTATGAGTCGAACACTTGGGACAGTCACTGTCCCTCTCCACAAACTCAGACAAACAACTTCATCTCCAGCTGCCCTCCTCCCTCTGCCATCTATTTACCTTTCTGGTCTTGCACTGCACTCAGAGTTAGACATCTGAATAAGCAGCTTGCCAAAACTGAGATGTGCTACTACAGCTGTACTGTACCTTTGATGTATTTCTCTTACACTGTTCATCATCATCATCATTATTATTAATAATTATATACAAACATAACATGGAGTAAATGAGCAGTCCTTTCTAGTGGCTGAATTTGGTGGGAGGAGGAGATATAAAAAAGGCAACATGAATTGGGAGTTGTAGTCTGCCTGCATGCTTCCAGTCTACTTAACAGTAGATGAACTCATGGACCACCACTATTTTTGTAGGTGGGGTTTTTGACTTATTCAGTTTTGGATGCTTTATCTCTCAAAAGGACTGCATGCATCTTCAAATCCTGCTGAGAACTGGTCTCAGCTAAACTGCCTTCTCTGAGACCACATTACCCTCAGTTCTAGAACATAAACTCTTCTGGAAACTGTGCCTATTGCAGAGCATCAAATTCTCTGTGTTATTTATATCCACTTTTTATTGCTCCCTTACATTTCCAGGTAGCTGAAAATAGATTTAATTGAAAACAAAAATTAGGCAACTATTCTTATATTGATGACATTTTCATACTGAGTCAAAAGATCAGGATGTGCTAATGTGATACACAGACGACCAGCAGAGAAAACAAATAAAATCTTGTTATTTTTTCAAATGAACAGAGGATTTTGGTCAAGTATAGGGAAAATAGGTTTTCCTGTCTGATCTGACACCTGCTGTGCCTGAAGTTCTGGATCATGACTACATCTGGTCTAGACAATATTAAGGATGTGTATGGAAAATGAAAGATCCCACTTTCTTTACATAAAGGTGAGAAAAACATGGACCCAACTGCTGCCTCTACTACTTCAAGGAGTAAAAGCTAGCAGAAATTTGTAAAAACATCTTCTATGTGCAGCAGCACCCTCCCTACAGAGAAAAATTGTATATCTCTGGTTTTAGCTATTTTTTTGCCTTTTTTAAAATGAAGGACAATAAATCAATTTTCGATGTTCCAAAATCACAGAGCACACCACAATTTATATTTTTTTTTTGTAAAAAATGACAAAATCTCATTATAACAACTTGTTCTAATGTCGTTTACAACATCCTGCTATTAAAATCTCTTCTTTGTATAGAAATCTACAAGGGTGGCTAACTGACAACTTAACTTTTACCTCAATAGACAGACTTGGCTCTGTGAATCTCCTCTGTCTCTTTCAAGCAAGCTTTCCAAACTTTTAACCTTTCTCACCTGTTCTGCAAGTCCTCTCCTAGTTTCTGTGATCATTTTTTTGCAGTGCAACTTATGTTCAGCTGACTGCCTACTCTGAGATGTGAGCATCTGCAAATGCTTCCCAAGAAAGAATTCCCTGTGTGTACAAAGCATCCCTTTGAACTGGATATCCCTGGAAAGGGATTGCATGAGAAGCTTTCTGCTATGGCCAGAGATAACCACAGTTCTCAGGAAGTTCCTTCACCATTGCATTAAAAGACACTGTGGCACTTCATTCATCACACCCAGTGTGCAAATGTGTGTATTTCAAGTCTGGATATGTAAAAAACACTTTTGTTGTAACAGAATAATATTTTTAGCAGTTTCTAGCATGAGCAGTGGCACATTGGGTGAACATTCCTTTGCAGAAACCATTTGGAGGATGAAATAGTGACAAAGAGCCTTAGAGAAAACAACACTTCTTCCCAAACAGGGCTTTTTCCAATCCACTTGATGCCTCAGTGTCCTTGGCTAGCCATCTAGGGGGAAGAAATAAAAATACAATTCTATCAGAATCATTTTAATATGTGAAATTATTATTAACAAAATATCATGAGACTGTAGATTTAGTCTTCTGCATTTTCAAAAATTGCTTTCTTCTTATAACTTTGACAACAAATCTCTAACAATTTGAGAATATTTGGTAAAACAATAGCAACAAATTGCTGCAGTCACATGATGAACTTTCAGCTGCCAAGTCTTACCCGAGAGAGAATTTTCATAGCTAAACTGCATAATCCTCAGAAAAATAAGCATTTATAATAGAATTACTGACAGACTTTCAACTGCAGTATTGGGAATAGGGATATTTAACAAACTGGTGGTTATGTTTTTATTTTATTCTTTTTTAGCGTTTGCATACATAATAATTCTAAATAAAACTCACAACAGACCTCAGCTACCTAGAAGAATAGATTATGGAGGATAAGCAAGATAAATCAAAGCATAGATAACAAAAAATATATTTAAGTTGCTCTATATTTAGGAAATTCAGCATTGGAAAGTAATTGCTAAAACACAGTATTAGGTCAGTATAGAAAATTAAAAATATAGAATTTATGAAGTGCAATTAAATTTAGTTAAACTCAGGTCATCTTTATAAATTCAATGGTTTCAGGTGTTCAAAAAACAGTCTGATTTCTTTCACAGTACAGAAGTATCAACAAAACTATATGCTTTAGATAATGGTAGTATGTATTAATAGCAAAATAAAAATATTGCCTGGATGAGCACAAAATGAAAATAAGTAAAACTTTTTACAAAGCAATTGAGCTATCAGAAATTCAGGGGGAAAAAAAGCAACTAACAACCCAGCATCAGAATAAGTAGAATAAAATAAGAATATAGACATATACTCAAAATAGGAACATTTTCTTCTGTCTAAATATAGATTGTACTTTGCTTTTCATATACAGAAGAATTAAATGGATAGTCAAAAGTAGTGCTTGAGGTAATTCCAACAGTAGGAATGACTATGTTATTTAGGATTTTCCCCCTTTTGAATTTAACAATGCAAATTTAACAATGGATTCTGCCCAATGATTGCAAATTTCAGCAGTGACATTCCTGATGGAATAGCCTGATTAGAAAATAATTGTACTTCTTTTCAGCTACTGTTACCTCACCCACACTTTTCATTTCCTATAAGGTACAGTGGCAAAACCACATCTTTCAACTCTCCCTCTTTTATCTGATGTAGTGGATGACAGGTAATCTAGCTGAAAGTTCCTACAATTGCACCACCAGAAAAACACTGGCTGATGAAATCTGAGCAGTTATCACACTAACCATCACCTGTCAAGCCTCCTGCTTCAATTTAAGGGTGCATCAATTTTCTGAAGAGGAAATCAAGGGCAAAGAATAAAAGCGCTACAGATAAACACTGACAATGGCCCTTTCTGTTTTTTTTTTTATTTATGATGGGATGTACTATCATAGGTTGCTCTGTGAGGTTTTATCAACTGTCCTGATACATCCCAGATAGCTTGGAATTCTTTGGCCATTGATGAAGTGCTATACTTGCACTTACTGAAAGGGCAGAAGATTTCTAACTGAAAATTACTTTCGCTAAATACCACAAAGATATTGAAGTCAGAAAGAGCAAGGAGATGGGACAAATGACAGCTGCATACAACAATGAAGTTCTCTGTTCTCTTAGTAGGCAGAAAAGCTGATTAGAGTTAGAACACGAAACAATGTTTTCTTAAAGCCAGGGAGCATGTTGTGTAAAGTGTCAGGTACAAAGAGTTCATATGTTCTTTGTAGTGAAATGTGAACATATTTGCTGCTGACTGTATTTGCCATGGACTCACAGTTCTCCAGAGTAAGTCAAGTGGGACCCTCTTACAGGTGGGGGAAAATCACAAATTTCTCAGGGAAGAGGAAAAGATTCCTCAATATCAAAGTGAGCCAAATTCAGGTAATGAGCAAGTGCATTCAGCATCACTGACTTCCAGGGAATTATAGCAACCAGTCAGCAGTCAGCCTGGCTTGTAGGTGTGAATGGTGTTGGCATTTTCAAATGTTATTCATCTTATTTGCAAAATCAGCAGGGGGAGATACTCCCAGTTCCAATGTGACTTTTTGGTAGCTATCTTGAAGGGGAGCAGATGAAGCAAGCAACACAAAGAGAAGTAATAGCAAGAAAAACATTATCACACAGATTCACATCTGGCTATGAATATATCATGAGACTCTGATTTTGCCCCCCTGTTTCCAGATTCCTTACCAATTATCAGAAGAGGATCAATACATCCTGATAAAGCCCATGGGTGACTTCCTGATGACTTCCACAGGCTTTCAACTGAACACTAAATATTCAGGTCCATGTAACCTCTGTTCCAGTCAAGCATTAGCCACAGTAAACTGCTGTGGGTGTGGGAAAAGCACAAGACCTATGAGTTCATGAAGGACTCTAATTCAGAGTGACCATTGTGTTTTTCCCCTTTCTTTTGTTACTCCTTTATTCATTTGTTGATCTATCAGCCCACAGTGAAGACAAGAAATGTGGATAAATGCTACATGCAGTCAGTCATGCAAAAGCTAGCTGCTTTTCTCCGTAGACAACATGCCAAGTTTGGGATTCAACAAGATATAATGGAGATAGATCAGTTCAACAAAGTTCCCAGTTCTCACTGGATAATATTCTTACATTCATGTCAGGCCCCAAGACAAGGCCCTTGATGCTGACAACCTTGTCAGGCGGCAAATTGCAAATTCTGCCAGTGTTGCTCCTGTCAGGAGTATTTTAAGCAAAGCAACCTTCAATGGAAAAACTGACAGTGTCATCTGTAAAGCTTGCAAATACCCACTAACTACAGAGTAACACATTAGGAAAAACTTGTGTTTTATTAGTCTTAGAATTCATCAAGCAGTTTGCACAAATCTTTCTCAACAACTGCATGAATTGCAGACTGTTTTAGATGACAAGTCAGTAAAATAATCACAAAGAATTAGTGTTGCTCCTTGCCTGGAAGACAACATTTCTAAACAGAATAACAGTAATTCCATCAAAAGGATTTCTCTCTTGGGTTTCTCTAGCAATTCTTTGAACTTCAGCTCTCAAAGTTAAATGATTTCTCAAGAAAACAGGCTTTCCTAGCAGAAAGTAATTTTTACTTCTCATTTATGTGAGAAAATTTGAAACATTATTTGACTGCAAACTGTGAACTTCTAAACCAGAAAGCAAGTTCAAAGTACCTAAGCTCTTTTATAATTTTTAGCTTTATCAATGTTTCAAAGGATTGACTTACAAGTTTGAGTATCTGAATCTGGCAATCAACAAAACTATAAACGAGAACAACTAGCATCTGATAAGGGTTCCAGGTGAATATTTAACCAAGTTGAAATGCATAACATCTTCTGGGTTCATCAGTTCTTTCTCTAAATTCTGGAGATAATTTTAATAATCCCAGAGGGAAAAGAATTTACAAAAATATGACTATGATATCAGGTTCATCTTCAGGAAATCATATTCTTTTCCTATTCAACCAGCTTCATTTAACAAATATTATCTATCCTACTTTTGCAAATATGCAGCAGGATGATTTCAATAGTTCATCTCAAATGATACTAAAAACTAATTACTTACATTCAAATAACTCCATGTTTTGAAAAGTTATATTCTTGATCCACTTACATGACACATTTACCACCTCCTTTCTAAAGAATACAATTAATTTTACTTTTTTACTGAATAAACAAAATAGTAGAATCTAAGCCAGCCTTAAGAACACCAGCTAGTTCAGGTGGCTCTATGCTACACCTTAGTCTGCCCCACAAAAATCTTGTATAAAAACCCCAAAAAAACCCTATTCCAGCACTATGGCTGAAGACTCACAGCCAGGTGCCCCTGTCTTGGGGAGGGACAGAGGTGATAAGATGTGGAAGTAGACTGAGAGAATGTCCCTGGCACTGGGCATGTGGAAGGGATTGGAAGAGAGGGGCTAAAATATATGAATATAGTAACTACTGCTAGATTCTAGTCACACTGCAAGCCATGTGACAGTTTAAATAAGTAGGTTAAAAGTATGGCACATTGCTCAAATTTTCCTAGTAAAAAGCAGGTTTTTATATGCTAGGGCATGTGTTGTTACAGTTTTAGGATTATTTTAGATATCTGAAAATTTATTGAAATTATTACAAGCCTCCCGTATTTCAAGAACTCATATTTGACCAGCAGCAAGGGTCCACATTTGGGAAAGCATGAGATCACATACTTAAATTTATCATAAATACAAAATTGTTAGCAAATATTTGCTGAACAGAAGTGGTTTTCTGAGAACTCATGTCATCTGAAATTCAATTTACAGTTCCTATGTTTAAACAGTGCTGCTATCCTGGTGACCAGTCTCAACCTCAGAGTCTATAGACAGAGCCTGAGATTTTCCATTGCAAAATTACTGAATGCTTTGAATGTGGTTTGTTTCGTTTTGCTGTATTGTAAGACAGCATTCATTTACTGAAATCATTTACTGAAATCTGAGCTAGGTTTGGATCCTAATGTTATAGGAGCCGCAAAGTTGGTAGAACCAGAGCCTTGTTTTGAATCCATCAGTATTAGTATGGTGTTTGTCCCTGCAGGACTTCATGAACGTGCAGAAAAGATTCATACTATAAAAGCAATATTTTTAGAAAAACATCAATGAATGTGATGTCTCTGATATAATGAAACCCAGAAAACCCCAAATACAACAAAAATGAATAAATAATAGTTCTTGATTTTATTGAACATTTGATGTAGTATTTACAATACAATATTTTACAGTATTTAATCAGAGGTCTCAGTAAGAAACTTGCCCAAGCAAACACTATTGGCAAAATTGGTTTATTATTAACCACTGTGCATTATTAAGTAATTTGAAGGAAAAAAAAAAAAAAAAAGAGGTTTTCTAAAAAATCCCAATGGCTTAACTTAGATGACACATCCAAACTTCTTTTGCTTTCTTATTTGACATCTATGAACAGGCATACATTCAGTGTGTGTGAAAAATATCTGCTATATCTTCGGCTAAAGAATTAGTGGGGGAAGAAGAAGGGGAAAGGGAAAAGATAAAAGGGGAAAGGGGAAAGGGAAAGGGAAAGGGAAAGGGAAAGGGAAAGGGAAAGGGAAAGGGAAAGCAAGCAAACCCCCCTCTTTGGTACTTCAACCAAATCATATGTTTCAGCTGTTTCCATTCAAATGATGCTAGTTTCTCAAAAAATATTTTAAATATTATTCCGTGGAAAGTTCTTGATTTTTGTTACCCATACTCTGACCAAACTCCTTCTTTCACAATGTCTCTTCTTCTGACTTCTTTCAAATGCCTCTACACCTGTTATACTGTGTAGAACAATCCAAATCTGATGTAGCTACAGTGGAGTGGACAGGGTATGCATTCCCCTAATCCTGCAGAAGTGCTTCAGTGGAAAATGTGAAATATCAGGGAGCAAACTGAGTGAGGTCCGCATGCCATGTGTGACCCAAGTACACAGCAGTGATATCCAAGGTCTGCCAAGTGCATTTGCAAAGGACAGAAGGAAGAATTTCCAGACTGAGGGATGCAAAATTACTCTCTTAAACCCATGGCCAATGTTGCTGAGGTGCTGGACCTTTTGTAGCAGGGTCTGTATTCTTATCTGCAAATTTAGACACCCACATGCAGGATTATCTTGCTGAATGGTGTATAACATGCCTGGGAATAGATTCCATAGGTCAGTTTGTTTTAAACAAGTATCACCAAATTTTATTTTTTTTTAAACAGTCCTGTGCTATTTCTGGGCTGTTGAAGCAGGTTGAGGAAAATCACCCACAAAGCAAAAGGAACATGGCAAAATGTTCCTGCAGTGTGTTGCCTTAATACATTTAAATGATTTAATGACAAGTAGGGGATTACAGGAAAACACAATGCACGCTGGAGGAAGCAAAGGACACCCGCTGCCTGTACTGTGAAATTCAAAATGGATTCCAGGAAGGGAGCACAATGCCAGGCTGCTTTAACTATTGCTCCTACTTCCTATACTATTATTACTGCTCACCAGTCTTGAAGCCTGAATGACAGTGGTCTGAGCCCTTTCAAACCACAGCTAGAAGGTCAATTTTTGTAATGAGAAAATGGAAGTGGTAGTGCAGTGGATCGCTGAACCTTACAGTTTCTTCTATGATAAAGTAGCAGTGCTCAATCAAATTATGGTGTAGGAACAGAGTGACAACACCACCATGAAACACACAACGGATGAACTAACAAAAGCACTTAAATTTGTGTAAACCCAGTGTGATATCAAAGCTAAGTTTGCTACTACTTTCACGCTGCAGAACCACTGTAACCCCTCACCAGCACAGCAGAAATCCGTAGACCACAGGAAAATCGCATTGCTTACAAAGCCACTCTTCTGTCCTGGGTGCTTAGATCCCAGTCACACAGTGATAAAATCTCTGGTTGGAAAGACTTATTGAATGAGCTATTCCAGAGAATTGAAACACTTCATGTATACAAAACCCTGCTTTGATGAATACTTTAGCTCCGCTGGTTCTAAGACTTTGGAACTTACTGCAGGTGAGCAAGCCAGCATGAAAAACCCCGAGGTTTTAAAGTACTGTCAATAGATCTGCAATTACAGTACTCCAAGGCCACAGTGTCTTTGTGCTTCTACATAAAGCTTCTCAAAGGAACAAAAATTAACAGCTGTAAGCTACAACTATTTTACCCTTGAAGTCTTGCACAGTAGTTTAATGAGTTCGAAGTACCTCTGTATCCTATTCACTGCATCTCCCCACTTTGATAAACAGTAATATTAAGGGTAATGCCTAGCAACAATATTCACATATTCATCAGCTCCACATTTTTACTTTAATTTGTGTCCCTTTAACAGCTTAAGTGACTCTAATGAAAGGGAGAAAACCTTAGCACAGTAAATCTGTGAAAGAAATTACAGACACAAACAAGAAATCTGAGGAATAAAGTAACTTGAATTTCAGTAAAAGAGTAAGAAATTGTCTGGTACTTTAAAGTACCAGCTGATCAACAGAAAATGTGCATTATTTGCCTAAACACACCAGATAAGGAGAATTACTTTAAAAAAGCTTGATGATTTTCTTAAATTGCACTTTTTCTAATGAGAATGATGAAGAAACATCAAGAAGTACATGCAGGACATTTTCATCCATAGACATATAAAAGAAATAAAAATGCCGGATCAACTGGAGAAGTTAGATAACCATTAACCAAGTCCGACAGATCTCTCTTTTTTTTAAATTTTGAAAGGAGTGAACTAAGTTTTTAAGGCTCAAAACCTGCAAATGAGATTCACCCAGAAAGATTTTTGTGCATTACTTAATAATGTACAAGCAGTCGGTGTGATGGGTAAACTTTTCTTGTGCAGTTTCTCTAGTCAACCAGTCTATACTTTAAGGAATGGTTTTGAATATTCATGTAATTTACTCAAGATGTACTATGCCAGGCAGAAAGGGTGAAAATAAATATTAGGCTTATGCTCTGATGCATGTTTTCCTGTTTTGAGGACCATCCTTGGCAGTCCCAGCTGTTATAGGAATTCCCACCTGCCTCTGCAGCTCAGCTTTGAACAATTCAGAAAGGGCAAATACAAGCATAGCTTCCAGAATGTGAAAGGGACAATATTTCCTTAGCTTAAGCCTACTATAATATCATCTAATGCCATATATATAGAAAATTTTTACTCAATTATTTCTAAAATGTGCCAATAATTAAAGCAAAATATAATATGAAACAAACATTAATTTACTGATGTAATATAGTCTGCATTCTGCTGAAATCAAAACATAATAAGCAATTTTGATATTAAGCAACTTAAACTTACCAGTCACTTTTGGAGATCTCACTTAACCTCATGATAAATATTTTTAGAACACAGTTAGAGCCTTATTTTTTTGGCACAAGACTGGTGAATATTTCAGTGGGAGATCTTCATATTCTTGATCAGAACCTCCAGCTCTTAGGCAAGAGTTCATTTACTGACATTTTTTTTTCTCTATTTTTGCAAGTCAACTTCCCTCTCTTTCCCCCCACCCCTTTTATGTGCTTTGCTGACAACAGAAGTGAATGTGTTTATTTGCTCTTTCAACAGTACCTGGAATCTTTAGGAAGCTTGGGGTGGGATATATGCTGATTTTTTAAAAATGGTACTGATTGGCTGAACAGCTGAGTCATGACACTATCTTCATTCCCTTGACTTCTGAGGTTTGCCATTGTTCCCTTGGCATTCCCACCCTCCAGCAGGCCAAGCTTTGATGCAGAATTAGGAATTCATTTAAATGCATATTAACTGAAGGCTTGTTTTCATATGAAGTTCTATGAAAACTTCAGTACTTACTATTTACAAAGCATTTAAAGCATTAATACTGTGGGAGGACTAGTTTCAATTAATTAACAGCAATTAATATGTGTTTTTTGCTGGCATGAAAATTACAGTAACTGTTAAGAGGCATGCACTGGAACAACATATTAGATACAATATTTGCACTCTCTGAGTTGTTTTTAAAATATGGATAGTGTTTTAGAAGTCATTTATCTTCCCAGTCACATAACTAGAAGAAGAATTCTTCATACAGACCTTTAGAGAAAGCTAACAAGCTGGATTTTCAGCCCCTACAGGCCCTGCCAACCAGCCACATAATTTGATTCTTCTCACACCTCATAACCAGGTCTTGGTTATTTTGAAAAACATATTTAGTTTTTAAAAGATATTAAATCAATTTTTTCATCTGAATATTCTGCACTCCCACTGAAATCAATGACAACAGGAAGCAGTGAGCAATTCCAAGGACTGTGCCCCACTTGCTAAATACTTCCATACTGCTACAGAATACAGCATATTTTTTAGCTACAAAGAAGCCAAATTCACCCAAAAGCTTTCTTTCTCTCTTCATTCTAAATCATTTTTCAAGATTAGAATTCTCCTTAATAGCATTTATTTTATTTTTTACAGCTACAGTTAGAATATCTCCTTTTTGAAAGTCTTACGATAGGCCCATTAGTCCGCAATTACTGCTATTCATATATTCAACTATTTATCATGCAAACAGCCTGCTTTTTGCAGTAGGTGTCCATTTGATTTCTCTACTTATATTCATCTCTACTTATATATGTTTTGTGTCCACAGTTAATCAGCAGGGATATCACTTAGAATTTGCCTCTTTGGGGAAAGAACTGCTTTGTGCCTAAAGTTAAGCTTCTAGTGAACCCTGCTAGGTCTTAAAATGACTATGCATGCAGTGATGTTGAATTTAATCAGATTCCTGTGGGCAGATTCTGCAAGATACCTACATCATTTTGAATAAGACTTTGCAACAGCAGAACGATTACTAAGGAATTAAAATACTTGAGAATTTTTTTAGGACTGAGTCAATATTCTGGTAGACCACAGGGCCTGATTTAATCTAATAGAAATTAGATTTAATGGATGACTGGTTGTAGGTCACAGGGACCTCAGTATTATACTCACCAGACAAGACCTACTCTGTGCCTCAAAGGGATAAATGTCTCAGCTACAATCTGCTTGCTAGGTGTACTGTGATAAAATCTGTGATCCAAAACAAAGCCTTTATGCACAGGCCACTTCTAAGTGCTACAGGATTGTCACACCCCTGAGGTATTTCCATGAATAACAGTGTCAGAGAAGCAGAGTATTTCATTCATGCTTCAAACTGCAAGGGAACATGCAGGGCACACATGCCACAGCTCCTGCAAACGCTGCTGTTCTTGCCCTTTTTGCAACAGGCTGAGCACAAAGTTGCTGAAAGTCCTCAGGATTTGGCTGTGGCTTGTCACAGCATGGAGAAGGTGTCCCACTGAGTCTCTGTATGTAAAGTCAGAACCAGGGACTGCAGTAGATTCTGTACCTCACCTTTCAGCCCACAAAGAACTCTTCCTAGGAAACATGTTCTCCTGTAACTGCTGCAACTGTTCTAAGGCAGTGAAGGGAAAAATCAGCTCTCTGCTTTTCTGCTGGGAACAAGCAGAGGTTTTAAAACAGGGGTCTAGCACACTGAAGAGTGGTATCTAACTATTATTGTTTGCCAGTTGGAGGCATCTCTGAGAAAGGACTGTTAAAACCATCCTGCAGCCATGCAACTGCTGTGTGTACAAAAAATATCCCCACAATAAATCTTGTCCTCCTATTTAGGGTTCTGGGGGGTGGGGGTTTGGGTTCTTTTAAACTTTTTTTCAAGAATTATAGTGATTACATTCAATTATATCAAACAATGTCCTTTAAATCATCTTTAGTGCTTGTCTTCAGGTTCAAGGAACATGAATATTTCATTAGCTTAATATTAATCTAATTTTAAATTTATAAAATACAGTAAGCAAGTTTGCTAACCAATTATTCTTATCAGAGACAGAGTCAACAAATAATATTTTTGTCTGTGAGACAGTTCTAGTTATTTCCTGTGCTCACACATATTATTGCCAAAGATAACTGTCCCTTACTGGCTGGCAGGCTCAAAATGCTATACAAGTCTCCTGGACAGTCCCACCCAAAATGGGAATTCAGGCCCATCACTGATATATCAAGGAGTTACACAGAATTAAAAGCTGGAACTTCACGTGACAAAGGTGTGGCCTGTCCCTTTCATCCCACTGATATTTTATTATAGGAGTCTTCAAGTTCATAGCATGTCTTTGTAGCTCATTTGTCATGATATATATCAGTTGGCAGAGGCTGGATAAGAAACAAGCGGTTGGAAACAAGCTGAAATAGGAAAAAAGTATAAACTTTTTCATCTGGGTGCATGTCCTGATTTTTTGACACATTTCTGTGAAAATAAGGACAAGGTGAGAAGCTCAGCAGACTGGAGAACAGCAAGGTCACAGACCTTGACATGATACACAATAATGCAAAATATATATGGCAGCTGCTACTTGGATAGAATGACAGGGTTGCCAGAGAGGTAGAAATAAAGCTATGAACACTTATTCTCTTTTATAGACCAGAAGATGAGTTAGCTGGGTGCTCAGCAGATAGAACTGGTGGCTGGTATCTGTTGCCATTTAACAGCACTGCTGATCAGCTTAAGCCAAAGCAGATTCAGCTGCTTCATCATAAGTATTTTGTTGTCCGATAGCAAACTCTTCCTTACCACCCCTGCAGCTTCATTTCCTGAGTCTCTTTCCCTTCTCAGAGCCCTGTTTCCCCACATGGCAACACCATTCCTGTTTCTTGACCTTATCTTGGCTTTCTATTTCAGTTCTATGTAAACCTCCACCAATAAAATTCATAGCACCTGCATGTTGCATCAGTCCCATCAACAGCCTTCTCACTGTTCCAGAGAAGAAAATAAAATGCAGAGCGACTGTCCCATAAATCACAATTTTGTATGGTGCACATTCCATGTTAAGCGTAGGGAGCAACAGTAAACTTGCCTGAGAGGATATTCCTCTATTGCAGCTCATGCACTTCTGTGACTGGCATGAACCTCATACATAAGCTTCTCCTGCTTAAAACAGTTTATTTTACAAAATAGCTTGACATTTCTACTCATTCTAAAAGCTAGCCCACCCATCATCTTCAGCAAGGCCAACAATTGCTCACAGGTCAAGAAGCCTCCAGATATTACAACACTATCATTGCTGGTTGCATTAATAATCAGTCTATCCTTGTGTAGGAGAGATGAATTCCCTTTTACAATTACTTAGATATGAGTTGTTTGATTGAAGGGAGTTTATAGAGCAAGACATGGGTATGTTTTCAGAGAGAAGAGAACAAATATGTGACAGACGTCAGTCATGTTACTTAATGCACTGCTGGAAAGAAACACACTTGAGTGCTACAGGATAATGGTTTCACAAAGACATCCAGAAGAATATTAAGCAGAGCATGCATAATGGACCCACAGACAACCATTCAGACAGATGCAATTAGTAATCAGGGTTGCAAAGTAAACTTTGGGGGCAGTGTGGCTTATCATTTGAAAGGTAAAGACATATATTTTCTTGTTGCTTATTTATTTCCTGCTTGCTTGTTGAGCCATTTGTTTTGAGGGAAAGCTTGTGAGAATGCTGACAAAGTTGGGACAACCCAACAAGCCCTACAGTCAAACATCCTCAGACAGCAGTGCAGGGATGTAAACAAAAAACAAGACCTAGAACTGTTTCCCTTGCACCTTACCACAGTCTCAGTCTTATTTTGTGGAACTTCTGTCACCAGGACCTCATGCCTTATTCATTTCTCCACCATGCCAGGTATAATCCACCAAAACCAGATTTAGCTCATTTTAAATCAACTTTGCTTCACCCAAGAAGACATTCCTCTCTTCCTTGCTCTATCACTGTACTCATCCCTGAGCAAGCAAAATGTTGAACAGTGAAGCAAATATTAGTGGTTTCTGAGCTGGTAGAACAAAGACCTGTCTTTACATAAAATGTGGCACTGGCAGCAATAGAGAGGGAGAAGACACAGTTGCTGCTTGTCAGAGGGTACCAGTTTTTGGAAAAGGCAAACTTAAAACAGGCAACATCTCACATCACCTTCTGTGAAAGGGAGTATTTGCTGGTTGCCAACCTCTAGATCTATTTTAACTGCTTGAGGCTTTGAATAGATATTTGATTCTCTTTGGACAGACACCTAATTAAACTAGTACTGAAATGTATTTGGTCAATTAGGGAGAGATTTTAGACAGATACTAAGAACTATTTATCTGATATTTTTATTCCCTAGTGATTGTACAGGTCTATTATGGCTCTTAAAAGAAAGTGGTAGCAAGAAATGCAATATAAGTTTATCAGCAGAGATATCAGGAGTGCTCAGATGAAGTCCTTGCCTTCAATAATCTATACACGGACACTTTCTTTTATAATCACTTTTACAAAGTGAATTCATGCAAAAGCTTTATTCTCAGGCTGTGTCAGTAGCACAAAGCCCACACAGGATATCTGCTTCTTTTACTCTGGATGTGTATGAGGAAAGAGAAAAAAAGATTGCTAAATTTGTCTCTATTTTCCAGAAAACACTTTTGTACCTTATTCTCTGAAAGGCTTCAGGTTGTCAAATATAAAATGAAAGAAGTACTCCTTCTCTTTTATTAGAAATTCTTAACTAATGACAAAATCATTAAGGCAGAGCACAGCTAGCTGTTCATTAAGTGCTCCACAAAATAGAACTCAAAAATTAATGTCCATGCGGAATGCTTGTTACAGGCACAAACACTGTTTGTTGTTGATATGCTTCCCATAACAAGATTCTAAAAAACAAATACTTAAAACTTAGCAGTTTCTGGAGCAGACAGCATATTGTGCCTTAATTATGATATAGGCTTAAAGACTGGCAGGAGCTGCAAGAGACCTGCTTTACCATGGGCTTCTGACATCATAAATCATCTTAAGGCATTATTTTCCATAAACATCTTGGAGGCATTTAAGTACAACCACATTACAGTGAAGTCCTCTTTTCCCATCATGCAGAGTGTGAATGTAACTTGCAGGGTGAACCTTCTCCACGGGCTGTGCAGTGAATAAAGCTGTTGTCAATCACAGCCCTGTCTCACATGTTGAAGAAGCTGGAGAGTAAAAAGAATGTAGGAAACACAAGGGCAGAGTCATGGTTAACAAAGTTACTGCTGAGGAACAGTATTCTTTCTGTGACGTTGTTCAAGTTTCAGAAATCAAACTCCCATTCTGGACAATGTCTCGAGACGCTGAGAATTAGTTCCATTTATTAGCCATTGTTATGCCAGTTCTACGGCTGTAAAGTTGCATGTCTTTGGGATTTCCTGCTCTCCACAGGCTGTATTTCACCAAGCACTACATTTGTATAGAACTAGTGGAATTTTATTGCCCAGCAGTCATAAAATTTATTTATTGCTTTATTGCATGTGCAGTTTCACACACACAAACTCCAAAGAAGTTATGAATAACAAGCATTTTTAAAATTAAATTCTCTGAAAGTCCAGATTTAAATGGATAGTCCCTGCTACTTCCAATAAGTTAAATTCTGCTAGATTTCACAGATGTCATTTCCAATCCTTTCCACCCTTACATGCTGTTCTGTCTTTTCCTAAAGATAACAAAATAGAGTAACAAGAAAAAAAGAAAATTTGGTGAGTTTCTTGTATCTGCTGGATATACATGTCCAGAATGGAAGGCCTTCATTCAGGATATATAAGAGGTCTTCCCCCTCCCACCATAAAGTTCCTCAGTGCAAGTCCACTGAAATTAATGGAACAAGCCCTGTTGTTTTTAAATAGGCTTTGAGTAGGGGATCTCAGTGGTTATTTATTAGCTGGATTTATTCTGTTTTTCTTTGCTGTATTCATACATAATTCCTTGGAATAATATGAGCAATTTTTACCTTTCACTGCTCAGTACATTTCCTCAAATTCTAATGCATTTGCTACAAACGCAGATATCTCTTTTAGCTCCATTTAATGTTCTGCTCTGCATTTGAGCAGACCACTTTGTCAAGTCAGTGAATTTGGTACAACGAGGATACAATTTGTTGCCTCCTTCTGGGGTCCCCAAAGACATCAATTAACTCAAAGCACGAGTTCTGACAGCACAAACAGGAAGAGTTAACCCCCCACAGTTATTCTTTATATTAGTCAATCCACCCTCCTCATTCCCTCCGTCCCTCTTCATTTTCCTTTCTAATGAACAGGGACAGATACCTCTTTCTACTGAGATACTTCCACTACAATGACAATACCCTGGCTCTCCCCAGGTGATTTACTTTTCAAGCAGTGCCCACTTATTGATCTCTTGTGTGACAAATTTCAACACATGCACAGTCCTGGCAAACATTTCTGGAGATGAATCCTTCCTGCTGTTCAAATAGGAGGATTATTTTTATGCAATATATTTCAAAAAATGGTTTCTGGTATAGAATCACTTTCAATAAACTGCGCAAGAATTCATCTACTACTAACACGTTAACAAGAATTACTGCTGAAATTCTTACCTTTATTATTGCTTAAATATATCTGTATAAAGTTTAATTTACATTGATATTCTTCTGAACTTTACTCAGGAAAGATTTAAATTTTTTTAAAACCAAAAAAACTTGTTGCTTTCTGATACAGTATCTAGAACTAGAACTATTTAAGTTTTAAAACTGATGGCAAATACGAGGATGTTTTGTTGCTAAAATGGCAGGTTAAAATTGCTTTACAAGGAAAGCACCCATAATAAAATCTTTTCTGAGAAATATATAGTCCCCCAAGAACACTAAAAGTTCTTGCCAGTTCACTCTGACCAAGTTACAGACAAGAATGGCCCAGGAAACACATTACTATGGCAGTGTTATGTATGATAAGTATTAGGGCCAAGTGCTGCAAATAGAGTTGAAAATAAATAATAATTTAGCCTCAGAAAAACACCACCAGTCACACTTGGTATCTTTTTCTTTACCAAACAGTAGCTAGTGACTTCACATGATCTGGTATAGATGTCTTTCCCTACTGTGGCACTAAATGCTTCTAATCCCCCATTCTTGCTCCAAACATATAACCTGAAGTATGGCTTTTTCCAAAATACCTGACACACAACACTGGGTTTTTAATATCAAGAAGAAATTTTCCACAATTTTTTTCCTGGAATGTTGCTAATGGTATCAGCTCCTGCTTCTACCTGGAAAACACAGACCCCTGAGAGCCTGACCCTACTTCATGGCACCTGGCTGCCAGAATAAGCATCACTTGAAATCAAATTTCACCTGGAACAATTTATACAAAATGGATACAATATTCTTTTCCTTACAATATTACTGCTTTCTGCTTTGCTATATCTTGTGTTGCCACTAGCAGATCAGAAACCATGAACTTCCTAAAACTAAAATTTTGCTTTTCCAGCAACAAGCATTCAGATAGTGGTGCATTCTATGGCACCAGCACTCCATGCTCTTTAATTCTTTCCTTTGAAATGCTCCTTCTCATCTAATTATTCAGTAGAATTTCCTTTTAATGCTTCCTCCTTTCTTCTAGCCACAGGCTGGCCTTCTCCATCCTGCTTAGTCTTACCTAGCTCCATAACATGCTGCTTCTTTTCTACAAGCCCCATTGTACTTTGTTACTCTGTTCTCCTCTCCCTCCCTTTACATAAACACTTAAAGAAGTCATTTCAGGCAATCCAGAAAGTCGTACTCCTCAGCTTCTTGGGTCTTTCTCTTATGAATAGTGCAACTGAATCAGTAGATCTTTTCACACAGAAAAGCTAAGAGAACTTTGCCCCCAAAATGTATGTTCTCTGAAATGTTAGCCTAAATTTTTCTTCAGGGATGGTTTCTAAATCTCGAATTCATCCTTACAATTAGCCAAGCAAGCAAACTATCCCAACTCCCAAAACCCCATCACAAATACTGTAAGAACTTTTCTCTCTATTTAGCAAAAGGTTTCCACTTCATCAATTAAACAAAATCGAGTTCTTCCTTGAGAAGACAAGTCACAAATAGCTGAAATTAAACCCAATTACTTATGTCAGGATTGTTTGGATTTTTGTTTGTTTAAAGATTGGCTTAATTTCATTAAAATTGGAGTTTATCCTGATTTAAATTGTTAAGAAATTTTACACAGCTTTACCCCCCTGATCTGCAGACCTCACTTAAATAAAATGTACTGATCTAGCAACCAGAGCAATATAAACCATGAGAGGTTTTTACCCTTCCCATTTGTATTGTAATCACATGTGTCTTTAAATCATTACCAACACTTTTATTTGTAATTCTGTTAATGTTTCTAGGTTACTATTGGTAAAATATCTGACTGGAAGGTACATATAGAGTTCCCACATATTGGGAAAGTTTTGGGCATCATCTGCTTTTATTTAAAGCAAAAAATAGTGCAGTGTTTTGGTTCAAAGCTTACTTTTAAATTTGGTTATTGGCAGCTAATTTTTCAAATGTTCTCACACCCTGAAATACAAATACAGCATCACTTCAGTTCATAAAATTAAAACTTCTAACAGTTGAAGGAAAACTTGCGCAGATCTCCCAGTCTGTGTGATAGCGTCAGTCTGTTTCTATTTCCTTGCAGGGCCATTTAAGGAGAAAGGCAAACTTCTTTGGAGGAGGCTTTCAAAAGACCAAAGGTTTCTGCTCACTGTGTGTCACAATGGAAGCAGAAAGTAAAAGTGGAGCTGCACTTTCTCCCAAACTTATTTTACAGTCTGAGCCTCTGCACGAAACACGTGTCCTTTTGCAACACCCCTTGTCTTTACAGCCTGCAAAGGGCAGCAGGCCACAGCTCCTTCTGAATTTCACATTTACCACTGAACTCAGTGGCAAAATTTCCAAGATGCTGCCAGCACCCATTGAAATGTGCTGCTCTCCCTGTCCAGAGCCACACACGCCAGCCTACCCAGGCCATTTACAGGCAAGCAGAAGCAACAATGACAGTGAATAACTGTCACTGAAATAATTAAGGAAAGCAGGTGTAAAGCACTCCAACAGGGAATTGTGCAATTTGAATGTTATTTGCTCTCAAGAAATCTAGTTTAGACACATCTGCTTTGAACTTTATGTGACCTTTGTGGCTCATATCTCTTAGGTGGCAAGGTTCAGAAGAGAGGGAGAGATTGTACTTCCTCCTTCCTGTCACTCCAGAATTGACACGATTCATTTATCTGGTCTTTCATCTTCAGTACTTCTGACATCCACTGCAGCTAATTAACCAAGAATTGAGCAAATTTAGATGAACTTTGAAAAATTTGCTCATTTGGATATAGATTCAGGAGGATTCAGTATGTATCCAAACCTGATTTCTCCTCTGAAATGTACACCAACTCTCTAACTTGCACATACACCCAGTTAAGCTTTGCATTGCAACAAACAAAATTAATCACAGCTGAGGGACTGAGTGAAACTTGCCCCAGAGAGTCCAGTGTAAAAAAGTAAGCACTTTACATATTCTGTCTCCCTTGTAATTTACCACAAAATAATTGAAAAGTTTTGAGGTGAAAATTTTTCATGTATCAGACCATAACAAGTTATAAGAGCACTTTCCAGGAGCTGAGGTATGTAACAGTAATGAGAATGTGGATAAAGAAGAGCAGCTCCACAGTAGCTTTCCCTACTGGGTCATGCTGTCAGACATCCCCTCAGACCTGCAGTTCAGATTGTGTCTACAAGAGAAGTGCAGGGAGGGAGCAGAAGCAGTGCTGTGGGAGAGAGGCAACAATATAGGAATGGGGAGAGAGTGGGAGGATGATGGCAAAAGCCCAAGGAATGGTGGGAGTGGGAATGGAAATGGAAATGAGGGAGAGAAGAAAGCAATAGCCAGGAGATCCACATAAAGCAGGTTGTGAATTACAGGGTTACGCTTGGTAAGCCATCTGTCACTTCTCCTCAGGCAAAGATACTTGTTTGGTAGTGAGATGGATAACACTTGGCTGTGTTTCCATAGCAAGCATTCCCTTACTCCAAGAGTAACCAAATTTTATCTGGGACAATCCCACTGCTTTTGAAGATGCATGGGAGGGCCATATGGTTTGATCAAAGCTATCTACACTACCAAAATCACAAAGAAGATGTCAAAGCACATCACTAGACATCCAGACTGCCTGTCACAGTCCAGTCAGCACATTCGTTCTCCATCCAAGACAGTCACAGACTCATCACAGGATTGGCCCTGTGTCTAAAAAAGCAAAATCTTTTGATTTGTCAGTTTACTTCCTTCTCCACCTAAGTGCATGGCTTTGATAGAATCTGTTCTTATTATCAGATCTCCTACAGTTTAGCTGTTTTCTGAACTTTACCCTCATTATTTTTTTCTTCTTATGGAGCCACCCTTCATTTCTGGTATTTGTATAATGTGCTGGTTTTGGCTGGGGTAGAATTAATTGTCTCCACGCTGGCTGGTATGGGACTATGTTTCGAACAGTGTTGATAATACAGAGATGTTTTTGTTATTGCTGAGCAGGGCTTGCACAGAGCCAAGGCTCTGCTTTTTGGACTGCCACACTGGAAAGGAAGTTGGGGGTGCACGGAAAGTTGGGGGACACACAGCTGAGACAGGTGATCCAAACTGACAAGAGCAATATTCCAGGCCTTGTGGCATCATATTCTGTACATAAAGTGGGGGGGCAAAGGAAGAAGAGGAGGGGCTGATCTGAGTTCAGAAAGGGGGGATCTGGCATCAGTCAGCAGGTGCTGAGCAATTGCATTGTGCATCGCTCGGGCTCCCCTTTTTATTGTCATTATTATTATTATAATTTACCATTATTACTGTATTTTACTTTATTTTTATTATTAAAGCTGTTCTTATCTCAACCTACAAATTTTACTTTGATCCTCCTCCCCATTCCACCAGGTTTTGGGGGGTAAGAGTGGGGGGGTTGAGAGAGCAGCTGCAGCGTGCTTAATTTCCAGCTGGGCTTAAATGACAATTGCTATAGCTTAGAAAAGCTCTAGCCAAGGATAGAAATCCCAATGCTACTGATCCTCTCCAAACAGAATCAAAAAGTGAATTCCTGCCCTGAAGAGGAAACACCATAAATGTAAATGTATCTGTTTTCAGGGAGCATTCAACTGGCCAAGCAGAGTTCCACATTTGCCTTTTTTTTTTTTAATATGATTGTGTAGTTTATGTTAGAAGGGACACAGAAAGCCATTGGGTTCAAACACTGCTTAA
This sequence comes from Molothrus ater, assembly GCF_012460135.2. Taxonomy (NCBI): domain Eukaryota; kingdom Metazoa; phylum Chordata; class Aves; order Passeriformes; family Icteridae; genus Molothrus; species Molothrus ater. Next base: position 31,702,496 of record NC_050478.2, on the reverse strand, counting down.
AGCAGGGCTAACTTCAGAGCTAGTTTGGGTTTCCTAGGCTCTTGTCCAGCTGAGTTTTACACACCTCTAAGGATGGAGATTACACAGCCTTTCTGGGCGGCTTTTCCAGTGTTAAATCAACCTCCCTAGGAAGAATCATTTTTCTTCAGAGGAATTTCCCTTGTTTCAGCTTGGGTCCACTGCTTCTTGTTTTGCTGTGCACCTGCAAGAAGAGTCTGGCTTTAATTCTCTTTTCTATAACAGAGATGAAGACAGAAATTTGATTTCTTTTTAGCCGTCTCTTTTCCAGGCTGCAGAAATGCAGCCCTCTCAGATTCTTCAAATATGTCATCTGCACAATGCAAATGTTTTCATTTTCCTAATCTGTCAAATCTTAATGGATTATTTTCACTGTTTGAAATTATGGGTCCTAGTGGATGTATCACAGTGGGTAATCCTGACAGAGACACACTGAGCAATCAAATTCTGGCAAGGCCCTAAGAAGCCCTCTCTCTGGTGAGGTGAGGGATTCACTCTGAGAGCTATCACACAGTTAAAGACAAAAAAACACCCAGGCCTTTTTGTTTTCTGGCACAATTGTTTTCCCAGACCTTGCTATCACTGAAATTTATCTTGATTTCCCGCAAAGAGCACTGATTTAAGATGTCTGCATTCCAAATCTGATTGCCACCTGTGCTGTTGTTTTCACTGCCTTATTTGCAGTGGCTTTTTCCTCAACAGTATGATTTGATCTTACCCTCAAAATATGCAATACTGCACCCAGGCAAGTACCTTGGAAAAAATCAATTACTACACATGCATGCACAAACTCAGTAGCTTTTCTTTGATGATACACCACACTGCAGATTGCATATACAAGTGCAGATTGAGCTTTTAAGAACATGAAAGCACTTAGAGGACTTCACTGTTTAACAGACACAGACTAATCTCTTCCTCCCTGACAGTCAGGCTTCAGAGTTCACCGTGTGTGCATACAGATACAAGATAATGAACAGATACTTATTCTATACAGAATTCAAAAGCAGGGTGGAAAATACTCCCATTTCTACTGTGTGAAATTTCAGATATCTTGCTGCAGTAAGATAAATTGTTACCCTATGTGACTGTAGCTATTCTATCTAGTATTCTTTTCCACAAGTGAATGGTGTATCTTTCATTATAAGCCTTTTACAGTCTTGTGAAACATGTGCCTTTTTAGTCCTCCCTTTCCTTAAAGATAACACAACAGTGCAATGAAATGTTAGACCATTCACTGCACATACATGTCTATCTCTTTGCATGCAGAATGAAAGCTGCTGCTTCCTACTATTTGAAACACTTCCACAATTACTAATTTTGGTCTTCTAATCAAACAAGAGAGCATGCTTTATAATTTAATTTATTCTCAGTGCTTGAAATGGGCCAGCTGCTTAAAAGGATGTTGGTTGACTTCCACCTAAATTCTTATCTCTGTTATAATACTACTAGATGACTAGTAGTATTATAAGAAATAAACAACTTAATAAACACAGAAAAAAATCTTATCTAAATGTAGTTAGTGAGAGTTATTGAACCAGATCATTTACCCTTAGTTTTCTGAAAAAGATAAAACTATGTTATCTCACTTAACTCACCGGGGAAATTAACTTCTCCACTATCAAATCTCCTCCAAAGGCCACTCCCACTGAATGGGTACTTGTACCTCCTATGGTTATCTCCTTTCTGTATCTCCTAGAACAACCATTCAATGACCTTTCTAATTAATTTCACTTTTGGAATGCAGGAAAGGTAGAGCACTGCTTTATTCTGCTCTCTTTCAGTTGTCCTTTACAAAGAAAAAGAACTTTAAATCCAATAAATATTTTAGTTTTTCTCAGAAATTTTCTTTCACTACTGCCAACCATGGAGAATTAAACAGGTCTCATTTTGTGCCAATATAGGCAGGGTTAGGAATTCAGAGTCAGCAGCTCTAACTGCTGTGCTGAGACAAATGAGTCCCAGAAAGGCCCCACAGAGGTTCAGAGTGATCCTACTTTTGCAAAGCACTGTTCCTCATCAGGAAAGGCTAGATTTCCCCTCCTTGAAACCTCCAAGACATATAATGCAGGTTCTCATACAGATTTTCAGCATCAATCAAAGTCATTCTCACTTGCATTGCAATGTTCAGGCCTCTGTTTACAGGGCTTTAGGTTTTTTAAACAATTTGGTTTCACTTTTTTTGTTAAAAAAAAAGCCATACCAGCCTGATGTTCACCTTCAGAGTCAGCCCATAAATCAGCAAGAACAAGATGGCAGCAGTTCTCTCCAGAAATAATTGTAATTCAGACTACCTGGGAAAGACATTTAAAACTTCTTGTGTCACTGAGTTACTGGCTTTAGAAAATAGTGCACTTACCTTAACCTTGGAACTTCTAACATGGAAATTTTTCATCTCTAGTATTTTAAAAATAGAAAAATACAGCACTGGCTATCTAATCAAAGATAGTTCTGAATATGAATTTTATTTTAAAAGGGTTTGATAAATCCTAAAGACAATTGATTTTTTTTCCAGGAGTGAATTTCATGTGAATGAAACTATTTACAAAAAAACATGTTTTTTCACCAGCCAAGAGTCACAAGACGAGAAGCAGCTACTACCAGAAGGGAAACAAACACAAAAAAGGTAGTGCATCTAGTTAAAAAAATTGAACTTCATCTCTATATGACTAAGCCTTAGTCACTATTTATTACTTCTTATTAATTAACTTACTGAATTATGTAGCATAAAGAAAATCAAGGAACTCAGAAAGCATATCTAGTTCACCACAATAATATTTTGAATGTTATTTATACAGAATCTTAAGAGCTTTCCTGCAAACAGATGCTTCCACACTGAGAGCAAACATCCCAAGGTGATACTAACTTAAACATCTCATCTGAAGCACACAGGTTTTTCTTGCTTTATAAACATAAGCATTAATGATGTTTTAGTTTAAAATAAATTGTAATTATTGCTAAGCATTAACCATAGTTATAACATTCTGATCATCAGCCTTTGACAGCAGCACTCAAACACCTTCAAAAATGTCAGAAAGGCATTTTTCCTGATATTCCTGTCTTTCTGTGGATCATCTCTTACCTTTGGGTTCATACAATGGCAAGAGATGAGTTCATGGAGTTTAACACTAAAATGGCTGCATGTGTGTGGAGCCATGGATGTGCTGTGAGGAGAGAGAAAATCAAGCTCTGTTTAAAAAAATCAACAATTAAAACAGCAACAGAAAGCAGAGAAGAGAATCTTCACATTTGGCATCTTCTTCACGCCAGATATTAAAAAACATTCTGTTCAACATCAGCAAGTGCAATGTCTCATTTATTTAAAGCCCAGCTCTCCAACTACAATCCTTTTTCTGTCTCTGGCACATGCATACTGATGCAACAGGTATCTGCAGGTTACTTGCACAGATTGTCAGAGCAGATTTTTAATCTATAATAAAGAATGAGAAGTTTGTGTTAACTGAAAAGTAGTGAAACTTTCTGTCAAGATAAATTTTACACATTAAATGTGCTCCGGGTTTAGATCAATGCAGATAGTGTCAAATAAACAAAATACTACAAGGGAAGATTCACAAAAATTGATTGTGGCCAAAATACGCCCCAGCACTGTTAAGAGGTTTACTTCAGTAATGTCTGTGGTCACTGACTAGATCAATGAAACTCATTCTTTCAACAGCATCCAGTTATCAGTTTACTGTGGAGTGAGCTTTCTAATAAATCAGTATACTTTACATAAAAGTAGACAAAGCTTCAATGAAACTTAATAGCAAAGTATAAAAATATTTTGGTTCCAGAAAACAGATATTTCTATCACACCCAAGAAAAAGGCCATTACTTGCCTTATTTAAGGCTGGTCCATAGGTAGTAACATTTCGAGGTAGTAACTTTCTGTTGGCTAGTTTATGGCTAGCAGGATAATAGAGTTTGATTAAGCACTTAGGACAGCTGATCAAAATGCTTCAGTCATATTTACAGAATTTAAAAATGGCACTCACAGTGAGTACCAAACAACATAAATTCAAGCATGGTATCAAAAAGTCAATTAAAAACCACTTTCCACAACACAAGTTCTGCAATGCTTTCTTACCAATATTACGTTTCAGTTATATGTTTTTTCTTTTTCTTGGGTAAATAGGCAGTCAGTAACCATTTGAACTTTACAGCAGAGCTGAGTAGAGTGGCAGACTTTAGGTCCTCCATAGCTACTCTTCTTTGTGCTCTCTAAGAGACAATGGCATGAAGAATCCCCAAAACTTCATGCTACCAGTAATAGATCAGAGACACAGAAAAACTTGAGCACCACACAATCTGTAACGTGTCACACTACTTCTGTAGAGCAGAGGTTTTCTAACTATCTCAGAGCTGGGAAGCCAAAAGAGAGAGAGATGAAGGACCAGATCCTAGAAAGGTCTTATGAAGATCAGTTTAGAAATCCCAGCTGGCTGTGGCACAAGACCAGGGGAAATCAAACAGATGTATCTATGGGAAGCATGTAGCACTGACAGCCAAAGGGTTGAGTCTCAGAAGATCCAAATTTACCCTGATTAGCTGAGGGATTGAAGGCCACCTAAAAGGAGATGTTATTTGAAAAAGTATACCACCAATTTTACCCAATTTAATGCTGAATGAACATCTCTATAGTGATTGTAGGTGGAGGGAGACCAGGAATGGGACACAGTACCTGTGTCCAAATCCATCTCCAGAAGCCTGAAGAGAGGTTTAGAGAGGTTTAGAGAGTGCAAAAGGCCATCAATCGACTCTGCTCCTTGCAGAACATGTATGTATACATCCAACACTACTTGGTCCATATTTTTGCACCAATAAATCATATACTGCTGTTAAAAATCTCATTGCTGTCATGATGCTGTTATTTAACCTTTAGTGTGCTCCAAATGATTCTACAAAAATGTAGATTGCATGAGGTAAACTACAGTGTCATTGCTGGTCTATTTGGCCCCTGCATCCATGGGAGGCCTGGTGCTGCTGCCAAGCTGGCTTCATTGCAGTGCTGGAATTACTGGGAGCAAACCAAAGGAAGGTGAGCCTGGCCACTGCCCTGCAAGGAGCAGAGCACTCTGAAAACACTCTCTGGTGCTGCACGGCACCGCTCCACCTGTCTGAGCTCTGTCTGCAGCACCAGGGATGTCCGTGGGGGCTGTGCCACATGTCCTGGGGGCACCTCCTGCATCACAGCAGCCACTGAGATAACCACAAATGCACAAACTGGGATAAAAGAGCTGGAAAAGGGCAAACCCTAAAAGCCAGTTGTTATTTTGTCTAGCGAGTGGAGTGAATGCCAATTATTTAAAAACCTAACTGATCAATTAATATTGATTCTGCTTTGCTTCCCATTGATTACCAGGCTCAATGTAAGAGAGGATAAAGAAATTGTTCTCTTGTATCCTTGATCCTGAGGTACAGTTGTGGCAGCTTGGCATACAGCAGTAGGTTGTTCTTCATAAAATCTACAAAGAATACAAATTCCTATTGACATCAGCATAAAAAAATGTCTAATAACTCCTTCATCATAGGTTTTATTGTACTGAAAAACTCCCCACAAATGTATTTCATTTCCTGTGTATCAGACGTGGTATTTGAACAGAAAACTCCATGGCTGTAGGAAGTAGAAATTGCTGACAAAAAGTTATCAGTCTATCAGATACTGGAGTCAGTGGGTCTTGAGTACTAAGACCGGTATTTGAGGGGATATGATTTTTATTTTATAAGTTGAACTTCCCACAAAGAAGGAAAGATGGGAATAAGAAAATATGGAAATGGTGAACATCCTTTTCAATGGCAATAAACGCAGCAAGGTTCACGTCCCCTTTCAGCAGCAGATTTTTGTTCTTCTGTGCATCATTGTGACAAAACTCTGGCTTAAAAAAAAAGTCTTTTAGTGCAGTGAGGCAACTATATGAACTATATGAGAGGATGAGAGACCATAAAAGTTCCCAAAAATCAGTTGTTTATCAAAGACAATGCAGTGAGGCATGTCACAATCAGTGTGGAATACATACAGGCTTTTTAAAGATGGTATAAGCAGATAAGTTTCTGGCCTAGGAAAATTCTCATTAAGTTGAAAACCTCTGAACTTGATCTTTCAGTTATGGGAAGAACCCAATAAAGACTGAGGTTCCCATTGAGCTGGCAAACACACAACAGCTACCAGTGAATTTAGTTCCTTGCAGTCTCCAAGCCTAAACATTGCCTTTGGTATATCCAATCTGTTGGATTGCTCCTAGGAAAAACTTGGCCAGCCTGTCTGATTTCAGCTTTGCTGGCTGCCACAGCAGCTTTAATCACAGTCCAAATCACATTGTTGAACCTACCTGTGGACACACAGAAGTTTGAACCCAGGTCAACCTGGATTTTAAACCTATAAAACACCTGGGCTGGACAAAGCCATGTTATTTATTTCCAGATGTTGGAAACAAAATTAATACCTTGTGCTCTAGATAAAATACATTGACTGTATGGTTATAAATAATTACACAATGTTCACACCAAAAATTCAGTCTTCCCACTGAATTTCAGTATTTGTGGGACCCACCCACAGCTAATATAAAAATTTTTCCATAGAGATGCCTTCTTCATGAGCCTTAGAAAGGAGGTGAGCATGGTATATGCAGCTCTACTCAGGTTTGGAGCAAGCTGTGGCAACACAAGGCAGACCCTGGAAGGCTGAGGTCCTGTTCTCCAGCTGCAGCTGTGTGTCCTGGGCATGGAAAAGATGCACACCCTGGCCCCCCAGGCAGTTAGGGGGATAGAAATGAAAGTCAACTCCTCAGATTCCTTGAATTCCCTTGAATCTGGGAGTATATAGGGTGCTTTTTCTTAGAGTTAGACTAATGATGAAACGGTACTTTCAAAAAGTCCTGACATGTATTTTAAATACAAGCTTGCCTGATTATTTTGGAAAACTCTCTAAAAACTCTTTTCTCTATATTATAACTGAAATAATAAAATATAGATAGAGACACGTTCTCTGATAAACCAATTTTTTACATTTTAGCCCTAAACTCTTCTTGCACTTTCAGATGCTTACATATGCATATTTTCATATTATAGTTTTCATCTTCTTATATTTTTTCCCTCCCAGTTTCAGTTTCTCCATTTTAAAATGTATCAATTATTTAAAATGCAATAGCTTTCTCTCGATTTTGAAGCACATCTGTAAGATATTCTCAAAACCCTACTGTTCTATCGCCTCTCTGTACAAGATCCGTTTCAACACTGATAATTAGATTCCAACACTAAACCATCTTTTACCTTGCCTATTAAAAGTAAATTTGTAACAGACTGATTATATCTCCCCTATAAGGTGCATAAAAACAAATTCAAATGAAATTGTTTTAAGTTAGTTTAAAACCAGCACCAAGATAAAAAAGGACTTAGAATATAATTATTTCTGTTGCATTCTTATAGCTTACTATGAGAAGCAAATTCACAAAATCTATGAATGTCTGTATACAGACACACAGATATTTAGCTCTCTCTCATTGGGGAGACATGAAGGGTCTTTTGTGTGTTTTGATCACTTATCAGCATTTCTATCTTATGCAGTGTATTTTTCATGTAAGGCTTCTGTTAACAAGAACTTTAACAGATTTCTTCTGAGATGATGTAAGAATGTAGCCAGTTTTCATGCCTTCCTAATTAAGGCACTATTCACTTATAATACTACTATAATGCTACTATAATTTTTGCTAAAAACTTCTTGCTATTGCCCATATTTCCATGTATATAGCTTTATACACTAGAGCTTTTTTATCTAAGAATCCTAAGGTATTAATAAAATTAAATTAAAAAATCACAGTGGTAACATGGACCAGAGATTTTTGTGGGGTTCTTACATATATGTCTCAAGATGGGAAAACCAAATGATAAATTGTGATTTTGGTTATGAAGTAATTTAATAAAAACCAACTAGTAATAGATATTTGTAATGACCTAGTCAAAACATAGCTGGGTGATATATTGCTTCTAGTATCAATGTCCTGGATAATCCATGACTTGTGCAGTTACATCCAGCAGCAACTAGTAACTGATATTCCCTGAGTCACTCACTCTGAAGCATTGAATATGTTACTTCACACCCCTGACCTGCTGTCATTTATTGAAATCCTTGCTTATAGTCAGAAGCAGTGCCTGAAAAGTAATTTGAAGATACAAAACACAAAGTTCCTTGGAGGAGGATGTTATCTGTTCTGTCAGAATAATAATTGTAGCAATAATAATCAAGATATCTGAATTACTAGTGTTAGATTGCAGAGTTAATTCTGGCTATATAGTGTGTAGGAACAGAGCAGCACACAAGCTCTTGAGGACTGGATCATACTCACAGTTTTATAATCTGTTCAGTTACTTAAATATTTTGATGGGGGGAAAAGGTGGATGTGTAGCTCCAGAGACAGAGGAAAAGCAGCTTTCAAGCTGCATGTGAATTGGAAGTGCTGCAGTGGAAAAGGCAGAATGTGTACCTTGGTCACCCTTTGGCTTAGACATTACACAATTACATGCTGGAAATTCTCACCAGTGTTTAACTTTAAGCACTAAGGAGAAGAAAAGGACTCATCTATTTGGAATCAGACACTTGCAAAAGGTTGACCAAAACCCTTGTGTGCTTCACTACTGCATAAGAAATGTGAGCTCTGTAACGAATCATAGGCTGTACCCCACATGGATTCTCTGTTGTTTAATAATAGAATTTATACTACAGTCATTTTCTCTGTGGGGATTCTAATACATATCTTTTTTCCCACTACACAAACACCTATTTTCATGAATTTCACTGGAAATTCAGATAATTGAGCTATCTTTCATTGTTACATCCATTTCAAATTGATCAGTGAGTTAAAACTTTGGTAAAGGGAGTCTCTGGGCATCCGGGTAAAAGTATCACATTAGCCTCATTTCCTTAAGGAGGCAGAATAAAAATACACATTAACATCTTTACAAGCATGTTACTGACCAAGTAACACTAAAGCCTACAATAAATTATATGTCCAGATGGAATACAGTGATATGTTAGGATCAGCCTATTTAATTTGTTTGTCTCTGTGTTTTGCTGCTATTTCTGCATGACTACAGGGCATGGCAGAATTGCATGACATGCACGTGAGGGGTGACTCAATAAAACAACACCAGAGATTCAATAACATCACTGAGCTTTGAATTCAGTTTCTGGCAAGAAATTTAAAAATTCCATTAACAGTTTCTTGTACCACATGTTGATATTTATAAAATATGAGATAATGCTTCATCAGGGAAATGTTACTGATCTTACCTAGAAATAAAGTTCTTATTAGAATTTTTATAGTAGCTAGGGAGCTGTAGCAAGTGAGCTATACTATCAGTTGGCTTGCAAATATTTTCATGTTTGTGTTCCTAAGGCTGCTTCTACTGCAGAATTAACTTTTATCATCAACTAACTCATTGCCTTGCTTAGTATTTGCAACACTTCAATACCTTGTGGAGTCAGGAAATTATTACCAAAACTTAATGATCATCAGTTTCCATACTTCCCTCTTGCATTGCTACAAAAATAGTCTAGTGAAGGTAACAGCTGAAAAACCTTTGTATTGATACAGTGAGAACACCTTGATAAAGTGAAATATGCTTGTGCCATCAGCCGAGAACAGAGAATTGGTAGAAGCATTACTGGGAAGAAGAAAATCAGATTAAATAATTAGTGTCAATTAGCCCAAGCAAATAATTCTATAAACAATTGGTCTCTAGTGCCCTGTTTAATTATGTGAGACTTTCATCGCTTCTTATCAAGTCTGCTTTGATTTATGTTAGACTCTTGAGCATCCCAGAAGTATAATTAATTATTGTCTTGTAAATAAACCTTTGGTAATTAATGGTAGGAGAAAACAATACACTATCTTTTTTAAATGATTCCACTATGGAACTGTGAATACCTGAAAACTATTTAAGGTTTCAGAGTAAAAAGGGATTCACACTGCAGCAAGAGACATGATAGTTGTAAGTAAAGGCAAACTTGCTAGAAGCAGTACAACACTAACTACAATTATATTAAACAACCATACTGTGTTACTTACTACAACCAGTGTACACTTTTGTAATCTGGCTTTAGACTGTAATATGTTTATGACTGTAATATTTTACTTATATTCAATTCTCAATCCCTATACTAAAAGAAATTAGACAGTTAATTATTTTCAGATGTAGGCAGCAAATGCAATTTTTGTAAAAGAAATCCATTGCTAAGATAAACTTCTCATTAAATGACAATGCTTTGAAAGTTCTAGCACAGTCAGTCCTTCCTAGATACAAGAATCTCAGCTAATTCCATAACTACATGAAAACAAGTAAATATGAAGAGAATGGAAAATCACTTCAGTTGCTTAAATAAAGCATAGTCCATAACCTGAATTGCGTTATTTGAATTTTTAGGTGCATCTCCTGTAAATCACTTGATCCTTTGATTCCTCTATTTGATAGCTTTGTTACACTTGGAAAATAATGCAATATCCTTTGCCTTGAGTAGATTCCTATAGTTAATGCAAGCAATGGCACAGCAAATAAATAGGCACTGAAAATCATCAGCCAATGTAAGTGTGTAGTAGATATTTTCTAAATTCATTGGGAACAAGGTGAATTTCAAAAATGCTAATAGCTGGTGCATACTGTGCTCTAAACCACTGACAGTGGTATCAGTGATACCCCACTGGTATCAGTGATACCCCACTGGTATCAGTGAGGAGGTATGTTACAGGGTTTTTTGGTCAAGTACTGCATGTAGCACCATCACTGTACTTTTGCAGTTCTAGCACTGCAAAAAAGTAGGAGGCCTTCAAGTACATCAAAGAGTACTAAAACCTCAGCCCTCTGAGACTTCAGAATACAGCCACATGACCCACAATCCTGGCCACTTATTGCCCAGATGACGGGACTGCCTTTCCCTCCTTTAATTCAGACTTCTCCCCCACAGAAACTGGGGAAGTTGGGCCTAGGGATGAATATAGGGAGGAAACAGTTGTGAGAGGAATAGTGCATTCTTCACCATTTCCATCCCAATATGGTCTTGAGCACAGCATGCATTCGTATGTACAGCTGGACATTCCTGAAATTTTTGTTACAGTATAGTGGGGTAGTAGTAGGCCATTGCATCTTTTTTTTTTTTTACGAGCTGTTGAAATTGAGCTTGATTCCATCATTTCTACAAATCTTCTGCAAGCAGTGTAAGGATACTGTCATATTGTTCCTTTGCCTCCACTTTTCCAGACAAAAGACCAGCTTCTTCAGTCTCTCCTTGAAAGGCAAATTATCTTAGTCCTTGACCTTCATAACCTTCTGCTGGCCCCTCTCCACTTTCTACACATGTTTTCAGAACTGAAGAACAAATATTCCCAGTACAGCTTCATCAATAACGAGCATAATGGGATAATAACTTCTCCTAATCTATTGGCCTCAGTTCTTGACGTATGGCTCAGTAGCAGATTTGTTTTATTTGCAGTGAGCGCATACTCTTGGCTCATACTCAGCCTGAACAGATCTCAACTGTTCAGAGATCTCTTCAGCCATGCTGGCTCTCTTCACCTGCACTGATGCATGAGGTTACTCAGAACCCTACCCCTCTTGCTGAACTTCACAGATTTTATGTTGGCTCCATCCCTAAATTTCTCAAGGCCCCTCTGGACTAAGTCTCTCCTGCTAAGCATGTTAACTACTCCTCCTAATTTGCTAAGAGCACCTTCTGTTATATCACTGTTGTTGTGAACACATTGACCTGAGTCAGTCCCATTTCAACATCATGGTGGTCTTCTTATTGTCTGCTGCTAACTAAACATGAAGTCACTGATAAATGCTATGGATCCAACAGCCAAGACAAGACCAAATGCATTTAGCAGTCTCTTATATGGAAGAGCTGTAGGAGATGGCATGAAAACCTTATTAAAGCCAAACTTTATATCCACCGGTCCTCCCCCATTCACACAACCAGTCATTCCATTGTATCAAGGAATCAGGCTGCTCAAGTCTGATCTGCTTGGCATTTGTGCTAGAAAATCCATCTCAGTGGTCTAAAACCTTCCTGGATTCCTTGCAGAGTGCTATGCTGCCTTCCCAACAAATGTCTCTGTGGTTAAAATCCCAAGGAGGATGAACACCTGCAATCAGAAGACTTCTGTAGCTGTTTGGAAAAGTCTTTCCACTCCATCTTTCAGAGTTATTAGTTGTGTGGAAAGCTGTCAGTCTTGATCTTGTATGGAGAAGAAGTTCTTCACTGGGAATTAAGGAGGTTGTTCTCTCCTAGGATTAGGACCTAAGTCCTTTAGTTCTGACTGCCTTGTTTAAAACCAACTTCCCAAAACACAGAAATACCTAAAAAGCCAAGGAAAATCTAGACAATGAAGGAAGCATTCCCAGTATAAATTGTAAATGTTAAACAAAAACCCAGAATGGTCATAAAAAAGGGATTGGTATAAATGCAAATGCTGAGCCAACCCAAGCATGACAAAGTCTGGGAGACAACACTTCAGGTACAAGTTCAGAACACTGGGTTATGCAGAGAGTTAAAGCAGACAGCAGGCACAATGACATGTTAAATTACCCACATGATGTATAGCTTAATGAACCCCCTTGTGTTGATCATGCTTGGCATTAATCAAGAGCCATGAACAGATTCCCTTATTTTCTCAATGCTGCTCTGATAAACTGCAATTTCATTTAACCTTGGACAGGAACTTTAATAGCTTCCACGGGACAACTGTCAATACTTTCCTGGGTATACAGTGATTAAACTGCAACACAAGATGCATGTCATGAATTTTCTTCATTTGAAATTAGAAGTTTCATTTTTAACAACCATTTGCATAAAATATGCTGAAAGTATGGAAATATGTAAAGGCTTGCATGATCCTTAGATAGAAGCACACCAAGACAAAGGTTTTTAAAATGTAAAATAATTAACAACATATTTGTTAACATATTGAGAGCTTCAAATAACCTTATGTTTGGGAAACAAGATAACAAAAGACAATACTCCAAATAAGGTCTTGACAATGTCTCCTTGAGTTAGCTCATTATGCATCAGATATTGGACATTACACACTTCTTTAACAAAGGCAATATGTAGAGGCTAAAGGATTAGCAAATGTGGGGAAATGTTTTGTTCCTCAGCTCTGTGGTTTCTAGAGACACCTTTGGGTGCTTTTTTCCTCTAAAAGCAATCCTTGTTACTTCCTGAGTCCAGCCTCTCTGCCTCAGAGGCACCATAGCAGAAAGAATTACTAGAGTTACTGAGTGGACTAGATCCACTCAGTCTGGAGGTTACTAGTCCAGGCAATCAAAGGGGGAAAAAATAAGACAAATACAGATTCAGAGCCTTTCCTAGGCAATCTGTTCTAACAGAGCTCTACAAACAACTCTTCTTTTCACTACCTTCATTTAAAAGATATTTTCATTTGTTGCCATTGATGACAATGAGAAAACAAAACTGGATCACAATGACTGAGAATTTTTTTATTTTTAATTCTTGAAAAATTTCATTATAGTTATGGACTACAATTACAGGAACAACCAAACAACAAATGCCTCTGCTTAGACATCATCAGTTACTTTTGCAATTTTTTCTGTGTGTTGTTTTTTCTACAAAACCTGAATAATCCTAACAAGGGGGAAAAAACCCATTCTGCACTTCCCCAGATTGCATTGGTACCAGTGAAAAGCACTGCTAAGAGTACTGGTAGCAAACTGTTTGCAGTAGCACCAGCTAAAATGCCCTGGTGTTGACTGATGTGGGACATTTAGCAGTAATGCACAAAAACCACACAAAATAGGGAATGAGTAGGAAGCAAACCAGAGAAGGAGAACAATTCTATCAGGGTCGTGCACACACCAAGATCAGAGATAGAAAAGCCAGGAATAGGGTGACCAGGGTCAACATAAAGCACATGATTTCACAGCTTATATTAAAAACCTGCATCTGTGAAGGTAGGTAAAGTTTCCAAACCTCAAGAAAAGGATCATTACTGTCAGGCTAAAATGCTATCTTGGAGAACTCCCATTTGTGCAAAACACTTCATTTGCAGGTAGAAATGTAAAATCTCTTGACCAAGAAGGAAAAGTAAAAAATAGCAAAACATCCTGCTTCCAGTTAAAGGCAGAGGAAAACTACATAGTAAGGTAGCACTGGAAATAGTTTACAGGGTTGGTGCCTGGAATGTGTACAAGTTTCCAAGCACTTTTCCTGATAAAGGAAAATGCAGGAAAGCAGTATATAAACAGCCTGAATCCCAGACTGCTTTTAAACCGTATTAAATCACCAGCCATACACACAGCTAACTCCCAGCCTAGGGTACGAGAGAAATGTTTTTATGGTGTTACAACTATGAGGTAACAGTGGCAATTGATGCCAATGAATCAAACATTTTTTCAATATCTCAATAGGCCTTCATCACAAAATGGACTGTAGCTAAAGAGGGCCTGGAAAACCCTGGGCAGTCACAACAGCTCTGGTGCAAACCCATTATGTGCTCAGAAAGGACACTGAGCTACCCATTGGCAAACAGGTGAACTTAACACACCAAAGAAACAAAAGAAAGGCAGTGGCAGTGTAAATGGGAACAAAGCAGTTTTTATTTCCTAGGTTTTTCTTTTTTCCACAGCTTTTCCATGAGCTAAGTTTAAAGTCTACCCCTCCCACCAAGCAAAATGTGATTCTGTACTCTACATGCTGAAAAAAGGGCAGTCTCTACCTGGAGATTTGATAGCCTATTTAAAGGATTGTAATAACCTCGACAGCACTTAATATAAATTTAGAGAGACTCTGATGAAAGAATGGCTCATACTGCACTAGAACATGATTCACACATTCCCAGCCAAGACAGTTACAACTGGGTGCTCTGTCCTCTTGCTTAACTCATGCTACAGGAGCTCTCCCAACAATTTCTGCCTCAAGCCACAGCTTGTGATAAAGCTGTAGTGTACCTTCAGAAAAACATGCAGGTTTGATTCAACATGTATAAAATTGACTGCATCCTTTGGCAGTATTTTCCACTGCTTAATTGTTCTCCCTCCTCAGAAATTTCCAGTTTGAAAACTGCTGACTGATTTCTGCCATGGATCATGTTATGAGGCCTTTTGTTTTGGTTTGGTTTTTTTAAGAATCTTCTCACCTCTGTTTTTACCTTATCCTTGCTATGCAGGGGGTTATAGACCACAGTCAAGTTGTTTCTTTACCTTTGCTTTTTAAATAATCTAAATAGATGAAGTTTCTTTGGGCTGCCACTGTAAAGAGCACTTCCCAATTCTCAAATTATTCCTGCAGCTTTCTTCTGAACCTGCTCCAATTTTACATCACCCCTTTAAAAAGTTAATATCTTAATGGGACACAATATTCCTATAGCAACCCTGACAGGCAAATACTACTTTTTAGTGATAGACACATCTAGATACCTCTCAAATATCAAAAACATAATTTAAACTAAGATAAAAATGCATATGAAGCTGACTTAGAAAGAGCTGCTTTTAATTATTACTAAAGAAATCTTTTTACTGGCAATTTAGCATCTTTCCACATTACAGTAAAGCAAGGAATAAATATGTAAAAGTTTTAATTTAAAAAGAACAGCATGAAGCTTGAAGGCTGATTTAACAGATACTGCCAAGCTCAATCACCTGATGTGAAGCTGGAAAACATCTCTTTGGTGCCATTAGAAAACACTTGCTTATAAAACTACAGCTTAACTAATGCTGTTGGATTTTACATTTATTGAAAAAGTAAGAGTCCTGTTCCCTAACCTATAACATCTGACAAATCAAGATGGAAATCAGGCCAAAAGAATGAGCAATGAGCAAGAAAACTTGGAAGGTTTATTTCATCATGATGCCCTGTGTACTCCAGTCCAATAGACAAGAGCCTTGCAGTTAAGCTGTACATTCTCTGAATAAGAAACCTTTAAATAAAGGGAGCTTTTCCATTTTCTTTTTCACACAGCATATATATATATATAAAATATCCCATAACAAATCTAAGGAACTACAATAAATGCTGGCTGTGATAGCTTTAAGGCTATATTTAACATGGGAGTTTTTTTCACCAAGATAAGGGCTTTGTTGGGACAGATTTTGTGATCTTTGACTTTGCCTATGTCTTCCAATTTATATAGCTAAGATTATAAATTCAAAATCTCTGGATTATTTTGCCCCATCTTCTTTCAAATGCATCTTGTAAAATGCTGCCTACTGTGGTTTATAACCCTCTGCCTACACGGGTAGGAAAGTGGCAGTTTCCACTGACCCGTTTGCCCTTCCTATGGGGTCTCCCTAGACACCAATTCTTTGCTCTGAGGGGACTGGTGGAAACATTGAGGGAGCTGGTGGGAGACATTTGCCTCCAGATGTTTCTAACCATAAAATAACCTCAAAGATTTGCAAGAGGTCCCAATAGTGTGAAACTCCCCCTTCCCACCACAGCTGGTAAAAGAAACACAGCAGGCGCATCCTGCCACCTGAATGTGCATACCTGAAATAAGATGGTTTAATGATATCAGTATCTATTTAGGTCTAGTTGTGGGGAATTTCCAACAGGTTGAAATGCAATTTTTTTTTTAGCCATGTTAATGGCTATAAGATGGTTTAATGATATCAGTATCTATTTACGTCTAGTTGTGGGGAATTTCCAACAGGTTGAAATGCAATTTTTTTTTTAGCCATGTTAAAGCTATTACTAGCTTTACTCTTATGTACTTAATGAAACTAAGTGCATGACTGGGAGATGAAGGTTTTGATTTATTGAGCTATGTCAGCCAAAGTTTAGAATTACATTTATGCTGTGTTCCTTCATGCTGTTAAAGAAAAGCTTTCCAGAGTATCAGCAGAATAAGTATTAACTAGATTTAACTAGTTAATTAACTAGATTTAACTAAATTAACTAGATTTAACAAGTATTAACTAGATTACTCAAATCTCTACTGCACAAGAGAGGAGAAAGCTCAACATGCTTTAAAGAAAAAAAAAGTGAAACAAGAATGAATTTATTTAGTATGCCAGCACTCTTATTACCAGCCAAAAGTCGTCGACTAACACAAATATTAAAGTAAAATATTCCTAAAATAGAAAACAGAATCTGCAATCCAGTCAATAGATGCAAATTACTAAGGTATTTTTGCAAATAGATGTTTGGAATAGCTTTTCACAGAAGAGAGATTTAAATAGAAAAGTATATAAGGCAAAATTGACTAAGTCAGTCTGTTTGCTGCTTAACAGCATATTCTGAAGGTCAGATATTTTGATGACTAAAATATTGGTAATATATGTTTATATAGCATCAATGATCTGAAAGAACCAGACCTCAAGGCAATTTAAAGACTGCATGAAAGTCTGAACATATCTGTAAAGAGGCCTCAGAGGTGAATGGATGATGGATACAAGTAAATATAGAGAGAGCTGGTACCAGTTTGTGCTTTGCTGCTAATTCTAGCTAGATCTAGAGCAAGATCCCACTGCAGGTATTCAGTGTAAAATATACCTGCTTACAGAAGAAGGCAAGAGGAGTAAGGTATTATATTAAAATATTATGCTCTGCTTGAACCAGGATCTCTGTCTCATCAATAAAAGTTAGAGAAAAATGCAGTGTCTGTGGGAGAGAGACAGGGAAGGCAAGGTAAGGCAAAGCATGGTGATGCAAGGAATTGCTAAACCCTGAAATTCCTGTATAATGCACATAAATATTCTGCATGATTCCTTTGAATATCATGGAAAACATTAAAATCTAAAGGCTTGGTGTTCACGCTTCTGTTTGTCCAGCTGTTTGTCACTGTGCAGACACACAGCAGTGGGACAGGGGACTCACCAACTCCTCTCATTACCTGCCAAGAAAAAATTCAACTAAGCTATAACTTTTGGTTGATTCAAAGTCTGAGTGGGACACATTTCTGAGGTACTCTAGAGACCCTCTGATGGATGCTTCAGAACATGACATCAACAGTACATAATATCAGCATCAAAAACAGCTGCCACTGAGCAGTGCTTTGTTTTTTTATCTTTTTTTTTAACTGCATGAACTAAACAGGAGAGGATGTATGCATCCAGAACTTTCATTACTTGGTATGACCATCCTTAACAGATAGAAACCATGTTGCAGAGTATTTGTAATTCAAATACTTATCTGGAGTTATTTATATTCCTGTCACTTTCCCCACCCCCAGCTAACATGGAGTCAGATTCTATTCTCAGCCCAATGAAAGTCCACTGAAATCAATGGAATTACTCGGATTCACTCCAACGTAACATGGAACAATGCCACCGAACATCACCATTGTGCTTTTGCACCTAAGCTGCTCCTTTAAAATATAAGTACTTGAGTAATTCCCGATCTTTATTTTCAATGGAAATACATCAACTTTTTCCCCTGGAAACTTTAAATGAGTAGCAATGTCCAGTG
This sequence comes from Molothrus ater, assembly GCF_012460135.2. NCBI lineage: Eukaryota > Metazoa > Chordata > Aves > Passeriformes > Icteridae > Molothrus > Molothrus ater. The sequence continues at coordinate 31,684,069 of NC_050478.2, read as the reverse complement.
TCTTTACAGATGCACTGTGTTTCAATGTGCTTGGTAAATAGTCTAAATTGACCTCCCTTCCCCCCCTCCTGGTACCTGGTTCCAATCACACTCAAATCATATTACTTATTATTCCTGCTATGAAAATCATCAAATACAGTAGGTGAAGATTTATTGTATCTCTTTAAGAAATAAATAATTCATTGAATACATTAGATGGAGTATTGTAGACTTTCTGAAAATCAACAAGATGGCTATTTCTCGCAGCTGATATGGTTTAGAATGCTTTTAATCTTGGAGTAGATAATAAGTTATGTTTCTGGAAAAAAAAAAAAAGTAAAAGGGAGAAAAGAGAGTTGTGCAAATAAACAATACTGCTTTCTCCTCAGAAATGTATCTATGTCCAGAAAAGCATTTAGAAGTGCAAGCAAAATTAAGACCTCGCTTAAAACAATATGATTTAATATTTTAAATTCCCTCTTGACAAGGGATGATACAGTTTTCTCTGAAATAATCTTTGAGTTAGCACAACAAGAAAATATAGTTTGGAACAGAACTACAACTAGTTGGAAACCCAATATATTTGTTATGAAATCTGGGGTAAAATGAGAATAAAGGAAGGGGAGAAGCAGATATTTTTAATTGTCATTACATGACCAGCAAAACAAAATTTAAAATACCACTCTCTCTCTTTCCAGAACTCAAAGTGAAAAGTAGATGGCAGGTTTAAAAATACTGGACTGTGGTTTGGTCACAAATAATAGAAAGCCACAATGTCCACTGACTGCTCCAGGTCACTGGCAAAAATCCAAGCCTTTGATCTAAACATAGATTACATACTAAAAATGGACCTACATCCTTGAGTGAGACAGAAGGAGCCAGCAGTCCTTTTTCTGTATTACAGAGGTCTTTTGCCGAGATCAAGTAATCTTATACAGAAATCTGGTCATAATTCAGAACATGTTTGGTAAGGATTATTCATTTGGATCAGGTAGATTTTCTGAAAGATTGGGTTTACATCCAAAGATACGTACAGTCAGTTTAATCTAACATCTCTGTCTTAGAATTTGATTGTCATGGATGTTGCTACTTCATTACAAATGAGAAAGGTATTCAGTCATGCTGAATGGGGATATTTATATGTAAATATAGGAATTTTTGCCTTGGCAATAACTTCATTTCTGGGATGGAAGTTTATGTTATTCTCCCAATGCTACATTAACCACCAAAAAAACCTGACACAAAGTAAAGCCAAAAGACAAGCTTGCTTCTCTCTCCCTGTACATACTTAATACCTCACTTCTACCCAGCGGCCACTACAAAATTATGCAATCAGACAAAGAAGATGGTTCAAACCAAACTTGCCCCTGGTGTTGGTCCCTGGAAAATCAATACATCTGTTCCCAGAGAGACTCAGGCCAAATGAATGCTTTATGTAAGTGACAACTGGGTTCACTGACACAGGAAACTTTTGATGTCCTCAGGAGGAAAACATGAAAATACAGAGATGATCACACAAAATATTTACATTGAAAGTATGTGCATGTTGCAAATTTAAGCCGCCTCAACTTCAGAAAAATCAGAATTAAGCTTGCTTTTGCAACTTTAATTTGAGCTCGTCGCACATATGCATGATAATAAGTCTTTAACTGCAGAGACACATACATCATTCAGTTCATGGGATGGACGATGCTCCCGGAGTGAGCAGCTGTTCAATATTCTTTTTATTCTTATCACTCAATATGTAGCTCCATGCCTTCCTTACTGCACATCATTTAAACCCTGTGCAGAATACTGAATTATTAATATCTTTATGGGTGTTTCTGTAGCATTCTCTAGTAGGGTTTCTGAGTGCTTCCCAAATACTAATTAATTTACCTTCAAACCTGAGAAGTGAGACTGTACTATTAGACTCACTTTACAGATGGGGAACTGAAGTGCTGAGCCATTATGGCCAAGATTGATAAAAATATCTGCTAATTTGGGGTCCTCAATATGATGTGCTCAGAGCTAAATTTTCCAAGATGCTTAGCATTTTTATGGTATTTTATATGTCTAAAGCATAGGTCCCATTGATTTTGGCAGCATCTGTGAGTACTCAACACTTCTGTGAATCAGTCCTGAGTGTATGAAGTTGTGCACTTGCACTCAGGAAATAAGGAATACACAAGTACATTCCACCTATAAAACTTTCACTTGAATCACATGAGGAACATGAGTCTACAGAAGAGACAAAACCAGGATAGATGAGGGTTTACTTCTGGAGCTACGGTTTCAGGAGAATCCTTTTATCAATCATAACATAGAGCTGTTTTCAGAAGAGAGCTTGCTGTCTCCCTGTTCTGGTTTCATTTATGGCAGCTTCTCAATTTTTCATGATACTCAAGCAGATGACAGTCTTCTATGTTACAGTACCCCAGGAAACCCCTGTGCCTGACAAAGTGTGCATGCTGCAGGAAAAAAGAAAAACAAAAAGACTGCTCATTTTAAGACTGATAGATAGCATGAAAAAGACGCTTAGGGCTGGCAAGGAAAGCTTAATTCTGTCCATTTCCAATCTCTCAGTTCAATGCACAATCTTCAGAGTTTTTTTGATACTAATTTTTAGTATACAGTTTTATAACCCTTTCTTTTTAAAAACTAAACAGGATTTTTGCTGTGTAGAGCAACACTGTTGCTCAGGGTGGCTCTTTGGCATGGCTGTCAGCTTGTGATTGACAACATCACCTCCTATAAGGCAAGATAATGTAGGGCAACAGCACTGGTGGTCATGGAGCTCCATATAAACCCATGGCAGGGTTGTACCTGGCATCTAGCCCTGTTTGCTTTAGCAGCCATAAAATCTTGAGGCAAATCTTGACAGGAGTTTGTGCTAATGGTGTGTCTTTCTCCTTCTAGTATAGCACTTATGATCCTATATCTTCCTTTTTTAACCCCATTTAGATGTATTCAAGAAAATAATTGTAAAATAATTCTTAAAATTAGCTAAAATATGCTTGCTTATAAAAATTAATTTTGGAATTGATAAGATTTTGAATTATTTTTTTCTTTAAACTATTTTAAAGTTTTAAGATTTGGCAGACCACTGGTATAGAAAATGTCACCATTTTAATGGAAAAATGCACAACATTAGAAATAAAGAGCCTTAAAATGGAAACTACTGAACTTCCTCAGCTTCAGAACTTTGGAGGAGGCAGAGGTTGGACAATGACAGTGTATTTATTCCTTGTCTGATTCTGACTGTCTTCATTGCCTTCTTTTCTTACACTATTACTCATATCCCTTTGGTTAAAATAAATAAATAAATAAATAAATTTACCCTGATAATTATTGAGCTCTCTTTTTGGTTATTGTTTGGAGGGGCTCCAGGGGGTGGTAATAGGCTGGGGCTTTTTGCTGATAGATTCTCTTTATACATGGCCATATTCTATATTTGGCTATTCTGCAATTTTCACCCTATTTTGTAAATTGATGTCCTTTCAAGGAACATATGACTTTTTTCCCTGGGATGCATTTAACACCTACACAGAGAGGCTGTCTGTGAATAGGGGAGGATTTGGCAGCTAAAGCCACTGTACTCTGTTTCTCAGCAGCCTGTTGAAACGCTAATGACTGATCTAATAAGCCAGAAGTATTAGAAGGTCAGAGTGAACAACATTGCTCAGCTTGACCCTCCATTATTTATGGTTTGTCACATCAGCTATCAAAGCTCCAAGCCAGGAGCTGATAAGGAGCTGAATCAGCAGCACAGGCATGACACTGCAACATTCTCACTTTGTGTGAATAGCGACCCTGCGTTGTGGTGACCTGTGCAACCACCCATGACACATGTCCCTAAAGGTGGTCCCTGCCTGCTCACTATTTCATGTAGAGACTCTCTTTGTAAAGTTCAGGATTAACAATACAGTTGGCACTCAACTTTTGCTTTCCTTTTCCTTAAAAGGTCTAGACCCCAAATAATCTTTGGAATCAAAGGCTCCTCTTTTTATAAGAGATCTGTTTTCACACTGCTGAGACCATAATTTAATTATTAAATAAATTATGTGGTTAAAAAAAAATACAGTCTTAAACTTGGAGATAATAGCATCTTGTTCATCTGAGAGCAAGGTACCTCACCTCAGCAGCAAAATTTCTTGATAAAGCAAAGACAGGGGTGAAGAGAGTGAATCAGTTCCTAGAATCAACTCCTGTCTGCATTTTAGCACAGAATAAAATGGATTGGATTAGGGTTGGAGCAATCCAGTGGGTGAGTGTTACAGGCTTTCAGTGGGACCACAGAGACAGCAAGAGGACAGCTCATGGCATAGCCCCTACAGGCTGTGGGATAGTATGGGTGCTAAAGGGTCTCAGAAGCCATTCTGCAATCCAAGTCAGAAATGGATGCACAAAACCATCCAAGTGTCAGTTTTTTGAATGTTGTTGACTTGTATGCAGATCAGGGTAACCATGTTAGGAAGTATTTTCTTTGTTACATTATTTATTATTCTGCCACGATGAGAATGTGAATGTTATTTTATCAGATTCTGATGTAATAAATGGCAATGTTACTCCTTACCTCAAGAGTGATTTTCTGGAATCTGACAAAGTGACAGTGTTGGCCAGGTTGTTAAAGGCTGCTAATTTTTCTCTACCTATTTCACATAATTTACCAAATCATAATAACATACCTTTGAAGGTTGCCAATCCAAAGCACAAACTACATGTCATAAGTAATAAGGAGTTCAATTGTGATCCCTTTTCATAAGACAAAGGCAAATTCTCTGAGTTGCTTCAGTGTCTATGTGCTCATTAAAATCTTCCTAAGCTTATTAACTTTCAGGATCTGCTTCCTTGAAAAGATTTGGAGGAGGAACTCAGTCAAAACATCCCCGAGGCTAGTAACAATGTTTATAACTCTCACAATTTTATTGTGTCACTATGTTTGGTGTTTTTTCCAAGTTACAGACCTCAGAAGAAACTGCTGTTGCAAAATTCACAGCTCTCATTAAAAATGCACACAACAAAACCAAATTCTATTCTGCACTATTTCACAAAAAAGAAGGCATAAAATGAGTGTACACCCCACAGTCATAAACCAGAAGGAAAATGCAAAATATTTAATCTCTATCATCTCATGAGAAGGCCATGCAGAATTGGCAACAGTTTTCTTGCCTTCTGTTACAAAGCACAGGAAAATTCTATACACAGTGATCTGGAGAAAACTTACTGGAACATTTCTATTGGAAAATGAAATGTCCAGGCCAGGGTTGGCCTAGTTTACTTTCTGAATACAACAGCTGACACGACTGTCTTTTCTGAGCAATGAGCGAAGGCCAACAACCAATTCAGTTATATGTTGTTTCCCCCAGCAGACACATGCAGGAAGATATTCACCTTTGGGCACTCTAGCAAGTCCCTTTCCTTCCGTTAAGCTATTGTCTTTCTTACTAATGTCTTCACTCCATCTCTAAGATCCCAACCCTATGGTGGCAGAGACCTGAGGAGGCACTGAATCAATTCCTGTCTCCAAAAATCTGGGGGCCTGGATGAAGATGAGTATGTCATTCCACATAGGGCAGAGACAAGTTTGGTATGAAAAGAAGCAGAGGAAATGAAAGGTAGGATTTTAGTTCCTGAACCAGAGAGACTGGAGGGAAAGTAGGATCTCATTTTTCATGATTCTCTTCTGTAGTGCAGGAGATTTTGCTATATCTGTGGGCTTCTTTTCTGAATTGGTCCAGTTGTGGAACCAAGATCATTCTTCTATATGTAAATAATAATAATAAAAATATTTTTGGTCTTTGTATGCAAACTTAATACCATATTTGCAATTGGTGGTGACACATTAAAATCTCATTTAAGTATAATCTGATACAGTCTAGTACGGTCTTGTTCTAGGACTTGATATGGGTAAATGCCTTGAGATAAGACTGGCACTTCTGTGGAAAATGTAATTCATTAATTTTTGTTTAGAATATGTTTAATGAATCAATTGAATGTTAAATGAATCAATGAACCAGCCTCTCTAAGAAACTGCCTCCTTTCTGCATTCTTTTAAGAAGAGCAGATAAACAGAGGTTAGAGCTCTAAGAATCAAAGCAGGAGGTAACAGAGTGACTGTGCTGCTGAGCCGTTCCTTCAGTGGCAGCATGCGTGTAAGCCACATCAGAATCACCATGTCACCACAGCCTCAGTGCCACCAGGCAGTGACAGGCAGCCTGACAGCCTGACTTCAGAGGGTGGATTCCCCTGGACAGCAGAGCTGAATGTCACAATGCCTGAATCCCTCCGAGCATTTTGCACTTCGTGCTTTCCCCAAATCTTAGGACGTGAAGCTGAAATCGTAGGTCACAGAGGTGTTTGCTTCACACAGTTGCTGCTGGATGGGACTCCGAGGTTCATCACAGTAGTTCTTAACTGTGATAAGAAAAGGAGTGCACATTCCACTATTCACTACTAGTTTGTCAATAACTGGAAGAGGACATTACAATTAATTTGAAAATTACTTTAATTTCTATTCTGAGTTCAGGGATTGAGGGTTTTTTGTATTTCTTTGTTTGTTTGATATTTTTGTTCATTTGTTTATTTTTGCTTTTGACAAATTTTCTGGATATTAAACCAGAGATAATGAGGTTAGGCATTTCTTTTACATAATAACTTATTCTTCCCAGCCTCTTGCATCCCCTTCTCTTCCTCCTCCACATTTTCCCTCTCTCCTCTGCTTCATACACTGTTGTGTCAAAAGATGCCACTTTTGAACTTGCGAAGGATAAGCTAAGTTACATCCCTCATTTTCATCTTCCTCCATCACTCACCACTGTAGTGTAATTCCTAATGTGAAAGAATAAGTATTTTCTGCTTTATGCTCATTTGTATATATATCTGCAATTTACATGCCTAAGGACCACATGCCTAGGTATAAATTATTGCTAAACACTTTAATTACAATTAAAATGCATTTTATTAACAAATGCAGACTAAACTAAAGCCAACAAAAACCCAAAAAACTCTTAGTAGGATCAAAATTCTGAAGACCTTCTACACTGCAAATTCTACTGTTCAAGCAGTGGAAAAACAATACAATTACATGAAAGGGCTTGTAGAGACTTGCTTAATGCTTGATGAACATGCTGACCAAATACACAGTCCTCCTACCTCTCTCTCCCAGAAGGATCTGAAAGGAAGAGGACAGATGTAGTCTTCCTGATTTTGGGCCATCACAGAGAATGGGATGACAGATGTTGAGCTATTCTTTCAGTGTGGGCAGGAACACCTCTCTGTCAAACAAGGAAGATTGACAGTCTCAGAGCCCAGTTTATTTGTATAAAAAAGCCAGCTGCTTCTTTAACAGTTGAAGGCAGTATTCCTAGCATAGTGAAAGTAGATGAATAAATTAATAACTACTAACATGATGTCTGTTGAATGATTCTCTGGAAACAGTAATTCCACAAAAATGTAGCATAGACTTAATGTCACTTTTCCCCATGGAGTGAAATGTGTCTTTACAACTGAACATACCAGGTTTCTAAATTCGTACTTGAAGCCATCCTGAAATCTGTGCAAGTTCTAATTAATGCTTGCTGCTATCATGTATAAAACACTGACTGCATCCTAATAAAAAATTACTTTAAACTTTCTGCCTGTGAGAGAATTTTTTGGTGTAAACAGATTTCTAATCACCAACGAATGGACTTCAGCCATTTCAGAAAATCCATTTAGCATTTGATATCTCTTTTGCCTATTTTTAATATTACATGACACAAACTGGTATTTAAAGGGTCGTTCTTTACAGCACTGTTCATTTTTCATTAGCCAAGAACATCTAAGGAAAAAAAAAGTAGTTTATGCCATGAAAGTCAATTTTGAACCGCAGTGTCTGAAAAACAGAGTCCACATACAAGCTACGGTCCGATTACACACCTTTCCTAGTCACTGGGCTCTCTCCAATTAGCTATCATCACACTGAACCCGAGCTCGAGGAGGCGTGCGCTTTACCGCTATCCCCCTGCACAAGCTCTGCTCGCGTCGCTCTGGAAAAGCAGGGTTTGTGTTCGCTGGGGCGGGAGCGCTGCGCCGCTCGGGCTGGCGGCGGCCCCGGCTCCGAGCGCTGCCGCCCGTGCGGGCGCGGCTCCCGCGGCGGGGGCGGAGCGGGGCGGGAGCGGGCGGGGGGCCGGGCCGGGGGGCGGGCGGGGGCCGGGCGGGGAGGGCCGCGCCCGCCCGCGCCTTTTGTGCGGCGCCCTCCCAGCCTGTCAGCGGGGCGGCCGTGATTGAGGGGGAGGCGGTGAGCGAGAGCTCGGGGCAGCGCACCGGGGCCGTGCCCGCGGCTCGGGCTGCCCGCAGGCGCTCCCGGGTGGGGGGTAAGGCACAGGCTGTGGCGGACGGGCTGGGCACACGCGTGTGCTCGCTCGGGGCACGCTGCGGGGGCTGGGTTTCAGTACAGGTGCAGTGGCCGGTGTGCCTCGCTGTGATTTGGGAGAGGGGGGCTGCGGGTCGCGCAGGTCACGGCCGCGGTCTGTCAGGGAAGCCCAGGCTCTCTGCCAGAACTCAGGAATCCCTCCCACAGGGATAGGGGTGTTTCCCTATGCTTTGGCCCGGCCATCTCGGCGTAGCCCATGTTTATCTCAGTGTTGTTTCCAGCTCGGGGACAGCCCTCTATCCCACTGTGGCAAAAGTCAGTACTTGCATCATTACCATTTATTCCTTCTCGCTATGTAACAGGCCACTACAGTAAACTTTGTCTGAGACTGCTCAGTGTTTGAAGAACAATTTTACATTTGCACGAAAATGAGCATCCTTTCACAGGAGCAATGAGTTTTTCTACCAGAAATCATTCTGGCCTTTTACCATACAGCTCTGGTACAGAGCAATTGCTAGACAATTAGCTACGACCCCAGGAGCAATGGTGTTGGCTTCATCTTGTGCAGACATCACTGCTCTGCATCCAGTAGATCTAAAAGCTCAGTCTGCACGTTCTCTTTGGACTCGGTCTCATGGGATGCAGTGCTGTCACTACTTTGGCCGTTTCAAGAGGCCACGCTGCATCCTGCCCAGAAGAACTCTTCCCCTTCCCGATGGATGTTTCTCTTGGGTTGATTACAGTGGTGACCCTGAATCCAAATACCAGCTTAAGGCATTCAGAGCCTCCTGCTGGTTTAAACCAAACTTGCCTGTCCACAACTGCCAGGTGTACACAGGGCACCCTCTTACAGATGTTGCAAGAAATAGGGCAAAGATTCCTACCCAAAGAGAAACAGACCCATGTTTTGGGTCCTAATGGAGATTGACCCTTCTGAGAAACCTTCTAGGTATCTTAGGCCAACATGATAAAATAACCAAAGTAGACCTGGTCACCTGGACAGACACAACACATGTCAGACTGCTTCAGTAGGGTTATTGTCCTCTATCACCTCACATGTGTCAGGAGTGAAAAATTTATCCACTGTGAGCGTGGGCAGAGAGGTTAAGGAGAACATTACACGGGGTAGACATCCTGGATAGTTGCATGAAGGGTAGTGTATCGGCTGGGAGAAAAACACCTTGCCAACGCTAGTTGTGTTCCCCCAAGCACAATCCCAGTGGGTGACTTGCCTCTTCCCCAAGTAATAGGAAAAACAAGTGAACCTGCTGATAAAAACATAGAATATCATACTTGTGTTTCCAAAGGTTGCTACTATATGTAGTCAATGAATCTGTACTAAGCTGGCATGAAAAAGTGGAGCCTCTTGAATTTTTTTAGACTTGGCAGTACTTGGTGTATTCTTGAAGATGTAAGCAGAAGAATCGTGTAATGTCATGGATATGGAGGAGTTGCCAGTCTATCTCTTCGGGGGTGGATTTATGATGTGGAGGCAAGTGAGAAGAATTTGCCGAGGTGATTTGGATCCTCGGAGAAGTAGGAGGAGTCCCTCCCTCTACAAAAGTAACCCAAACCGGGAGGAATGCAGAAACCCCGGGAGGTAGGACTCCCTCCGGGCTCAGCCAGCCCCGGCCGGCAGCACTCCGGGAGCGCTCCAGGGAAAAGGGCGCCTTTCCACCGCCGGTGTGCGGGAGCAGCGGGGCTGGGGAAGCCCTCGCTTCTCACATCTCGCATCTGCGTTCGCCTCGGCCATTGCGTCCTCCTTAAATGTATGTGCGTACATACATATACGTACCGCTCGCCTCCGCCGCATCGCCTTTGAGGATGTTTACCCAGAGAAGACGGCGCTGCGATAGCGCTTTATTGCAATATAATGCACTGGGGGAAAAAATAGAAGGGGCTCATTATTGTGGTTGATAAACATGGGAAAAGCACATGCCTGACCTTTCATTTGTACAATTAATTGTTCCAGCAGAAAGAAAATGAGTCTTAATTGTGCACAGCTTCCTAGAGGATCAGCTGTGTGTGCTCCTCTGCATTCTGAGAAAAACGCTGTGAAGTTTTCCTGGAGACTTTTACTTTCCACTAGGGCAATAACAACAAGAAAGGAAGATTTCTATGTCCCACCCCTCTTCTGTCTCAAAGAGGAAGGATATTGAACTATAGTCATATTTCAGTGACCTGCAGCATTTCCTTCAGTTTTGTAAAACGGGCTTTTCCGCTTGTCCAGTGCTATTTCGCCCTCATAATAAGGAAATTTTTAATAATGCATAACCAAACTCCATTTGAGAGATCAAGGGTTAGCCCAAAGCTGCACCTAAAACCCGAGCTCAGAGTTTAGCTGTCAGATCACGTCTAAAGCAGCGGGTGGGTGGTCAGGGTTAGGAACGGGACTTCCCAAGCCCTGCTGTGCTGGTGTTCAAACGGGGTGTGAGCTGCTTGCGGGCTCTGAAGGGGCCGCTTCCTGTGTCCTCCTGCAGGACTCTCGGCATCCAAAGCCTCCCTCGGGAAACGGACCTCTTTGGTCGGTGACTGGGGACATCAGCCGCGGCGAGCGGAGGGACAGAACACCGCCGAGGGGGCGGGAGGGGACGCGCCCGGGACGCCCCCTCCGCGCCAGGGGACAGTGGACGCCGGGGCCGCGGGATGGACCGAATTCCTCCCGCAGCACTGACAGTCCCGCCGGCCCCGGTGGGCTGAAGCCCCCGGGAGAGCGAAGTTTTGGTCCTTTCAGAACCGCCGGAAAAGCTCTTTTGTCTGGCCCCGGTTGATGATTTATAACACCGATCCTGCCCTCGGCGTCGTCCCTGGGGAGCCGCGGGGCTCAGCCCTCCCGGTGCAAAGGGATCGAGCCCTACCCAGGGCGCGGGTGAGCTCCTGCCTCGGGAGTGTGACCGTCTTAACTTTTTACCGATACCGATTTTTAATCTCTAAATCACAAAGGGACACATTCTGTGCTCCTTTAATAGAGCACCACGTCCATTGACTTCTGTCCCATTGACTTCAATGGGAGTTTCGCTCCATTAAGGACCGCAGAATTTGGCCTAAACTGACCGCAATAATTTTGTTGCCGGTAATGGAGCTTCAAAGCCCTCTCTAATTAGCCGACGAGCAAGAATCGTTAAACATGCTGTACAATTCCGAGTGTGCTACGTGGGGGCTACGGAACAGCTGAGCAGTCCCCATCAGACCTGGAGAAGCTTAGAAACCGTGTTCAGCGAAAATTCCAGTTTTTCGGAGACAACCTGGGGACGAGGGTGTCTGACGAGTCACTTAATATCTGCTGCCCGAGCCTGAGGAAAGAGACGCTCTGAAAAGTTATGAAAGACCTGATCTTACACTCGGCTTTTGCTCCCCCTTCGAAGACGCATTTAAAGAATCACAGTATACGCTGCTGCTCCTATTTATCAAAGCTAAACCAAATTAATTGTGTTTATCCTTAGCCCGGAGCACTCCTAACGAGTTACGCTAAATCCCTGAGCGCCTGCGAGCTGTAAGCAGCTGCAGTTTGGGCTGGGGTGATCTTCACTACGATCAGGCACCTTCACGTCCAGCTTTATGACTAGCACTTTTCTCAGTACGGGGGCGGCGGTAGAGGGGGAAACACAACAGAAACAAATTCAATCCACTTTAGCTGAATTCATCTGTAAAGGCACTTTCATTACACCACACTCCTGGGCACAAACTCCTTCCTCAGTTCCGCAGCTGTAGATCCAGCAGCGTGAACAAATATTTCGCCAATATTTAAATTTAATAACCTGATTGTTATACACATACATTTAAATCCCTGCAGACTGTCTACTACCTGTAAATTTTAAGCTGGAAAAAAAAAAAAGCGTTTTCCTCTTGAGATGAAATATTGAAGCAGTGAAAATGGAGTAAAGGTTTGCAATCCTTCAAGATGAAATGCAGAAAGAAGAAAATAATAGTTGTTAAATAGCATAAACTTTTAAGGCGATTCATAACATTTTCTCGACGAACTAACCATATAAGGAAAGAAAAAAAAAACCAAAAACACCTCTCGAAAACTCTAGGCATGTCCAGTTTATTAGTCATCTATGTTTAAAAAAAAAAATGGGTTCGGAAGTTTTGGTCAATATTCTAGGCAAAATATGCTCAACAGATGATAGTGGAGATGCAGCCAGAAAACAACTCCAGCTATTTAAACTGCCAAATGAGACATAAAGCTGCATTGTAAAAATCATCTGGAAAACAGGTTTTCCTATTGAAGTCGCTATGTGTTAATTACTGTGATCTGGAAGAGCTCTGTATCTAAACGCCTGGAAGCCGACTTTCACCCCGCATATGTAAATGAAGGAAGTGCTGAATCTAAGCCAGAGGGTTCATGTTCGGATTCATTTCCGTGCATGCCTAGACATTAATATGTGTTCATGTAGGGTTCGTACAGTACGAGGTGTTATTTCCTTATAAAGAAACACCAGGTCTCGCTTTCCATTCTCCTTACAAAATTATTCGCATTATTTATGCTACATTGAGCGATCTAATTTCTTCGTGATAGTCAGCTAATTGCTCTGGCAGGTAATTAGAAGCGGTTTACAACGCAAAGGGCTTTTGCGGTGGCCCTCGGATTATTAAGTTGCTCTGTAAATTATACCATATTTGCCGAAGAGAGGGAGGGGGAAGGGGCTTTTGAGAAGTTCTTCTGCTACGATCAGAGCTGAGACACGTCCCTGTCCACCCCCCAACACTTAAAAAAATGGGGGGAGGGGGCTCTTCCAGGGCTCGGAGTCGAATTATTCTCAAGCACGCGATCTGAAGTCCATTTTGTTCGTGCTCACTGGTCCAGAATAACTTGGCCATAATGGCCGGGAATGGGCCAGGTCTGCAGCAAGCTTCCTGCGCCCTGGCAGCATCCAGCAGGCATGTGGGAAAAGAATGGCTTAAATGGGGACATCTGTTCAGTGTTGCTCATCTCGCTCCTGCAGCCAGGTCGGGTTAAGAGAATAACCTGTTCACCACCTTGCCTCCCTCCCGCTGCTCGTCTGCCCCCCTCCCCCGAAGTTAATAAGGCTGCTGGGGAAGGAGGGGGGAGAGGGAGCGAGGGGGTGACCTAATTGCTCTGCCATATAGGCAAATAACGACAGGGAAAGGTGGCAGCTACATTGTAAGAGGAACAGTAAATATATCAATATTAGGGTCTCTCAAGTCAAATCGCAGGAGTTCTGCATTCAGGAGACGGCTGTGGTGCACACTGAGTGTGTGAACGGACGAGGGCAAAACCTTCCTGGCACAGTGCTTCGGAGGTACGTCTTTCCTGGAAGACCAGGGGTTCTTCCACTCCACAAACAGCAGCAAGCAAAAATGCTTTAATTTTTTTTTTCCAGATTGACACTTCTGTGCGGTTGGGAGAACAAAGAAATACATACGTACATAATACATACATACATACATGCGTAGAAAGCCTTCCTTTTTTTCTATGTTCTCCGTAGGCTACGATTTTAAGTGTTTTAGGATTTGCATATGCGAGTGTCTGTCACACACATTCATATGCGCGCACATATCCACAGGCGCTCATGTGTATATAGATTTATATATTTGTATGTTTATAAATAAATAGCATGTATTTCGGGGCGTGACCCAACTTCAGGCAGCCTGTTTAATGGGAACGTCCTGTTTTACACACCGATTTTCCAAACGGTTACTATATCTTGGCACCCTCTTGAAAAGCTTGTACTATGATTTGAACACGTGTGGTTAAACCATCGGACCCGGAGCAGCTCCTAGATTATTTGTAATTAAGCACAATTCCCAAAGTAACATTTATCTTCCCGAAACTGCGATTGCAATTGTCAACCGTCTGGAGGAGACGCGGGGTAATCTGGAAGCATTACCTCCTCTCCTAACGGAGCAGAATGAAAAGAAATCAATACCTCTGAGGAGAAGAATTTAGTAGTTTTTAACTGTAAGTGGTGCCTGGGAGAAGGTGATATATAATAGGGGAAAAAAAAAAAAAAAAAAGAAAAAACAAACCAGAAAGCAGCTTAAACAAATCTATTCTAGGCAGGACCGAAGGAGCGGCGGCGGGGGCTCCGCGCTGTGCCCCGCCCGGTGCCGGCGCGCTCAGCCCGGGCGCTCGCTCTCCCCGCCGGCGCCTCCCGGTACTTACATGACCGCCCAGGAGCCGATGCGTGCACAGCGATAGCGTACCGGGAGAGCGGGGTGGGGGCGGGGGTGGGGAGGGCAGGGGAAGAAACGGGGACAAGAAGGAGGAGATGCGGATCGGATCTAGGCGCACACCGGCGATGTAAACAGAGTGGGTGTGAAGGTGCCTCTTCCTCTCCCTCCCCAGGCATGCACACACCAGCATGTGCGCGGTGTCTTCCCGGCTAATTTAAATTTAATTACAGGGACCTTTCGGAGACGCAGCTAGCTGCTTTTTTTTTTTTTTTTTTTTTTAAACACAGATCCAGACAAATAAATAAACAAACGAGGAAAGACGTCGAACTGAATCGTGAATCCCCTCCGCCGGCTGCAGACAGGTCGGCGTGTCCCCTCTCCAGAGAGAAGAGAAGCCCGGGCTCTGCCGGGCGCCTCTCCCCGCCGGCTGCGCGGAGGAGCAGTCAGGCCGCTCCAGGCTGGGAAAAGCGTGGCGGGCAGCGGGACGGGCACACCGGCAGGGTTGCCGGGTACCTGGGGCACGTTTACACCTACGGGAGAAAAAACCCACCGAGGCAATAGGTGGAGGCAGCGGCGCACACGCACCGTCCGCTCCCGCCGCGCTGCACCCCGTGCCCGACAGGGAGCTTCGGTCTCCCCGAAAATGCCCAGTGAGGCAGGGAGGGAAACGTCCCAGGTGAAGCGCAGCAGTGCAGAGACATTAACCACCCTCTTTGCTCAGTGACCGCCAGGCACAGCACGGTCCTTTCTGACTGGTGGCCGTTTTGTCTCGTTTATGTCCCGTTCCCCTTTCTCCTTTCCCCGAACAAGCCGAGCCCTCGTGCGCCGGGAGAGTTGTTTGTCACCCCTCCGTAAATCTTCCAGGTGACAGATTCTAGGTGAAGGTGTCGGGCGAAGGGGACACTTCCTGGCCCCCACCTACCCAGCCCAGGGCAGCAGATACGGGGCGGTGGGGCAAGCACGGGGGCAAGGCAGCCTTTTCCAGAGCACGGAGCCCAGGGAGGCGAGGACAAGGCCCCCGCCTAGAGGCTTTCCCCCGTGACCACGGGAGCGGAGCTGGGAGCCGCTGGACGCCGAGGAGCGAGGCTTCCTCCTCGCTGGACACTTGACAGACGGCGGAGCGGAGCCGCACCGCCAGGGAGGCGACAGGAGAGTCTGGCTCCCACCCGTGTGTCCCTAAATTGGCGCAAGGGTGGCCTGAAACGCTTTCCCTCGCTAACACGGACATTCAGCACACGGCGTGGTCAGCCTGCAGCTTAATTTTTCCAGCTACGCCCTTTCAAATAGCACAGACCTCTGTTTCCTCAAAGAGAAATCCTCCTCTACACCCCGGTAGCGCTGTCTGTAGACAGGCGAGGACCTCTGGTACAAGGGTCTATCCATCTCTGTCCGCTTGCCGGTCGCAGCGCGGAGAATCGGGGTATGCTCCAAGAAAATCCACCCCCCTTCCCGAAAGGTTAGCGACAGCTATCGTTGTGTCTAAAGTTCCGAGATTGCTAATCTACATTGTAGGCTCAAGATGTTGGGTAGACTTGAGCAAGTTGTTCCCAGGATGTAAATTAGGTCCAAAAAGCTGTTGTCCAAATCGAAGAAACAGAGAAATTAATCTGGGAGACTATCCATCATAGGCTGTAATAAAGGGAGCGACATGGATGAGACAGATGATATGATTAAGGAGCTGTGGTCGTTTTAATTAACTTTTTGCTGTCCTGTAATGATCAAACTGGTCAACAGACCCGGTCAATAAGCATGTTAATATCAAACAAATAAAACCAGGGATGATTAAAAACCTCCTGGTTTATTAAATTTGAAATTCAAATGAAATTTATGCTGCAGATGCATACAGAATGCTAATAGATTTTAGCTTTATTGAGAGTGGATCCCACAGGTTTTCAAGAAACGGCACGAACATTTATCTCCTCCCGTACATTAAACTTCAAATGGGGGGGAAAAAAAAGTTTTAATTAATTTCTGGAAAACCTCTCTTTGCTGGCTTCCCCCCCCCCCACCGCCCCGCCGCCCCCACCTGCATATTATGTTGATGTACTGCACCCTTAAGTGCAGTGGTCAATAAGGCAAATGCAAACAAAATTGTAAGCTTGCTTAAATCCTTTGCCCAGAAGGCAATGCATACAAAGGAGGAAGGTTACAGATGTTTCCGTGGCCAATTCAGAAAATATCAGCTCACCGCTCTCAAAGTTCAGAAGCTGCTGCTTTTCCAGTTTCGGGGAAATTATCAGAGTAGCAGGAGGATGCCCACTGGCAGGAGTTTTGTGATTTCTGTTCTGATGTATTTGCCTTTTTTTTTTTTCCTCCCTCTCAGTTGAGTTCCCTTGTAAAGACTCCCACGACTATTTTTGCAACGAGTTTTTCATAATTTCCCACATGGTGCTTTTAAAGGAAAAGCGCACTGAAAATTAAGGATTTTCGACCCCAAATCAAAGGAGTCAAGGCAAGCATCAGAACAAACAAACACGAAAAGATCAAAAAAGGACACGTTTCCTCTGGGCAGACAAGTGCAGACAAAATACGGATGCGAATGGAAGACCCACCCGGCGAGGCTGTCCTAAAAAGAGATATATCACTAAAGGCTTCTACTTCCCCGGTGTATGGCAAAGTCTCTCAGACTTTCTGGGGCTGAAAGGAATGCGTGTCGATCTTTTTACCTAACCTGGCACACCACAAAATGCGATTTTGTGTTCATCTAAAATGTAATGCTCACGATGCTTGTTTTGCTCTTACGCTTTCTGATCTATGTCTTAATAGTTTCTCCCCATCTTCAGCAGATAAAGAAAGTGGAGATAAAAAGTTAATAAGTATTCATACAAGGGAGTATCTCCGGGAAATGTTCTTCCCCTCTTTGCGGGTGATAGTATTGATTAAATTAAATCCGAAATTTAAACAAGTGTACGTTAGGTCTGTAAAATGAATATCATTATAGAAGGAGACCAAAGCAATGAAGTTAATTCTTTTTATTTGTTAAACGGAGTTCCCTCCTTCCCCCACCCCTTCCTCCTTCTGGGCTGGCCTGTCACGCCTTCTCAACAGGCTAAAATCATTCAGAGCAGCTCGCAGAGAGAAACGCGACATTTATGGTAAGCGTCAGCTTTCAGAGAAAGAAAGCAGTTCATTAATTTACTTCACTCTTACTTCAAAGTATGATAATGTACATTACTCCCTTGATCAATAGATATGATGTACAGTCAATATCCCCACGACACGGAAACGGGTCAAAACCGGAGCCGAGAGAAAGAGGAAAAACATCCCCTGGAAAGCTAAGCAAAGCCGTGGAAAACCCGCGGGGGTGAGAGCACCTGGGCGAGCAGGGCCGGGCCGAGCGGGGTCCCGCAGGGACAGGGGGAGAGGGCTCTGACCTTCCCCGCAGCCTCCCAGGGCTGGGCGAGGAGCCGAGGAGAGCAAAGCGCTCACCTTCGGGGGGGACGAGGCGGCGGGAAGCCAGCCCCTGGTTGTGCCGGGGCCGCCCGGGCGGACTCCGCTTGTGCAACTCCTCCGCCAAGAATCACGCCTGAAAGCGCGGTCGGCGAGGGCGAGAAGGGAGGGAACGACAGGCAGCAGTGACCTAAATTGTTCCCCCCCCTTGCCGGGACAACGGGAGAAGAGGGGCTGACCAGAAGGGATCGGGAAGGGGGGAAAGGGGGACTAGTGGAGAAACGGGATGCTACCGCTCTCGCCGTGCCGATTATCACAGTATGACTGAGATTATGATGATGATCATGATGGTATAAAAATTCAAACATAAACCGCTCCGAGGGGAAAAAAAAAAAAAACAACCTCAAAAGCAACTGTTGTCAAATTGCGCACACGGCTGTGGGGTGGGGGGGTGATGGATAGGGCGGCCGGGACGCAGTAGCCCGACCCGGGGTGAGCGGTCCCTGCGGACCGGGACCGCATCCCGCGCCGCTCGCCGACGTGAGTGCGTGAGGTCATCAGCGCCGGCGGGGCCCGACGGCCCGGCTCGACGGCGCTGCTGACTTCACGCAGTCACGTCGGCGAGCGAGGCGGCGGTGGCGGGGATTGGCTGGCGGTGGCTCAGCGGCACTTCAAAGCCGGCGAGGGAGCTACAATTGTGGTGGAATGGGCGGAACTGATCATTGTATTGCACACCTCTAAAAAAAACACTGCCTCTGATTTATCAATATAAAAAAGATCCTCTGAGAGGAGGGCACTTTTGTGTGATGGCAACTTCACTTCTAGGGGTGAGTCTAAGGATTTTTTTCTCTTGCTGGTTTAATTGGTTTCTTTTTATTGTCGATTGGAGGGGGTTAAAATAACCCCTGTCTTGACCGGGGCTATCAGTCTCCTCTATTCAGCCTGTTTTTTTTTTTCTTATTCTTTTTTTCTTTTTTTTTTTTTTTCTTTTTTTAGCTTAAGTACAAGTGAATTTAGGTGAAAAGAAAGAGTGAGAGGGGGAAAAGGGGGCAGAGTCACTTTTCAGTGAGCAAGAAAAGGTTTTAAGGGCATTTGTAGAAACAACCTACAGCGCCTAGGCTGTGCTGTTCCTGTGCCCCCGAAGAAGTGGCTTTTCTTCTTTACATGTGACTGCTGGAAGAAAAAAAACAACAAACAAAAAATAATCCCAAACCTAGCACTATCGGGTTTTTTTGCGTGCAATTTTTTAAAAAAATTGCAACAGATTGTGGCTTTTTATTTCCCTTTAAAATAACACAACCCACCGTGTCTAGCAGGTACGTTCAACTCGTGTATGCATACATATTTACATATGTTAAATTTATAAATGTATTTCATTATCGTTGCTACGTAAATTAGGCTGATTTAAAGGACGCTTAAAGAAAAAAAAAAAAAAAAAAAAAAAAAAACAGTAATTTGATAGTCCTGCGATTCTGTATTTAAGAAAACAGCCTTACTGGCCTGAGGGACGGGGACCAGCCACGTCCCGGGGAAAGGGAGCAGGCTGAAACGTAGCTGCCGCCGTGCCGGGGGCATCTTTAAAGCTACGGTAACAGACGCAACTTTTTTCCCCTCTCTTTTTTTCTTCCCCCTTTTTAACCCTTCCTGAGCTCCTTCGGGGGAGGGGAGTTGGATAGTGAAAAAAAGCCCCGGTAGGCGTTTGGAGGCAGAACTGCGGTGCCGGCCCTAGCGAAGGGACCCTCCCGCGGGAGTCGCGAAACTTTGCGCCCGGGGCCGGGCGGCGGAGCGGAGCGGAGCGGGGCCGGGCGGCGGAGCGGTGCCGGGCGCGGAGCGCGGGGCGCGGGGCGGCGGCGCGGGGCCGCTCCATCCCTGACGCCGGCGGGACGGCCCTCTCCCCTCTGTGCCCGCAGGAGGAACCGCGGGTAGGCTCCACGCCGCTGGCCATGCTCGCCGCGACCTGCAACAAGATCGGCAGCCCCAGCCCCTCGCCGTCCGCCCTTTCGGACAGCACGTCCTCCTTCGGCAAAGGCTTCCACCCCTGGAAACGCTCCTCCTCCTCAGCCTCGGCGGGCAGCTGCGGGGCCGTGGGCTCCGGCCTCCCGGGCTTCGGCGTGGCGGGCGCGGCGCGGAACGGCTCCTCGGCGGCGGCGGCAGCGGCGGCGGCGGCGGCGGCCGCCCTCGTCTCGGACTCGTTCAGCTGCGGCGGCTCGCCGGGCTCCAGCGCCTTCTCCCTCACCTCCAGCAGCGCGGCGGCCGCTAGCTCGCCCTTCGCCAACGACTACTCCGTCTTCCAGGCGCCGGGCAGCGCCGGTGGCGGCGGCGGCGGCGGAGGCGGCGGCGGTGGGGCGGCAGGACAGGAGGCGGCGGCGCACCAGCCCGTCTTCATCTCCAAGGTGCACACGTCGGTGGAGGGGCTGCAGGGCATCTACCCGCGGGTGGGCATGGCGCACCCCTACGAGTCCTGGTTCAAGCCCTCGCACCCGGGGCTCGGCGCCGGCGAGGTTGGCTCAGCGGGCGCCTCCAGCTGGTGGGACGTGGGCGCCGGCTGGATCGACGTGCAGAGCCCCAACGGCGCGGCCGCGCTGCCTGGCTCGCTGCACCCGGCGCCCGGCGGACTCCAGACCTCGCTCCACTCGCCACTGGGCGGCTATAACTCGGATTACTCGGGCCTGGGCCACTCGGCCTTCAGCAGCGGCGCCTCCTCGCACCTCCTCAGCCCCGCCGGGCAGCATCTCATGGACGGATTTAAGCCGGTGCTGCCCGGCTCCTACCCGGACTCGGCCCCCTCGCCGCTGGCCGGCGCCGGGGGCTCCATGCTGGGCGGCGGCCCCGCCGCGCCGCTGGCCGCTTCGCCGCGGTCCTCCGCCCGCCGCTACTCGGGGCGCGCCACCTGCGACTGCCCCAATTGCCAGGAGGCCGAGCGGCTGGGGCCGGCGGGGGCCAGCCTGCGCCGCAAGGGACTGCACAGCTGCCACATCCCCGGCTGCGGCAAGGTCTACGGCAAAACCTCGCACCTGAAGGCGCACCTGCGCTGGCACACGGGCGAGCGGCCCTTCGTCTGCAACTGGCTCTTCTGCGGCAAGCGCTTCACCCGCTCCGACGAGCTGCAGCGGCACCTGCGGACCCACACGGGCGAGAAGCGCTTCGCCTGCCCCGTCTGCAACAAGCGCTTCATGCGCAGCGACCACCTCAGCAAGCACGTCAAGACCCACAGCGGCCCCGGAGGCGCCGGGGGCCCCGGCGGCGGCGGCCCCGGCGGCGGCCCCGGCCCCGGCGGCAAGAAGGGCAGCGACACCGACAGCGAGCACAGCGCGGCCGGCAGTCCGCCCTGCCACTCCCCGGAGCTGCTGCCGCCCCCCGAGCCCGGCCACCGCAACGGGCTGGAGTGACGGGCGGAGGCTCGGGGCCGTCGCGCCCCCCAGTCCCGCCGCCCTCCTGGTCGCGCAGCCCCCCGAGCGCGCAGCCCTGCGGCGGGGACGCGGACACGTAAGTAGCTGGCACGGCTCCGCAAGAACAGCGCTCAGCCCCGCGGCCGCTCCGCTGCCCTCCCGGGCAACCCCGGTGCGGCCGGGCCGCGCAACCCCCGCGACGGGGGCAGGGGAGCGGCTCGGCAAGGGCGGAGAGCCGCGACCCCCCATGGGGCGGCCCCGCCGCCGCCTCCTTTCCCCTTCGCCTTGAGACCCCCCCGCCTCGTGTTGCTTTTAGAGCGGAAAAAACACCCACGTCCCCTCTCGCTTTGCTGCTGGAAACCGTCCCGCACTCCCTCCCTCCGCCGCTGGCGCCGGCAGAGCCGCGCTCGGTGCCCCGGCGGGGCGGGCAGGCGGGCCGGGGCTGCTCCGCGGCGGGGCCTCCGACGGCAGCGCCGCCAGCCGCGCTCCGTGCCCCGCGCAGCGCCGAGCTGACTCTCGGACCTGCTCTCATCCCGGTGCCTGCTCGGAGCCCGTCTGCTCCCCGGGACCGGAGCGGCAGTGTGCTTATTTCCCTTCCTCCTTTTTTTTTTTTTTTTTTTTTTTTTTCAATTTTAACGAATCGTTTACCTCCTCGAGTCCGAATTTCACTGCGTTTGCCAGCATATTTGTATAATTCTCGTTTGAGCAGGAATCGCGAAATACGTTGAAAATAATTAGGTTGAAAGTCGTATATTTTTTTTTAACTTCAGACAGATGAAGAAGAATCGTGGGTTTCAAGCGAAGATGTATTTCCAATGCCAAAAAAGGGAGGCCGGGGGGGAATAGGAAAATTAAATATTTGTAAAATGCGTCTGAACCTATAGGTTTGTACCACTGGGAAATCGTTCTAGATTAGCTAACAATTAATTAAACTCCACCAATATATCGGTGTGAGGTGCAGTTGTCCAGGAGACGATTTTGTATAGTATTTTTCTTGTAAATTTCTTCCAGTAAATATTTGAAAATATATTGAAGTACACTTGAGCTTTTTTTTCTTTTTAATTTTTATTTCTTTTCCTGTCACGAGAAAACATTCTTGTTGCAGTCCTGGTTCACTGCATTTTTTTTTCTGGACTCCTCTCTTGAAGTGTGCATCAAATCACTCTTCAGGATATAGGTTTTGCTTGAATATTAATTTAGCTAGGCATACAACTGTAATTAAGCAAACAATATTTGATAAATGTTGAATGACATTTAATTTAATGGAGCATGTACTTATTTGCATTTGCTGGCAGTTCAGGTATAGTTACGGTGAGAGTTCTCCTATATTTCATAAAGTGGGTTTGCCACAACCCATGTATTAAATAAACTGTCCAAGTGAAACTGAACTAACGTTGGCCTATGTGTATTTCCTGAAAATAATATTGGTAAATGTTAATAAACACTCCTGACACTACATTAGCGGTTTGCAATGCTGCAAACTAATTGTCTCATTGTAATGTTGAAATAATTTGGATATTTCACATTGAAATGAAAAGCCCTTCGCTGGAACATTTTAGATTTGCATTTTAAATGCATGAAATGTAATTGATTTTTATCTGTAATATTTTAAATGGTATTAATAAACTCCAGAAAATCATTCTACCTTAGGTCAGCCAGTTGTTTTTCTTCTTTGTAAGTCCATCGTTACAGTCAATGATTTGTTTTAAACTCATATGGCATGAGTTGTTCTCTAGAGTTTCAGAGAAAAGTGAGCATACAACGAACGTAAATTTTAGCACATACTAAGAGCAGCTTTGAGGCATTAAAATGGGTAAGTTGTTCTGTTTTATGCTTTTTAAAATGCACCATCAGAGGAATCTAAATGAAGGACATTAGCTCTTCTTTTAGAAAATTGTTAAATTGTTCTTATCAGACTAATTTTACAGTGCCTCTCACAAATCTGAGTATGTTTGAGCAGCTGCTTTGCATATACCTCCTCCTTGAAATTATTTTTCACATCCCTCCAGATCCATTGTGAAAGGAGATTTAATATTGAAATGCTGAGGGTCATTATTGCTTTAAAAGACAAAAGAAAAAGTGGTCCTCCGCTTTTGTTTTGAGCTGAGGTGGTTGTGGCTGGGGGCGATGCTAATTGCCGTAGCGAGCACTAACTTCTTCAGGTCTCAGGGCTGGGAAACTTCTCGGTTGTGTGTGAAAACTCCCTTCTTGTTCGGGGGCGTTTTCCCCACAGGACAGGGAATCTGGGCAATTTCAGGGGCTGCGGGGTGCTGTCAGCCAGCCGGTCAAGCGCTGCCGCCCTTGCTGTGTCCTTTAAATCTTTTCCACAAGCTCCCCCTGGACAACAATAAAAACACAATTGTACATTTGCTTAGCGTTTTGGCAAAAACCCCCAAAACACCAAACCGAAACCGAAACCAACCCAAACCCCTCAAACTCCTAACACTTTCTTTTACCACCTTCTTTGGGGAGTGGGGGGATGGGGGTGGGGAAGCGTCTGGAGGTCGTGTTATTTCTGTTTGGAAATCTGGCCTCTTCTGTTACCTAGGGAGGTGATGCTCGCTGTCGGGGTACTGGAAAATTAGGGCTAGAGCATGTAATCTGCATAGCAGAATGATCTTTTGCACACACATGTAAAACACATGGTCGCTGGTAGTACCTTAAACAACAGGTATTAAACTGCAGGGCAAAAAAGCACAGACCAGTCAACTCCAGAGGCATTCAACATTTTGGTCCCCTGCATGGTGTAGGGGTTAGATGGGACTGTTAACAACCACTAGAAACAGAAGTTGCTCTGGTTGACTTTTTCTGAACTGCATTCGGATTTTTCTTCATTACAAATGCAACCAGGAGAGGCCTGCAAAGTTTGCTACTGAAACAAAGCAACAGTTTGCTCTGATTTTTTTTGGTTTTTAATACCATGTAAATGGGGTGGTGGAGCAGCACCTGATTTCCCCATTTGGAGTGAGAGGCAGTGGTTATGTTACTTGGAAATTTTGGTCCTGATGAAATGGTCTGAGCACCTAGTAAAAAGGGTAATGGAGCAGAGGATATCTTCTAATACTGCTTCTCGAATACGCACCTGAAAAGAGAGTGCTATCAAAATGCTATTGTCCAGGAACTTGATGGTTTCTTTAGGGCACTGGTTGCTCCATCTTGGGAATGTTTGGGAGTGGGATAGAGCCAGCAGCAAAATTCATCCTTGGCCCAGGAAGGAGCGTGTGCTGCTGCTGTTTGGGAGCTGCCAGTTTGATCCAGGGTGTGTGAGAACACACATATTTTTCCTTTCTTTTACTAGCAAAACCCAGCACTTGAAGGCTGAATAGCTCCTTTTTGTAATGGATTTACTTTTACTAAACCCTTCCAGATAAGGGCATTGAGTTGCTTGATAGGAGCCGGGAACTTGTCTCTGCCTTGTGCAGATCAAGGTAGAGTTAAACTAGTTTGCTGACCTGCGGGTCAAACCGGTGTCCATCAACTTACCTTCCAACAGCCCTCAGATGATTGTGGCCATTCCCGTTTGCTCTCTGACCTTTTAAGTCGCTTCCCTTCAAGCTCGTAGCAATGTCTATCGAATTTCGTGTCTTGCTTTACCCATTATTCCGGCTTTTTATTGTCATTTTCCAGTTTAAATTTTCAATAGAGCAGTGACGGGAGATGTGTGGAGCTGAAGTGATGTAAAACGCCACTTCATTTCTGCCTGCTGATAGTGCCTTTCCTGCTACCCTCCGCCTGTGCCTGACGAGACTAAGCAGCAGTCAAAACGTGCTGACTTCTCCTCGATTCCAGTCTAGGAATGTGAAAGCAGAAAACAAGAACTGAAATATCAAATGCTTTATTTGTGGATGTGGTGGCTAATCCAGCCGTCAACACGTTCACAGCTGTAAAGGTGATGGAGTAAGGATACTTGATGCAGTCCAACAAATCTTTCAGTACGAGTGGCTGAAAGTAAGTATGCACTTGCCAAGACCTGCCACATTTCAGTTACATTCTGTGAAGCGACCTCTGGTTTATCTTTGCAAAGAAGGAGCTGGGAAAAGGTGTGAGCAAATTAGGTGTGCAGTTGCCCATGTTCTTGCCAGATTTATGATAGAAGGACAAAAAACTCTTTTGCTGTATCAGAATAACCTTATGTTTCTTAGAATAAATTGGGATTGCTTTCTAAGATCACTCCATTGCACTTTGTTTTTTTAATCATAAAGATATATTAAAAATTACTCAACAATTCCATGGAGGAGAGCACATTTTGTAATATCTGCTTTAAAATTAGAACACTAACTTTTCACTTGTTATGGCATTGTTTTAAGCAAACTGTCTATCTTTTGCTAAAGTGTATGGAGAAATTTTTACACATCAGGAAGGTGTGTATTGAGGAAAACGGCGCTATTTAGGACAATTATTGTGTTTCCTGTTGTATGGTTTTCTAACTGCCACTTGGAATTACTTTTTTAAAAAAGGGATTAGGGAAATAGGGGATAATGGCAAGTGGATAGGAGCTTTAGTGGGGCACTTTAAATACAGAGTAATTCCATTTTACACTTGTGGATTTCGAAACAGACTGGGATCCTGTATTACTTTTTGAGAAGGGCACAATTTTTCAAGAAGCATATTTATATTGCCTGCAAGGCCCGGTGAGGAGCTGAATAGTGGACCAACCTCCTGTGGCGTAATCATGATTTTGGCAATCCGAGAATTCTGCTTTTCAGCCTGAGCGATACTGCTCTGCAAAGTGCAAAAAGCAGACGGGGAGCGCCGACGCTTGGGCGAAGTCGGTGTCCCCAGGGAGGCGATGCAGGGAGCAGCCCCCGCTCCCGGCTGGAGCCTCGGGGCTGCCCTGTATGTCCGGGACGCAGAAAGAAGGCTTGTGAGTGTTCATCCCTTATTATGGAAAAAGAGGTGCTTGGGCGGGAGGTTTCTTTTGAACAACTTTTGTTTCTGAGGCGATGTCAAGCCGTGCAAACTTCTTTTGCAGGGACGAGGAAAAGAACACTTTTTTCTTTAAGTATTATTGTTATTATTATTATTATTATTGCCGGCTACATACTTTGCTTTACGCCTGTCGTCATCCCTTGAGACAGGAGGATGTGCACGTGTGTGCCTGTGCACCCAGTGCTGTTCTCCCACGCCTTACCAGCTCTCCTTCCGCTGCCAATCAAGCCGGCCACTCGCACATGCCGGTTGCTGCTGAGCAGAAGGCTCTGCACCTCGCCCGGACTTTCTCCCCATCGCCGCACCGCTGCTTCTTTCGGGAGCGATTAGCTGCCTCCCCATTGCCCTTTCCCCTTTTCCGCCCCCTTTTCCGCGGACACGCTGGCGCACACCGGGGAGCGGGCGCGGCGCGGCCGGAGCTGCCGCGGGCTCGCAGCGCCACCCGGCGTGTGCGCCCCGTGGGCAGCGGGAGCCCCGAGGGGACCGAGCCGGCCCGGCGGGAGGGAACTCTCGCCGAGCTCTGGGGCTGACCCGTGCGGGAGCGGCGGGAGGCGCGGGGCTGGCCCTGCCCGCGTCCCACCCGTCCTGGCACCGGGCGCCGGCGTGTCCTTCAAACTCAGGGTGTTCTACTCCAAATCACAGCCAGTCGTCTCCCCCCGGACGAGGAGCCCGGCTTTCCCTCGAGGGACACATCGCGACGCTCCTTAGGACGGTGGGCTTATTTTTTTGCAGAGCAAATGGTCCAGTATTCGTTTCTGCGGGCAGATGAGCAGCTCCAAGCCTGTATGGGAGAATGAATCTCCGTGAAATCGCCTGGAAATAGGTGAGATGAAGAAGGTGCCCGCAGCCCCCCAGGCTCTGCCGAGCGTTCACACAGCGGCTGGAAATGGGGCGGCCGGGGATCCCCGCCGAGGCAGGACGATATCCTTGTCTCGGATGAAGAGACGCTGGAAGTGCAAAAGCAGCTACTAGGGAAGGATTGGGGATTTATTTTAGATGCTTCATCCCCGAATTCTTTGAAAGCTGCTGGGCGGGGGAGGTGACAGGGTGACAAGAGCTTTTGGCTGAGTTGCTAAACTCATTCATGTAGTTGAACGCTTTCTCGGAGACGGCTTTTTAAAAAATTTTTCCTTTTTTTTTTTTTTTTTTTTTTTTTCTTTTTTTCCTCGCGTTTGTTGCAGAAAACTGTCCCGAGGAGACGCTCCAAAGTACTTTCCTATATTTTTGTAAATTTATCTTCTCAGGGTAGTTCAGGTGTTCTCTTCACAGACTTGTGCGTGTGAAAGGCAGAAAGTGTGTTCCTGATAATTAAAATTGCTCCACAGTTAAATAACGCTGCTCCTGGCTTTAGTTTTAGAAAGCACTTTTTTTTTTTTTTTTAATCAAAATATATAGTATGTTATTAAATTCTTACAACCCTGTTGGCACCCGGTTTGGGAAGGGCTAACGGGAGGCACCGGCGGCGGCTCCCGGGGCGCGGGGGGACGGAGCGACACGGTGACAACGCCGCGGAATGGGCACAGCGGCAAAGGTGTCCTCTCAAAGGAAAGGCGGCCGGCAAATAAAACCCCTTCAGCCTGCGAATGAGGTACTGAAATAATATCCCCGCCGGCTTCCCTGCCTCCGATTGCAAGGAGCAGGCAGTCGG
Source organism: Molothrus ater (assembly GCF_012460135.2). Classification (NCBI taxonomy): domain Eukaryota; kingdom Metazoa; phylum Chordata; class Aves; order Passeriformes; family Icteridae; genus Molothrus; species Molothrus ater. The sequence continues at coordinate 31,656,261 of NC_050478.2, read as the reverse complement.
ATTTTTAACTACTCGAAGGAAGATGTTTTAACACTCAGAAGTGCAGGAATTTTTCTGTTTTCACTGCTGTCCCTTCTTACATAGCTCTCGAAATTTTTAACCCCTTAGTTGCCTTCTCGCCTCTACTTTTCAGAGATTTAGGATTTTCTTTTCTGGTTTTGTTTTGTGTTTTTTTTTTTTGTTTGTTTGTTTGTCTGTGGTTTTTGTTTTTAGGTATTTTCACGCTCATACTCAAAGATCAGACATAGATGCCTGGCAACAGGTATGAAGATTTTCTTCTCCATTACAGCCATCAACCTGTTGAGAGGATGCTGCCTATCCTTGCAATTCTTGCTTATTGCAAAAACATAACCACCAGACTCCACTCAACTGCCTTCTCAGACCTGCCAAGTGAGTTCTCTGAACCTCTCTTTCCTCAGGGTAAAGGAGGCAAGCCACAATTATTTGCCAGTAGTGATTTTTGGTTTCTCCAGATAAATAAATATAAGGTGGGATTGCTGAGCAGTGAAAGGTACTAGATTTGATGCAGAGTTTAGGTGGGCAGTGCAAACAGGCTGTCCCAAGGAGGAAATCCCTACCTGGTAGTAGGTTGGTACCTGAAACTTCAGTAGGAGCCAGCATCACTGTCTGCTGTGTGTGTTTGCTTTGCTTTGCATAGTCCGACCATTACCGCACTAAGAATGGGGTTTAATTTGCTTGTCCATATACATATGAAAGGACAAAGCCAAACGGAGAAAACACTTGCCAAACACAGTTTTCAATTGCGCTGAATGCAGCGGCACACTGTTAACTCTGTACAGCCATCTTCGGTGTTAGGACAAACACAGGTCTCACTTTTTAGAGGGGTGCAGAGCAGGACTCCTTCCATCCAGAGCACTGGTGTCACTCACGAACAGTGTCACTCACGAACTGTGTCACGAACAGTGACACAGCCCTGGCTCAGCAGCCAGGGAGTTTATCAACCTCGTGCACCAAGCCCAAGATTTCCAGCAGACTTCTGTTTTAATGCCCACTTTGACAGTGGATCACTTCTACTTTCAATTAAACTCAACAGCCTGTGGGAACAGCTGCAGACCAAATTTACATCCCGTTTTGCCAAGAACAGAATATTTAGAAGAATGGATGAATGAATGAATGAATGAATGAATGAATGAATGAATGAATGAATGAATGAATTGAAAGCACATGCAAGCAGCATATCTTTATTTAAAAAGAGCTTTCAAAACTCTGTGAATTCTGAAAGACTCGGATCCTGAAAAAATTGGTCTCATCAAGAACGTCCTTAAAAAGGTAGCTGCAATAAATTTGTTTTTAGTTCTGCCTAGTCCTTCTCCCTTCATGACACAGAAACCCAAAAATTCAGTCTGTTTCTCCTCATAAATGAGAAAAGCTTAATTGATGTCAAAGTCATGCTGTGGATCTTGTTTCTGTTCTGGAGAGCAACTGAGTACCCAAACATGAGTTCAATTACAAAACACAGTACGTAAGGGTTCATAATGTTTTATAGACATTAAATCACAACTTGGCTAGCATTCATGTCAGGCCCTGCTAATTTTCACTTACTGTGGCAGACATTAGCTTTTTCTGACTGTATGAGTCAGGTAAGAAAGATGATGGACTTCTAAGATTCTAAGTTTCCACATGTGTATCCTCTAGTCTATTGTGAGGTAAATATTCCAAGGTACATTGCATTCAGCATCAGGGCATATCAGAGAAGGAGTGTAAAAAAAATCTGTTACACATACATTTAAATTGAAATATAGATACAAAGAACAAAAGATTTTCCTTCTCTTGTTGCAGTATTTTTTGGTCTTAAATGTACAGCAGGCAATGATTTCCTGTTGTCAGTAATACTACATAAAATGATTGTGGACAATAGAAGTTGTGTTGCCTTCTAGAGATAATACACATTTTACAGGTTTAGACTACTTACTTTCAATATCTTTCAATCAAAATTTAATAAAATATGAAAGCCATGAAAAAACCCCCATGGTTAGTGGTCTTAATTAACAAGTATTTTCATTTGGTAGTATTTATCTATTTTGCTTTAATTTTGTCATTTGTAGGCAGAAAGACATGCTTGTTTCATAACATAATTGCTGACCTGCTGTCAAAGTGCTCATGGGAGAATTAACAGAAGTTTTAAAAGACACCCAAAACTTCAAGAAAATATGCACATCATCACTTCTTCTCATGTAAAGGAGCGAGAGCGAGATTCAACAGCTAAAGATGAATGAAAAAGTTTCAGCCTTTTGTAAAATAGCTGGTGAATTGTACTTACTGATTGTGGGCCAAACACAATCAGTAAGTACAATTATTTCATCTGCTGCAATAAATTTAAAATTACATGTGTGGATTTTTCCATTTGACAGCAGAGGAAAATGCGCTTCTGAAGTCAGGCTAAATTCAAGAAAGTTCTGTTAAAAATACTTTTATATAATTTATTGTGTTTCTTCAGGCACAGAAGAGATCAGAAGGGAATAGCTGCATCAACTAGATACATTTTTGGCACATAACTTAGTAATTTAGCCACATCTCCCCTTTTTGTAGTAGTCACCATGATCTCACTAAACCTGCTGTACTTTTTTTAAAATGTTTTTTGTCAGCTGTCATTTCTAGCCCAACTGCAATAACTTCTCTGATAAAATCTCTGTTTAGTCTGTGTAGGACAACTTTTCATTCTCATGAAACATTGCTTTTATTGGGGCTTTTCCTGGGTGAAGACTGAGCTGAAGGGTCAATAACACATCAGGCTGTACCTTCATGACAATGTGCTTTAGGGCACAAGTGCATGGGAGAAGGAAGGATCTTGGTTTTGGGAGGGTTTCAAGGCTGATCTTACTGTGGTCTTCCCCCGATGGCATGGGTTTATCTAGGTTGTTATTTCTGTTTTCTGAGCCATAATCTACATTTTCAGAGAGTACAGCACCAGCAGAGAAAGTAGGTAAAGTTTTCTCTCATTCTGAAAAAAAAAAAAAAAAGGCAAGATGAAACCCAGTGAGGAGAACAGGAACAGGAAATAAAACACGGGCACTTGGCTGCTGCCAAACCCAGCAAGCACCTTACTGCACAGGTCCCTGCATGCTCGGGTATGGATGTCCCTACATGCTCTCAGGCTCTGTATGGCCACTTTGGCGTCATCCTGCTCGTCCCTCATGAGCTTGACCCTGTTCACATGCTTTGAGGATTCCCACTGTATGCTACCAGGATTTAGCCCCCCACACAACTACAGGGAAGTGCTTTTAATGGATGATGAGAGGAAGGTCACAGCAGTGTGCCTCCCTTTCCTGTGTGTCACCAGAGGCCTGGGCTCCAGCAAGGCAGGACTTCCAAGTAGTCGGAGCAGGGGTGCCCAAGCTGAGAAGTGAACAGAATTTCAGTCATTTGTCCTGGGGCATGGTCTAACTGCTCAATGAACACTGACAAAACTAAGCTCCACAGATCAGATGATGTATGGTTTCTTCTGTATTCCTGCCAAAGAAGAAAGAGATCTGTATCTCAACAGAGATGTAAATGCTGATGAAATCTTCTTCTGAAATGGGAGCAGTAACAAAAGCTGCCAGGCTGGTGAGATACTTTAACTTGTAACAAGGCATGAGGTTAATTGGGATATAGGAACAAACTCCACTACTTAGCTGCTTATTTTCTTCATTTTTAATAAGGCAATTGCACCTCAAACCAGCCAACAGATACAAGAGTTCCTGTGCTGAGAGGTACAGAGGCAGACTGGTGGTTTGATTATGTGAGAATTATTTCCATAAGAAATCACTTCAAATTACAGACAAATTTATTTCCACACATGCAGACTGGCAAACAGTATTTAATGAAATCAGAATAACCTTTACATTTTTTGACTAATACAAGAATATGTCCCTAGTATGATGAGAGACTGCCTGTTTTTTTGAGATTGCATTTATATTTGACAAGCACCTTTCCCATTATGTAAAGCTGATCTGTGTAACTGAGGCTGTGGGATGGATTGTTCTAATAAGGGAAATTCAGCAGGGAATTGTAGTACACTTAAGTCAGACTTATGAATTAATTAATTAACAAAAGACAATTCACTTCAGAATCTGGTACAAATAGGCTTGCAAACTAATGTCACTGAGTTGCAGATCACTTTTCTTAAGAGATTCTGCCTTGCAACTTGGTTTTGCATGTGGAAAAATTCTGGAATACTTTTTGTTTGATAAACTGAAGTCAGTGATTTTCCCTGAGCATAAGGACCTTAGATTTCACTTTTAACTAACAGGAAGGCACCTCACATACTGCAAATCCTGCCACCAGGACCAGTTTCATTCCTCCCTGTGGGAAGCTGGGGGGATAAGACCTCTATTGTGATGATATTCTGTGTCACAGGACTAGAGCAGTTGTGGGAAGCTGTAAGTTTTGGATGGATTAAGGACTGTTGAAAAGAAACCCTTTCCTACTGCGTAAGGAGCAGCTCTGATACTTCTTCCGAGACTGGAAGACTTTATGCAGCAGCATGAAGTACACATTTTTGAGGAAGAGAAGTGGAGATGTGCATAAATTATACTGCAGTCCAAATGAACTACTGCAATACCCAGGGTACTTTCAAAATTCAACTGGAAAATTATATATCTAAACATATAAAATCTCCTGTCTGTGGAACTCTACCAAGACAGGGAGTTAGGACCCCCAGAGTGAATCTGAGCAGTCAGAGGCTTGGTTAAACCAGCAGGAGGAAGGGGTGCTGGTGGGTGACCAGGACTGCTCTCATGAGGGTGAGGGTGAGGGTGGTGCTGCTGGGCACAAAAACAGGCACTGCAGTTGTGCCTCCAGGCATAAAGTGGCTCTTCTTAGCCAAATATGTGACATGCTGAGGGAGGGAGAGAAGTCTCAGTCACACATACATGTTGCATAATCATCAAATATGCCTGTAATACAATTCTGTCAGAGGCAATTTTCACTTCCATGTGGTTGTCTTGGGAAGCCTCCCTTTCCTAGGCTGAACTGCAACTATCAAATCTCAGCTGGTTTAGCTGAAAAATTATCATGGAATGGTGCCTTTTGACTGAAATGGATTGTTTTACACTCGGTTGTGATGAAAATAAAATCTAAATTTAGCAAACTCTGTCTTCACCAAGTTATGAACCTGGTAAATTTTATGAGAAGACAAGTTTACTTTGCTTTATTTGCAAAATTATTTTGAGAAGGTTTTCACACTTTCACAGCACTTTCAACAAAAAAGTGCCAATTTTTTCTCCCTGAAAATAAAACTGAAAAAGAGATGCTGAGGCAGGTACCTAAAAGTTACAAACGAAGTCGATAAGAATATATTTATTTTTTCCTCCCCATATTTTTGACACAGAAAAGGTCTTTTCACTAATTCCTAATTAGATTTATCATTAGCATGAAAACTTCAGTGAGCATTGCAGGTCTTGTGCTGTGTGCTCAGGTCAATACTTGTCCTGTCTACTGAAGATGAATGGTATGTTTTCATAGGATCATAGGCTAGACTCTCTGGCAAAGCTCATGTGGAAGTAACACTATCACAGCAAGTGTCTACTTGAGTACTTGCAAAAACACCCAAACACCTTCCCCACAGGCATATTCACAATTTGTTTCCTAAAGCACTCTAAACAAGTCAAAACAAGTGAGCAGGACAAGAGGGTGGAGGGCCCAGGTGAACAGCAGTATCTTTGTGCAGGGTACATGAATGGCTGTCCCAACTGAAGATTCACAGCTGTTACATGGTTTAAAATTTTCCAGATTTCAAACTACAAGTCAGATATTTCCAGCTAGACCACCAAATTACTAAAGTGCATCACACAAGGAAAATATTCAGTGTTATGTAAAGAAGAAGCAAAACCCTTCTGACATTCTCAGTTTGCATCCATAGAAGAGGAACACTTCCCATAGCAAAATGATGTATGAGCAGAACACCTGACACATAAGGCACCCTGAAGAGGTCAATCAAGGTAATTGAAATTCAGAGAAAGATAACTCTCTTGCAGTCAAAAAAAAAATACACTAAGATGAAATATTACTTATTACTTAGTGAAATATTGTTATTATTAAAATTTTGATGTAAAAAATACAAAGGTGAAATATCATAAGCTTATCTTTAACAAACACAATCTGTCTATTTGAAGACATGACTCTAGCCTGTCTCTTGATAGTCCCCCTTTTCCTCTATTCCATCCTCCCTCCCCTTTCACTCTTGAAAGAACAGTCTGGTTTGCAGTTTGTTTTGTCACTCCAAGTTTTTATAGGACAGTCTCTTGCCCAGAGTCTCTGGTGGGCTGCCCTATGCTCATCAGTGACTGCTCTCTTGCTGCTACCCTGGTTTGAGCAAGTTCACACAAAGACAAAGCAATAGGTCTTCATCAATAAATGCAGAGAGCAGTGCACACATAGAAGGCAGTGTGGAAGGTTAGGTACAGAAATGCATCCTGAAATACGGCGAGAAAGAAAAGGGCAGCTGAAAGGATCTGTAAAAATAGTCCAAACAGTAGGAGATAAGTCACAGAAAACTGTGGTGATGTCTGCCTCCAGTGAGTAAGGGCAAAGGACTTGAATTTGAATGTTGTAGATATCCAGTGTTAATTCACAGAACCATAGAATGGTTTGTGTTGCAAGGGACACTAAAGATCACCTAGTTCCAACTCCCTGCCACTGGCAAGGGCACATCTCACTAGACCAGGTGGTTCAAAGATGCTTCCAGCCTGGCCTTGAACACCGCCAGGGATGGGGCACCCAAAACATGTCTGGGCAAACTGTTCCAGGGTCTCACTGCCTTCATTTGAAATGAAGCTTTTTTAAAAATCCTGTCACACAGCTTGTGTGATTTCCTCAGCTTGTAATTTAGTGATAGCATTAGAACCTGGTGAATAATTTCTGGTGAAATCAGATTGAAGGATGATGCAGGGAAATGTAAGGGGTATTTAGTGAAGATCCACAGCTGGGGGCTGGATAAAAAAGACTGTAAGGACACTTCTGTCTAGTGAAAGAGGAGAATTAGGGATTACACCTGAAGTAATTGTATGGAAAACAGAAATATAAAAGGGAAAGGGTCCTCTGATCCCTCAAGTGTCATTGTGTGTGAACTCAGCTGAAATGAGCCAAATTTAGACTCCAGGCTGCAAAATTTTAACAGTGATGATAACTAGCCATTGGAATGAAAAGAACTGTTTTCTGGAATCATCAAAAAGGCTACAGTAAAATTTTTGCTACTTTTAACTCTTTGAGCACTTTTATTTTTAAAAGGAAATAAAATGCAGTCTAGGCAGAAATTAGTTTAAGGGACTCCCTGGTACATAATTTGAGGACAATAACAGCAGTCCTGTACAATGAGTTTACTATATCTGAATCTATGTAGATAAGCCATCAGCTACAAAATTGCAAAATTGACTGCCAGAGGCTATAGGAAACTCTAATCTATATTTAACATTTCAAACTCTGTGAGAGCTAGAAGAGGCTGACTCTGAACTCACAGGTCTGTTTCAATGAGGCCCACCATCAGCTCATGCTGAGATATTTTTTGGATAATTAGGTTTGAGTGGGTTATTCATTTATCTTAGATGTTTGCATAATAAATTTGAAATGTGTTCAATTTATTCCTTGATCATTTGGGGAAAATACAAAGTTTGAGAAAAATCAATTTTTGACCAGTTTTGCTGACTCGTTAGTTTAATTAATCAAAATATTTTTTAAAAAAATCAAATGCTGACTTCTGCAAAACTTTATTTTCGTGTCAGTGAAGGATCATGTTTAGCCTTTTTTCAACCCTGATTCATGGCCCACTGAAATTTATAGGAGCCAGTCATTAGCTATAATGAGCTTTGAAATGAGTCCCTTGTGAAACAGACTGTTCAGATGAGAACAGATGCAATCATATTTGGATTTTTAAACGGTACAGCTTGAATCTGAATTGTTTGCATTCAAGTCAAAGTGTGCTGACTTAGAAGAAGAGATAATTGTAACACTTAGATGCATCTGCCTACTAACTTCTACTGATTGCTCTGCCATGAATTCCTCATCTAAACAGATGCATAAATGGAATTCTGCAAGAGTTTGCCCTGGCTCTGTTATATTCAATATTTTCATTAATGACCTAGATGGGAAGAAGAGCATGCTTATTAAATTTCCAGAAAATGTCAAGTTGAGAAAGACTGGATGCCGGAGGACAGGATTAGAATTCAAAATTACCTTGACTAACTGGATAAATTGTCTGAAAAAATAGGGCAATATTCAATAAGAACAAGTTCTAGGAACTAAACTCAGCAGGGAGTGACCAGTTGCAACAATACCATGCTGTTGCAAAACACCCTCCTGACACACACTAGGCAGGAATAGAGACTGCAAAGCATGGCAAATAATCTTTCTGCTCTGCACTGCAAATGCCTCAGCTAGAATATGCGACCTGGTTTTGGGCAAAAGACTTCATAAGGGTGTGTGCCAGCTGGAAAATACCCAGCAGAAAACAGCAAAGATGATTTAGGTTAGATATCAGGGCAAAGCAGTCCTTTCAACAAGGAGAGTGAAGCAGAGGTTGCTCATGGTTAGGAATTGTCAGCACTGGATACCTCTTTGTGTCTGAGAAAGTTGAAGGTCTGCTTTAGACACTCCACCTGCAAGTCTAATAAATCCTTTAAGTGAGATTGAGCAGTGTTTATTCTAGGCTTTGTACACCACAGGGTGAATTAGTTATGGTTCAGTAAATGTTTTTAGAAGATAAGTCTACTCTAAACTCAGAAGTGGGCCATGTCCGGCATAGAACGTTTAGAAGTGCCTCAGTTATCAATACTTATGTATTTCAGCTAAGATTATTCTACATTAAAAAGATACACAGATTATTTAGACACAAAATTTTTAAAGATGTTTAGTACTTCAACAAATCTGAAAATGCATTTCTAATTTCTTAACCCATGACTGAGTCATAATATGACTGATTATTAAGGAATTTACCACTCTCATTTCCTCCTCCATGTAACTTCAATAATTCTATGGGTCACATGATAAATGCAAACCAAAAACCCTACCATTTTCCAAACAATTGTAGTAATGATCTTTATTGAGCTGGGCACACTGAAGGATTTAGCATCACAAGGGATTGAAACTCAAGCACTTATACACCCTATTTTTCATGTGATCTATCCAGTTTTTCAAGGACATGTTTTGTTAACACTTTTTGATATTTTGGTATATGCTTGGCTGCTGTGGGATTGTGTGCATGTCTGAGAGAGTAAGCAGTCTTCTGTTATGGGTTGAGTAGAGTGAACAGATATTTCTTCCAAGAAAAAAGCAGAAGGAAAATCATAAGGAAACCATGAAATTTTAATGTTTTTATATACTGAAAACTGACTGATAAAGCCAGCAAAAAATTATTCTCCTTTCCAATTGTCCCTTAAAGAAGCTCAACATAGCCTTGAGGTTGTGCACTTACACTTAGTTCATATTGCCACAATGTGTGCTAACCACTTTGTCAATTAACTTATAATTGATCTACAAATGTGTAAAAGAAAATACAAATCAAGAAAAAAGAGATTTTGATAAATGAAAATTTGTCACAATCCTTAAACTTTTCTGTAAAATGTCACTATCATAGCAAGTATTTTTTATCATATTTGCTCCTTATTAGGATTTCTCTATCCCTTGTTCTTAAAGTGCTTTTAAGTTTGAAGTAGTTAGCAGTAATACAGATTTACACAAAGAGAAATTGAAGCATGGGATGCAAACATTTATGGTATCCAGGGATAGAACACAAATCTCTAAAGTCCACCTGTAGCAATTTAAATTGGGACTGAAAATGGTTAGAAAACGAAATAATAAGTTAAATTATAACAGAGCTGAGATGTAGCCTGAAACCAGAAAAAAATAGTTTACAGATTTTAATTTGTTTGATTTGTGCTTCCAAATCAGGTCTATCACTACAGTCCTTAGCACCAAGAGTTCAGTTTAATGATTTAAACCTCCTCTTACAAAAATTAACATAAAAACTAGAACAACAATTTAAGATTATGCAGCTAATTAATTATATCTGTCACTGTTAGTTCCAAGGGAGTCTGCTCAGTTGCATATTTTATGGAGGAGAAAAAGAGGGAGTAAGCAGTTGAGTGAAAAGGTGAAAAATTGTCTGCAGCCACATTCATATTCAGTTCAATGTAAAAAGTGTATATTTATTCTCTGAAGGCAAGAATACTGATCAGGTTGAAAGACTCCCAGTCCTAAATAGGACCTAAGTACTGTGGAATAGAGCCTGTAAATCCAGCAGGTCAGACAACGCCCTTTTGATACTAACTGCTCTTTTTTTTTTTCCTTCCCTTTCTGACAGCTCATTTCTAAAGAAGACCTCAAGCTACTGATGTTTTATGGCAATGTTTGTGCATTTGCTAAATTAAAATATGCTTCATGTCTTGCCATTACTGCTGGTAAATTATTTTTATTATTTTTCATTGGTAACAACTAGAAGAGTAACTGTGCTTGGTGCTGGTCATGGGTGGTGAGTGGTCACAATGCAGGTCCTTCTGTTCTGGGCAGAGGCAGGAGTTTGTTCCACCACCTGAGAAAAAACAAGAGAAGTTATAATGTGTCTACATGGTCTGGCAAAAAGAGAGATGCGTTTGGAAGCCTCTGAAGGCAGCTCTGGATATGTGAATTCATGCAAGTTAAGATGGATAGGATAATTTCTATGAGTCTGCAAAGCATCTCTGTTTAATGTCTGTCACTGACTAGCTAAGGAAAGAGTGTAGGTCTTTTGTAGGTCTGCTTCACTGCCCAGGTTGCACACAATTAGGATCACAGTACAATGCCTCTTGCACTTGATAACCCTCTGCTGGCAAAACCCATTACTTTATTGACCCTTCCACCAGAGAAGTGGGATGAGTACAGGCTGCTTCATGAAGTTGAGTCTAACAACCCAAATCAGTTGAGTTTAATTCAAATAGTCAATGTCTAATCCAAATAAAATGGAGATCTACAGAACATTAAGAGGGCACAAAACAACGCCAAATTAGATGATGATAGTACTTTATATGCTGGGATATGTTATCAAGTAACAACTAGGCCTCCTTGCTTTTTTCCCTAAGGTTAAGCAGCTGTGTTGTCTCTCTGTTGCAACTTCATCAATTATGTCTTATGAATATCAGGTCTGAATTTTCAAGTTATGGACAAAACCTGAAGGGTTTGTCTGCCCTGAGAAATTTACTGCCAGAGCTACAACTTTCTTCGTGGATACACTTATTCCTTCCATCCCCATAGGGAATTACAGCAGTATAGTTAAGTTGGTAAATTTTCCTATTTAGACAGGCCCAGACTTCTCAAGAAACACTCTAAATTAAATATTTCTCCTGGGGGAGTAGCAGATACATGCATACTTTCATCAGGTTTTGGTTATACCTACACACACAGCAAACAAGTTTAAGAGACAGCTACCCGCAGTTGTGTTACAAGGATATTTTCTCATGACAAGGATATTCTGTCAAGGCTCATTTATCCTGCAAATCTCAGCCCAGCTTTGAGCAGCATGACTTTGTGGCCTTGGCCCAAATTTTGTGAAGCCAAAAATCCCTTAGAGGAATATCTGCAAATCTTTTTCCTCCCAGAAAACCTAAGTCTAAACTGTGAGGTAGAAGTTCTTAGAAGTGTAGTTAAAGTATGAGTAAGTATCTACTGAGAGTTATCCTACCTTTTCTGCAGAAGTAGGATTAGAATCTGGTGGTAATCCCATTCTCCTGTTCTTCAGCTTAGATGTATGCTGGAGAAATAATTGTGTTTTTTTATACTACATGTGTACTGACAGAATAACCAATGACCGATGACAGAAGATTTTTGTAATTTACTTCTAAATATATTCTCAGGGTAACAACTGATCTCACTGAAAGCCACAGGAACTTTTTTTGGTTTAGACTCGTGTAAAATAAAAAGTATAAGAAGTGCACATAGGCCCATGTGTCACCAGAAACTATGAATAAAGTGCTTCTCTATGTGAATTTAGGGATTATGTATCTTAACTAGATCAGGGCTGTCCACCCAAGAAAATCTTTCTAGTGTTAGAGTTGGGCCAGCCATGCACTAATGAACACCTTGATCTCTGTCATCTGCTCATACAAAGATGAGAAATTCTTGAGCCAGAGATCTGGCTCTCAAGGTCTAAAATCACCTTCTAGAGCTTCTTGATGCTAAGCAAACTGGTGACTGCCTGTCTTTTACTGGATTTTAAAGGCTTTTGGCATGTATCAATTAAACTATATTTTTAAGATTTAAATACCTGTCTTAATTCAAACAAAAGCCCCCAAAATACTCAGCAATTCTCCCGTATGTATTCTGAAAAAAAAAGGGAATTTTTAAAATATGGTTTGTACTCATGACTCATTTGAACTACTGGAATGTCACTGGAGAGTGGATGTGTCCAGATAAACTCTAAAAGAGAACTGTTGTGAAAGAAGGCAGTGAAATACCTACTTCTATGAAAATGTCTTTTAACAGGCTTCAACAAGGTCTATGGCGGTTTTAAAAAATTCCTGAGCACTTAGTTTCAGCAGTTCATAAGAGCATCCTGGGCTTTGGTTTTCTTTTATGAGGATGTCTGTAATTTCTCTCCACTCAAGGACACTGATAAAGGGGTGAAAAGACAGTAAAGAATCACCAATTTGGGAAACCTTGCCTGGTTGTGTAACAAAAATTAGACATATGGCAACCTTAAATACACAAAATTACAATAAAGTAGAAACTATACTAGTATACCAGTATTTTGAAGCATAACAACTTGAAAATTAGAAGAAAAGAACAAAAACACTCAGAAAAATTATTTTCAAACTGAAGTAAGCATGGAACTTGTACCAAGACCCCGCATTTGCCCTGCAGAGTATTAGCTGTACACATCTGAACAAGGAGACAAGTAATAACGAGACACAGCTGTGGGGTGACAGTGGTGACATAAGAAACATTACTTCCACTGTGGCAAGGGCAGAAATTACTGTTTCCACCTGGAGTACCCACACTGGATCAAATTAATCTTGTTCTCTTTGTCTTTTCCCTTTTCTTGTACATTGCGAAGGAACTCTGTACATTTTTATACAAGACCTCAACATTTATGTTTTTTTCCTGGGGAAAATCACAGGGTGTTTTTTTGCTTTACCTTGGAGAAGGCAGGGAAGGGCAGATGTTGAAAAACAGCTGTCTATGTGCCTGTCAAGCACATCTGGAATGATAACATGATTTTCTATGTTAGATATCAGCAACAGCAAATTCAAGAACAATCCTAGTGAACTGGAACGCTTATAAGGACCGAAGGGTTCACAGGATGAGAGGATGTGAATACAAGAGGGCAAAAGAAGTCTCCAAAATCCAAAGCTGTGGCAGTTGCTGAAGTTGAACCACCCTTTATTAAGTCTTCATCATCCTTCCTGCCACAGTGCATGAAAGCAGCATTTCATTTCCACTTATATCAACTGGAATTATTCCTCAGGGAAATTGGAGACCCACACTGACATGATGGCAGTTTACCTGTCTAATGTGATGCAAACAGGTATAACTTAATTGGAGTCTATGGAATCATGGTGAAGCAGAATGAAATAACAGCTCTCCTCCTCTCAATCTGCAACTTGCTGATAGTTTTTAAGATGGATAAGTAAAAATAAAGCATGTTTTCTTACAGATTGCAATATGAAACTTCCCTATGTTAGTAATAACTAACAAGAGTAATCACCCTCCCTGTAAAGCACTTGAGACTGGACAGTAGCTCTCCTTGCACAGCTGTGGCACTAGTTAGATAAATCAATAAAATCATCAGTACAGCAAATTGTAGTCTTCTACAGTGCAGCAGAAGAGAAGTGCTTTTACCTTATCCACAGGTTTCAACAGATGATAACGTGTCCAATTTCAACTTGAAGGGATGAGCCTTCTAGAATGAGGATATCTGAGTGAGATTGATACACAAAAGAAATGTCACAGAGCTCTAAACTTCCATCAAATGTGCCCTTTGAGATGCGATCAACAATGCTTACATGCTACTTTTGTTCTGAAAACTAATAATTTCATGTAGTCATTTGTCTTAAAATGCTCATGTTGGATTAAGAATCTATTGCAGACATATGTTTTTAGGTAGTTCCGTCATACCCAGATGCCCTGAAGTATTATATTCACCAAAAGACTTCTGCAATATCCCTGAAAAGCTGATGTGGGTGTAATGGTGACTAACTATTCTGAATAACCCTTATTAGCTGTTCTTCAGTTTCATTCCACTATAATCAGTCTTTAATTTTAGGTCTGAAGCTGTATTCTTAACATTTACAGGAAAAGAATTTGTTCGGAGTTTGCATGGAAAATAATGGCTAACTTGACTATATATGTCTATTTGTAGGGGAATGTGCGGTGTCCTCCCCAAACAAAACAATTTGAAAATGCTCACATAGGATGCAATAATATAACTACACCAGCCTCTGGGCCTTGAAACTCATAATATTTAAGTACCACACAACTCATTTGTGGTCTGAGACCCTGTTGTCTATGATTCCTTGAAAATCGTTCCAGGACATAGCAACTCTGTTATCTTTTAATATAATGTAATATTATCAGATGTTCCTATCACTAGTAAAACTGCAGCATGAATAATACACTGCATTCTCTACTGGTTGTATACTGTACTGGACTGTTTTACTGTAAGTGCAATTGAAACACTTACTCAAGTAATGTTTGATCTGTGCTTAATCTTTATAGATTATAAGACAACTGTGAAAAGGATCACATTTTCTGGTTATTGAAGACAACAGGGACATACAGTCATTTTTTACTGGGCTGTTTCTGCTTTAGTTTTTTTTTTTTTAATTTTACAGTGTTTTGTGACATAAAGAAATTTTTGCATTAAAAAAATTCTTGAAAATTATTATTTTTTCATCACAAGATTCTTAATAGCAAAGTTCATGACATGTCTAGCAAACTGTGTTATTTTTATCTTGCCTGATAGCAGATCTTGGAGCAGACCTTACTTAATGTGATTTTCTATAGTAAAAGAATTAATGGGAAAAATCTGTTTTCAGGAATGGGAGAGAAACACAGTATTACTTTTAAAGGATTATCAGTTGTAATGCAGTTACTTTGAGGAAATAGATAGAAAGGGAAGTAGGGAATTAAGCAGGGTATCTCACAGTAATGCAAAAATAATAAATAAAAGGAGCTCTCCTGCATGGTTTATGACTGTGCATCAAGTATTTCTTTCTCTCTTAGACACTTCTCTGTAGATTCTGCCTCTTGGCAGCAACTGAAACAACACAGACCACCTGTTTCTGCATTAACCCCACATGAAAGTAGAAGGTATCAAGGCATTTCCTCTGAGATACTGAGCTCTAAAGCAGACTAGCAGAACAACATTGTTTTGGGTTAGTGACCATAGCTTCAGAACAAATTGAATTTTTAGACTGCATGCAGAACAAAATCAAGCCCTTCCACCAAAAATACAGCTGAGCAGATAAGACTAGAAATAAACAATTACTCTTAATACTTATTTTTACTCTCAAAACCCTTCAAATGAGGCAAAGAAGGGGAATGAGTAATCCACAGTCCAAGAAATTATTTTATTTTCCACGTAAAGTGCCACTTATTTATTTTGTATCCTGTACTTTAATGAAAACCGACACATTTTGACACAATAATATATTTTGGCAAAAACCACTCCTATAATTTTAAAAAGGAAACATGAAATTACATTGCTAAAAAGTGCCTTCAAAGAGAATTCAGAAAACAGAAATTTAAAAAATGTCTTTGCTCCGTTGTTTTGCTTTCTGTTTTCGAAGGTGTAGGATGCAAGGGGATTATTTTGCTTTTTCAAACAACATACAGAAAGGTAAGTTCTCCAAAGAGCTAGATTTCCTCTGATATGTATGGAAGTTGACAGTGCATAGGCTTAAATGGCCTAAAGATGTTAGAGGTATTACATATCCTGCTGTCCTCCTACAGAAGAAGGCAACACTGTCCTGTAGTCCTTCTCCATATATGCCTTGTGTTACTTGAAGCTCATCTGAAATATCTGCCAAATCAACCTGTTGCCTGAGCTCTGCTTCCCAGCAACCATAGGATGCTGTGCTATTTGTGAGCTCTAAATGTGGTGCTGTTTGAATGTGTGACTTACAAACCACCCTACAGTGGTCAGATTTATGCTGTAGAATGCTGGTATTGCATATTTTCTCATTTTCCTGGAACACACTTAATCTAACACATCGCATACAGTTCCGGTGCCCCCAACATAAGAAGGACGTGGAACTGTTGGAGCAAGTCCAGAGGAGGGCCTAGAAGTTGATAAGAGGATAGGACCACTTCCCCTATGAAGACAGGCTGAGAAAGCTGTGGCTGTTCAGCCTGGATATGAGAAGGTTGTGCAGAGACCTCAGAGCAAACTTCCAGTGTCTGAAGGGTCCTACAGTGAAGCTGGAGAGAGACCATTGGTTAGGAACTCTAGTAATAGGACATGGGGTAATGGCTTCAAAGTGAGAACAGGTTTAGATTAGATGGTAGGAAGAAATTCTTTGCTATGACGGTGGTGAGGCACCAGAACCGGTTGCCCAGAGGAGTTATGGATGCCCCATCCCTGTCAGTCTTCAAGGCCAGGCTAAATGAGGCTCTGAGCAACCTGGTCTAATAGAAGACATCCCTGCCCATAGCAGGGCAGGTGGAACTAGATTATCTTTAAGGTTCCTTCCACCCCAAACCATCCTAAAATTTTATGATTCTATGATTATGTCAAACTCTTGATGGACACTCTGAAACTGAACATTGCACTCCAGGAGTGATCTTACAAGCACTGTGGTTATTTTCTTGAGCTGGTGCAATATTGTAAGTGGTGCTCGGCATGTGGTTAGTCTTCATAACCAGAAGGTCATACCACCCAATTTACTATCCAGGTAATTTAATAAATTAAAATAAAATAAAGTTCTGGTGGTAAATTGGGTGGTCATACAACCCAATTTACCACTAGGATCTCTTAGGTCTTCTCTGCAAAGGTGACACCCAGCCAGACAGCTCCCAAACTCTCCTGCTCCCTGGCATTACTTTTGTCCCAATTATGGCATCCTCAGGAGGTCTCTGTCCATCCATTTTTTCAACCTATCTAGATCCTTCTGAATGACAGCCCTATTTTCTGATATATTAATCCTTCTCATGTTTTTATACTGTCTGAAACCCTAAGTTGTTAAGAGGACATTTTAAAGCTGGATATGTCAGTGGAAAAATAATAAAAGACATTGGCAAAGCGTTAAGTGTAAACAGATTCAAGGGACATACAAAACAACATTTTCCAGAATTTTTCTTCCCAATGAATTGTCCAGATTAAAATATTTTCATCACAGGATTGACTTGGTCAGTCCTGATGAGAGACCTCTCATGATACTGGCCCAGTGTGGCAGAAGGCTGGAGTGCCCTAGGGTCAGGGTCGTTGGTGCTGGGTTGGAAAGACTGCTTCATCCTCTCATGGCAAAAAGGAGGAACAAAATTATTGCTTAACCTAATTCTCCTTTTAAAACAACATTGCCAATACCAGAGGACAAATGAGGACAAAAAGTAGATTTCATAAGCTTTCATTTTAATAATCAGCTACTAAAAACGCATTCCTGCACACCAGTGGCCTCTCTCTTGCTTTGTGATGCACTCTGTCCACTAATGCAATTCTCTCCCCTGGTTCTGGGTGGTCATATTATACCAATATACATATCTGTCTGGAACAAGATATGTTTGTGTTTAGCACTTAACCATTTTTAATATGGCAAACTTCTTTTCCAGACACTCCCCCTCTTGAGGAGCTATTTAAATTTTTTGATCATCTGTCCTTCAGATGTCTCATGTACATTGTCAATATCTTCTGAGATATTACTAGCATATATGATTAGGCACAACAAGAGTAAATACATTTTACTGCCAGAAGTTTGATACCAGAATCAGGCAGGATCCAAAAATGTGTCATCCACTGAAAGGCCTTGGATAAAAATGCAGAGAATGCCCAGACTTTTAGTTTTTCAGTTTAAAATAAATGTATTTCTACATATTTTACTAATTACTACAAAATGCACAGTGGTAAGGGGACAGAAGGGATGCCTGAAGAGAGGATAAATAAACACTCACAAGCTGAGAAAGTTATTTTAGGTGGTTTCAATTTAACTGTAAATTTCTTAGCAATGCATGTTTCATATTTTCCTGAAAAACATTCAAATCCTTTTCTCCAGCCTCAACTTATTAGTGTGCTTGACACACTATGTGGTGTTAGAGCAATTCCAGGCATGTCATGCCTTTTGGATGTGCAAATATACTGGGATCGTGGTTGTGGTGAATAAAAAATGTTGTACCATCACAACTGAGATCAACAAGGCCTCCTCTTCTCCAGATTAAACAGCACCAGCTTTCACCGACTCCTTGTAAGACTTGTGCTCCAGACCCTTCCCCACATCCACTGCCCTTCTCTGGACACTCTCCAGTGCCTCAATGTCTTTTTTTTGTAGTGAAGGGCCCAACACTGAACTCAGGATTCGAGGTGTGGCCTCACCAGTGCTGAGTGCAGAGGGACAATCACTGCCCTGGTCCTGCTGGCCACACCATTGATGATACAAGCCAAGATACCATTGGCCTTCTGGGCCACCTGGACACACTGTTGGCTTATATCCAGCCAGCTGTCAGCCAGCACCCTGAAGTTGCTTCCTGTTGAGCAGCTCTCAAGCCAGTCTTCCCCCAGCCTGTAGTGCCACCTGGGGGTTGCTGTGATCTGAGTGCAGGACCCAGAACTTATTGAATATCATGTAATTATCATCAACCCATCAATCCAGCCCATCAAAGATTTCCCTTCAGAGCTTTCCTACCCTCCAGTGGATAACACTCCCACCTAACTTGGTGTCAGCTGTGAACTGACAGAGGGCGAGCTCAAACCACTCAGCCAAATCATTGATACAGGTACAAAACAGGACTGACCCCCACACTGAACCCTGGAGAGCCCCCAGAGTGGCTGTATGCCAGCTGTGTTTAGTTCCATTCACCACCACTTCAGGGCCTGGCCAACCAGTTTTCCACCCAGCAACAACTACACCCATCCGAGCCATGAGCAGCCAGTTTCTCCAGGAGAATGCTGTGGGATGTAGTGCCAAATGGTTTACCAAAGTCTAGGTAGGCAGCATCTGCAGCCTTTCCCTCATCTGCTGAGTGGGTCACCCCATCCTAGAAGGAGATCAGGTTGGTCAACAGGCCCTGCCTTTTGTAAACCAGCGCTGACTGGGCCTGCTTCCCTGGTTATCCTGCATGTGCTGTGTGATGGCACTCAGGATGATCTGCTCCATGACCTTCTTGGTACTAAGATCAGGCTGACAGGGATCTGCTCCATGACCTTCTTGGTACTAAGATCAGGCTGACAGGCCTGTAGTTCCCCGGATCATCCTTCTGACTTCTCTTACAGAAGGACACTACACTTACTAATTTCCAGTCAGCTGTCAGCCAGGACTGTTGGTAAATGATTGAAAATGGCATGGCATTCTTTTTGCCAGCTCCCTCATTACTCTCGCATCTGGAGATCTGAACTCATCTCACCCATACACTTGTGGGTGCCTAACAGGCATAATCCTTTCTTCTTTCTTCCCCATCACTAACTTCCAGCTCTGGGAGTTTGGTAACCTGAGAACAACCGGTTTTGGTATTAAATACTGAGGCAAAGAAGTCATTAAGTACCTTAGTCTTTCCTTATCCCCAGATGCTATGCTACCCTCTGCATCCAGCAAAAGATTGAGCTGCTCCTTAGTCCTCTTTTTGTAGCCAAAGTATTTATAGAATTTTTTTTTTGTTTCTTCAACCACAATGGCTAAATTGAGTTCCAATTTTATCCAAAAAGCTGTTGCTGAAATAGGAGCTGAAGTATTTTGAGAAAGTCTCTAGAGTTTAAAAGAATACAGATATAAACTAGAATTTATTTCCTTCTACTCAGAAGGCAATTTATCTTTGTGACAGTGAAATATTTTCCAAGATGTGAAGGGAGGTGTAAATCTGCACATTCTTAATAAACACATTTATGTTTATTAATTTATATGGCTTGCCTGAAAACACCCTTCACAGTCAGTCTCACTTGAATAATTAGATACACCCTCAACCTGAGTCCTTTAGTACAGGGGAAATACAGAAAATCAATCCTGAATCCTTAACAGGACCTACCTATCTCAACACTATTCTAAGTATTTCTGAAGTACTCACTATTTAGAAGCATAACTCACTTGAGAAAACCCAACATCATCTCCATTTGAAGAGTCAGGGAGTTCCATAAATGAGACAGCTTCACTAGTAGATGTGGTTCATATATGCAGCAAGATCCTGTGCACAGTTAAGACACACAGGATCTCTTCTAATCTCTTCTATTGCTTTCCTAATATCTTCTATTGCTTTCCTAATATCTTCTATTGCTTTCACTATGGAGTCTGTAAAAGATATGACAAATTCAGGTGCAAATGACTGCTTGGTGAAAACCTGAAAATACATTATTTAATATAGAGCACCCATAAGTACAGATCCACCCTTGTGAAACAGATCCAAACTTGTGAAAAGTCAGTTGGAGTACTGCATCCAGCTCCAGAGTCCTTAGACAGGAAAGACATGGCCACATTGGACGAGATCCAGAGGAGGGCCACAAAAAAAATCACAAAATTAGAATATGTTTCCTATGAGGACACACTGAGAGAGCTGGGGCTGGTCAGACTGGAGAAGAGAAAGTTCTGGGGAGACCTTACAGCAGCCTTTCAGTACTTGAAGGGGCCTTACAAGAAAGATGAGGACAAACTTTTTAGTAGGGTCTGTAGGTACAAGACAAGGCATAATGATTTTAAACTAAAAGAAGATAGATTAAGACTAGATACAAGGAAGAGGTTTCTTACACTGAGGGTAGTAAAGCCCTGGAACAGATTGCTCAGATTAGGGGTGTATGTCCCATCCCTGGAAACATTCAAGGTCAGGATGAAAGGCTCTGAAGAACCAAGTCTAGTTGAAGATGTCCCTGCTCAATGCAAGGTCTAGATGACCATTAAAGGTCCTTTCCAACACAAACTATTGTATGATTCTATAATTCTATAATCCCTGATTCTGTCGCAACCTCATATCACCACAGCCCCCCATCACTTGAAGAAGGAGGAAAAAAGCTTTCTGGAATCTTTAAAAACAGCATCCTTCAAGCAAGGCATCTGGGCAATGTTTGCTAACAACCTATCACTCCTAGGAATATGCCTTGGAAGCCTCTCTGTCAGTGTATTCCTGGCAGTTTCAGTGAGAGATCAGTTACTCTGAACACTTCTCCTTCTGCTTCTAAGAAATCAACAGGGACTTGGTCTCAATCTGCTTCAGGTACCCAAAGGAAAAGATACCTTTCTTTCATATACAAAAGTAGAAGTATTTGCAGGATGAAGTCACAGAACTACAAAAATAAATGTTTTTTTCACCTGTTTTTAAGACGTCAGCATTTAACCTCAAATCACCCAAATGTAACATCTTTCCCACATAAGAATTACCTAAATATGAGAAATTATGGTCACCAGAATTATTATAGCTAGCTACAAAAGGGATGGAAAATGGCAATGTATGATGCCATATGGTCTGTATTTCTTCTGCATTATTTTATTTTTAGTTTCAAATTGGTATTGAAGGCTGTTTCCTCCCTAAGAAACCGCTGTACTCATCTCTATCAGACAGATTTTTGCTAGCTTTTCCCTCCTCCTTTTTGCTTCTGAGTAGTTTATGAATTGTCCTGTTCTTTGAGGTTATATGACTGGGAATGAAGGGAATGTGCCTCTGCATGCCCCAGGCGTTACACATGTCGTCTCTATGTTTGCTGACCGTGTTTGACTTCTGTCTTGTAATTTTCTTGTGGATTTTTTGAGTTTTAACATTCTCTTTATCAAAAATAAAGTTGATGTCCCCCCCAGCTGATTGACAATATTATCAAGTGTGTATAATATATATATATATGTATGTAAAATATTGCAAATTTTGGGCCATTTGTGTTACTTTCCTTATACTGTGCTGTCATCATTGTGGCAGCTCAAAGAGCTTCATTTATAAGATGTCACTGTGACAAGTATTGCACAGAAAAAAGGGGAAGAAAGTTATAAAGAAAACACATCCTAACAAGGACTCATGTTTAAATTTAAATTCTGAAGATCGGGAGTAGCACTGACTTGCCTTCCCTCATGCCTGCAAGTCCCTTTTCCTCCTGGTTTTCCATGGAACTTACATGATCTGTGCACTTACAGCATTCCTGTGACAGGAAGCATAGATGCTATGGAAAAGATCAGCAGTTATGCATATATAAAGGAGACAATTTAAAGGAGACAATGACAGAAATACCAAGGATAGAGATGTTTTATATTGCTGCTCTAAGTCTTGTGTCAGTAAGCTATAATCAGGAAATTAAAGAAAAAATAGTTTACCACTGAATGCTAAATATTAATTCAAAATCTCATCCTCTAGATCACAGCAGGAACTATAAAAGAGTTGTGAAATGAAGAGGAGAAAAATAAGAGGCCATGAACATGTCATGGAAGTCATTCTCCATGGCCTCATCTCCCCTGACAGAAATGTGTATTGCAATCTGTCAACCAGGCAGTGACCATTTTTTAAAACACTCTCCCAGGCTGCATGCATCTGTAGTCTGTGTGCACAGAACTGCTGGTCACACAGAGTTGGAAGTGATTGGTTTGGAGGACAGAATCACACTGCCCTTGTTAGGACACTTTGAGATGACACAATTTCTCTTCTCCTACTCTAGCTTTGTATTTTAACTCCAGAGATTATTCAGTGTAAGAGGCCTCTTCTCTCCTTCCAACATTGTTACTATTAACAAAGTCTTCAGTGTCTGCAAATGCATCTGTTTGCACATGAAAAATCTATGACAAGCATTAGTTCAATAGTGCTCTTGCTGATTAGTATGAACACTTACATGCAAATCAAAATAACTATCAGTTTGTGCATGCAATTACTTGATTTATGCATGCAAATGTCCAGCTGAGGCCAGATCTTAACCTGTTGTAAACTGGAATAACTCCACAAGCTTCAGTCAAACTATGCTGGTTCATATTTGCTACAGAATTATTCACTTTTTTTTCTGGGAATTTTCATTCTCGTGGAATTATAGACACAGTTGACTTTTTTCACTCCTAGTAAAGGCAATTTCTAACTCTAATGGTGACCTGGATTTTGCATTGCCTACAAGTTCTATATGCTTCCTATGAGCTCGGACTGTGCCCTATAACCTGCAGTCTGTTTCCAAGGCTGGAGTGAATCCAACTGCAAAATGAAGATCTGGAAAAGGCTTAATTTTTCAAATATTTGTCCAGCTTAAAGTCTACTCTAACAGTGAGCAGGCTATTTTGATGTAGATGCTGATTCCTTCTGAGACTATTTCCATTGTGTCACTATGGACTATGTTGCATTTGATTAGGGAATGTTGTGGTCTGAAAAATATGGTTTTGAGGTTTTTCTACGTTTGTAACCTTCTAGAGGTTTAAAGAAGGAGTTTCAAAATCATTACTAAAAGCATTGAGTGGATGTATCACAGAGCTCATAAAATACAAAATGACATTTTTCTTGACATGAGATAAGATTAGTCTGACCCTAAAGAATACAGAGATGCTCCATTGGCACTGTTGGGTGGAGAAGCAGGCCTTTTAAACAAAAGTCAGTTGTAAAAAAACTGATATATGATATAATATGATATAAACTCTCATTTGAGGGTCAGCTGTAGCAAGTAATTTGGTTATGGCAAATACTGCTGGGCAATAGATACAGAGGAATTCTTCTCCCTCTTCAACTAGTCACATTCTAAATGTGCACCCTAAATTGCTTCCCTGGTCACATTTGTAAGCACAGTCATTCCCATCCAGGGAAGTGCATGTCACTGGTGTACCATGCACACCTTGGGAATGGTTTTCTGTAAAGTGACTCTGAAATAACCTGCTGAACCTGGCATTGAGATGGCCAGAAATGAGTCCCCAGAATAATCACGAGTACTGGGATACAATATAAGGGGACATACAGGCAATTCTGGACAAAAGTTTTTACTTTCAACCAGATTTGCTTGTTTGATCTTACCTAACAGATTTGCAGAAGTAAGGATGCAAGGAGCAGCATGGAAAGCAGGCAGTGACAACAGCCTTAGAGACACATGAAGAACGAAGCCCAGGACACACTGCCAGAAATGTGGGGAAATGCCTCCTATTTTCTCAAGCAAGGTCCAGGTTCAAAGAGACTTTTGGCTGTGATACTCAGAAACCCTGAAGAAATTTGGACTCTATGTATGTTGTAGTGAGATTTTTTCAGTAGCAACATGCAGACAAGACCTGAGGAATAATCAACTTGACCTTCTAAAAGATCTGATGGAAGCAATGTTAGCATCCAGAGGTGACTAAATATATCTTTCTGCTCCCTGGCAAATGAAACAGCTATTTTGTCCATGAGCTCTGCTTCTTAAAATTACTACTTGATTTACAGCTGTTAAGTCATTTTAAGGACCTGATTAATCATTTGCTCTTGGCAGGCAGAGTTACAGCTGCTAAAAATAAGAAACAATGTCTTGTGTCTTAATCAGCAAAATGGGGATTGTGGCCAAATAGTGGAGATTCTTGCAAACTTTTTGAGCACATATATGTATGATGTATGTTGGGAATAAACATACAAACACATACTGCAACATGTTTGGTTAGTTGAGCCAGTTATTAAAAGGAAGCTGAACTCCATTCCCACTGCATTTTAGTGCCATGATTGGTCAAGGAAATTGTGTGAGAAGACAGTGTTCAGTTGTGGGTGTACCTAGCAAAGGTCTCCCGTGATTCTGACAGGTACACCAGAAGGTAGGTAGTTAGCAAATGCTTCAAGTATCATTTTTTTATTACAGAAATTGATACAATAAAATTGAACTGGACGAGAGTATAATGTAAATAGGACTATTTACTAATAGTTGGATTTTTGTTTTCAGTAGTGTGCTTGACAACAACCAACTAAAGTAAGACTTTAAAGTCTATACACCTGAGGAATATTTGTAGAATTTCTCCCACTTTCCTATAATGAAATCCTTGCAAGAAAACAACTGTGTGTGTACTATATTTCCTTTTGCATTTATAGGCCATTTTTACATACTCTAGTAGTAACCTTTAGGAATAGAATATTACAGGTAAATTCTAGAGGAACTGGATAAAGATAGTTGCATAGGCTAACACTTCCTCACCTCTTATGTCATGATCCCTCAGCTGTTAAAACTGAAGCTGTCCCAATTTAAACAAGAAGACTAGAAACTGCTTCTTATAAATCTTATTCTATTAAACCTAAGAACTATCTACAAGACTTCAGTGATTAGTAAAGAATTACTAATGTAATAGAAAAAACGTTTGGTTCCTTCTGAGTCCCCTAATTATAATTCTTTATGTACAAAAAATGAAAACTAGCAAAAAAATAATACTGGTTTAATAACTCACTGAAGAGTGCTGCAGTTCATGAATTTTATACAATTCTCAGTCACAGTCTTGACAGGGGAATAGAGAAGGGAAGAAAATACTGTATGAGTGATAATTTCCATATTGAGAATGAGCACTCAGTATAAAATTTTTCAAAACATTTGTGTTGCAAACTCTGTAAAAGACATTGGGTTCTAATGTGCATTTTGAAAGAACATCATCAGTGTGACAATATGGACTTCATTAGCTCCAACTTCAACTGCGGAAATAAATTTGTGTTGAAGACACGGTCTAACCTCTCTATAACAAATCACTACTGAGCTCAGATAAATATTTATGATTTCAAACTGTTCAGGGTAATAGGGTTTGGCTGCTTGCTACATTAGAAAAAATATAGAAACTCGCAATTTGAAGTAAAGATTTATATATAGTACTTTTATGGAAATTGTTTCCCACTCATCAATATTTAGATGAAATCTTAAAAAGGAAGCCGAAATTAAATGAGAATGGAAATAAAAAGGAAATTTCTGGATCATGTACAACACATATTGGGGAAAGTTTTTGTAGGTTTATATTAAGATTAATTTTGCTTTTTTTTTCCTACAGACTGATCAATAAAATTAGTTCACTCTTGCTGATAGGAGAATTAAAGCAGGGTGTTCTGTTGAAAGTTAGGATACTGATTCAGGAAAAATATTATGTACACATGGAGTTTTTCCATAGGAAAAACAGCAGTAGAAACATAAAAATAGAAATAGATTATGTGTAGCTTTGTTCAAAATATGCAGTCATTACAGTTTTGCTTAGACCTCACAAGTATACTTTGGGTTTATCTACACTGAGTATATGTATTTAAAATACACTTAGGTATACATATAGGTACAGATTTCAGTCACATGCAGGAAATTTTTTATGCACACATTTTTTTGTATTATCTTTTAAGGTTTCTTGACCATGACTTTGACTTCCCTAAGTGAGATTTTCTTACTGTCACTTTTCAGCTTCTCACTCCTGGATCATCAGTCTTCCCTATTTTATAGGTATCTGGGGATCCTGGTGGACCGCAAGGTGGGCACGATGAGCAATGTGCCCTCCCAGCAAAGAGGACACCAGCACAGGGGATATGATTAGTGATTAGTGAAGGAGAGCAGTCAGAAGGTGGAGAGAGGCAATTATTCTGCTCTGTTCAGAAACTGGGAGCATGTGAGGAGCTGTCGAACCCTTTGGTTTGGGCTTCCTACTGCAAATAAAAAAGACATTGACACTCTTCAAGTGAGCTGCACAGAAGGCTACAAAGACAAAGAGGGCTCTGGAAAACGCTGTATGAGAAGCTACTGAGATGCTGAGGGAAATGTGTGCTCAGTTTGGAGAAACCAAGCACAATGATTGCTGTCTCCAGCTGGGTAATGGGAAGATCCAGAGGAGCTGGAGCCATATTCTTGTTAGGGGTGCATAGTAAAAGGATGATGGGCAGAAGATACCTACTACACAAAGGAAACACTGACTGAATGATAGGCGCACAATATTTACAGGGGAGTGGCCAAGCAGTAGCTCAGACTGTCCAGAGGGGCTGTGGGTTTGCCAGCTCTAGGGATATTCAGGAGTGTGTTCAAGAGCCCTGAGTAACCTGACCTTGTTTCACAGTTCTCTCTGCTTTGAGCAAGGGTTGGATCAAATAAAATCACACAGCAGTTTAGGACTGGGGCTGCGAGCCTCTCTGTTGAGAAATACTTCTGTTTGCGCTAGGGATGCTAGAAAAAGGAATGATTTAGCAGTGTAAACACACCAACTGGAAGTTGGAGTCTCCAGGAATTTACTTTTAGGGGAAAATAAAATTAGCAAAAGCCTCTTATGCTCCTGAGACATAGCAAAGTGTACTCCTGGGAAAACGTATTCTCAAATGTACTGTAAAAGCTCAGTCATCAATTCTTCATGCTTTGTAAATGGGAAATGTGCCATTAAAAAAACGATGTAAAGAACAACTATTTTGAGTAGCAGAACCCGTTTATTCTGTCTCTGAATGAAGCAGGACCACATTCAGGACCATTTTGGAGTTCAGTCATATTCTTCTTAAGCTAAGGGATTAAAGACCAGGGAAGTGATGGCAATAATGTTTAATAATCAGTCTAAGAAACATCTCTACTGGTATTCCCCTGTGTTATGGATAATCAAAGACTGTTAAAAGTACTTACCATGTTACTTTACTGAATTTATTTTTCAATTTAATTATGGTAATAAAGGGAATTACTTTACACCTTCAGCAAGTGTGATGCAAAACAGAGAACCAGGCCACTTTCAAACTGTGGTCAGTGCTCACAGACCAGTTAATGATCCTTCACACTTTAATTTTATTACCTTCAGACATAAGAAATCAAAAATAGTTTGAAATTACAGTTATCTCTACATTTTTAGGATAAACTGCTTTTAGTGTTGTCATCAGCTGCAGGAGGAATCAAACAGAAGGATCCTGAGGCAGCAGAGAACGGGGGTGAGGATACAGGTATGAATCATTTTATAATGCTGTTTCAGGACCACAAATAGCAACAGAATCCAACCTTAATAAATGTGCTGTATCACTGACACTAATTTTAGAAAAAAGAAACAGTCCTCCTGATCAGTACAGAAATAGTTCTTGACGTGTTCTTCTGAAGAAGTCATGTCAGTGTGAAAGGGGAAGTGGTGTGCAGGAGCTCTCACCAGCTTTCATAAGTTCACAGAATCTTGCTGGTCAGAAGGAATCTCCAGAGGTCATCCAGTACACCCTGCACTCAGAGCCTTCTGCCTGGGGCCTCACTGCTTGGAGCTTCACCAGCTCCAAGGATGGAGAGCCCACAAGCTCTTACACTGCTTGATAAATATTTATCCTTTTCATTTCAGTTGTTTTAGGGTTCAGTGATATCCCTGGACCTTTTAGCCTGTGTGGTTCATTACTTTTTGAGGGGTTTATTCATCTTCTTATTATGGAGCAGGATTTCGCTTTTGCTCTATTTGGCTTCAAACGGTTGATGCTTGATCCACCCTTAGGATCTTCTTTGGTCACTAGTTCCTCTAGTAACATCCATTCAAACTAATTCAAGGAGGACAAGACATGAAAAAAATTCAATCAGTCAGAAATGTATTGTGTTGGTCACTGAAGCTCTGGAAAGTGGGCTGATTTCTCTTTGTAGTTTCACATAAGTATGCTGATATTAAGTTTTAGATTTATTCATCTCACCAAATTAGCCTAACTTCTAAAAGCTATTTCTTATGGGACCTGGTGATCTTAGATGTCTTTTACAACCTAACAAGTCTATGATTCTATGTAACATTATAAAAATTTCCCTTATTCATTAGGAATCCATATACAAGTCTACGGTATAGGAAAAAAAGGGCAAATATGTTTTTTAAAGACCTAGGAAAACAGGTTTTTTTTTGCCTCAATGGGATTATTTCTGTTAATTAATTAGTTAACCTTTGAAAGGTTCCTGCAAGTATCCATTGACTACAATGATGTAAAATTTCCTTAGCACTTCTTCAAATTACCAAGTTTGCAAGCAAACAATAGATTCTTATAACCATTGACAACTTTTAATTCCATGTTCTGCAATTTTGTCAAATTCTTGATGAAATGTTTTTGGTGGCTGCTGCAATTTGCAAGTACCTTTTTGTCAGTGTCTACAGTCTACCAAAGCTAACATTAAGTCAAGTAGAGCCAGATTTCACCCTTAAAATTTTGCAGTCATTTTCTTTGTGAGTCCTAGTTTTAGCCACCTTTCCCCCCACAGTTTTAATTCTAGACAGTATGCCTGAAAAACCCTGGCCAGAGCATGCTGACATCAATGCCAGAACCATGCCTACCAAATACTTCAATTTGTACCTTTCATTTTGCTGTTGGAGGTAGATAAGTATGGAAAAAAGGTCCAAACTGTTAATACTTCTGCACAAAAAAAAAAAAAAAGATGGAATGTTTTCTGCGTCCTCTTGATTTTGCTTTCAGTTTGGCTCCTCCGTACATACAGGGTTCAGAATTACAGCCTCAGATACTGCTCTTGTCCTTACAGCCCACTCTGAACAGTGGAAACCTTCACCCACACTTCTAACTGAGACTGCAGGCAAAATTGTTTCCAGGAGATTGCAGAGAAATGATATAAAGTGGTGCAATCTTATTTGGAGGTGACT
Source organism: Molothrus ater (assembly GCF_012460135.2). Classification (NCBI taxonomy): domain Eukaryota; kingdom Metazoa; phylum Chordata; class Aves; order Passeriformes; family Icteridae; genus Molothrus; species Molothrus ater. Next base: position 31,626,694 of record NC_050478.2, on the reverse strand, counting down.
TGATTTTGGTATCCCAGTACCAGGCAGCACTGATAGAGGAGCACCAAGGGGTTTTCCTGATGGTGGCCATGATGTAGCTGCTAGGTCTGTGTGTCCACGTCTCTGTGTGTCACTTCAAAGCACATGCCAGATTATGCTTGAATCATGGGTCATTTTGTATTTTGAAGGTCATCTGAGCCATTCAGAAATTAGCAGAGTCACAATGATGCATACAAAAAACCAGCATTTGTAAAATTGCTGTGTGACAAATGTATCTATTCGTGATCATATTTCTAGCTCCCATATCTAAAATATGGCTCAGTAGGGATTTGATCCATGGTATATCCAGCCTGCATACTATGCAAACAATAAAAACAATGAAAATCAACATACCTGTGAGGCTACAAGTGAATAATATGGCTCCTTTTTCCCTATCAGCTCTGTGTGCGTTCCCATTTCAACCACTGTGCCATGCACAGTGCCCACTGTTACAGCCACAGTCTGAGCAGTGGAGAGCCAATGAGCAATAATAAGAGTAGTTTGACCTCGTGTGGCCTGTAAACAAAACACCAAACTGTAATTCATGTCCCCTTTTGTTTTGTAGTTTGGAGTAATTCCTCTAATTTGTCATATTGATACTGCTGTTACATCCCATTGATCCCATCTGCTGAATATCCGTATAATCCATGATTCTCTCCCAGCTAACTTAAATGACAACATGCTCCTTTCCCTGGCAGGCTGAAGTCATCACCTGTTCTCTCTTTTGGCTTATTGTCTGCCTCTGCTTTCCTTGGAGTATGTTTTTTAAAATGCTGTTGAAAAGCCCAGCCAAGATGTACAAAGTTGGGAGCATTTCCACAGCGAATGGTTCACCGGTGAGGGACACGTGTGCTCCCAGTGTCTCACAGATTCTAACAGCATGACACCAGTTGTTTGCCACTGCTAAATGTTGCTCAGCATTATCTGGCTGAAGGCAATCTGTTTGCCTTAAATAGGCGGCTTTGGGCTTCTTTTGCCACACAAAAAAATCTAGAGGTTGTAATTTGGTAATTTATGGAGGAAAGCAATTCACCTCACATAAGTGCAAATGACAAATTTCCAGGAGTAAACAAACATACAGGTTAGTACCAGCAGACTGCCTATATAACCAAAGAAGAGAGACAAAGACCTTTTCCAAAATGCATCTTACTCAGTTTTCTTTCTAATGAACTGTTGGGAATTAAACACTCAGTGCAGTTAAACTGTCGGGGGTGTTGCAGTGAGGGTTCCTCCTGTCTCAGGGCCATTATGCCAGCCCAGCCCCCACCTAGATAAGCCAGGTGGAAATCATTATTGCAGTGGTGGTGAGGTGGAAGAGATGAGAATATTTTCACAGAAGAACAGTAGGCAGCTTTTTGCCCTGAAAGGGAAATAATCCTTGTCCTTGTTATAAACCTGTCAAGGAAAATGATAACTGTCACTTGTGTCTTCTCTCTGAATTTAAATTAAGTTCATGATTGGAGAAAAGAAAAATGAGAGACATATCAATGACAAAGCAGTTACTTTTCCTAGTTCAATGTGAGCTACCAATGTCTTGCCTATGTCTAGAGCAGATACAGTGTTACCTAGTAAGAGAATTTTGGGATTGCACACTAAAGCTCAATCAATAGCCATTTCTGGTTTCTGAACACTGATTTCTGCAGATTTCTTCTTTCAACCAAAATGTTGACACATTTTGAGAAAAAGGGTATAAGATCTATCACTTTTTGCACTGTGAACAAATAATGCCTAATAGAACCTGACTGAGCATTAAAATAAGTGGCAAGATCCCCTTTGATTCTGCAAAGTTCAGGCTGCAAAGGAATGGGATCTAAAAGTAATATTTTCTTGCTAGGTGACATTTTCTCCTAGAAACTGAGCATCAGTGAAAATCCACCCTAATTCAGGGTGTTTTCCCACTGGCAAAACTCCTCATGTGTGAGTAGATCTCCTGGCAGCAACAGCAATATTAATGAGCTTTAAGTCCCTTGGGTGCAACACCTTGCTGAAGCCCTGGGCTTTCAAAAACAGATTTTGAGAGCTGCATTTTCCATTTTCGACACAAGGTGGCTGCAGAAAATCAGTTTGTGGTTTGAATTCATACACACACCTCCTATCCCCCTGTGTTTTACTGGATTTGCAGGGAGGCAGATGTGACCCATTTGGGAGTGGCATATAACTCTCTTTTCCCCTCCGATGTTCCAACAACATTTCTACTGCATTTACATTTACTCAGCCACTCTGTAGCTTTGGACTTTGTTCTTATTACCTGTCTGATCTTAATTTCTCTATTCCCAGTGTGCATGTAAACCCCTCTGTTTTCATTTCATTGAGTTTAGAGAAAAATTAGAGATAAACTGGTTTATAGAAAAGCACACAAAACTCCACTACACACATGACAAAACCCCCAGCTCCTATTCAGTACTGAACTTCATTTCAATGCATTTCCAAGGAAGAAATAGATTTGAATGCCATAACAGAAGATCTATTCAGTTAACATAAACATGTTCTCCTGTTGTTCTGCTTACAGCTTGTTCATACATTGTGTTTTCTTTGCCATGTCTTACACCTGTTTTATTAGTTGTCCAAAAAATGATGGCTGCCTGTCTGACCATGCCTATGAGTTCTCAGAAAGCTCTAATGCAAAATAATCTTTAGGTTATGTTCCTCCAGGATGATCTACAGAAAACTCCCCACTTTATCAAAGTACGAGATTCTATTTTATGACCTTTCACCTCTGGATCAGACTGATATATATGAAAGGGCAATCTGATATCAGAATAACAAGTCATTAAGTAATGTCTCCTTTAGGTGGGTGTTCAAATATGCCTGCAGATAGTTAGACATCAAAATTCTGGATGAATGGCTAAAGCTAGGTAAAATAATGCCCACATGAATTGTAAAAATGATTAAGTTTAAACTAAAAATGCTTTATGGGGTGAAATGTTAGAGAGTGGTAAATAGATTGCTTTCAGGATTACTCATCTCCTGTGGAGAAAAAGTGATTATCACAAAAAGACAAGAAAAAAGTAATTCTTAAATATTTATCAGCTTAAAAAAGTAGTTACTATTACAGCAAACAAGAGTTATTATTACAGCAAATTTTACATTGGCTACATTGTAAACATCACTATTTCATCTATAATCTTGCATCAACTAGCAAATCAAGCTTCACTTATGTAAATGAACATGATATCTATTTCCAAAATTTGTTTCAAGCTTGTAGAGTAGGTTACATTGTACTGGATCATCCATGTATTTTTGTGTAATGTTCCCTCAGTTTATCTATTTGAAACATCCAGGAGAGAAGAGTTTACAAGTCTGAATGGAAGTTCCCAGTTTTGTCATGCACTTCCTTTATTCTTCACTCAAAGGGGAAATACTATGAATGAGTCATCTCGTACAATAGACACTTTCTACAGCCCTCAAATATAAAGGCACACATTTCTTCTCTACCAAAGGGTTGCAAACATGAGGAATTACACCATATATAGGCAGCACAGCATGAAGTTTGAGAGGGTTTTCCAAAGGCATCCGGAATTGCCCAGGGATGAGCAGGAGCTGTGTAAAAAATAGCAGCTACAGATCATTTCAAGAGAAATATTAGTTCAACTGTAACCAATTTCCTGCTCTTTGCCTTGGGACATTATTTTGCATTAGTCTATTTTAAACTTGGGTTATTTCTTTACTGTGTTGTGGTAGCTGCAGGCGCACCGCCTTCAGTTTATCAAAGCAAACATTAACTTGGAAAAATGGATTTATTCAGACTGCATATAAAGGGAGAAATAATACTGTTGCCTTTTATTTTACAAGCAAAAAATCATAGCAAAAGATGTGTTGAAAGAGCTGGTGCAAAATATTATGAAAGTAAAGTCTTAGGGACTGATAAGAAAAACATAGAGAAAGACCAGCTTCTCTGGCAGATACAGCCTGTTGTGCCATCTATGCCAAGAAAACCCATTTAAATCAAAGTCCTCCAGCCAAGCTGCTGGCTTTGCATGTGGTGGACAAGAGGGCACTCACAAAGATGGCTTCTTTGGCATCCTGAGCCTTTGCTGCTGACAGTAGTTGAGGGTCCCTAAGAACTCCTGAGGCTGTCCTGTGACAATTTAAATTTGAGGGCTGAAGGATTCCTTGAAAACAACCTCTTGAGACCGTTTGCACTTCCAGATCTGCATTTTCATACCTCTGTATTTTACCTCTAGAATCAAATTAAACCATTACACCACTCCACAGCATTGTTTCAAGTATGTTTATGCTAGTTGTGCTAGGAGGCCAGGTGTTGCCCCCAGCTGACTCACCTGTGAGCTGAAAAGAGCTGTCAGAGGTGTAAGGGTGAAGAACTGGCAGGGGTAAGTGTGTCAGTATAAAAAATGACAAGCACTGCAGAGTAAGAAAAACTGGCACATCTCTTGCTTCCAATTCTACTGCAGGGAAATGAACATGGGATGGAATCTCCAAGACAGAGGATAAAATGTGGTTGAAGATACTTTTAAAATATATGATGATACCTAATCCATGAACTTCACCACTGAAGTACTGCAGATCCATACCAAGACAGAAAAGACTGTAGTCCTGAAAAAGTTTTCTTGAATTAATTTTAGGATGATTGGCAACACAAAGTTAGCAATAGATGGGATGTGTTGTTAAAACTGAAAGACAGATGGATTCATTTTCCAACTGTCCCATACTATTCCTCCATTTAGTTCACCTGTTATCAGGATCATAAATATGCTAACTGAAAAAGTTTATTATAAATTTTTATTCAGGTAGATTGAATATCAAGCAAAGTCAATTGGGATATAGAGCTCAGAGACTGAATTTGAAAGGTTGTTGTATTCAGAAGAAGCAAAAAATAACAAGAGTTAAACTGCCTTAGGTCAAATACTCATCTCAAAAAAAAGAAAAAAAAAAAGAAGCTGGGGAAAGGGGAAAATATATTTATCATCTAATGTAGGTATATTTTGGATGTCAGGATCATAAAAATGAAGCTAGAATAATGTCAAATCAAGCAGATGAGGATTCTGCAAAAAATTAAACCAAATATCAAGTAGTTCTCAAGACACAGAGAGAGAAAATGAAAGGAGAAGCAAGGCCATTGTGTATAATTGCCTCCACCACGACTGCATAATGTAGGCATTAGGTAACTACAAAGTTATTACCTTGTCTCAGCTTCCCAGGAAACTGATGATGTCATGTGTGTGGGAAAGGCAGAATCACAAAGGGGTCAGACAGCATGGAAATGGAAATGACCATGGTCAGGGAGCCTGTGGGCTCAGCTTGGATAATCTCTGTTCCGGAAAGGAAATGACATCTGTGATTCTGCCCAGAGGCAGCCAGTTTGGGACATTCTGGGTACAGCAGAGGTACATCACATGCTTTACTTGGCAGAAAACAGACATCACAACTTTTTTTGGATGTGAAGAAACTGATTAAAAATGACTGAGTCATATTCTAGGCTTATGCGAACAGTTTAGGCAATCCTAAATTTATTTTACTGAATAAATAATATGTGTTAGACAAATCAAGGGAAAGTGCAATTTATATTCAAATTGATGACCAGTATTTTAATTTAATGAACATTTCCCACATCAGCAAAAAATTGAATTTTAAATCACCAGGTTAAGCAAAGAGGACCTTCCAATATGTAGAAGGATTTTTTGTACAAGTTTTCTGTGTTAGGCCAAAGATGAGTATGACTTGTAAATCCAGAAAAAAAACCCCTTTTTACTGGTGTAGAATAAAGACTGGCCACCACCAGCAGCATTCATAAGATATGACAAAATAAAATCTGTAAATCCTTTGAATTCAATATATTATAGTATATGAAGTTCCTGTTTAAGGCTAGTGATTCATACCACTACTCTTGGATATAAAACAGATGCTCAGACCAGAAATTATTATTTCACTGGTGCCTTTATCTGGTATTTGAGCACCTCTAGGACTGCTAATTCATAAATACACATATATAAATATAACATAATAAATGATGCAATTCACATGAGGCGTAGAGAACACAACCTGATTTACAAAGAGCTATGGTTATAAATACACTCTTCTGAAAAATGTTTCTATTTGAAGTGGTGGAGTCACCATCCTGAAGTGCTCAAAAATGTATGGATACGGCACTCGAGGACATAGTTTAATGGTGAACATGGCAGTGGCTCTAGATTGACAGTTAGACCTGATGATCTTAAAAGTCTTTTCCAACCTTAATGATTCTATCAAAATTCTGTGAATTACTTTAACCTACTTACACATTTCTATTTTGCAATGAAATAAATACTACCACAATTTTATGATATACTTTTAGGACATGTAATTATTAAATGAACTAAATGTATCATTGCATATGGTATATATTTATGCACCCTGTATGTGCTATAAAATTAATATTTTCTTCTGTCTGAAGATATATATACATTTGTTTCTCCAGGAGTACAGAGATTTGGGTCAGTATATGGCATTTTCTTCATGAGTTAATTAAATCTTTGATTTTAGAGTATAACTTAAGAACTGTGATCTATTTTTTCATGTTGTGCTTACAGGCTTTCTTTTGACTAATGAGCATTGTTGTTTTTTTGCACTTTTCCTTTGAAATACCAGCAAATTATATTTCTTTTCTGAACAGATCCCACACAGACCTTTCTTGTCCCTTCACCAAGATGAATACTCTTGACTCCTAGAGGAATTCTGCCAACTCTTCAATTGATGTATTGCAAGGGTTTTCTTTTTAGTATCTTACCTGCGTTTCTTGGTGAAGCATTTGAACCCGAGTATATAATGAATAATTGGCTAAAACATAAATTCAGTGGGATATCTTCTCAGATTTTTACTTTTTTGGATTAAAACTTTTTACTTTTCTTTTTTTTCTTTGGGTTTTTTTTTCTTTTTTTTCTCTTTTTTTCCCATTTTTTTTTCTTTTTTTATTTTCTGGGTTAGTGAATTTACAAGAAAATTCTGTTGGAAGTAAACATTCCCATGCTGACAAAAATGAATAAAAAGTTCATGACCATACACCACAAAAACAAGCTTCATATTTTAACATATTTAATTTGAAACGATGGAAGGAACACGCCTGAAGACAGCTTGGAGCCTGGAGCAGGAAGATGTTTTCTGAAACAATACAATTATTTTTAAATGACAAGCCCTTTTTTTCCAGAATTAGGAAAGTTGCTATACTTGGATAAAGGATAGATATGATACATTTTGGAGAAGATTTGTTATTTAGGACATTTCTCCTACAATTTTTCTTCCTCTCAGCAAGACACACGTGTAAGCATGGCTTGAGAGGGACCCTGTGTTTCAACCCTATAAAACAATATTCTTTGCAGAACATATTGGAAAAAACAAATGAATGAAAAAAATACAAAAAGTTGCATGTCCATCTCTCCTTGCAATAATGTCCATCTTCAAGCACCCAGAGTCCATTCCAGCTCTCCAAATTCATCACACACGTCAATACCTGTCAAGATTTCATTTTAGGGACAAAACTAAAGATTAGGACTTCTTTCCATGCCTAGGCTCTGACTAATAATGGTGATGTCATGGGTTTGATCCTGTATTCACCTAAAACTCAATGATCCTTGTGGGTCCCTTCCAACAGAGAAAATTCTGTGATTCTGTGAGTAATAGTTTTGACACCTCAGGAAAAGCCACCAAGTTAAATTTGGAGCAAAGTAGAGAACCTGTTGGACTACCCTTTAATTCTATGGGGTCTTTTCTCATCACACTTTTCTCCATGTTACTATTTTTTTAACATTAATTTCACTGGCTGGTCCCCCTAATCCTCATGTTGCTGATGGAATGCTTTGCTTGATGGCTCCCCAGGCAATGCTGTGCTGGAAAGCTTTATCAAGGAAGGACATGTGTGCAAGAAAGAAGCCAAGGAGGAAACAAGAAGGGTTTTTCTGAACTCTAGCAAACTGTCTTTGCTGCCAGATATTGCTGGTTTTGCTGCAGAGACTTTTAAAAGCCAAGCTTATCTGCAAAACTGATGAAGAAAGTACTGCAATTTAATGAACGTTTCATAAAGAAATGTAGGTGATTAACAAAATACCTTGATGACTCTGGCTTCTTCCCTTTGCTTTGCAATGGTGGATCATCTAATCTGTGTGTGTCATTGTAGGTCCTAAAATAGTGACTCAGGTTACAGTCAGGATCAAGAGCCGCATGTCTGAATTCACAAATATAACCAATTATGAGATCTGTAGAAAACACTCAGATAAAAATCAATATTTTAATTTTAATAAGAAATAAAAGAAGCGAATGAAGCTTTGTGAAAAACTGAATTTGCTCTTCCTAGCCTTTCTTTGACTCTGGCTGCAGGGAATCCTTAGCAAGTGGCTACATAGCAGGATCATCACTCATGGAAAGAGGGAAAGACTTGTCACCCAGGGGGTATTATCATGTCCTACATGCATACAACTTTTCACTCAGGACAGCTCTGATGCCACTGACAGCCCTGACTGCTTAGTGGGGGTTTTTTTGCATTGCTATGTAGGAAAGCTACTCTCTTCTTCCAAAGGCAGTATTTTTCTCTGCTTGGGCTCCATTTTATTAGTCATTAGCAGTAAATGCATCAGCTATTGCTTCTCCTGAGAAAACATCAATGGAAATCTAGTCCCCTCACTGTGCTTGCCTTCTCTGCTTTTGATAGAGAAGATTTCATGAAGTTCATGATGTGCAGTCTTAATCAGCTTAGGTTTCTTTACAGACAGCTGGCTTGGAGGTGAGAAACCTAAAACTCATTCATACAATAAAACTTGACAACACTTTATTACCAGAAATAGGTAAAATGGAAAATCAGTTTTATAGGATCTCTTCTCTTTTTTTCCCAGGTTTCTCTGCTGACATAAGCAAAGCAAACTAATGTTTCTTGATTAAAGTATATAATCCTTTAAGTTTTCCCAACATCTCTTCAGACCCACATGGTAGTGGGTGAATTCCTTGCAAATGAGATAATCAGAAAATAATGTCACTGAAGGAAGCCTTTAAAAACCCTAAAACCCTAGCAGAATAGAAGATTTAAACTGACTCAATACTCCTAAAATACTAAAGCACACTTTATTCCAGGAACTCAGTTTATCTTCTGGCATTGAATTACTCAGTGAAGATATAATTATGGGAAAAAAGAGGAAAGATAACCAGGAGCTAATATCTATTAAACCACATACTCAGCTAAAACCATTACTTTGGTGTCTCAGGAAGCAGGCAGCTTCATGTAGAAGCAAACCTCCAAACACTCAAAGCATGCCACCCTAAAGAAGAAGACTTGAGACTACAATGATAAGCAAGAAATAAAACTACCTGCTTATTGTCCACAGCCAGGCCAGGAGCAGCAGATAAAGTCTCCAGTGCTCATGTGCTAACTATTGCCTTGACTAAATCTCGTTTCTCCTCTCAGTGAACAGGCTTATTGAGAAACAGATGTAGCACAGGATCTGACTGCAAAACTTCCTGGGATTATTCCTCAGGAAAGTTACTACTGTGGTGCAAATTTTGTTTTTTGAACATATGGGCATGGCAAGTCAAGTGATCTTAAAACTCCAACCCAGAACTTTCAAAATTCACAAGCTAATAATTACCTCTTGGAGTGGGAAATCAGAAGGTTGAAAAACATTGCAGTACCCTGTGGTGGAACTTACATGTAACCTCAAAGATTTTACATCTAGTGGGAATAGTTTTACTAGCCGTCTCATTTCTAACTTCCTGGCCCTTGGAGAAGCACTGGGTTTCCAAGAGAGAAGAGATTCTTGAAGTGAAGTCTTTCCCCAGAGTACAGCATTCTCCAGAATTCCCCAGAATACAGCATGTTACAAGACAATGTTGTTGCTACAAGTGAATGTTTACACAAGTAGAAATGTCTTAAAAAAAAAAAAAAGCTAAAAAAGAGGGGGCCCACTGTGAGTGGGGATTGCAGAAACATGGACTCTGCAGTTCATATTGTGCAAAGGGAAAAGGCCATTCACAGTCTAGAGTGAATTTTTCATTGTCCTACTGGCAAGTTATCCCAGAGGCTGTTTACAGGGCAGCTCTGCCAGTTTTGTGGGGCTGTGCCCTGGAGTTGCTACTGCAACAGCGTGGGCCATGCACTCACGGTGCTGCTAATGCAGCTAAAATTATTGCCACAGAATAAACAAGCAGAGATCAGTACACAGTTTGTTTGCCAACAGATGTCAGTGTTACATATCTTATGTAGCTTTACAGTTATGGCAAGTGCTAGCTCTACTGGGAAAGATCTGTGTATGTGTCCTGTTTTGTTTCATGGGCTCTTGTCTATGTTTTTTTTGTTTTGCATCTAAGCCTGTCCATATGACAAAGAGCAAGTGAGCTGGGGCATCTGCTGGCCAGTTCTTCATCAGTTAGATAGTTATAAATAAGTTTGATCTGTCAAATAACAGTAAAAGCAGACTTCTTTCATTGATCTGATTAAATTTGCAGGCCAGACAATTAGCAATACCATCTGCAATCCTGTTGCTAATCAGACTTCAGAGAGAGAACAGAGGTGAAATGGAGGAGCTGCAGAGCTGCACAGAGCAGCCCACAGCTGCTCTGATGGCTCAGTTGATGCTGCTCATGGGCTGAGTTGTTGTGGGCACACGTAACTGAGAGCAGGACTTGGCATGTATTCTTGGCAACCCCTGGGTCTTACTCATGCTCTAAGAGAAATACCAGAGCACTCCTCTGCTGAAGCACTGGGAAAAGGTGCCTCTTCCTCACTGGACACATCAGTGGGAGACTCCACTATGCAGGAAGGAGAAATTTTCAGGGGTTTTTGTTCTCTCACCAGGGGTTTGTTTTCTCTGACTTGCCACATAACTCATCCTGGCCAATTCCTTTTCCACTGCAGCCCGCACTCATGCTCCTGCATCCGTGGTTATGTAGCAGGGGAATCACAGAAAATGTTACTATAATTAATGTGCCACTGCAGGATCCTGTCCTGCCTGTGCTCTCATTCTTGACGAGTGACTCAGCCCTCCTTTTATTCCCCCTTATGGCAATCAACACACATCAGTGCCTTTACCCCAAATGGAAATGTTTTGATTAAGGACAGCTGGTGCACCCCTTGCTTGGCAATGCCAGGTAGAGCACAAGCAGTTTTGATACTACCACCACAGCAGAAAATTCTGAGATTTTTTGGCCTCCTGAATTTCCTGTGTCTCATTAGACTGTCCAGTGCACATCTGTAACAGTTCACAACCAGGCTTGTCAGCACATGGTTCATTAAAAAGCCAGGGCTGGCAATTTCTTTTGGCTGAAATCCTTCCCTTCAGCAGTAATACAAACACTGCTCTGTGCACTGCATACCTTCCTGGGAGCTTGGAGGGAAGGAAAGCAATCTCTAATCTGACAGTTCAGTTCTCTGTGGGGGGTCAGTGTGTGCTCATGTGCAATAGCCTCTGCTCTCCTCAAGAGTGGGGAAGTTGAAAATCCCCGAAGATGAGACTCTGACCTGAGGAAGTTGCCTTGTAAATTACACAAAAATGCCCAATGGGTGAGAGGTTTTGCTCTCCTGAATTTTTTGTTTGTTTTCCTTTTCTTTCCTCTCCCCAGTCATACTGTATGTCATGCAACTCGCAAGAGATATACTCAAAGATAAAAAAAGGAAAAAAAACAGATGAAAATTTAAGTCAGGGCTATTATATCCAATTATCCTTTTCTCTGTCCAAGTTAAAAAGACCTTTCTGATAAATTGTTGGAATTTAATTGTTGGAGCGTATGAGCTACTAAACTTACGTCAGAAGCCAGAATTCCTTAAACTTAAGCTGCCTTGAAACCTTTCTCATCTCAATAACAAAACCAGGACGTGCAGGCTGAGTATCATCACCTTGCTCTGTTAATGCTGTTCTTCTTCAGGAATCTCAGATATATCCTGCATTGAGGATCCAGACAATTTCTCATTAAAATGTAGCTCAAGACCTATTTTGGGTAAAAACATGGATTTATGGCAACTTTGAAATATTTGACTATCAGCTGAAGCATTAAAAGGCCCTGAGAGTTCTTGGACCGGTGTTAAGGAAGGAGGAAAGGTGGCACTTCATCAATAAGAGGAAATTGGGTGTTGTTTTTTTAATAGTAAAAGTGTTAAAATCAGAAAATCAAATTAAATCAGGATGAAAATATAGGTGATAGCTTTCCTTCTCCAGACCAGGGGGCAAGGCTTGCTCAGATGGTCCATACAGGCACTGCCAGCAGCCCTGGACCCCAGCAGTCTCCCATGGGAGAAGGGTGGGGAAAGAGCAGCACTGCAAGGGTTCCCTGGGACAGTGCAGGTGGTGGCTGTGCTGGGCAGGTTCAGAGAGACACAGAGACCCTCATCATGACAAAACCAGTTTTTGTGTGGTGAGCACTGGGAGAGGCACACTGAGGGTTATTATTGTGTTTCTCGTGCCTGAAAGTATTCTGGCAGGGCTGAAGCTGGATGGTGCCAGTCATTTCACAAACAACCTGGGGAAATTCCTCCCCCTCTCTTGACATGCTTGCCATTTATTCTGAAGCAAGATAGGACAAGAGAATGTGATGAGCTGAAAGAAGGAAGGCCACGGGAAAGATGGATGGGTAATGTCCTTGTAGAACATAATTTACGCCTCAAGCCTCATGAAATATTTCCAGAAAACACCCACATCTGACTATCATTCAATTCAACCTTGAATAGTTGCCAAGTTTTTTTTAAAAGTTAAAATAGTGCAGAGTCCTGAGAAAGATTTGAAGACACTGCTGTTTGTGTGTATTTACCTATCCATGCCCTTCAAGTATTTAAGGTTTGGGGTTTTTTCCTGTTTTATTTTTTGTTAGATTGATCTCATTTGGGAAAGGATTTTCCTTGCTTCATCAGAACAAGGCTGGTACATTTTATAGGCAATTGTCCAAATAATAAATATGGTAACAATTACAGTAAAGTCCCATCTGACTCTGACTTGCCATCACTCAAGGTTTACATGCAGTAACTGCCTCTCAGTACTGGAAGTTCCCAGACATTTCCAGTTCTAACAGTTGATCAGGACAACTTTATCTCCCTGCACAGTAGATAAAACAGAGCAGGTCACTTTTTGTGTGCCTCTGTTTTCAGAGAAACATTATTTCAAGTAATGTTTAACTAAATGGGGCCGTGCTAGTCTTAGTAAAGGATGGAGCTAACAGGATACCTTAGTTTCTTCCTGTGTGGCAACTTTTGCCACTGAAGCACTGACTAAAACCTGGGGCAGTCTGAGAATAAATAGTGGAGATGAAGAAAATCCCATCAGATTTTGGGGAAAACAAATAGAGCTACTGGTATTAAAAAAACCCCAAACGCCTATGTATGTAATGCAGTAGGTCGTTTTTAGCAATGTTCTGCTCTTTACAAATCACTTTTAATCAAAGAACACAACATTTTATAGCCAACATTAAAAAATCAATGTCTGTTCCTGTCCTTTGTGGTTTTTTTATTAAAAATCTGAGATTCAGACAAGACATGACTAGTGTTAGCACAAGTCTATTATAAAGACCTGTGGATGTTTATGCAAATATGCCACTCCTAGTGGCATTATGATTGAGTGTACTTAAAATGAAAGAGGATAAAAGGTGGTTTTATGTGAACTATGCTCCCCTTCAAGATGAAAACAAGCAAAAGAAGCCACAGCAAAAGCTGAACTTTAATGTAATGCATTTTAAATATCACTACACAACACATTTCTTCACTGGTGCTGGGCAGCACTGTGTGATGATGACCAGGGTGGGATAAACTGTGCTGCCATTGGCTTGACACAGTTTTTAAGGACATTCAGTGTGAGGGTGTTGGCCATGGTGGGCAGCACTTCTAGGCTTCTTCTGTGCTGAGCATTTTCTTACATTGAGTGGAGTCCTGAACAGCAGCAGGTCATTTCTGTTCCCCAGTTGTTCAAGAATGATGTGTAACTGTAGGATGGATGGGGAAGAATGAAATATGAAGCCTTCACAGGAAAGTTATGCTTTCTGGAAGAAAGGAAGCCTCTGGCAAAGCAGAGAGATGAGGAAAGGTTTAATTTTGCTGTAAATATTTTCAGATAAGCTGCTTTGAGTTGTGTAGTTTTTACATAACACTGTCTCATGAAAGCCGGGGGCAGCTGGACAGACCCTCTGCTGCTTTCATAGTCTGAGCTGTCTGGGCTTTTCAAGTGCAAGGGGTTTAATTGCTTTCTCATGAGGCACAGCTAAAAGGCCTAGACATAAAACTAATAATGTTTCATCTACTGAAAAATTGAATAAATACGTGTGAGTCACTGGCATCATGTGGGCAAGTGCAGTATGTGAGTCAAGGGAGAACTCAAGAGTCTGACTAAGCTGAAAAGAGAAATTGCATCATCAAAGCTTGATGAGAGAGATTTGCAGGAGAAAAAGATAGTTTTGACTCTGCAAAATTGAACTAAAATGCTGACAGCAAATGGAATTTTCCCATGATTAATTTGAATTTTTTCCTGGATAATTTTCAAACTTCTTATCATAAAGCAATCTACAATGTATATAAGTATACAGTAATATATATTTCATATATATAGAACTATATAACCATTTAAGTATGCTCTTGCATATATTTGAAAAATTTCAGCTTTCCTCTTTTTTATAAATGGGGCAGATTAGACATCTTCCTGTTAGAAAAAGCATATTCATAACTGTGTTTATTTGTTAAAAACAATTATGAAGTGATAGATCCAAAGATTAAATGATGGTGGTGGGTGCAGACAAATTTATCAAAATACACTATCACTGTGTATTTATTCCAACTAAAACTAAATTTATTCCAACTAAAACTACATTACTGAATACTGAAAAGAAAACCAAATTACAGATATCTCCTCATATTGCTCTGGAATAATAAAAGTCACCCATTATAATTTTGTTTACATATTCAATGTTGCTGATATACACTTCATTTGTAGTAAACACATATAGTGAGTATATAACCAAACCTATTAGTGCTGTATAAAGTGATAATTTTTTTGGTTGAGTTTGAAGAAACACACACACTGCATTGTCAGGGATATGTTCATATGAGTAACAGATGTGAAAATAGGAATTCATAATTTTTAGTGTGATTTCATAAAAGGCATTATATGTAGATGGAGACATCAACTATTTTAATTCCTGAAAATTTTAACTCCTTGTTTAAATTTTCCACATGCCATCCAAGAGGGAAAAAAATGCAGATTCTCCTAATTCAGTCACAGTTAAAGGCTGGTTTGGGTTATTCTGCAACCTCTATGTTTCCTTTCCATTTTTACACATTCTGGACAAATATTTCCTGGTTCCTGAATGTTCTTCCTTCACTCCAAAGCTTCTTGCACCCCTAATATCTAGATGAAGAAAACTTGGCCTTGTTTACTGCATAGACCCTTCCTCTTCCTCAAAGCACTTTTCTGCAAGACTGGGCTCCCCAGTGCCTATCCAGAGAGGCCTGGAGATCCCAGGTAAGGATCTCTGAGAATTATTTGTGGGAGTGATAAACTAACCTAGCCATCCCTTTTAGAGAGATAAAAGATTTGGAGTTGAACTCCCTTCACCTGATGGAAATGTAAATGTCTCAGACATCTTTTATGAAAAATCCTTTCCTTAGGATTTTTCCTCCTGAGAAGCTGAGAGGCCTCAAGAACAAAATGTAAACATTGATTATCTGCTGCTGGGGAATGCAACAGGTGGATCTGTGATTGGCCCAGATTGTGTGTTGGATGTTTGTAATTAATGGCCAATCACAGCCCAGCTGGCTCGGACAGAGCGCCAGAGCCACAAACCTTTGTTGTGATTCCTTCCTATTCTATTCTTAGCTAGCCTTCTGATGAAACTTTTTCTTCTATTCTTTTAGTGTAGTTTTAATGTAATGTATATCATAAAATAATAAATCAAGCCTTCTGAAACATGGAGTCAGATCCTCGTCTCTCCCCTCATCCAAGAACCCTTGTGAACACTGTCACATGTAAATGCATACTCTGACTAAAAACTGATACTCTTCTTTTCAATTTATGGTAAGAAATAGGCACTTCCCTGATGTAGTTCACTGTCTGTTCAGGCAGACATTTGGAAACAGAAGAATCATGTCTTAGAGGACTTTAAAGGCAATCTGATTGATTGCTTCAGACCCAGATGTCTGCAGTTAAATGGTAAGTGTCCCACAGCCATGTCTCTTCCCCCTTGTTGCCCTCTTGGTAGAAGAACATGTGCATTCTCCATGAATGCTGCTCACAGTGGATCAAATACTGAGGATATCCTTTTCTCCTTGGGGTGAACTTGTACAATTATTTCCACAAAAATAACCATATTCATATAGTCATTCTTTCAGACTTTAAGGACCGTAACAAAAGGGACTCTTCCAGTGGTGATTGACTGCAAGGTGGTTCCTTTGGATAACATAGGAGAGAGAGGGCAGTAAAACCACATTCTGATCATAACGATTAGAAAGAAATGATAATGTTACTCCTATGGAAAGAACAGTGCAATGAAAAGTATATTGTCCACAAAATCTATTTGTTGAGCAAACATGACTTCAAAACATCTTTCTGTGAAAGCATTCAGTAAAGACTGGCATCGTCAGGAGAAATACAGGAAGGCTCAGCAAGCTTGCTTTGGAGCTTGTAATACTGATGTCACTGAGCAGGCTGGGGATAAGTCCAGCGGATGTGTGAGCTTCCCTAGGGCAAAAAAAAAATATTATTTCCAAATGGAAAGATACACTTCAGAAAATAGTTCCTGGACTTAACTGCTGATGAACCAGGTAGGCAGTAAAATGCTAAAATGAGCTAATTGCTTGAGTTTCAGATAGGTGGGAGCTGTCTGCACTCTGGATAACAAAGCACAGCACAGAGGCAGATGAAAGCAATCCAATGTAAGTGATTAATTTACTGAATGCAGTGACTAGTTTTCTGCTGAGAAATTTTTGTTAATTTTAGAAAGTAATTCTTTAGCTTTGCTATTGTTTTGGACACTTCCCCTCTCAATCTCTGTCTGTGTTTTGCACATGGTGCAGCATCTGTTGTGTGTGCTAGGCAAGGTGGTTGAGGAGGAAAAGCAGCCCAGGTAACTGGAAGAGAGCAGTCAGGGAGAGCCATAACCCTGGAAAATGTCAGGGTGATGGGCAACATGTGGTGAAGCTTATATATAGGGCAGCTGGAAGGTGATAAATGATAACAAGGCAACTGGATTCTTCTACCTTTGCATCTAAAATTACCAGTCATTTACTTAGGTACTTACCTAAAGATCAGGACTAAACAAAATAAGCCCCTCAAGTACATTTTGTAAGAAGAAACTACACAGATGCTGTTTGTGACCTTGTTGCCCAGCTGTTTCTCTTCTTTACTACATTGATGATCTTAGAAACACTTTAATGTCTCAGACAAGGAGAAGATGTGTTTTACAGAAGTCTGGTTTGTTTACATGCAGCAGCAGGGACACACAGAAAGAGCTAAAGCACAGGCTTTTATCCATTGTTTTATCCAGTTAATTGCAATTTGGATACAGTTCTAGTGATTGCCAGACCCCATTCCTCTAATATTATCCAAATCCATTAAGAAACAGAAGAGTTTGGAAATACCTTGGAAAAGCTGCCACTGTATTTCCTGCTTCAGCAAGACACAACCACATCTCCAGATAAACTGTGGTAATTCTTCTGGTCTCCATGGAATCACTGGTTGGTTTGGGTTGGAAGGGACATGGAAGATCATCCAGTCCCAGCCTCCCCACCATGGGCAGGAACACCTTCCACAGACCACTTTGTTCACAGCCCCATCCACCTTGGCCTTGAACACTTCCAGGGATGGGGCATCCACTCTTCTCCTGGCAGCTCATGTCAGCATTTTACCACCCACAGTAAAGAATTTCTTCCTAATATCTGTTCTTAATCTACTTTCTCAGTTTAAAGCCTTGGCCTACCACTGCATGTCCTTGTAGAAAGTCCCTCTCCAGCTTTCTTGTTGGTCTCCCTTAGGTAAGCTGTTTGTTTCTCCCTGGGCAGAGTGCCCATGGTTGCAGGCAGCAGATGAGCCCTAAATGGGGGCCAAGCTGGAGCATTGCTAAAACAAAACCACACTTACTTGACCAGAAAGAACACCTTCTTCCCAAAATAAACTCTGTTTGCCCCACACTCAGATGATGAGGTGGTAAAGAATAACCTTTGGGTCCTGGCCAGGCCCCCTCCTTGCTGCTGCAAAAACTAACCCTATCCTGGCCAGAACCAGGACATGTTCATACTGACTTTTTTTTTTTTTTCTGAAATGTTTGCTCTGTGCTGCTTTACATTCCAGATGTCAGAATTAAAAGTCTCCCCTAACTCTGCACAAGTGTTGGTGTTCTCCAAACATGCCCATAATATGGTGAGTCACTGCCGATGTCACTGGAGACTTCATCCCTAAAATGACTGCCACAAGGATAGGGGTGAAGGGAACATATTGGCCTGTGCTTGTCAAGGAACACCAAAGGCTTCATTCATGACTAGAAGAGAAGCACTTAGCTCAGAAACCTGTTTAATGCCAGCACTGATCTAAGTCTTCTATGGAATTATTAAGATACGACTTCCCAGAAAAGAAAGCGAAGACTTCAGAGAAAGCATTCAGAAGGCTTTTTGAAGGAAAAATTGAGTGTCTACTTAGTGGAGCCAACAAATCCTCTGTCAAGGTTTATTCTTTTGATCTCTGTAATATATATAGGCCCTGGTGCTGAAATAGGTGCTTTTGACGTACATTTCTCTCTTAATTTAGCTCTGCTTTTAATGAGTTTGCAAGCTCTACGGGCATACCCAGTTAGGAAGGTGACTTGGATGATCTGAAACCAACACTCAGAGCATAGAGTTTACTATTAGTGCCTACAAGCTGAACACATTTATCTCTTTATATCTCACGGAGTCAGTAAAGTGACCCAGCTCAATCTGTGTGCTAGTGGACAGGCGCAGCAGTGTCAAGGGCCTGGGTGTCTGCACTGGTCCTGCACCAGGGAGAGGGTTCCTTTCATGGCGACCCCGAGGCAGAACAAAAGAGCTATCAAAGCAGTTTACACCTCCTCAGCCCTTTGGCCATCGATGCAGCATCCTCAGATCCCTGAGGATCAGGCTGGCTGTTACAGAGGTAGAGGTCTGGTAAGATCCTCAGAATGGGGAGCTGTTTCCAACCTCCACAACTGGAAAGCTCCAAAAAATTGAGACTGGTAATGGGAAAGGGAATTGAGCAAAAATTCCCTTTCCCACTGCTAAGAAAAGTAGTAGTTACTTCCCTTTTTTATTTTCAAAACTGAGAATCAAAATCTAGTGCTTGTAATTTTAACTGCAGTGCAGAAACAAAATAGGGAAAAGGGAATTAATTGGAGCCCACATTAGATAATTGGAAATGTAATAAGGGCAGCAGTTCCATAACATGTACTTATCACAAGAAAATTAAGAGATCACACAAGAGGGATGCCTGAATGAGTAAAAATTCCTCTTCAAACAGTCTCTGAGAAAAACTGTGAGGGAGAACAATTGTATTTATTTTGGCAAATCTGAGATCGGATTTTTTTTGTGTCTGTTTTATTCCCCTTGCAGATCCTGATACCGGAAAATAATTGAAATGAGCAAAGGAGATGGTAATTACTGTAAGTTTGTCTGCTACAATCTGGAAATTATAAAGTACTGCAGGTTGCTCCAGGCTATAAATCCTAACCCAAAGCCTCGTGCAAAGCCTTGGAAAATTGAAATGCTGCAATTGGGTTTAACCAGCCAAAAAACCCCAGCTGCTGAGTCACTCTGACTACATAGTACATATTCTTCAACAGTTAAAGGATGTCTTACAGCACCCAGAGGAATATACCAGAGGACTAAAAAATTATTACAGCACATGTATAAACAAGCTTTGCCAACACTTAAAAAAATCTTTGAAATTATTCATAGAATAACAAACTCATTTAGAATGGCAAAGACTCTTTAAATTATCAAGTCCAAATGTTAACCTAACACCATCAGGTCCACTACTAAACCATCACCCTAACTACTATGCCTATTAAAAAGAAAGGAACTTATATTGAAAACAACTTTTCCTTTTTTCTTTATTTTAAAGAAAAGCTGTTTACATGGCTGACAGGAATTCACTCCAATAGATGCCATCCTTGCTCCCCATGAAACTTTTGAAATTATCTTGATGGATACAAAGAATGACTAAATTCTGTTAGGTCAGCATTTGAAAAATACTAAACAAAACAATGGTATCTTTTATGCAGTTTATTTCGACATGGAAAAGTTGTAACTATTATAATTATTGTCTGAATTAGAGTACTGAATATCCAAGAAATGTGTGAAGCACAGTAATATGAGAAATGTGGCATAAAGTAGGGGAAAAAAAACCAAACCCATGCATCAACATTTTTCTCTTTAATGTAATTTTTTTTTGGAATCTCAGTTTTCAGTGATAATCATCTTTACCTAAAGAAGACTTTATGACTTCATCTGGCTGATGAAGAAACCCAAAAAGCAATCACAAGCACCAGCTTTTTGTTTATCCGTGATGCTTAACTGCTGTCATACTCTGCCATCACCTTGGTCTATGGCAGCTGCTGTGGGCCAGGGTTTGGGGGGACGGGGAGAGCAGGGTACCCACCTGAGCTGTGGGTGACACTACACCAGGTGTGACACCCTGCAGAGCATGTGACACACCAAACTGCTCAACACATTCAGTCCCTAGGACTCCTCTGTGCCCCTTCTGTGACCCAGCACTGGGCATGCACTGCTCATCCCCATGGATGTGTGGGCCAAGGGCTACACTGGATACAGCAACCAGGCTGCAACACAGCTCCTGCTCAGTCAGCACAAGCACAGCCACAGTAATCCTCTGTAGAGATTTTAATGTCTTCCCATTAAAAAAACCAAAACAAAATAAAAAAACCCCAACAATTCAGCAAGTAGTACTAATTAGAGACTTGTGCATTTACAAGGGCATAGTAGTGTCCTTCCTTGGCCAGCAGCTGGCTGTGGGTGCCCTGCTCGACCACCCTGCCGTTCTGGATCACCACGATGATGTCGGCTGTCTGCACGGTGGACAGGCGATGAGCAATGACGATGCAGGTCCGACCTTGCCGGGCGTTATCCAGAGCTTTCTGGACAATCTGTCCACAGAGAACACAGCAGTACTGTTAGCACCTGAAAAGCCTTCCCCTGCCCTAGGAACTACCTTTGATTTCTCACTCTCTTATCACCTGAATACATGCCCTACAGATATACATGTCAGTGCACATGGGAAACCTTAACTCAACAGGATTTCTCACTGAGGTCAAGGAGCCTGATCAAACAAATGTCAGACATGGAGAAGTGGGTTCTTGGGCTCCCAGCTTGGGTTAGAAGACAAATTCAGTATTTCCTATCAAATACATCTGATAGGAAGACAACTGATGCGTATCAGATCAATGTGGAGTTTTATACTTAAAGTTTCAGGTTTTTTCTACTTTTTATTCAGCAAATATAAACATCTTTCTAGTACAGTTCAATTCAAACCTTTCAGGTGGAAAAGCTACTGTGATACACCTGACTTGTTTCACAATTGAGCATTTGTAGCACGTTTGCTTTAATTTTATTCTACAGAGAGCAACTAGCCATTAAAATAGGCATAAGTATTTCACATAACAATCATTATTCACCTTTTCACTTTCAGTGTCAAGAGCAGAGGTAGCTTCGTCCAGAAGCAGAACAGCAGGATTACGAACCAGAGCACGGGCAATTGCTATTCTTTGTTTTTGACCTCCAGAAAGTTGTGTCCCTTTCTCACCCACCCGTGTATTATATTTCTGGATATTAAAAAAACAAAAAAGATCACCAGTGAATACTTTTAGAGAAGGAAGATTGGAGAAATAAAATTTTTTCCTGGTTATAAAAGTTAAGCATTTTCATCTTGAAAGAAAGAATAGTGAAAGTGGTTTTAAGAAAGTTAAGGCTTTATAAACATCTCTAGTACAAGGCAGTTATCTATACAGCCACACATACTCATAGCCAGTCTGAAAATTTACTCCCTCAAAGCTGGAATAGGTCTTGAATAGTACCAGAAGTGAGGCATCCAAAGAGCATATGTCCATAAGATTAACTCACAATTTCATTCTTACTGACATACTCACAAAGAATTTGAAGTTGCAATGCCTGTGAATTAAGAATCTCAAAAATTATTAGTAGTAATGAAAATTAAATATTTTTCAGCATTATTCCCTCAGTTTCAGGTACCCAGAACTATAGTGAAAACAAGCTATCAAAGAATTTTTCCTTGTTAGAACCAAATTCTTGTCGGGCATGAAGGTCAAATGCCATGCCATTCAGTTCTGATTTACTACCCCTTTGTATTTATTAAGAAAGACTCTCTCTGCATATCCATTCAGTTAGAAAGAGTTCTTTATTTTACTAATTTTTTTTAGAAAAATAAAATATCTTTATCAGAGTAACTTGCAGAGTTTCTGCTGTCAAAAGAAAAAGATAGAAAAAAAATTATTATGAGCACTTATACATAGAACATCCTCTCATTTCCCTCTCCTCAACCCCCAAATATTACGGGTTGTATACCACTGTAATTATGAAAACATTGGCTTTTTTTTAACAAAAAAAAGGATTTTAAGCTTGAAACACACCGACATTTAAAAGCATAAAGGCTATTATATTAGGGAGAACAAAAGTGAGCACTGCCTTGATATCTCTATATCATTCCAAGTGTATGATCTTACTGTGAAGAGAACATCACTGTCTCTTACCTCTGGCAGCTTTTCAATGAAGGCATGAATATTTGCTGCTTTAGCTGCTTCTTCAATTTCCTCCTGACTAACCTCCCTACTGTTGTCTCCATATTGGATATTTTCAGCAATGCTGCAGTCAAACAAAATGGGCTCCTGTGACACCAGGCCCAGCCTGGACCTCAGCCATCGTAAATGCAGAGATTTGGTATCAAATCCATCTGCTAGCTAGAAAAAGCAAGAGAAACATGATGCCAAGCTGGCTACTGAGCTCATCCACACATGTCTGCTGTAAACAGGAAACGTGAATTCTAAGACAAAGCCCATTATGTGTTATTTTACCAGATGTAATCAAGTAAATTTTTTGCATGCTAAATGAAAATGAACCAGCAGAATAGACAAAATGTTTTCCTGCATTAGTTTTTAATTTTGTGTTTTGCTTCCATTTGCTAGCAAGCAGAAACAACCTGCAGATAACAGGTCGTTCTTGCAGTCCTTCCAGCCCTAGTGACCACAAGAAGCACCAGGAAGCTCATGGGAAATGCTGCCCCTTGCCCCTTAAGAAGCTGAGCACAAAAATAAATATCCTCAGCTGTAGGCCTTTCCATCTTGCAACCTCCAAAGGAGGTTTCTTTCCACTTTTTATACCCAGCAACAAGGGTTGTATCCAAAAGCCCATTGGGACCTCCTGATGGTGAAACAATGACATCCATTACATTTGTGTTATCTGAAGCATGTATCTGTCTCTAATGTGTTAGTTCAATTCAGCAAGAAAACTTACACACTGACAAGCAAGATACATTAGTGTTATGCCCCTGTCTGACCAGGGTGTGAGGAGCCTTGGGGAGGAAATGCAGTCAGACCTGGTTGTTCGTTTCCCAGGCAAAATCTATGACCTGAGGATGCACACTGTGCCAGCATGGATGCTACTGCTGCTACATGTGGACAAATGCCCAGGGCAGGCAATGACAGGGGTTTGGGATCATCTACAGATCCACTGGAGGCACAGCCTCTAACTCACACCTCTAAAAAAAGGTATCTCAACAGAGGGACTGCCAGGCTTGTCAAAAGCCTCTGAAACCTTGGCAGATAAAGAGTTCTGTAGATCTAATTACTATTAATAGCCACACAAATCTATTCTTACCACTTGTCCTTCCACAGGGTCATAAAATCTCTCCAAGAGCTGAATGGATGTACTTTTGCCACAGCCACTGCTTCCTACTAATGCCAGAGTCTGTCCTTTTTTAACTTTCACATTAAGTCCTTGCAAAACCTGAACTTCTGGCCTTGTTGGATATACAAAATGAACGTTTCTGAATTCAATGTTGCCTTCAAAATGGCTCTGAAAAGGAGTAGAGAGTTCACATGCTCATATTAACATTTATTAGCATTAACTATTACAATACTTGTTAGGACTTGGTTATTAAAGTGAGAGATCCAAGAAAGTTTGGGAAGGTGTTTTCAAAAGTGCTTTTGAAATTCTTTTAAATGACATATTGGACTGAGCATAGTATCACTAGTTACAGGATGATCTTCAAGTCACTACATCCTTCTGGAGAAGTTTTCTGCATCTCTTATGTCTATTTTTCACTTAATCTTTGAAAACAGTATCACAGAAGCACAGAATAAGCTGAGGTGGAAGGGACTCTCCAGGATCAGAGTCCAAATCCTGGCCCTGCTGGGAACCATTCCCAAGAACCACACCATGTGCCTGAGAGCATTGTCCAAACAGTTCTTGGACTCTGTCAGGCTTGGTGCTGTGACAGCTTCCCTGGGGGGCCCTGTTCCAGTGTTCAACCATCCTCTTAAGAAAAGTGAAAAATATCCAGATTTTTCATTTCTAATACATTTAATTGAGATACTTCTTCTTGTGCTTTCCTGATCTTACCCTGCAGGTAGCACAATTTGAACAAATGTAACACAAGGTCAAAATCAGAGATTAAGATAGCACAGCTAAATTCTTCAGTAGGTTATTCACGACCACAAAGGACAAGCTGTGTTTAAAAAAGCAGTGATAGTTAATTAGGCGTCCTAGGCAGGTTGATATTTAAGCACAAGTGGAAGAAAGGGGGAATATGCCAAGGCTGTCCTGTTCTTTGGGGTATGAGCCAGCCCCCTGTACATGCCAGCAGCACCACTAACACGATGCTCTCACAGCAGGTAATAACCTAATTTGATGGACTCAAACATTTTCCTTGCTAAGTCATAGTCATCACTGGCAGTTAAGTCCAGTCCACAATAAAAGTGTTTTCATTAAAGTTTTATTTTACTAGAGACCTTCTGCCAAGTCTTTCAATGTCTGTGTCAGAGAACCCTGGTTCAAGAAAATATGCAAGCATGCTCAGAACTTTAAAGGTTGAAAATCCTGTATATAAGCTTGAAGTTTTAGAAAACTGGATTATGGCTTCCTGAGTAGGAGCTACCTTCTAAACCTGCATGGGAAGTTAATTTTAAATTCAGATGAACCTGGATATGCCATTGTAATCCTTCCAGAACAAGTAAATTGAAAGCATTACATGCAGAAATTTGACAAGTGCTGAGGTCAGGCTCCTTAATGACAATTTTGGTTTAGAAGCAAGGCTCATTGGGGAATTTTTTAGTGTTTTCTGATTTTTACTTTTTATTGGTTTTTGTTTCTTGTCTTTCCTCCCCCAACTTTAGAGCAAACTAAATTATTCATTAAGCTTGTTTTGACTTCACAAGAGCACATTTTTAATTGTAAAAGTTTCCACAGATAGAATAGGATGGCTTTTGGCAAAGTGCCTGTCTGTAAAGGAACTAATCTCTCTTATTTACATAATAATTAGAAAAATGCATTAGTACTTTATTTCTCCTATAAACTCTTACAAAGACAACAAAACTTTTATTGGAAGTGACATTATCAGTGTTTTCCTGAAGCCATTTACACTGAGTCAGTAGAATGAAAAGGATTTTTTTTAATAATTTAGAGAAAAACTACCTTAAAGGCCATGCAATTTTGTCTGAAACCCAGAAATAATATGGTCCCTAAATAATGTTTATATAGTGTCTGTCTTTTGACAGAACCATAGAACGGTTTGGATTGGATGGGGCCTTAAAGAACATCTAGTTCCAACCCCCCTGCCATGGGCGGGGACACCTTTCACTGGACCAGATTGCTCAGAGATCCATCCAGCCTGGCCTTGAACACCTCCAGGGATGGGATATCCACAACTTCTCTGGGCAACTCACCCCATCCTCACAGGAAAGAATTAATTTCTAGTATCTCATCTGAGTCTACTCTCTTTCAGTCTGAAGCCATTCCTCCTTGTACCATCACTGCATGCTCTTGTAACAAGTCCCTCTCCATCTTTCTTGTAGGCTCCTTTCAGGTCACAATTAGGCCATCCTAATTCAGCATCCTTCTGTGACACCCTAAGGTGCCTTTTCCTTAGAGTGTCACAAAAGGTGCCTATTTCTTAGGGTGTCACCTGTGAATACAATTGCTGACAATAATTACTAATTTAGTTTGTTACAACATTTTTTCCTGTGAAAAAAGAATACTCCTTCCAAAAAAATACACCCAAAACCCCAAAGAAACAGATCTCCAATATCCTGCCAAGCTCCCATGCAAAATAACACCAACCCTTACCAATTTTTCACCTTGTTCACTGTAACTGTCAATTAGAGGTTTTCTGTCCAAAAGCTGAAAAATTCTTTGAGCTGACATTCGAGCTTTGCCATAGTCTGGTGCCATGGAAGAAGACTGCCCAACATTCATAGCTGCAAATATGACAGAAGAGAAGACTCTAAAAAGCAAAGGACAAAGCGTGATTTTCCAGGTGGAACAATGCATTTGCTTCCCACTGCATAAAACACACCTTCAGAATAAAGCTTGTTAGCATCTTTAGGTTATGATATTTCTGGAGTCCTCATACCCCAAGATGTCATCCAGTACTTGGAAAGGTCAGCTTGCTCCCATAGCTACTTTATAGCTGGACATCAGTATCATATTACTTTTCTTTTTAACACCCTCTGCCTGGAAGGGACATCAAAGGGCAAAGGCTTCTCCAAAGTAGATGTGCTGAGCTTGCTGCTCACTTTTGCTGTTTCACTGCCCAAAGGAGCACCTTTCCCCAAAACAGCCCTTATGCCCAAAGGAAACTTCCAACCAGACTGAGTTCCTGGATTCCCATGCCCCATTACCTCTGTAATTTGATTAAATAATTTGCATGCATTCAAATCACTACACTGCGTACTAATTTTGATCTTTTTTTATGTTTTATAAAGTATACTCACATAAAGACATTTTCAAAGTTGGTCAGACAATTAGCAATGAGCCATGCTCCAAATCTGAAGACTGCTGCATTAATAAAGTACTCTGAACATTGAGCTATTCCATAGGTAAATCCATAGAAAGGAGCTTTTCTCAGAGATTTTCTGATAAAAGAAGAGACTTTCCATAAATTACTTGTAAAAGAAAAACAACAGACACTGGCTGGGGGACAGCCAGACTTCTGGAATAAAGTCTTCAAGCAATCCAGCTCACCCCCAAAACCACAACAAATCAGCCCACAACACACACACTCACAAATAATCCTTGCCAGACCCGAGGAGCCCCTGGCTTCACGACATAGAACCACCCTTAGGACAGAAAGCAATGAAAACCTTGATCCTCAGTCATGTTAAATTGAATACCCTTCCTTTGCTTTGATAGCAGGACAGGTCACTAGAGCAATTAGTTAAAATGAAATAAGTTAATAACTACCCCATATGACCCATTTTATTAAGAAAACAATCAGGCTTAAGCCTGGCCTGAGAGATGCTTGCAGGCTTCCACCAGCTCATCCCATCTGAGCAGAGCACAGACACATTGCTGGGTATCCCCACTAGAATTCAGACTATGCCACTATTTCTCAATCTATCCCTCTGGAAGGGTTTCATTTTGTGTAGCTAATTGAACACACACCAAATAAGAATCTGGTGAACTCTTTATCCTCATTGTTTAGGATGCTCTCAGAGGAAGAGGAAATCTCCTTTCTAGTTTGAGCTGTAAATCAGACCTTTGACAGTCCAAACAAGCACCCTGCCCAAATATGGGCTCTTAGCAGTTCACCAGACATTGAATTTTAACACTATTTTGGTTGAGGACAGATTGTGCAATACATCACTTTCAATTCCTTCTTTTACATTAGAAACAATTTAGATTTTGGGCTATTTTATTTAATTAAAATGGAGCTAGAAACATCTGGCAACTGTAGTGATTCAAATGCATTTCAGCAGAGAAAAGCCAGTGGGATGTAGTGGATCAAATAAGGGAAATGTATGAAGTTCTTTCCAAGGTTTCAAAGTCATATGAGGGGAATAAAATTTGTTTATGCTATAAAGGGTGTGGTTGAACTGTCAGTTCCTAAGTTAAGTAGCATCAGTGCAATACACTGACATGGAATGAACTATATCCTATATTGTAAGCAAACACAATGTTCTGTAACACATATGCAGAGAATGGAGCTTCTAAAGTGTTAGCATAATAAAAGACAAATCCTGCAAATGTTTTTTTCACTCTACACTTAATAATGTATATTAAAATATAGAGATTATACAAATTCCAAAGCTATATGAACAACTATTGATATTCTTTCCAGTCTTTTGGGTATTAGCTAGGTTCCAAGAAAGGTATTTACAGTAAATCTGAAAGACTAAAGTGCACTGTAAAGAAAAAAACCCCACCTATATGTATGATTCAAACAAGCAGCATATCTTTCATAAAATGCTTCTTCCTTGGTTAGTGAAGCTACAGTTCTTATGTTTTCAACGGATTCTGTTGAAATCTAAACAAAGAGATTAAAAAAATAAGAGGTAATCACTTACAACTGCAATCTGCAAGATATCTTCTGAACACTTGATTTCTTTTCTAGCATTTATTATTTTAGATCAGAATGTGCTTGTTTAAGAGTAATGATGAAGATGAAGGAAAGTCCTAAGCAATGAAAGTATTCATCAGCAGTGTCTTTCCTTACCATGGGTTGTGGCCCTCATGAATTAAACCAAATCTAATAAAATGGGGACAAGCACTAGTAATCTGAACACAGCTTGCTCTTTTGCATGGACTACTTCTGTCTCTTAGAAGAGCACTATCAGGTGAGTGAAGGCAGTACCCTGAAACTCTTGAGCACATCAATGGCTTGCCTTTATTACAGAATAGGAAGGTATCAATGCTGCAACACTTCTGGCTGCAGCAGAGCAGTGCAGAGCCATGTTGCTCACCCTAGGCACCAGTGCTGGGACTGCTTCTGCTGCAGCTGCCCCTGTCCAGAAATCCACTATGGAGGCTTTCAAATGCATTTCTATATTCTAATTTGCAGGTGGTTTGTGTTATCTGCATTTTGCTTTTCTTGAAGATATATAAATATTCCTCTCAACACCCTTCATTTATCTTGGACAATTGAGTCAGCTATAGTATAATTACAGTGTTGTTCTTAAAAGTGATCTCACACAGAACTCTGTAGTTAAAACTGAAGAACTTACTCTTCCAGCCTCTTCCAAAGCTTTTTGGTCTTCTGCAGCATGACCAGACATAGAGCTGGCACTCACAGCATTTGCACCAACAATAAAAGGAATGCAGGCCAGGATAAGCAAAGTTAGCTGCCAGCCGTATGCAAATGCAATAATGATGGCAGTCACAAGGGTAAAGACAGTCATAGTCATCAGTGCAAGTCGGCTTCCAGTTGCCTAAGAAAACCCCAGAAACCCCCCAAATATATGTAATAAGATTTTTAAATTTTGTTGCTTAAATTACAACTTCAAATTGCTGTAATCAAGGCCAAAGGTTTGGCTGGAAAATGAAGCCATGTGCAATCACATGTGTGGGCATTATGCACCAACTTCTGTAACCATTCCTAGAGATTCCTCACACCTGCCAGCATTCAGGTCTTCAAGAGGTATTAATGTAGTCTAGAGAGATGGACATGACAGTTGTTTAATGAAATGTATCTGGGACTTCACACTCTACCCAAGTTAGAGAAAATTGTGACCACTGTGAGAGTAGGGCGAGTTGGCAGTTCGATGTCCGGCAGTAGGTGAGAGTGGCTTGGTTCTAACAGCAGCCAGCCACTGAGACCCTCCACAATAACAGTGGTGAAAAATATTCATCTTCAGCTTCTTACATTGCTGCACTTGAGGTTGTGTTCTTAGAGAAAAGAAATCTGAATTTGGCCACCCTGTAGAAATGTTTTATCTCAGTGGGATAATGAGAAGGAAAAACTAACTCTGACTGAAGAATTTTCACCTCCTCCCGGCCTATATAACCTTTTCACCAAAAAATTTTCTAAATGAGAGTTGATTAGCATCCAGCATCAGGGTGGGCTCTGGTCTACGGAAAGAACTTCTGCAAATAGTCCTGTGGAAATAGTTCATCTTCCAGACCTTGGCGTGGTGGTAAAAACAAAACCTCTTGGGTGGGAAGCAAATAGTCTTCTTTCTTTTGCCAAAGGGTTTCCTGCCCTGAGAAGACTTTTCTTGTTCCATAAATTTAAAATATTAACAATTAAACCAATGCCAAGGTGAATTGTTGCCATATGTTCTAGGGGTTGGACATAAAGATGTCTGGTACTCCAGGCATCATTATAGCTCTGGAGATCCATTCATGCCTTAGTTGTTTTTTGTAGTTAGGGAGCTGTGTGCACCCCTTCTTTTTACTGCCCTGACAGGATGATAGACTTCATTCCCACTGAAGCAAACAAACTTTAAAAGGTAAAGATGACTAAATTTTGTCAAAGACTATTTCATCCTTGCAAGCCCATAATGAAGGAGGGCTGGAGAGAAACAAAAACCTATGAAGACTGGAAAATATAGGGATTAAAGGATTAGTGATGTACAAATATGAAGGGGAAAAAAATGCATTAGTAAACCTTCCCCCACAAGTCCTGCAGTGATTTGCTTTTCTCCACAAAGAGACAGAAAGGAACAGAAATGTTTGGCAGATTGTCAGGTTCTGTGGGTGCGATGAGAAGTTGAAGGAACTGTGCAGAATTTGCCACATTCTCTCACCAGTGTCCAGTGGCTACCTCTCTTATATCAGCTTCTTGAGTAGTTCCCCTCCTTGGCCATTGCCCTCCGTGGCACTTTTAAATTGTGCTGGTCTATTTCTTACTGTTTGTGAAGCACATTTTGTAGCAACGGGAAGAAGAATTCTCTTCACTCACCTTCAGGTGAGTAAGGGTTTGTATCCTCCGCAAATGCAACCTCTTTGTGGCATTCGGGGGACACTCATAAGATGGTGTAAAAACCTAGGGTCCAGTGGCTGTGGTGCAAGCAAATATGAAGATTTCACTTTGCACAGTGAAATGCTCTACAGTTATAAATTTATCTTAAAGCCTTGCAGGGAGGTACATGAAAGGTACATGAACATCAGCTGGATTTTTGATAGTTGTAAATTATCAGCTGAGAAACCATTTCCAATGTTTCTGTAGCATGCTATGTAAAGGCATCTACCAGTCTGTGGAGTAGATTTCCTACTTTTTTTTCTGAAATAATCTTGGATTTCCTTGCCAATTGCAATTAATATTTGTAAGAAAAAAGATATTTGAAAAATACACATAAAAGAATCAACATACGCCTTTAACTTGGGAAGCATCTGTAGCAAGACGAGTTAGTAGAACACCAACAGCATTTTTCTGGTCATCATACCATCCAATCTCCTACAAGAAAAGATATTGATTTTTGTTTCAAAAAATTACCTGAAAGTACAAAACAGGATGTCTAACTGAATATTCTCTCTGTGTAGTCAGCATTTCCAAATAAATGAAAAGAAAAAGCTTAAAAAATATTATTATTTTGTGGACATCTAATTGTTTGTAATCAAGGTGTTCTTGGCTATGATGTTTTCCTGGACATGCCTATTTAGAAACTTTTATTATAGTCCCCATTTATTTAGACATTCCTTGGTCCTGAAGAGGTTAACTATTCTTTTACAAATTACCTCTCCATCAGCTACAGAATCATAGAATATCCTGGGTTGGAAGGGACCCACAAGGATTTGTACATACAGAAAGGAAAGGAAGATTTTTTTTTATTTGCAAAGGCTATGGTAGGGTTCTTTTTTCTTCCAATCACCAATTTACTGGTCCCTTTCAGATGTTTCTACAAACACACAGGTTCTTGTCCACACCCATTTCCCTCCTCTCCATTTTATCCTAACTGCCTAATTCATACCTGCTGAAGTAATGCTCTGAAAGGACAAAGAGCGCAGTCTCATTGTTAGGGTTTCTCCAGACTTCCCAAACATGAATCCCTGGGGGAGGTAAACCAGTCACATTTTCTCATCTGATGCTGTAACTGTTTATTAATCTGCTCAACAAAAGTAATCACACCAAGAAGCTCAACAAAAGCCATCACACATACAACCCCCTGTGAATATATATGTCCTGGGAAAAGCATCATTCACATTCCTGAACCTGAAACTTGATTTTCTCACAGGAAGGAAGCAACATAGCAAGGAAGGCATCTATATATTACACACTTGAATCACAACCACCCAAGCAAAGGGAGATTAAACTTTTCTGGTCAATCTTGCACACACAGACAGCAACACTACAATATAAATCAACCTGTCTAGTGATTGGCTTCCCTATCCTGACTGTGACCAGAAACATTCACTCACAGCAGTCATTCTGATGGATTTTTATGATGTGGACATCAGAGAGCATGCGGTGCTTTCTGCAAGCTTTAAGAGTGCAGGAAATTATGGAATTTACTTGATGGTTTGAAAAGCACTGTCTGCAATGGAAAGAGTGACTCTGTTTTATACTTACTTTGGCAAGAGCCTATAGACTAGTCAGTGAGAAATATCAGTATTAACTTTGACTTTTAAGGCCAGACCCTCAACTTTGATTTCAATCATGTTGAATTAACATTTCCTTCAGTGGATTATTTAAACCAAGAGCAAATACAGACCCATGTCTTTAGGTAAACATTAAAGCTATGTATCTCAGGAAGACCCTGGCACTTGTGCATATTTTTGTAAACTATGATTGGCTTTTTACTTCTCAGATTGTGTTAATGCAAGTTATACCTGCAGCCTGCTGGAAAGGTCAGAGCTTCTAAGATTTCAGTGTAGTGACACTTACTTGGATTATGTACGCTGCTAAGATAATCACTCCAAGCAAAAGAAATATTAAAGAAAGTAATACAGTGTTTTTACTCCTTTTTTCTGGATCTCTTTCTTGAAAAGCCTATGAAAAGAAAAAACCCACAAAAATGACTACATAGACAAACATCCACTACATAAGCCAGCCTTCACCTCAAGAAGCTTGTCTGCCTATTTTAATTTCTTTTAGCAAGTATCCTGGATTCTAAAATCAGTCTGCAGTAAACTTTCTTTTGAGGACCCAGCAAATAGTCCAACTTTCTGTTTAACCTACATTGCATTAATTTGTTCTCCCAGATCCATCAATGCTCCTCCTTTCCTCCACTAGTCAGGTGCAGTTCCACCATCCTCTGCTTCTAGAGAGTCCCTTCAACATTTTTCAATGGATGTATTTATAGAAGTTAATCCCACTCAGAGACTTACACGGAAAGAAGTGAGTGGTTGATCATGAAGAAAGCTCAGGACTGCAACTTCCAGTTGCAAAAAAAACCCCACCCAAACAAAATAAAAAAAACAAAACAAAACAAAAACAACTCCCCCCCAAAAAACTCCAAAGAAATAAACAAAACAAAACAAAAAAAAAACCAAAAAAACTCAAAAACCAAAAAAACTTACCCCAATGATTTTTCCAAATATAACAGCAAATGCAGGATGAACTGCACCTATGACAGCAGCAGCAATCACTCCCAGCAGTACATAGAACCACTCAGGTTTGTTCAGAGCCAGGATTTTTAAGTAAGGCACAGCAGGGAGATTTTCTTCCTACAGGAAAAAGTTGTAAGTTTTCCTTGGAAAGTCAGAGAACATAAAATTCTTCAGACAGTGGGTGTTCATTAGGCCTTGAGCAGTGAACTGTTTTGGTAAAATGCTGAAAGCACTCTCTGTGCACTCAGATCAAGCAAACATGCTGGAGATTTGCTGCTTTGCTGTTTCGTGTCCTAGAACGTGAACTGCACTGTAAAAATGTGTAGGCAAAAAACTTAACAAAAGGCTAAGTCATGAGGGGAGAGGGGCCAGGACAGTTCACTGAAAGCCAGATAGGACTGGTCACCATGAATGGCAATTAATATTTCAATCATTATAAAGAACTGAACATCTCACAGTTCAAAGGACAGAAGAGACCCCTCCAATTCAGCTAAATGCTAGTGGGCTGGCAATAGAGCAATTGGGTAGAGAGGTCATTTTTACTCTTTGGCAAACTATATCCAATGTATCATTACCAAAGCCAGGAACGAGGCATTTGTGAGAGTCAGTTAGCCTATTTGTGCTTTCAAGGCACAAAAAATGCTCTGTCTTGCTTTACCACTTTATTTAAGTGCTTATGCCTCCAAAGGGATATTTCTGGAAAAGTAAATAATGAAAGCATCAGAAATGAGGCAAAATATTAGTCAGGATTATAAGCAATTTGCTCTTGCTCCCTGGTTACTTTATCCTGCTTTTTAGATGCTGAATGAAGGTGGCTAAATCTCAACTATAAAAGTGGGCTGATTTTTCTCTGAAATACTTACAACTGCTAGATGTTTGACTTCATTTTTTATGAATGTGATGAATATTGTATTCTTGAGCATGAACACCCACTACTTCCTCTAAGGTCTTAAGGAGTATTAATATACAACCAAAAAGTATCTTTTGAAGTTATATGACATTTTATATGATAATGGGAATGGGTCCAGCTAGTTCTTGCTATTTGAAATATTCATTAGCTGGAAGATGAATTTTAGAGAGGAGAAAAATCTACAGATAAAATCATACTAAGGATTTCATAATTATTAAATATTTATTACAGATGAGATCCTAACTTCCACAGACTTAGAAGAATTAATGGTTTTACTTCACAATTTATATTTTAGTTCTTCACTTCAAAGGTCTTGAAATCAGGCAAAAACCCTCAAAAACTAAACAAAAAAATGCAAGCAACCTTAATATAGCAAATCACTCTTCCAATGTGTTTCATGAAAAAAGTACTACAAACTAGAAAACAAAATCAAGTTTCTGTTGAGCTGCTCATCTAAAGTGTGTTCCAGAATGCACTAGAAATCTGCTCTTTTTGATGCTATGAGCAAGTTTTATTCAACTTTGAAATAAAATAATTTTTCTTAGCCCTACATGACTTTTTCTTAACCCTACATAACCCTACAAACTTCTGACATGACTTTTATTGATTATGTCAATCAAGTTGTTTTATCTGTAAAAACCCTGCAAAACTGAAGCATATACTAAACCAGAAAGATTAACATCTCTTTTAATGGAAATGCTCTTCAAAATGTCAGGGGTTCAATTCTTTTTTGTTTTTTTGCTTGACATAAATGTAGTATGATACTCAAAAGTGCCTTCAATTTGGGCACGCACACTCCAGGGATTATATTATCCAGCAATATTTGCAACAGTAAGTACCAGGGAGTAAAGAATCTTGCAAATAAAATCACATAACTAGTTTCAATTAGATAGAATTAAAATAAAGAATTAAAAAAAAAATCTGTACCACTGAAATAATTCTCTTAAATTGTACAAAGAAATGTGCAAACCAATAGCAGTTTTTTTCAAGTTCCACATTAACTCAGTAGCATTAAAATGAAGATCTTTGTTAAGACAAATTATCCTCAGTCTGGTGAGTACTGACTGCAATAGTACCTGAGTAGAGGTTGCATAAAAGACAACTATCTAAATGTAATCCAAGTTACGTGGCTTTTGTTTAGGCTTACATCTTAAAATTCTAAACTGAAGTTCTAATACCAACCTCCACCTCCTTTTGTTTCTTCTTTTTTCCAAAGGGATTTTTAGATGAACTCCTCTTGCTCTTATATCGGCTGGATCTTCTTCGTATGCTGCCTTTCTCTGGTATCACAGAGATTTCAAAATGATTTTGAAGAGTCAACTCTTCCACAGGATTTATGTTTTCCTCATATTCCTCAGCTCCTGAGCCTTCACTATCTTCTGATGTGCCATCATCTTGAACATCACTGGTACAACCCTAGTGAGAATTCAGGTGCATATACATTTACAAGGCATTTTGACTAGAAAGAAACATTTTTTTTTTTCTCCTGAATACTGCTGTTTCAATTGTGTAACTGTAGTTGTCTATAGGCCACATATATTTCAGTCTGCAATTGCAGAGCAGTAGACTATTTGATTCTGATTTTGTCCCCCTCTTTTCCTTTAAAGCCATCTATGGAATCCACCTGGAACATAACACCTCTATGGTTATGCATAATGATGTAGTCTGTGCCTTAAACTCACTTATGTTTCTGTCATAGTGGATTACATAAATATGAAACACTTATGGGTAAAACCTCCAAGAATTCCAAGCCTGTGTCGGTGCCCAGACTAGAATAACTGAGCAGCTGCCAGCTGGATAACATGCAGGAACTAGAGAGAAAATAACTCCACCAACCATTTGACAACGTTGTGAAATGGAGAAAGAAAGTAAATAAATTTGCCTTTACCTGCTGCATTACAAGGGAATAGTAGACTCCTTTCTGCAGCATCAGTTCACTGTGTGTCCCTTGCTCAACCACGACACCTTTCTCAAATCCAGCGATAGTGTCAGCAGTCCTGATGGTAGACAGTCTGTGAGCAATCACAATGGTGGTACGTCCAGCCCGAGCCTACACAAACACACAAAACCCAGTTACAGTTAAGTTGTGCAAGAAAATAGCACAGAAATAAAGTTATTTTAGTCACCTGTAATATATAGTAAATTGAAACTTTAAAAATACTTTTCTTTCTTTTAAAAGCAAAGATTGTTATTTTTTCCTGGCTTCGTGTCCTTGTTTAGCAGTTCAAGGACAGTTTCATTTGACTAATTTAGATAGAGAAAGCCACATTAGTCTTTTAGACAGGCAACAAGTATTAAAGACCATTATTAAAATTCATTTATTATTTGACTTTTATAATATTTGAACTGTTTGAGCTAAAGTTGCTCACAAAGTGTTTCCATGTGCACGTAAGCATGATGGGGAAATGCTGTAAGAGTTGTTAGAACTTTCTGAAAAAAAAAACTAGGATAACAAATATATAAAGAGCAGATATTTTCTCTGTCCCTGCAAATGTTTGGAAGTACAACATCAGCATAATTTCTGACAAGACTTAGCAGGAAAGCACAGAGGAGCAAATTTACATCAAAAATGGGTTTGAGCCACTCCCTTCCGAAACAAACTTATTTGACAGTAATCCTACTGGGATTTGGCAGGAATAGCTGCTGAATTCTCAGTCAGCAGGTTACATGTTCCACCCCTCTCCAGCATCCTCACACAGACCAGAGGCACACACAGCTCCCATGCAGCAAATGAGCACAGGACACCTTGTGACTGCTGGAGAGGCTGGCTTCCCTCCACCCTAATGCCTGGAGCAGATGGCAGCTTGGCAGGAGGAGAAGTCCAAAGGAACCTCATGCAGCAAGTATGTTCTGTGAACCTGGAACCTGCTGGAAGTTTCTTACTACAGAAGTTGTACATCATACAGGAACAGGGGCATGAAGATAATGAGGCCATCTGCAGTAGAGGACTGCTACCATGGAGGTTTGAATTCTTCCCCCTACACCCGCCATTCTCATGGACCTGATGCAAGTCACTCCCAGGAAGTTTGCCACAGTGCGGTTTTTATGCCTCTGGCCTAGCACACAAAGCCTCACCACAACAGCTGGGAGCTGTGATCAGAACTAGCAAAATGCTTTATAGGGTGCAAAGTTATCTAAAAACAGCTGGCTACAAGGAGCTGCACATGAATGCCTTGAAACTGTGAGCGTTCATGAGGTTAGCATCTCTGCTCCTCAGCTGTAAAAATAATGAACAATAGTAGCACCACTTTTTCCGCTCAGGGATGTTGAAATGAAATTTGGAAATCTCATTAGGGGACTACACTGATGGACATGAAAATGCTGTGAAAACATGACTAAGTCATGATTCAGGGCTCATTTTGGTGTGTTCTGAGAATATGAAGAAGGATGAGAAAGAGTTCAATTAATTGAGTGACCTCCCTCTGTTATGCACTCAATGAAACATTAAGCTTCTGGAAAAGCTAAGTACTTGGTTACAAAATTAAAAAAAAACCAAACAAACAAAAAACAAAACCAAAGCATGCAGAAGAAAGATAATATTAATATTATTTTTGCATTCTACATGTTACCTCAATATTAATCACCAGAATTACAAGACTATAACAAAGAGCTGCACTCTACCTCAGATTTAAACTCACTAGCAAGTGAAGATGACAAATTCTGTGTTTCCCTTGAGCCGTAATGGTAATTTGTCTTTCTCTGCATAACTACTGAAATGAAAGGCGGGATTTTTCACCTAATTTAAAAAAATATATTAAAACAAATATTAGACAAAAGAAAAAATATTCAAGCCAAACCATGAAGTTCCTTTTCAATCAAAGCCTATGGGTTCTACTGTATGTTGATGGAAACAGATGAAGAAGGTGGGCTGTGAGGAAGGTATCGTGTGCTGGTCAGAGACATGGGTACAAGATCTGACAGCTCTGCTCTGCAGCAGCACCCACCCTAGAGCTGTGGGGCTGCTAAAAGCAGGAAAAAATAAAAATAGCTAAATTTCAAGAGTTTTCTTAAAATTTTGAAGCAACTATCCAATAAAGAACAAATACTAGGGATACCAATAACATATACTTTTCTAGTAATCCACCTGGAAAAGGCCATTCTGTCCTCATAACATGCCTTGATAAGATGCCATCAATGTTTTATCAGCAAATGAACAATTATGATTTGAGAAAGGGAGTGCAGGAGACCTAAGTTACAGTTCCACATGACTAAGTGTCTTCATAATTATTAATAATGCAAAACCAAAACCCCTAAAAATCACACCCAATTTTCAAATAAATTTTTGATGGTTCAAACTCCTTGTTAAAACACTGAAATTGAGCATCCATCCAAATTTTATTTTCCAATGTTCTTGATTCTGATGGAAGCCTGCCCTGAAAATTGTACACTAAGTTTCCTTAAGTGCTTGTTGCTCTTTTTCATGGCAGCTGCTAGCTTCAGCGAGTCCTACCTTATCCAGAGCTGCTTGCACTATGGATTCACTCTGAGTATCTAATGCAGATGTAGCTTCATCCAGAAGAAGAATCTTGGGATTTCTTGCTAGGGCACGGGCAATAGCTATTCGTTGCTTCTGTCCTCCACTCAGCTGAGCCCCTCTTTCACCCACCATGGTGTTAAATTTCTGATAAAGGGGACAACAGAACAGAAGTTGTGAGACACCTCAAATCCTCACTTCTCAGTGCAACCCTAAGTACTCATCTTCTGGAAAATGTAGCTTCTTCCAGCTGACTTGAGCACAGGCAGAGCAAACATGGAAGGACGTCCATCCAACCAGCCCTTAGCCAAACCCTCCTACCCCACATATTGTGCCTGCCCAACTTTGAACTTATGGTTCTTTAAAGATCTTTATTGCTCACTCAGTGCTCCAAACCCTGGGGTTTCTCAAAGCAAGCCTGTAAAAGGGATCTCTATATTTTCTGAGGATTGCCTACCTTTCCAAAAGGGTTGGAATTATAGGGACACACCAATAGTGTGCCTCCTCCTTGGAGCTTTGGTTTAGTTCCTACTGACCATATCACTTACTGCAAAGTCATAAGTCTCAAAGTCCACTCTAGTTTTTTTATTACATAGCTATTTAAGAGTAAATATGAACAAATCTCTCTTCCTCAGAACAAGGAACCTTGGAACAGATTGATATGTTTGAAATGGCACATGCTTGGGAGATGGGGCCAACCTCTCTAAAGTAGTAAAAGGATTTGAAATCAAATTCCAGGTGGGCACTTTTCCCATGTTTTTTAACTTCAGGAGCAAAGACAAAGACATATTAGCCATTTATGAGGATGTGTTTAGAATTCTTGACCTTGCTTCTCAGTCTCCTCCTGAATGGAGTAAGGCACCTACTGCTAAGAGATGGCTCAAAGCTGTGAATCTCAGGCAGAGGAAGAGCTTTGTAGCTGCTAAAAGAGCATAATTATTTACTTCAGGTCATATTTATTTACCTCCACCCACTCCCTGCTATTTCCTGTGAATGTACAGACAGCTCCTGACAAAGGGCTCTGGATATCTGGTTCTTCTTTTTAAAAACCAACTCTTCTATGCCTCACGGGATGGGTAGGGATGGCAATACAGCTGTGAAGCTTCCTTTCTCCTGAGTTAAGGCACTGACATTTTTTCCCAGACTCCAGTACAAGTCCTTTGAGAGCAACCAAATACACAATCTCTAGTAGAAAAACTCTCTAAACTGAAAGCTGCTTGAGGCAATAAGTATATTTTGAGAAGTTGTAATATAACTTTGATTCCCATGCTCTGCCTCTCAGAAACAGGACACCAGCCTAAACAGACCTTTCGTTCTTACATTCAAAGTGAGTTCAGGAACTTACATCAGGCAGTCTAGATATAAAGTCAAAAGCATTGGCTTCCTTGGCTGCTTGCTCAATTTCAGCATCAGAAATGTCTTCTCTGCCATAGCGAATGTTCTCAGCTATTGTGGTTGCAAACAAAACAGGCTCTTGGCTCACAATGCCAATATTTTCTCGTAGCCACTTTATATTAAGGGTCCGAATATCCCGACCATCTAAGGTAATCTGAGAGGAAAAGAATGTCAAAGAAATCAAGGAAATGCACTCTGTTCATAATAAAGCAATTAATTACTCTTACTTGAATGAAGTATCAGCCACAAGGTCAAGAAAAAAAAAAGTCTTTAATAGAGAGCTATGTTGGGGGAGAAGCTACAATTGCAGTTTTTCCATTTGTTGCACAAGATGGAAAATTATGATGAGTGGCATAAACAGAGAAGACATCAGGGGCTTTTTCCCCCCTGTATGTTATCCCCCAATAACCATCATGTCTGAGTTGGCTTAAGAATTTCACAGCTTCCTTGCACACTTTTTACTGTGATTCTCGTGCCCTTATGCCAGTTTGATGTCCTCATAGTTGCGGCTACACAATCATCTCTGTGGCTGTGCATAACACCAGATCAAAGAGAGTCAAATTGACTAAAAGGAAAGGGAAAGTTATTTTTAACCTAGGTAATTTGCAGTGTGGTCCTATGAACGTTGGCATTGACACAGCAAAATGAGGCATGGGGGCAGGAATGAACAGCCACAGGAAAATTAAGTTTAAGAAAGAGCTGTATTGAAAACAGCTGCCTTGATACCTTAAATACTGATAGTTCAATTTTTAATATTTGAAATGTTTAGCTATTTTCAACTAGCAGT
Organism: Molothrus ater; assembly: GCF_012460135.2. NCBI lineage: Eukaryota > Metazoa > Chordata > Aves > Passeriformes > Icteridae > Molothrus > Molothrus ater. The sequence goes on along the minus strand of NC_050478.2, from coordinate 31,585,710 downwards.
GGTAACTATTAAGTAGCATCCTTCAAATATCAAATTTTCTTAAAAATACATTGTTTCATTTACCTCATTTTTTTCCTTTGGAAATTTCATGTGGGACATATTTACCACTTAACAACTGGATTTAGTGTTTAGTGGTAAAACACATACAATGCTTAATGATGGAAACTTCTGTGGGTTAGCAGATAGTGAAAAACAGGCCAAGAAATCAACCATTTAAAACAGGAAAACTCTCTCCAGGTTTTAGCTTACATTCAATGAAAAGGAAGCAAAATACAGCAGGACTCTGTTGGATTATGCTTTGCCTAAAAATGTTTAGGGAATTTTAAAAATGAACAGTTGATAATTACTTTAAATTCAGATTTTGCAAGTCTACTCCAAAACTTGTGGCATTTGCTATTTGTGATGTAGTACTGTAAGAAGGAGGAGAATAATGAACTCAAGTTAACAAGAGAAGATAGTTCATTTGAAATGTAAATTGTGGAAATATGAACTATACAGATATATGGTGTAATTCAGTCAAATTAGAAAACAAGGTTCAGTCAATATGGGAAATTCATGCATGTCCTAATAGTTCTGAGTTTTTACAATTCCTTTGCAGACACTCACTTCTCCCTGGTCAGGATCATAGAATCTCTGCAGCAACTGAACAGTAGTGCTTTTTCCACAGCCACTGGCACCAACTAAAGCAATGGTCTTCCCAGTTTGAACTTTCAAGTTTAGACCTTTGAGGATCTGCAAATAAATAAAAAAAAATAGGTATATATCTTAGTTTAACAAGTTTGAATAGAGAACAGTCTGTCAAGGTAAGTGTAGCTGTTTCTATCAAGGCAGTAGTAAGGGACATAGTTTAAAGGTATGGTAACATTAATAATATAATTGTATAATTGACAACAATAATATAATGTACCTGGGAATATCCTGGAGCACTGATAGGAAAAAGTCTTCACCTATGCTTGTGAAATGTATTAGCCTTTGAAAGAGGATGGCTGCTTGCAACCTGCCTTTTGGGAACGGCCCCTAGATCCTTCTGGCTACCAAAACAAGCCTGGGAATTTTTTAAGATTGATAATTGGAACAGGCCAAGTTCATGCCAAGAAACATTTCAAGAGTTCCCTTGCATAGACTATTGCATTCCATTGCCTGGGAAAATTCCCCAGCACAGTCAAACTAATATAGACACAGCCATATTACTCTGAACTTCATAGCTAATTTTCTCCAATTTGTGTGATCTAGTAGCAGGCTTGGGGTTTTAAATTATCCTGCTGTCCTCCATTTTCCAGAGCGTAATAATTATGAATCTCACAGAAAATTATTTTCAGGTGCTAAAAGGTATCACTGAAAACCAAGCCTGCTTTCTTCTATTTTTAAAATATAAATGGCTGTTTTGACAAAGTAATTGCTGGGAAGCCCTTAATAAGTCCCATTCCTTATTTTTAACAACCTCAGCAGTGTGGAGAGTAGCTGCAGTTAATGATATAATTTTTGCTATTTTCACATTTAGAGAACATTTTACCTCAAAAGATGCCCATGTCATTACAAGTAATGCTGTGTAGTTGCCAAAATATTTGGCTGCTATGGGAACTCTTCTTGTTTATACCAGGCTGATTTATAAGTTTGCCTACACATGTTTTTGCAATGAGAGATTAAAATAGTTGCAATATTCCTCTCCTCTCCCTGTATTACATCCACCCAGTTTTACATCTCCAGGAAGCTGATATCCTGGTGCCTGCATTATCAAGAATGAACTTTATTCTAGATACCACAACATTTCCAGATGCAACTAATTACTACCACACACTAGGCTAGTTCTAACTCTCTTTCATCAGGCAAGGTATTGCCAAGATTAAACTAATAGAAACTGTACTCTTTAGATCTCTTTGATTTGGTTTAACCTGGACAGGGGACAGGGAAGATTATGTGTTGCATCAACTGCTTGAGAGATTATGGGTAACTTCTACACAGCTTTGCTGATTCCTTTGGCTCTACTAAATAACATTGATGTTCTTAGTAGGGAGAGCTGTTAACTCAGATTTGGGAAGGATGAGAAATATTTCTTATTATTTCCCTCCCATTTGGTGTGTTGACCCACAACATAGCTCAGCAGCCTGAATAGGATTTTTAGGAAGAAGGATGAGGACTCTGCTCTGTGCCTTCTGATTTCTGAGCCAAGAGGGATAGAAGATGCATTGTACAAAATCCAGTTAAGGAGAAGGCCCCGCTCTGAATCTGCCCTCCAGATATCCCAGTGTCCTGGAAACAGATTTGATGCACAATGGGATAGACCTCAGATGACTGAGTTGGGAACAGCCACCTGAAAAAATAGCCAGAGAGGTATAAACATTCCCATGTTCACCACTAAATTAGCATGTCAAGTTTTTAATTGTTGACATTTGAAATCTCTATTTCCACCTTGTTCTTCACCGAGGAAGAAAGGAATTTGCTGCTGTTCTTTCTCTTTCACTTTCATCAAGGTGTTTAAAAGATTGTAAGCAAATGCTGTAAGCAGAGAGGTCAAACCAAGAGTGTCACCACAAAAGTAATCACCATGACATGATGGACACAGGTCACTAATGGAAACTGAACTAGCAAAGAGCAGGCACAACAGTTTCTTGAACAGCAGTTTTAACATATTCCCAAAACAATGTTTGACTGCCAAATGTGCATTTAGGATGATATGTTCACAAAAATACACTATCAATGTATTGAAAGTCTTTCTCTGATAATTTTTCACACAGGATGTCGTAACTCCAAAGAGCCAAGAAACTGGAAAAAAGTAATTTTCTGGTTTAACTGCTTAAAGTCTAGAAGCCTTAATGAAAGATTTTGAATAATCTTATTTGATTTATCAAAACTCTTTTTCATAGAAATTCAGACTAGGGGCAACACATATCAGATTTGTCCTGCAGAAGAGAATGAGATACACAATGACAGTAGATCTAGAGCTTTGTCTTTGTGCATCACTGGGGGGAAAATTATGCCACATCCCCCAAAAGAGGAATGCATTTCGCATTCAAGAACAAAATTAGCCAAACAACATGGACACAAGTTGAATAAGTTCAGTATAAGAAGCAGAACACTTACTTTAACATCAGGTCTGGAAGGGTAACTGAAATGGATGTTTCTGAATTCAATTTCTCCTACGAGTTTGTCTGGCTTGTAGCCTTCCTTAGAACTGCTATCTATGAGCCGTTTCTGGAAAGAGGTTTGTAAAATATATTGGTGGTTATTTCACTTTTGGAACTGTTATTTCTGCTACATGCATTGGTCTTTACTTTCTCAGATGCTGGTTTGCACTGCAGTACGTCGTTGCAGAACTGCTGCATTTTACCTGCAGAATGCTGAATATGGGGGAACATCAAATTGTAAATTTTACTTGACAAATATAGTGCATTTCAAAAGCAACAAAATCCATAGCAGAAAATCTATAATTGCAGAACTTAGATGCATAATCTTGCAACCAAAACATGGGCCTCAGTAATCTGTATAGGAGGGTTTTATACTCATATCAAAAAGAATGATGTAGCCATTTCTCCATGAACTTTTGATTCCTACTTTAAAATATTTTATAAACACAGATATGCAATTGCTGCATAGCACAGCAAAGTCAAGATAATGATATGGAAAACCTTTTTTACAGCAACATGAGCATTACAGATTATTATTGTTATAACTTTCAATAGTGATACTAATCCCTCTTCACCAATTCCCCCTCCCCAGTAAACCCCATCTCAGCTGAATTTGTGCATACATGCATTTTTAAAAATTAGAATAGTGCCATACTACTTTCCCTCTGGTGCTGAAAGTCTAATATTAGAGAAAAACCTCAACCAGATATCTCAGACACACATGCCAGGTTTTCCAGCTTTCACTGTAACAAAGAGGCTGAGTTTTTTTAGATCAATGAAAATATTATGAGTTTCTGTAGCAAACATCTATAGAGTTGATGATTTGGGGCTTTAGAGTGCTTTTGTTCCATTTCTCAAGGGAAAAAAATAAAAAGGAGAAGAAGTGGAAGCTAAGTTGGTTGAAAGGCTTCTATTCTATACAGTTAGATGTTTACCTTATTGATAATCTTATATACTTCATAGGCAGCCCCACGTGCATTGGCCACACTCTCCAGGTTAGGAGCTGCCTGGCCCAGGGAGAAAGCTCCGACAAGCACAGAGAAGAACACCTGTGGGAGACAGAGAGGAGCATTGCAATTAATGATTACATTAATGCCTACATGGGCACTAGAAAGACTTAAACACCAGCTCTAGGTTATTCATCCCACCTTACAAACAGAGTCCAAGACAATCAAACTTGTTTTATTGAAAGTTAGGCAAGATGAATACCATTCAGTTGTTTTATACTAAGTGAGCCTCTAAGAGCTAATTTAGCAAGCATGTGGCAGAAAACAAAGACATCACTTATATAACTTTCCCTGAAGATACAGAGCATTTTTCAAAGGTGCATTGCTGTACTTACAATTAACACACGGCCAATGTCATAATGTGGATCCTCAGCAGTGAGCTTGGTCCCGTACCAAAATGCAAGGGCATAGGATCCAAAGATAAAAAATTGTGAAAGACCTAGGCATGTGTTAGTGGTAATGGATTTTTTCATTCCAACACGTTTAGCCATCTCTAAGTTAGCATCATATCTGAAAGTGAGTAAAAAACCCATTAATTTGACAGGTACCACATGCCATTCTGGTGAATACTTTCCAGTGCCCTGTTTTTAATTAGCAGGATTTATGTAAGAAAAACAATTAAAATCTCAAAGAGAATACAGGGTGGGGTTTTTTTGTTTTGTTTTGTTTTGGTTTTTTTTGGTGTGGTGTTTTTTTTTATAGAGGACTATTAGGGAGATAATTAATTTGAATAAATTTGCTCTGACATATGCCAAAAATATTGACATGATGGAAAATGCAATAGCACTCTTGAACTCATTGTTTCCATTAATCCTGAAAGGAAACCTTTAAAAGGTTTTAGCAGCAGGGTTCATCAGAAAGATAAAAGTTAGTTGTCCACATTTAAAACAAGCAAAATAAAAAGAAAATCCTCCAAAAACCCCAGGCAATAGAGAAGGAGAAAAATGAGAGCTCCCTCCAAATGGGAACTTGTTCTCTTACTGGCCATTTTGGGATGTCAAGTATTTTTCCCTTAGGTCAGTTTACTGATTAACATATATAACCAGTGGACACAGAAGATCAGTGTAGAGACTAACAAGTTCAACTAGAGAATTATTTTTTCCAAGGATGGTTCAAATTAATTCCATAGTTTTCAACAAATAGCTTTCATTTACTCAAGCTCTTTATGCAAACTGCAGCCTAGGAATACTGTAACTTTCTACCCATAATCAACATGGTCAGTAGCTTGCACTCTTGTCCTGGTACGTATTTTCAATAAAGTACAACCCCATTATAGGAAAACATGCAATTCATTCAGCTGGGAAGCAATCTTAAAAAAAACTGCATTCATTTTGTTCATGTAAATTTCTAAGATGCCACCAGTGCTGTATTTTTTAGTCAAACATATTGAAATATTTTGACTTGATTGTGCTCTTAAAACCAGGCCCTAATTTTGAGTCAGCAGCATCATAGTTCTTCCAGGGAAATGGGTACTGCATTTAAGTAGTGTGATAAATACAGGTGATCACTCAAATACTGAGGAAAAGCCAAGCCACTGCCAGAAACTGAAGGTGACTGAAGATCCCTTGCAAGAGTAAACTTTTGCTGTCAGTGGAAGCACTGTGCAGTGAAAGGATGCTTTTCCTAACTCTGAGGTCAGCATTCAAGAGCTGTGTAGGAGTCACAATCCACTATCTGAAAAATGCACTCCCTGGTAGGAGCTTGTCCCTAGTAGAAGATATTCCTAGGGGAGCCACTATGTTTGTTTGGGCTTTTTAGTATAAATGGAAGTAGAACTGTAGAAGAGGCTGACTGGTCAATCATAAAAAGGAAAGGCCTTACTTGACTCAGGTATCAGTTATTTTGTCTTTAGAAAGTATTTTGAATTAATATTGACAGGTCCTGTCATTTAATTTTCAGACACTGGTAATTGCAGAATATGGGGAGAAGGGCAGGGGGCAACTTATCTGGGTCATCCTAGGGCTTTTTTTGCCTTTACTGTCCAAACAGGAACAGTCCAAATACTGTTGCATGTTAAAAACAAATTCCAGTAAGAAGAAGACAGGGCTATAAGATAGTCAGAGCTCAGTCCCTGGAAGCAAATACAGGAGCAGGCCATAGGAGCCTAAGCTAGGGTTGACACCACCTTAAAAATTCTGCACAAGACGAAGGCAAACATGAGTTGAAAAAGATAGAAGAGTTTCATGGAGCATATGGATCAGGTCATCTGCTTTGCCTTTCCCAGCTGCATGGAATCAGTGCTGCCTGGTGTTTATATAAAAAAATTTATTGCTTATGCTTGTTGATATGCATCTGATATGCATGTCAAAAAGTCTGTGGCCAGCAACAATCATTTCACCTTGTATGTATGACTACGGCCAACACTGGGCAGCTACACATGTCGTTTGCAAATCATTAAAGCTGCAAATCATTGTAAAAGGCAGTAATGTATTTTTACCCAAGGCTGTTATCCAGTGTAGTTTAAAAATAAGCTCAGCAATCAAAGACCAGAGCAGTAGCACAAATGCTCTAGAAGATAAGCAACTTATTGCATGCTTTGCTGCGTCTGACTCATGGGTAAAGGTAACCTTCCCACCACTTTCACATGCAGTTCAACTCCAGATCTCAATCAAAGGAGAAATTTTCATCTCTGCTGCAGTGACAACACCAAGTACTCTGTATTCACTGACTAGGTCTATTTGCACACCTTCGTTTTCAGATTATTTGATCACTTATAGAAAGACAAAATGACACAAAGGAGAATCTCATCCCTCTGCCCCTCCAAAAAAAAAATCCCCACAAAACAAATCCACAACTAAATGTCCTTGCCATATTTTAAATATAGTTATTAATTTTAAAACTTACTTCTCTAATGCCTTTTGCTGTCCATTGAAAGCCACAACAGTCCTGATTGCTGTCAAAATTTCTTCTGCCACAGCTCCTGCTTTGGCATAAGCAGAGAGCTCTTTAGCAGTAAGGGATGCCAGGAGCTGAAAAGTTGGAAAACAGCTGTTATTGCAGCCTACTGAAAGAATATACACACTGTCTTGGTGAATAACAACAATCCCACAAGGTGCACAAGACCAGACTCAGCAATGTGGGGGTCAGCTCCTCCCCATGTCCTGAATTTCCCTCAAATAGAGTTCAATTTATCATTGTCTCCTCATTACAATCAAAGGCTACACAAACACCAGGTGAGCTTCCTGACCGATCTACTTTCCTCCCAAGCCTACAAACTACACTGGGAAGAGTGAAGCAGGGAGTGCTCTTTCTAGAACACCAGCTGATATTGAAGTAAGAAGAAAATCACATTATAGCCTCTAACATTCTTTTTCTTAGCTTATTTGTAATGCTTCAGGTAGGAAAACCCCATAAAATCATATAAATAGCCATTCAGGAGTATAAGCCGTACACATTAATGTGGCCAATAGTGCATAAGGGGAAAGTTTTCCTATCTGAAAGGGAAACCTCTCCAGCCATTTCACAGATTTATATCACTTCAGTTTTCAGCAGCTGTATGTATCTGCATAGCTGTATAGATTTATTCTGTACATAGCATGAAACTTGGTAAATTATTTGCAAGAGATGTGGTACATGCATGTGCAGATGGAAAGAGGCTGAAAGGTATTTGCACTAGGCGGGAAAAGTGAGGGCTTCCCCAGTGCTTGCCATGAGGAAATTGCTGTGCCAGAAAGATGCTCTGATGGAGATTACCCTCATGCAACACGGCATGAGGACAGGATATGCAGACAGAAGGAACACAACTTACAGGAGTGTGCTTGGGAACCCAGAGAAAGGCTGGAGGAAGAGTAGAAATCAAAGTAAGAGAGGGGCCAACCTCCCAACTTAAAAAACACACTAGATTTCTCCCATTCTCTGCCCCTTTTCTGTGCATAAGAATTTTAAGGTTTTTCTGGTTTCTTTGTTCAAAAATCCCCATACACTTACAGTTGACCAAACTGCTGCTGATGCAGCAAGAAGTGGGCTGACTGACATAACCACCAGAGTCAGCTTCCACCCGTAGATGAATCCTATAATAAGCCCTGACACAAACGTGGAAAAAAACTGCAGAAATATACTGATCTTGTCTCCGATGCCTTCACGGATGGTGTTGATGTCACTTTAAATAACAATAATAAAAAAAAAATTGTTAATATAGAATGACTCTCATTTTGACTCCCTCCCCCTTTTCTTGCTGTGTGGCCTCATATCAGGAACTTTGCCATTTCCTAACTGGAAAAAGAAATTTTCTGACCACAGCTACTGAACTGTACCATTAGGCTCTTCTGTAGCCAAAACACAGCAGAAACCTCCTGTTTTTAAAGATTAATTTTCTGTATTCTCAACATTCTCTGCTGTATCTATGCCATGTCACTAGGTCACCAATGACCTAGTTTCCTCATCTGGCATCCAAATGGAGCAATATAAGTAAACAATCAAGCAGCCTCTTCATCCAACTTGACCATCTCTAAATGATTTCTTCTGCTCAGCTCTCTGACGCATTTTATGTTTGCAATTTTGGCTACTGACTCAGATGAAGAGCTACCTCCACTCCATCATACCATTATTTGGAATAACCTCAATTTTTCTTACAAATTTCCTTCCTTATTTTCTCTTCCCAGAACACACAGATGTTAGAGTTGAGAGTGGTTTCATTTAAGCTTCTCACACACATTTCAGGACAGATCTGTGTGCGAAGCTACTATAAAATCCAGAAAAAAAAAGTATTAAAAAAAAAAAAGTAGCGTTTACACATATAATCCCATAGCACAAGGGCATTACAGTCCTCACCCCTAAATCTATTTAAGTTTATGGAACAACTCCAAGGACTTTAACTGGCTAGGTTGAATACTGCCTGAGATACAAGTACAAGCCGTACTTGTACAAGTACTGATACTGAAGTCCAGGCTCATTTCCATTCAATTAAGTGTCAGCTTTTGGTGTGTATAAACTAGGTGGAGACAGCAGAACTGTTTGTTTAGCAGTGGCTGAACATGTACTTCATGGACTTCAGAAAGCCAGTGTCAGGCATTTAATGAAAAACCCGTTCCACTGCACATACCACAAACACACAAATGAAGCTGAAAAGGATAATGAATGTCTCACTTTGAGTTGTAATATGTCACACTTTAGGTTTGGTAGATTTTTTTTTGTTTTGTTTTTGTTTTTTTAAACTCTCTATAGGATATTCTCCTGAGATAAATGTCAGTTTACTTTTAAGTGCCATACTTGAGGGTGTGTGTACGTGTGCAAAAACCAAAACAGAGCCCTCACTCTGTCAGTCTGGTGTTCAGTGCTCCTATCTGGGTAGTATCAAACCAAGCCATCTCTTGATGGAGCACTGCAAAGAAGAACTTCTGCCGGATTCTTGCAGTTTGCCTTGTAGCAGTAACCAAAAATGTCCACACTTGGACGATGCTCAGGATCAACACAGCAAAGCCAATTCCCACGTAGTAGTAAGCAAACCTGGGATAAGGGAATAAAAGCCCATGTGATCCCACTGTAGCTCATGAGAGAAGTTAGACACACAGAGCAGCAACTAGTCTTCATTAATCACACCAAAGTAAATACTGGAGCTTGTGGTGCATTATTGGGAAGGCAAACATGCCTTCTTCTCAAACAGATAACACAGTAAAAGAAAACCCTCTAATACATTATATACAGGATAACTACAGACCCTTACTTTGTCATTTCACCTTCTATATCCACACCTGGATCTGATGGGCAGCTGGAATTGTTTTCTGAAGTATCTGTGAAAAGGAAATAAAAAGCAGGAATATTTGTGGAAGTGCTATATAGAGGAACTGATTCATGACAATATGGGGTCATCAAGTTTGGGTATGTTTTATATTTTGGAGTGGAGTCTTGCAATACAAACTTAAATACAAAATTATTTGGCAAATACACATTTATTTTTAAGCAATTAGTGATAACTTGTACTCCCTTCTATCTTAACAAAGTCAAAGTACATTCATAAAGTGCACATCCAATGCTTTGGTTTTGTCCTGGTGTAGTCATTAAAGATGGATTGAAATGCCTGGGTTATTTCCAGCAGGATGAGTGTTGCTCATAATATGCTTCCTTAGATATGTAGAGTCAGTGTATAGTCTGGGGGGAAAGAAGAATCTTAGACTCAGTAGCAAAGCACAGCCAATATGTAGAGAAATTTAATTTAAACTTTTTACCATTGGATTGCACGCCACTTAGCACAAAGCTGTTTGTCATCTCTCCAAAGATAATGATCATAAGTGGCATTCCAGTACCATTTGCAGCCGCTGCAACCAAACCAACTATCATCAACAGGACATCCACCCCATCAGCATAACGAAACTATGTAAGCATTAGAAAGAAAAAAAAAAAAGAGAGAGAAAAGTGACATTACACCTGACAGTTCATGCATTTGCTACAGTACAGCAGACTTGCAGAACATGCTCCATCCACATATTCTAAGGAGCAGCACTCCAGTTGAAAGTAAACTCAGTACATAAGGATTTTGTAGTAGTGCAACACATCTTTAAATTAGTACCCAGGCTGCTAAGAGAACACTGGCAGGACACAGATTCTTTGTCTGGGAAAAAACTACATGCTTGCAAGTGATGATGACCTTTGTAGAATATATTGTATTTTGTGTTCCATTGAGTTACATATTTACTAAGATAATGCCTCTACTATGTAAACAAAAGTGAGTTATTGACCAGCACCTGGCTTATACCTACCAGTAGAAAATGTTTTTAGCAGAGATAGATTGTACCTTAAGACTTGCCTACCCCTGAAGCTTTGTTTTGTTTAAGGAAGGGTGTGAATTTAAACTGCTATAGATATCCCAGGATGTGGTTAATCTGAAATCAGAGCATTTTATTCCTGACTGCCCTGACCATCTCATAAAGTGTAAACATATATGAAATCAAACACAGAAGAATAAAACTTTTCTTGTTTCAGAGTAATCAAGTCCACATGCAAGAGCTATTTTGTTTGGGAATAGCTGTCTTACAGAAAACTGCCACAAAACCATTATCACTGGTTTTCAGAGAGCAGGTGTAGAATCAGTAGTCCTCAAGCTTCTTCTCCAATTTTTGGTTGCCTATGAATTGTCATTCATAAAAAACTCACAATGTCAAATAAAGAAAAGAAAGTATAAAGCAGATCATTAGACAGGACACTAACCAACTCAAGAATGCCAACCATTCGTTTCTCTGGCTTCTCATCTTCCTTCCTAGAGTAAAGTACAAAAGACTAATTAAGATGAGGGAATTTTTTAGCAAACCTATATTAAGCTCTTTTCCTCCTTCCCCTGCACTTCTGACATGTGGACATACACCCCAGGTAACTTTAAGCTAAAAAAATACCTACATTTCCTTCTTGGGCTTTGACCGGTCAATTTGTTCTACATGTTCTTCATGCTGGAAAGAAGGATCATCACACCCCTTGTATCCAGATTCTGTGAAATAAAAAGGCTTTCTTAGCATACTAATCCATCTATCATACTACCTTCTTGTGTCTTTCACTGCTGATTCTTTTGCATTTAAATACTAGTTTTTTCTCATGCTCTTGGGAGGAAGTTTCAAGAAAACTTCACCAGGTTCTTTCTCTTCAGTTCATCTTTATTCCTAGAAAAAGCTTCCATGTCCATTTCTGAGATGGAAACAACATTTTTATAATTGCAATGTATTTATCTAGACAGATTATCAAAGACTAAAAGAAAAGGAAAGTTAATTCTTCCTTCAAATACCTGCACAACTCAATGCAAATTAGAAGTCCTCACAAAATTGCTTATAGTGAAGGTTATAATTGCTGTAGGTAACACAGAATAGGTGGCAGTTAACTAAAGAATCATGTCCTTAACTCTAATAAACATCTTCACTATTCGATTGCAGTAGTTGTTACATGTCCCACTTCCTTTGTGCTGGCTGGGAGCTCCAGAAAGTTAGATGAAAGCATAATCCTACCCAGGAAGCTTATAGTTCTAAATGCATCAAATAAGACATAAAAACATATGTAAAGAAACAGATGAGTAACCACAGTGGGGAGCCACCTGTAAAACAAAAAGAGACAAGGTCTCCCCATACCAGCCACTCCCAATCTACGTTTATCTTAGCTTTCGCTGTTGACTCACAATGAATAGAATTTTTACCTATTGTTTTAAGGTTAGTTGGCCTACAATGGCTGTTTGAGACAACAATTTGAAAGCAATAACGTTCTTCCAGCTTACCTCAGGAGAATTTTCATGCCCAGGCTAGGACTCTCCTGAATAGCTTTTACAAATGCAAATCGATTTTGTTGAACTTGATGGAATGATTCAAACAAAAAATATTTTATAGGTGTGGCTTCAATTCACTCATTCATAGGGAACTCATCACCTACAAAATCACTATGGCAATCAGGAGAGCTTTACAACATTCTTTAGATTCAAATCTGTGGAGCATATTCTTCAAACCCTCATGTGGTGTTCCTTCTTACCAGGATCAGAGAGGTTTTCTTCTGTGGAATTTGCAGAATAGTCCTTCATTGTTCTTTTTATTGTGTGCTTATGAGAGAGTCACATTAGAACCTGCAATAAGCCCCCCCCCAACAAAACACTTTGATTTAGTAAATATTTAAAGACTTCATATCTGTGGATTTTTCCATTACTCATCACGTTTTGGTCTAAACATGATTCTACCTAAATAGAAAGACTAGAAAAAAAAAAAAAAGGTAACAGCATGAAAAAATAAGTACTAGTAGTGAGATATTAAGAACAGTGCACAGTATTACTAAGCAACTTAGGTCAGTAGCCTGTTTTAGTAGTCTTTTATGATAAATCCTGAAATTACCAACTTAAAAATTACTGTAAACAATCTATTTCAGAATAGATGATTTCCCTCATTACCTTATGTTTATTTAGAACTAAACGAACAGCCATAACATGGTCACAAGTACAATGATAAGACACGTACTTGTTATGCCATGTTATGCTAGGATGCATTTAGAGGCAGTAAAGAACTGATGCTCTTAGTTTCCCCCAGGCTTCCCTTCCTAATCTATCAAATATACCGGTTAAAAAGAAAACAAAAAAAAGAACAACAACAACAACAAAATCCCTAGCAAGAAGCTGCACATGAATCTGATGAAGCCTAAAACAACATTGATAAGAAAATGCTTAATCAATCTCAGATAAAGTGGGGAAAAAAAAAGAAAAAAAAGCCAAAACCCCAAACCGACAACAAACACCTGTTCGCTTTCTGACTGTGCTTTTCCCCTCTCGTTATTTCAGCTCACCTTCACAGCCCGCCCGCGTAGGTGGCTGCGGCCCCGACGGCGCGGTCCCCGCAGGGCGGGTCCGCAGCGCCCGTCCCGGGCTTTATAGCGGCGGCACCGCCCGCCCGCCCGCCCGCCCGCGGCTCGGGTTGCGGATGGAGGTCGGCGCCGCGGCCGGGCAGAGCTGCTCTCGGCTCGCCGTGCACATAGATGAAGGTCAGTGCCGCAGCCGGGCAGAGCCGCCCAGGATGAGGGGCCTGCAGAGGGATGCCGGCCGGCTCCTGCCCTCTGTCGCCTTTCAGAAGCCGCCCGAGGGTGTGCGAACCTGCAGAGCGCGCAGGGAGAGCCCATCAGCCCCTTGCCCCAGCACTGCTTCTGTCCTGACTCTTACAGAATAGTTAATCTTAGAAGGGGACCACTGGATGTCGTCTGGCCCAACCTCCCTGCTCTAGTGGTCATCTAGAGGACATAAGGTAGGATTAATAGGTACAGACATATTTTGAATATTGCCAGTGAAGGAGGACTCCACAGCCTCTCTGGGAAACCTGTTGGAGTGCTTGATCACCTGCACAATGCAGAAGTTCTTCCACATGTTGAGGTGGAACTTTCTGTGTTCAACTTTCTGCTTGTTGCCCTTTACCCTATTGCCTGGCATCACTGAGAAGAGATGCTCTGTCCTCTTGGCACCAGATACTCACAGGCAGTCATGAGATCCCTCTCAAGCTAAACAGGACCAGCTCCCTCAGCCTTTCCTCATAAGTGAGGTGCCCCAGAACTCTCATCATCCTCATTGCCTTACACTGGACCTACTCCAGAAGCTCCATGTCTCTCTTAGGCTGAGAAACCAGGAACTGGACACAGAGTCTCACCATTACTAAAACTAGATGAATTTAAATCTAGAATACTCAGTTGCTAAGCAGAGATGAAGGGGTATTTGGAGAGCTGCTTGTCCAGGGAAACATTCAGATTTGGGAAAGTTATCTGCAAGGTCTTGTCAAATTTGTGAAATTGCATCACTGCACTTGGAGAATTTCAAATAAGACTGAAGATATGCTGGTGAATTTCAACTAAGAATTGTTATTAAATAAAGGCTTTTCTGTTCCACTTCTAAATGACATGACAACTGAAACCAGCTAAATTCAAAATTGTTTTTAGAGAAACTAAGCAACGTGTTTTGCTTATTTGGTTCTCACCTGTTCCCAACAATTTGTGTGTTTTTTGTTTTTTTTTTTTTTCAGAAATAAGACTTGGTTTGAGCTAGTTGAGAGGGTGGTGGTTGGCTTTGTTGATGTCTTTTTTTTTCTCCCTTCTGAAGAAATCAGGTAAAGAAATCAGGTTTTCTGCACAAGCTTAAAAAATAACAGTTTTTCAGCTTCCCCACTGGTACATACTATAATCGATATAATTTGCTTTCAGTAAGGCCTCTAGGGATTATGGTATATAAACTCCTACTTGTTCTTCCATCCACCAAATGCCGGTATCCCAGAGAAGACACCCAGATATTTAAACTAGTTACTCAGCTGAAATTTTTCTCAAGCAACAAGATCAAGGCTTGGCCCAATTTAAGTTTCTCTTGGCCACCTCCCACTAAGTATTCAGATTATGTTTGTGTTACATTCATTGGTCATGAAGCTCTGCAAGAACCTCAGAAGAAAATGTGTTATTGGGAATTATTGTCTCCTGCTCACTGGAACCCTGTATGTTCAGGTAGAGTCAAACTCCTGCATGTCAGACCTATAACTGTTTCTGTACTTTTATCTCATTAGCATTACCTAGGATTTATATTACTTATATTTTATATTACTTGCATATATATATGTAATTTATATTAGCCTGGAGAAAAGGAAGTGCAGGGGAGCCTTGTCTTTCTCTACAACTACCTGAAAGGAGATTGTGGCAAGGTGTGCATCTGCCTCTTTTCCCAAATAAGTGACAGGATGAGGAAGTGGCCTTCAGTTGTGCCAGAGGAGGTTTCGTTTGGATATTATGAAAAAATATCGTCACCAATGTTGTCAAGCACTGGAATAGGCAGCCCAGGGAAGTTGTTTTGTCACCATCCCTGAAGGCATTTAAGACATGTGCAGCTGTGGCACTTAGGAACATGGTTTAGTGGTGGATTTGACACTGCTGGGTTAGCAGTCTGACTCAATGATCTTAGAGGTCTTTAGGTCTTTTCAGACCTAAACGGTTCTGTGATCCTGTGGCTCAGTGTTAAGCCTACATTATGCACATACACATCTGTTCTCTGCTTCAAAAAATTAAGAAGGCCTTTGGCTTCTGCTGCCATAAAGAAGATGAGTTTACAGATTTTTGGAAGAGACAGAAACACCAAGGTGAAATTACTTTCCTGTCCCAGCCTCAGGCTTCACAATTTTATGGAGTATTTCCTTCACCAAAGGTAATAAGTTTTCTTGTTACTTACCTCAACGAGAGTGAGAACATCTCCTTACCACATCTCAAATTTTTATTTAAACCGCTTATAAACTATTATTTTCAAAAGAAACTATCTTTGCATATAAAATTTTTGATGAAAGGGACATCCCACCTGGAAAGCAAACTCCTGGTGTGGGATTGAGAGCACATAGATAGCAAAGTAGATGAATGGAGGTAGCATGAACCCAAAAAAGTCACTAGGACTCTATTTCAGAGCTATGCAATACTCACAGATGGTGTTCAGCATCACTGGCAGCTAGGGAATGTTTAATACCTCCAAAACACAGACACTTTCACTTTTCAAAGCTTCATTATTAGTTATTCACACACAGTAAAAACAAAGTTGTTACAATCACAATTCAGATCCATTGCTCTGTACTCCACAAGCCTGGCAAGAAAGAGCCTGAGTTCCCCTGCATAGAAAATTGGTCCAAAAAGGGTGTGGGAGAAGAGCAAAGAACTGATCATGCAGAAAAAAGAATCACAGGGTCTTGAGCAGGAATTTGTTTCCTTCTCTCTTCCTCCTCTCCCCATTTCTTCTCTTGGAAGGGATGATATGCTCTATGCAAGTTAATGAGCATCTTCAAAGGGCGAAGAATCCCACCCAAGCTATAAACAGAGATTAAATAGAAAATTAGAAAAGAATGAATAAGAAATGGTCTCCTGGAAAAATATTCCCCATCAAACCTACTGAGAAACATGAGCTTGTAGTCTAGCTACAGCTAACCACTCTACGCTTAAGTTAAAAATAAACCAGTGTATTCTGATATCCTTGCAGAAGCAAACATTCTGGACTAAAATGCACATGTAAAACAGTGAAGACTCCCATCAATAGAAGGGAGAGGAGCAACACAAAAAAAATCCAGTTTACAATTTTGCCTTTGTAATTTTGAGATGAACACATTATGATAAAAATATCATAATGCAATTTGGAGAAGAAATACTATTCTTCCTTTATCCAAAAATATCTTCTATCTTTGGAAAATAATATATGCATCCGAGAAATATTCTATCCCAAATAGCCAATATACACCTATGTCTCCATGTATTTGTTTCATCTGTCCAAGAACTGTCACTAACAGGAAGAGCAACATTAAACACAATTAAATATAATCAATTAACACAATCCATAACAGACTAGAAAATGTATCTACTTAAAAAAACTATTATCCATAAGCACATCTTTAAAAACAAGCAAACCAAACACCCTACCAGAAACACCCTGTTACACAAGCTGAAAATGAAGACTTGTTTCCCCAAGAAAACCATTAACCCTGAAAAGAATGCAACACGGGGTGTGCAAAACCAAGTGACACGCAACTTTACTGAAACATTTCCTCAAAATGACAGTCAAGTACAAAGAAGGTGTATTGTATTATACAGGTATTGGAGCTCCTAACCACTTTGTGATTTCTCCAACAGATGAGAAGAACACCAGCAAGACATCTCTCTGCACTCAGAAACCTCTACCGTAATTACAGCTCATTACCTTCATATTTGTAATTTAAAGGCAGGACCTATAAAAGACTGCGCTGCACTTTGGTTTTTGTTGCTTTGTGACTTTTGTTTATGCGACCTGAGATTCAGCCAGAAAGGACTTGACAGAATCACTTTAAGATAAGAAAGTCCTGGTTTCTTATTTATTTTTTGGCAATCAGACTAAAAATGGAAAATTGTTATTGTAGGGTTTGGGGATTATTTGTTATAATCCCCTCCCACATATCCACAGCAGTACAGTGACATTTGTATTGTACTGAAGCTCTACAGTAAAACTATTAGTAATCACTGGGAGTAGCTGTAGTCATGGCACAGTGCTTGGAATTAGGAGACTGGATTTTGGTGGGCATAAATGGAGTGTTTTAATTAAGGGAGCAGCAAGTGAAATGTTGTAATTCTCCAAAGTGAAACAATGTTGCAGTTATTCTGCTGCCACATTGGCAACTGCAGAGCTATTGGCGATTTGATGCAGTAAAAGGTCTGGGTAGAGGTGAATGTTGGAAGAATGAAAAATCAGATAAAGAAATATGTTCCAACACTTGAACTTTACTGAAAATAACTGAACTATGTTATCCAGAAGTCCTAATGCTGTAACCAAGCAAAACTATTATTTGTGGTTTCCCAGAAACTGGGGAGCAGGAACACATCTGATTCTTTTAACTAAACATTAACATCAAAGATAGCTATTTATTTATAACAGTTTCTAAACAGAGCAACTTGCAAGAATTCATTAATGCTGAAATAGTTTTATAAGTTCTCTAGTACACATTTTCTCAAAGAATAAAAACAAGGAAACGCATTTTATTCTCTCCTGTGAAGTTTGTAGATCTCTTTTAGGTGACACTTAAGTGATAAGTGTGCAGAATTTGGTAGGATTACTATAATTCCTCTTGCCTTAAAAAGAAATTCAAGCCAGTGTGATTCGTTGCTGTTTATAAAATAGAGATTTTTTTACTCTTTTTTCCTTCCAAGTAATAGAGTGAGATAAGTAGTAAGATCATATCAAGCAAAGAAGGCAGTCATTCTGCTGAAAAATTTGTATGCAAATTTTGTATGCTCTGAGCAAGAAAATTTCATACATTATAGAAATGGTGACTTAAGTTGGTAGAGATCTATGGAGATAATTGAGGAGACTGGATGTTGTTACACACACATATTTCAGAAAGACAGGGAGGAAAGAAAGGGAAAGGGAAAGGGAGGAGGAACTGCCTTGTGTAGACAGGTGATTAATTCTAGGGCCTTCCATCCTGTATGAGGAGAAAAACAGAACAGTGAGGTATCAGTTCCAGGAGTATTAAGTGGGCAACAGAGACCAGAGGTAAAAAAATGCCCCTTCAATTCTTGGAAAGTGCCAGGAACAGAATTTTCTTTCAAGATTCAAAAAAAGTAACTGGAGATTGGCACTTCTTCATTTAATCCTGAGAAATTGAATGAGATCAAGGAAGGAGATTTCTAGAAAAGAGATGGTGATATCCTGTAGTTCATTAGAAATAGTAGTATTAGTTCATTTTTAGTGAAAAAGAAAGGAATAATAACAGAATAAATGAAAGCTTGAATATAAGATCATTTTTACTCAATAGGATTATTGTTACTCACGGATAGGCAGCCTAAATGCAAAAAAGGATAAAAAGAGTTGGTAATTAATAGAAACTTGTTATGAACTTGAAACACAAATAAGAGAACATTTCATGCAGAAGCATGAGATTTTTGTGTAAGAATAATCTATCAATAAGCAGAAGCTGGGAAGGACTTCACAGGAAGCTTTTCTACAAAATAGCATTTGGGAGATATACTGGAAGGAAAACTGAATAGAAGCCAATGCTGTCAAACTGGGATGAAAAAACTGAAATTCTCAAAAGTACAGAGGGTCACATGTGAAACATATGGAGTAGTCTTTTCTCTGTGTAGCACTGTCAAGTCCTGAGCTGGAATGCTGTGTCTAATTTTTGTTGTTTCAAGACAGATGTGGGTGATAGGAATTAAGGAAGAAAGTGAAACTGAAGGCATATGAAAGATATGACCCTTGAGGAAAGACAGATGGAATTTGGTTTAGTATGGTGGAAAATATGCAATCAATTCTAGAAAAATATGAAAGGCTGTTGCAAAACCAGTATAATCCAGTGTCTTCAGTATCTACTGTGTTACTGAATTACAATAAGAAAAAAAAATTAAAATGTGCTGGGCCAGATAACTAATGAACCTCTTGGTGTCTAGATTTTTGATTTATTTACTTTTGGTGTTTCTTTTTCTTTTAAAGCCAAGCTATTTTTTGTATGAGAAAAAAATGGTAAAGATTATTTTGCCTTGAAGGTTGGGAAAAGATGAAATTGTCTTCTGAGATCTTCATCAGCTCCATTTTCTCTG
Organism: Molothrus ater; assembly: GCF_012460135.2. Classification (NCBI taxonomy): domain Eukaryota; kingdom Metazoa; phylum Chordata; class Aves; order Passeriformes; family Icteridae; genus Molothrus; species Molothrus ater. The sequence continues at coordinate 31,566,071 of NC_050478.2, read as the reverse complement.
TGGTGCTGATAAACACAATGCAGGGCAAAACAAAATAAAAGTAGTTTATCACAAACAGTGTGGATTGTAATTAAAGACATGAGTTTAGCAACTAACTGAGCCTATGGAACAGCTGGCAACAGTTTTGGTGAAGGTATCACTCGCAAAAGATAGGAAAATGGACAAATGGCAGTGACTTCACAGCCCAGTCTGTACCCTGGGGAGAGTCATTGACATGGCCCGTTGAAATTAAAACAAATTTTTAGTCTTCTTTTTGGAGGGCATCAGTTATTTCACTTTCAGATGAAAAGCGGGGTTTGGTTTTGGGAATATTTATTTCTGACTTTATTCCCAAGAGCTTATTTCTATAGAACACTTTTTGTTCTTTTCATCTTTTGCCATCCTGGAACACTGTCCTTGTGGCTTCATTTCTGCACAGACATGATACATTCTAGGGAATGCAATGTATATCCTTAGCTTCGGCCAACAAAAATGTTTTTCTGTGTTTTTTCTTTCCTTATAACATCACAGCCAAGATGCCAAGGAAACTCAGGCTAAGTGGTATTCCATAGAAATGTGGCCATTCAGAGGCCACATTTCTGAGCAAAATGGATAAAAGCTGTTAAAACCATGAAGTCCATGGACCTCTTCTACCGGTAATGGATATATTTGCAGCAGTGTTGACATAATTACTGATACAATTTTTTCACTGGTACAATTTCATAGTGTTTCATGAATATAAACCCAGGATGAACAAAGCTGTCTGAAATGAAACCTTTCTGGGTCTGAAAGGTCTTATTCAAGCACTCTATACCATCTCACATCAAAAAGTTAAGTGACAGTGAATTATCAACAGTCCATAATACAAAAATATGGAGAAAATATCAGATGTCTTTACTACAGGGATGGCACCAGCCAAGTTTCTCTCTTTGAACTGAACAACATTTTGAATGTACTACATAGTGCTGAGCAGGATGTGATCAGCACAGAGAAAGTTCACTTTTTAGTCTCAGACTCTCAAAGGGAATTACCAAGTGACAATTACTTTCTTTTAAATATTTGTATTTCTCAACATAATGCCAAATCTTGAGTGCAAGGACATCTCTCTTTTACTTTACCATCTCACCCTCCAATAAAAGAGCATTTTGTACATTTATATAATTTAAATAACATAACTGAATCAAATGGGCGCTATTCATATACGTACCATGTGTTTACTCTTGGAGGATGTTCTGATTAAATGTTTATATGCTCCCAAGGGTCAGTGAATGTGGTAATTTTCATCTAAAGGAATCAGTGTAAACATCTCTTCTCTCTTAGCATGCTCTTCATGAGTCATGAGCATGTCACTGAATCTTTCCCTTGTCAGGATTGGCCATGATAAAAATTAAGATTTAAAAAAAAAATTAAAGATGTTAGCAGAGAGTGACCTTCCACTGATAGTATTTAATCCAGGAAAAAGAAAATTAAAATGCAGAGGCAGAAAAAGAGTGATAAAGACACACATAAAACATTTAACCCTACCTAAAATGAAACTCTTAATACAAATAACTGTGGGCTTCATATTTAAATAATATATATGCATAAGTCTTAACTGAGAGAATGCCTGTCTCCAGATTGAGCTGGTGCTGAAGTTCAGGAGCATAGTTTTCCTTAATTCATGATTTTTCCTATCTGCTCCCCCACCCAGATCTGGACCCCAGCTGTCCCCTCTTCTGAGAGACACAGCACCTGCCTGTGCAGCTGATATCATCACTTCCCTCATTTCAAACCCACATTTTTCCTTTGTTTAAAAGTTCCCATTCTTTTGGCATGCCTCAGGTGTTGAAAATCTCAGCTATCTCCTAGTTTTACATCTCATAGTCACCTCCAAAGTATATGGTCCCTGAGGACAAGAATGGGAAAAGCATCCTAGATGTAATAAGAAATTGTCACAGAACAGAGGAGATGGGGAAAATTTCTGACAACATCTGCCTTGTACTACTTGCATGCAAAGTACAATTGATAACCAGGATAAATTACCCTAATTATACATTTGGCTTAAATCTCTCAGATTAGAGAAGTCATAGTTTCTGCTCATAAAGTTGTGTTATGTGGTCACAATATTGTTTTGCCTTGGGGTAGTTAGGTTTTTTCCATGACAGACCATTCACATGTGCTTGGCTGCATTCTCTTCTGAGGAAAAATGTTTTGGCATTTCAGAAAAAAGCAGAAGGATTCCTGCCAGCTGATGGTTCCTGCATTTCAGACTGCAGTGTCTGGTGGCTAGTTTTGATGCTGGCTAGGATGGCACTGATTTCTGGTTCAGAGGTAACAAGACTGACAGGGCTGAGGGGAGGAACAAAGTATCACACCTGTCTGTCATATGGGTAAATTGTGGTGAGATGCAGACTGAGAACTCCATGTCCCAAAGCTGCCTTAGTCAAACTCCGGTGCTTAAAAGGATGATGCTGGCATCTTCTGAATTTCCTTTCCTTTTGAGTAGGTAGTCTCTCAGGTATCACTACAATCTCCCTTTCCTACTTCTTCCTCCTTCTGCTTTGAGAAGTGACAGTATTCACTGACCTTGGTTATTTGCATGCTCTGCAAACTGGGATCTAAAACTACATCTGTTTCCCATACGTTCCTGATCCAGTCCTTCAGCTGACAGGTGAATAGGGTTTAGGAGTATGTTTTGTCCAGTGTAATCTTTAAAAATTTACACTCCCAAGAGTGAAGGAAGTTCCTGTTGAGATGTAAAGTCCAGATCAGGACTCTGTGCTGTTTTCATGCAGGGCTGAACTTTTAGCTCTAAATGTGTTTGCAATATTAAACTAGTTATGTAAGCGTACATTTTTGTATGCATCACTGCACAGTCATGCTTGGGCTCTCACTAAACTTTTCTTCTGTTGTACCACTTTCTAAACAGACTACAAGCAAGAACTCTAAAGAACTTCTGGTTGGATTAAAATTAATTAACATGGCTTACAAAAAGGTCTGATGAAAGATATTTCCTTTAAAGTAGAATTCAATGCATCCAAGGTATGCACAAGAACATGCCTGAATAGCTCTCAAAGGTTCAGGAAATGATTAGCCTTTTCAAATTAGCAACAGCATAATTCAGTTTTAATATGGTTGCTACTCAAATATTGCTTTAATTTATTTAGGGATACAAATTTGTTTAGGTAAACCAAAAAAAAAAAAAAGACTTTTTCCTCTTGTTCCTCCTTATAATAATCTGTGTCATTCACTATGACCCAGTTGTACTATTCTGACAAACTGATCCTTATGGAAATAATTAGAAGATCCCAGCAGTACGCACTACGCATTACCAAATATCCCTGAAGTCAATCTGCACTGTGTATCCCTTTTTAAAGTCATGCAGAAAAGCTCTTAATGAATTGCAAGGAAATTCTTACCATATGTCCAAGAGAGCAATCAGAAGGAACTTTCAGCCAGTAACACTGTAAAAGCATTGGATTTTTTTTTTTGATGTTTGTATTGGATGCTATCCTATTACCAATAAGAGGACACAATCTGAACATTCATCACTTTTACACCTCTAAGACATTTGTACTGTAATGCCATGGAATACAACATTCTGCAATGTTGCCCTAGCTATACACATGATAAAAATGAATAAGCTCAGAACCCAGCTATTGCTCCTGAGATCTTAAGGATTTATGCATTTTTTAATCAAGAAAACTATTATTGTGTCTTTTCCAGCCAAACACCCAGAATAACCTATTATAGCCTTAACCAGAATCCAACAGGGAATAATCCCTCTCTTTCCAAAAGCACATAAAAGTTCAACCATGGAACAAGACAAAGCAAAAAATTACTGAAGTGCTAAAAACAATCACAAGTGAGGGCAAGAAGCTCTTATCCACCAGAAGCTCAGCATTCTGTGGGATGCACAACATTTAAATTTCTGTTCTGCTGGATGTGGGTCACAAGTGTGGCTCTGGGAGCAGGACATCTCTACAAGCAGACATGTGAAGTGACGTGTCTGAAGGTGGGAAAGGTGTACCTTGCTGAATGGAAGTGAAGATCACTGTGTTTCTGCAAGTGTTAGCACATTTTTCCCCAGGGGAAAGCTTGGAAAGGTGATGGTTCAGGATGGTCAAAACTTTCAGTAAGCATGTTTTTTTGTTTAATAAACCAAGCCCATAATCCATTCTGCTCTACCATCCCCTTGAAATGTTATTTTGGAGGAATCACAGTAGTCTTAGTTGTCATTCTCTTGGAGAGCAAAAAATTAAGTTGAGCTTAGGATAACTGTGTCTCTTGCTGTCTGATACTCGGTGTATAAGGCTCACTCTTTCAGAAAAAAAGAACATCTGACTTGGTTAAACCTTCCATTATAAAAAGGTGTGCCTATGGGGGTTTCCTTCTGATGATTTTCATTTATGTGCCAACATGTGTTTTGAAAATAATGTGAGTTTAAAGTAAACAACAACATTGAAGAACATTTGTGGCATTGGTAAATATTATGGAACTTGTATTTAGTGATTTGAGTATTTACATGCAGAAAAACCATGTGGTTTGTTGTGAGAATGGTTACAGACATGAAAAGAGATTATCTAAATCCACAGTTTTAAAAAAATACATTAAATTGCCTGCTTTGATGACCTCTTTTATAATAAACCAGAAATGTTACTGTTTTTGGATAAAATTTGGTGTCTTCAATAACATTTCCTCATTGAAAGACTGCACTATTACAGTCAAGACTTATCCTACCCATTAAGGAAGATTTAATACAAGAAATAAAATCATGAACTTTATCTACACTAATATAGCATAATATGCCCACTGTAACTGCCAAGAAAGAGTTACTCATTGCATAGAGTCAGGGAGAATGGTACATCTTGCTTTTCTTTGCTTTATTTCTAAGTATCACAGAGACAGTATAAAGCATGATGTAACTTTGAAATTCCATACAGGTGAATTGTAGGAGTGAGAATCCATGAAGTGTTTCTCAAATGATGACAAACTCAATATTTCTCTGATGTGAAATAGTGTTCAGGTTATTTCCTGACAGTCGTCGTTTTTTGAAGAAGGAATCTCTTCCTATGGATTTTGGTCAGAAGAACACCTTGCACTAAATGCAGAATTTAGGGAAATTTTCAAAATGTATTTAAAATTAGTTTGTGGGCAAATTGCATTTTTATATAGCTACAAAAGTCAATGTTTAATGAAAAAATTAATATTCTCCAAGTGGCTAGATTCTTTTTTATGCACTTCAAATTACCACATCCCATAAGCTTTCCTAAAAATATTGCAAAACAAAGGTTCAAAGTAGCTTCCAAAAGATAGTATTTTAAACTTTGGGTACTGAGAATACATGAATATGTAAATTAAGAATTATTATTTTATTACCAACCATCTGCTTTTATGTGCATAACCTGAATTAAAGTTCTTTCACTATGAAGCCAGAAGGTTCACAGGAGAGGCAAATCAGACATTGAAGTGGTTGATTGAGCCTTGATTCAAGAATATTAATATGGGGAATTAAACTGGAACTCCAGAGAAAACTTTCCTTATGTGATATCTCTTATTCCTGTAATGATATAACTCCCCTTGGCTTATAACAATAAAAACTTTGCTCTAAATATTTAAGAAAATAATTTTTAGACATAAAAATTATGTCCAGAAAGTGGTGATTTGTTTTCTTTTTTAGATCTTCAACCTCTAATTTGTGTGATCTTGGGGAGATAATTTTCACCTATTTATGTAAAAAAAAGGAGAGCTTTTACTGAAGTTTTAAAGTTTTTAAATATTTATGAAATACACCTTTCCTGATCCACGGAAGTGATCAAAGGGTGAAAGTCCCAAATTCTACAGACAGAAAAGTCAGATATGCACATAGTACTAAAGATCAGTCAGCAGATGAAAAACAAAATCCACTAAAATTTTATTTTCTTCTGAGAGGAAGAACTGTGTGGGCTAGAGCTCAGAAATACAAGTTTTCAATTGGGAATGGCATTTGCCCATAAATGAGGAGCTATAATTTCTGTGGCCTTAGCAGATGTGCTAAAGCCAAGCTTTCAGTTTTGCAGAAGAACTTATATATTAATATGAGTCATATCTGTTCAGGTTTTGCTTATTGTTATGGTGTATATAAGAAACTGTCAACCTTTCTTAAGGAAGAGCAGAACTGTACCAGGCTGGTCAGGAAATATTGGCAAATCTGGAAGGCCACAGCAGGACACACCTTCTGTTTAAAGCTCAGATATTTTGTAAAACATTGCGTGGGCTGTAAGCAGAAGAGCTACAACTGCATTTTATGAAAATGTCACCTTCTATCTTTTATTTACTCTCCTGCATGACTTATTTAAAAGAGAGGAGAAATACCTCAGTAGCTGCAGCTTTGTCTTAGCTGGGTGACCATGCAAGCAGTAAGGATACACCAGTGGGAAGATCGTGAGAAACAGCTGAAGAAGTTGGTGAATTATCAGTATGCAGGGTCATGCACATGTACAAGCCTGCTCAGCCAGCATTCACAGGCAGGGCTCTTGCTGAAGCACGTGATAAAGAAGTGAAGGGCATTGTAATTAAAAACTTGAAGTGCTGTGCTGAGGCCATTCCTGTTTACCTCCCACTATAAAAGACGTGCTCTCTGTTGCGTGCTGCACGGTAATAAACAACCCTATAGAAAGGCACTGTGGCAAACAGGATACCTCCTGCTCTACTTCCCAGGGCTGTTCTGTCTCCCCTCTCTCCTTGACCTTAAATAACTCCTGCTTTCCTCCACCACTGGCCTCACCAGCCCTCCTGGGCACTCCTGGCCAGGCTCAGTTATGCTCGTCCCTGGCACGTGCCTCCCAAAGGTCACCAAGGACCTGTGCCCTGCCGCTGCTCTGCATGCTGCCCAGGAGTAAAGGCAGCAAAATCCCAGTCCTGGCTCTGTAAGAACTTGCAGAACTAAATGAAGAATCCCAGGGCATCAAAGGAAAATCCAGATATTTCCCTCCCATCTTTGGTCATGCTTGGGATTCATCCATTACCACCTCACAGTACGAACAATTTTATTCTTGGAGCAGTTATTACTTAAGATCCCTAAATTAGTAATACCTTGAGTTTGATAGTGGCTGTCATCTGATACTAAGGATATTTTGGAACAGTATTACAGCATTGACTTGATTTCAGCTTCCTAGTGGAACAGCAAGGCCTTTTATCTCCTTTATTTTTCATTAAAAAAAAAAAAGGGAAACATGGAAGCATATTTGAGTAAATGATCAGTTAAGTTGATCATAGTAAAGCAAACCTAGCCAAGACAGGCTGACTGTTAGCCCTGAGCTCCAGCTACAAAACCAGGAAATAAAATCTGAAACGTTGTGGTAAAAATGTAATTTCTATGGGACAAGTGAAATGTTGAGATGTGATGCCCTTCCCACCACAAGGCCCTCGTGAATGTTATAGAACAGAAATAATCGGTAATCAGTTCAACCAATTTTTACTTTGAACTTTGCCACTAAATCTGGTCTCCATTTAATGTGAGGGTTATCAGGATTAAATTATGCTTAAAACTTTAAAAATAGACCAGAGATTCATGCAGTGGGAAGCAGATAACTGAATATAACCACAATCAGAGAGACATAAAATGCCTTCACTCACCAAAGAGTCTATAAATACACAGGAGCCACTACTGATTTGTTGGATGGGTCAGAAAATGTTGAAATAAAAACACCATTTCCTGTTACTTCTTCTCACTTATGGTTTGTAATTATTCAAGAGCTGTAGTACCCCTCACACTTTAAGTTGGTTACTGTTGTTCTCTCCCCCACAGACTGATTTTGTACGTAGGGATCAGGAAATTCCCTTGAGCCAGAGGGGAAAATTTAAGTCAAGTTTCTAACCTGCCTTATCTGTTTTACAACTCCTTTACAAAATGCATTATCACTGCTTATCAGAGGGTGGTTTATGTTTAATATTTTCAAAGAGATAAAAGGTTATGAACCAGGAACCTGGCCCTGATGTTCACGCAAGGTGACAGAAAGGGAGAGATGTTCATTTCAGCTTACCTTTCAGTACAGAGAAGCTGCCTCTCGCCATGCACATCACCGTGATGAGGAGGACACACCTCTTCCTCCTGTTAAATAGTTAATTCAAGCAAACACCACTGGCAGAAGGCAATCTGCTCAGCTGCTTTGCTGTGCAGAAGGTAAGAGGTGCCCTGGTGCAAAAGATCAATATTTAGAAACCAATCATTGCTGGGTACAGATCAGTAGATCTTTTATTGTACCAGGTTAATGTATGTCAGCAGGAGAGAGCTCCAAGAACAATCCCCACATTGTATTAGATTTTTTGTGTGGTAACTCAGCCCAGGGAAAGTCCAGGTACCTGCTTGTGAGCAGGAGTCTGTAACATCACAACAGGGCATGTAAGGGTGCAAAAGGAGACAGAGGGATATGAGAAATTTATAGGGGTATGCTTTTCTATTGTCTCAGTTGTTTTCTTTCCAAGAATTTTTAGGCACTTTTCTAAATTTGTGCTCATCAGAGCCCAAAGTTTTAGCTGTCACAGACATAGTCTTGCCAGGTAACAGGCAAAGGGACATGCTTTGGGAGCTGGGGAGATCAACATTTCAAATTGGTCTAACTTGTCAAAAACAAAACAAAAAGTCTAAAGCTACCAATGAATAAGGATGGGTTTTTTTCTTACCAGAATGATGTTCTTTTTCAGGAAGGTCATGCATGATATTGGAAAGTTGCTACCAGTTTCATTAAAAAAAAATCTATACAATATGGAATATTTCCAGCTTTAGTGATAGTATATGAGTGGCTTTTTTGGGCAGAAGTGTAATGAAGATTGTAAATTAATTTCTGATATAAACACCTGCCACAGAATTTATTTTTTTGTTGTATAATTTACTATCTGTTAGGAAGAGAATTATTGTTTACTTCTTTATGATCAAGTCTTACTGATTTTCTGCCATGTCTTAAGAAATCAGAGTCTCAAACACAAAATAAAAAAGAATTTTCTATCATTTCCTCCACCAAATGTCTAATGTGAAGTGAAAATATTCTCCAGGATCTGTTTTTCTTTGTGGAGGAAGCTGTTCCCCAAAATTGTTATCCTTCCCTAAACAGAGCAGGTTTGCAAATTGACTTAACAAAAGGCTGACTTTACATCACACGAAGTTTGGGTGAATATTTCCCTGCTGGTCAGAAACTTTCTTATGCTTCAAGATCCTTTCCCAGGTGGATCTTATGCTCCAAAGTAAAATTCTTACAGATAACAGTGACTTTAGCTGTAACTTGTACCAGTAGTTATTGGATGCACTGTGACAGATCTGAACATAAGTGCTACTTAGAAATTCAATCCCCTCCTGATCCAGTTTACTGCAGTAAATGAGGTGGACTTAATATGTAAATGAAACAGAATGGCCCAGCTTTTTAGGTAAGCTTGAAACTCATGTAGTTGACCCTAAGAAGATCAGGATTGTGTGCCTTTTTCTTTCCCACATATGCAGTTTACTTCATTTTTGTCCATAAGCTGTTACCAGTAATCAGTATTAGTGTATTTATCTGTTTCAATATATCAACCAAAAATAATAAAATATTAATTTGCCCTCAGGGGAAAAAAAAGTAGAACCAAACATTCATATAAAGCATTAAGCCATGATTTGCTTAATTTACTGTGTGCAGTTCCTGTCTTGTGGAACATTTGTTTCTTAGTATTTCATGCTCTACTCAGCAGGTTAATCACATGAGACCTCACTGGCACTGCAAAATCATAAGGCTCTCTAACTTTGTGTTTATTATATGTTTAGTACCTGAAAGAAGATAAAAAATGTGGAAAACAGGCTCCATGGTGTAAGTCATGTGATGGGAAGATGGCCAATTCAGAGAACTTGCAGACACACTGCATTTTCAGGAAACTAATTAAAAATATTCATATACAAGGAATGGGAAAAAGCCCAACCCCAAACAAATCAAAACCAATGGTCCAGAAATGTTAAAGCAGATAATGCTTTTCCTGAAAGTAATCTATTTACTGCTGCTACCTTTAGCGAAATAGTGATTCCTTCTGATTCACCAATCAAATTTTAGATAATGGAACTGGATGACACAAAAGAATGTGTTTGGGCTTACCCCAAACTTAGTATCCAGTATTTTTGGAGGTTTGCTCAAGTTGGCTCTGTTTTTAGCAAAGTTTATTTTTTTGTATCTGCTTATCTCAAATCTGAAGGACACAGCTGGAACTGCAAGTAGAAAAGCCAAAATACTGTTGGAAAAACTTTGCTTTTAGTATTTCTAAATCACTAAGCAGAGTTAACTCTCTGAAGAAAGATTGTTTTGGAGAAGTGTAGACACTGTTTTCAACCTGATGATGTCCATCTCCAAGTGCTTTCCAGCTTTCACTACAGCTCAGGGTATATTTTGGTATTAGTATTTCAGAGAAATTTTTCCTTGTGGCAACATAATTGAAGTGTAACAGAAAAATATGGAATATTCCTAAGAAAAAGAAGAAGGTCTTCCTTCCCAATTTAAATGATACAAGATTCTAAAGTCCATTGAATAGTACATTTCAGCCAAATCCCAATGTCTCCTACAACACCAGAGAAAAAACTGTTGAACCTACTTGAACTTTCTTGTACCTGCAGAGTGATCCAGCTGACAGATGTTGAGGTATTAAGTGATCCCATGCTCTATGTGATTAACTAATGAGGCTGAGGTGGAATAATACAGTGGAAAGTATTCTATTAAGTAATGAGCATACATAAAAATTTCATAAGTACTTTGTCATATTTGGACTGGCACTTCTGTAGATGATTTTTTTGGGGCAGTTTTCAAAAAGGCAGACCACATAAACCAGAAACCCTCTAGAAAGCTAGTGCCAGGAAGAGGAGGGCTTTACAGCTGAAGGAAAGAGGAGTGGAGCACTGCTGGTGTGCAGAGAGAAGAGCTGCAGTGCATTGGGGTGATGGCTGGTGGTCGGAGTGGCAGCTGCCTTGGGGCTGCCTTTTCAGATGAGTGCTTTTGTCAGGTTCTGCATTTCCCATTGCAGGCAAAGAATGCTTGGGATGCTTCACTTCATCTTTGTGTTACTTGAATAGTTCCAAATATGTACTTCATAGGTTTTTTTATTGCACTTCTGAAAGTCCATTAAATGACAAAATAAACAAACCACTAAAATCCATATCTGATGGCTGTCATACCTTGCTTAGCTTGAGATAATTACTCCATGCTATCTGATCTGATCAGCACTAAATGACAGGGAAAAAGCACAGCCTGTTTAATTAGGCATTACAGTTTGAAAGTATTTAAATAAAGAAGCTATCATTTGCTCAAAGTGGTTTGCCTAATACCAACTCACAGGTCTGCAGGGGATCCCCAGAAGTACAAGGGGAGAAAGAAGGTTTTCCATAATAGAAGCCTTATCTTTCCATGTTGAGTTAAGAACTCCAGATGGGCAGATGAAGTATTAAGTAAAGCCCAGAGGTAACTAGATTTTCATATTGATTGAATTCTGGCCTGTAAAAGCTGATAAAGTAATTAACTGAAAAAGAGTACAGAGGGTATGCAGAAATAGTGTAGCTTTTGTTAAGTAATAGATAAGTTAAATGGAAAAAAAGGTGAAAGTTCTAAGAGGGGAAACTTGTCCAAATACTGGGGAAAGTAGAGGAAACAAATACATTTTCAATCAGAATTTCTAGTGTTGTATATCCATTCAGCCCATTGCAATAAATAGAAACAGTGAACTGAAAATATGAATGGGATTACAAAACCTAATTAAATTTATCACTCATCCTGATGACTTATACTTCTGTCTTGAATAAATATCTGTGGCCTGTGTTTGAAGCCTGGAATTTTCCCAAAGTATTCCAGCTCCTCCAAACCATGACAGGACTTGTTCTCTTTGATGAAGCTGGTTAGAGAGCCAATTGTGCAGCTGAACAGCCAGAGGAGCAAGCCTTGTGCTGTCTCTCTGAGGTTTGGACCCTTACTGTGGATCACTGAGATCTTGGAGCCTGATTATTGCTCTGGACTCTGCTGATTGAACTTAAAATACAAATGCAGACATTGGAAGCATAGGATAGCCTGTAGGACTGTGCCTTCCTCTACTGGCAGGGCACAGCTGCAGATGCTGGTGCTGGGCAGGAGCAGTGAGGTGCAGTTCACACACTCCCCTTATTTGCAGAGATGGCTAGAGCAACTCCCAGAACTGGGAGAGGGTTTCCAAACTAAAAACAATCCTTTTCTTGCATGGAAAAATGCAACTTCCTGCTGACCAAACCGATTTGTAGGCTTTAAGCAAATCTTACACCTGCTTCTGATCAAAGATGTTCAAATGGAATGGAGTTCCATCACTGGCATTCAGTCTATAATAGCTTATCAAAACCTATTCCCTCATTCTGGAGAGCAAGGCTGAGAGTCAATTAATTGCTGAATAAGGCACCTGGTGTGTAAGAAGGACTCTTATTGAAAACAGATTGTTGTGTTTTGGGTTTTTTCCCAAGTGCCTATTAACTGATGGCATCTGGGTGGTGAACATTTTAAAATGTCACCTTGCACTTGGGAGCAGACACATTTTAAACATTCTCTCTGGTACCTCAAGTGCATTCTGAGACACAGCAAAATGTACTGACTGGTATGAATGCCTGGATTTTCCTTTAGTGCTCATAAATTCAGTGACAGCAGGGAAGGAGAGCTTGCAGAGCAGTACTTCCAGTCCTGCTACAGAACAACCTACCTTCAGCTGTGGAAATACCTGCAAGAAGTATAAATGGTATGAGGATAAGTTGCACATCTGCTTGCTCTCAGCATTTAATCCATCCTGAAGCAGGCACATATCTGCTCACTGCCAGCAAAGCCACGTCCCCACAGCTGCCCTCAGCCAAGTGCTTGTTCCTGGGCCTTGCCTCTCACAACTCCATTGCTGTCTTGCCCTAATTCCCTTATTTTCTCTTCCTAAAATGAATCATTTTCTTTTCCTACCCTGTGCTAACACATTTATTTTTTATGGCTTCACAAATTGCATCTAACATGAAAAGTCTGCATTTTGGTCAGAGCATCATTGTGCCTCTTTAATAGAAGTAAAGAAAATTTAGTAACACAACTCCATTGTTCCCAGCAAAAGAAAACTGGAAGGAGCAGCATTCAGTCTGATGTTGCTGGTTCCCAGATCCTGTCAACAAACACTCAGCAAAAACCTTTGCTCTAGTTTTTAGAAAGAAATTAACACTACACATTAAAAGATAATAGAAAAGTAAATGAATAACCAATTAAGTCACCACAAGTTCCCAAGTCTTTGGTTTTACCTCAGAAAAATCCAGGAAGGGTTCTATGCCTATTTTATTTTACAAAAGGAATTTTGAGTTTAAAATTGCTCAGAACTTGCACAGTCAAAATTTACAGGGAGCAAGGTTTTGTTCACCCTGTTTCTGCACATGCATTATTTGCTAGTGACATGGCTGCAGGTCCCAGAGACCACAGACAAACTGAGCCCATAATGCTGCTCTAACATCAAGCTTTGCTCTGCACTGACATTATGATGGTCAGGTCGAGAAAATTTACTGAAGCCAGTTAGAATTTACAGCATCAGGGTGAAATATCAATCTGGGCAGGGAAGCTCCCTACGATTTGTAAGCGAATTGCAAGAGAGGGGACTGCATAGCTGTGTGATGGCAATGTCTGTCTTTCATTCCATACTTTATCTTTTTCAAAACATTTGTCCAAAAATGCATGTATACCTTTATTCAAAACATTTTTTTTAATTCACTTGATTCTTGGTGAAATTTAAGGAATTCACTCAGGAATTCCTACAGTGAGGTGTGCTAAAACAGATGTGATAAAATTTGTGTTAACTTTGCTCCTTTGTGCCCTGTTTCCATTTCTATTCTATAGATCTCATCAGAAAATCTTCATCTTCTCATTGCATAATTGTATGACACTCAGTGTTTTGTGCCAATCCAAGGTAAAGCACTCTGGTGTCTTTAAGCATACCTACACAAAAAGGCCTAGTTTTCAAACTGCTCTGCCACTGCCTTGACAGAGCCTTGGCATTCTGTCTGTGGTGTGACACAGTTTGTAGGATGCAGGGTCTCTCCTCTCCGCTGGCTCACACAGCTGCATGTGCTGGCACACATCTGCCCCACACCTGGGGCAGATCCTCTTCCTGGATGACCATAGCAGCTCTGCCCCCATATTACTCATTTGAGTGTGGGGATCTTGTGGTGAGTCATGCCCAAACAGAACAGTGGTATTTCCATAAACCCTTCCCATAAAAGCTGTATGGAATAGTTCTGGTTTAGGAATGGTATTCCCAAATTTAGTCTTCCTGACAAGCCTCTCCAAACCACATTCTGCTCACTCACATTACCATCCCCTATTCTATAGCATTTACATCTTGCCCAGATCCTACATCTCCCATGTATATATATGTATATTTAAGCATGGGCATAATTTCCCATGATTAAGGGTAGAGAACCTGTTATAACCTAGGACTATCCTGAAGCTAGTCTCTTCATATTATATTATATTATATTATATTATATTATATTATATTATATTATATTATATTATATTATATTATATTATATTATATTATATTACATTACATTATATTATATTATATTATATTATAACATTAATCAGCAATCACAGCAACAGAAATATTTCTAGAAGAACAGGAATACTAGAAAGAAGTTGGAGAACTGTAGCATCTCCAAGACACTGTATCAGTACTGAAAGCAGGTAGTAACTGCTGTTTGGGTTCTGATCTTTAAGCCAACATATTACTGAAAAGTTTTAAAGTAAAATATTAATTTTTCTAAAAGTGAAAATGAATCTTAGAAAAGTCAACTGGAAAACCCAGGAGGAAAATGATACATGGGATGACAGTACTACTAATGGGGAAAAAGTCGGTTTACCTTAACTGTAGATGGTGAGAAAAGATAATGAGCACAGATTACCAAGTAGCTGTAGATCTGGATATGAGCATGAAGCAGCGTGGCCAAAAGTACACTGTTGCTGAGTTCTGGTAGATCATTTCTGATGCTGCCTCCTTACCTGAAGTTTTAGGAATCAGAGTTGTAATTTGCACACATGCTCATTACTTGGGACTAATGAGACAGAACAAAAAGAGATTTGGCATCTTCCCCTGGGCGGTGACTGCTGTGAGAGAAATTAATTATTGAGAATTATTTGTGTCAGAGTAGCTCACAAATACTATTGCTGCAGAAGAATTCATAGCTGTAAAAAGACAGAGAATCATCTCTGTCTTGAGATGATTGCCTTGATTAAGTTTCCTTACAAACTTGATAACATGGCAATTGCTCTTCATGATAAGTAGAAATGACCACTGCCAATAAAGTGTCCTCAGAAGAGGTCAGGCATGTCTGTTACATTATATCCCATAATAGGTAAGCCATAGATGGGACAAATATAATGTCCTCAAAAAGATGAGCCTGCCTGCCTCGTCGCTGCTTTTGTGCATTATCCTAGCAGACTCTGGAAGGTGGCCCAGGCATATCAAAACTATCAGAGATTAGCTTTAATTGTGACAGGAGTTCATGCCTGTTGGGCCAAGAGCTCCCCAAGGACAAGTCACATAGGCAGCCAAGCTTAAGGAGCCAAAAATAAATGGGAAAGGAGTGGAGTGATTTAATACGTAACCATGAAAATCAAGCACACAGGAATCTGAATGCAGTGAGGTATCTCAAGCTACACATACTCCAGTGGAATGAAAGCTCAACTCAGTGAATGCCTCCTTGTTTGCAGGTCCAGCCTAACTTTACTTAAACAGGGCAGGGTTAGGAGTCAGAGGGCTAATAATCACAGCCTTATCTCCTCCCTACTGAGATTTGACTCAAAGAATTGTGTCAACACTTTTTGCAAGAGGGTGAAAGTGGAAAAATATCTCTACCATAACTTCCTTTCATTTGGCTTATTATTAACTACATGGCCAGGCTAAAACAATATTTTCTCTTAATGTGTTAAATATACAGATTGTTGTTTGCACACTACTTAGGTTCTCTGTCCAGTAAAATTTTTTCACTAGAAATCCGTTAATGTTTCTTCAAGACAGCTCAAAATCTTTTTTTTTTTTCGTCTTCGATGATGGTTATCACAGCAATGCTGATCTCATCCACAATTCTGTATCTGCACCTGGTCCCAACTTCACCTGGATTTGGTAAGTGGGATTCATACAGGAAGGGTGGCAGAGGTCTGTCCAGCAGACACACACTCAGTCAGAGTGAAATAGTGACAACTGTCAACACTTTCCTTCTTCAAGGGGCTGCAGAGCAGTGAATTTTTATCTGACTGGGAAGGCTGGGTCTTGTTCTTGAGGAAGATTTTTTTTTCTCCAACACAAACATTCAAAATTGTCATTTAGTCTCTTTAGACTTTTGCAGCTGAGAAGCTGAGAAAAATTTTGAAGCTGAGAAGGTCTTGGTTCTTCATCCCTCCTGACATTTGATGCTGGGCTTTGTAGTTTTTGATTATTTGTTTCATTTTTTAAACATTAACTTTTTGTTACAATTTAGAAAAGACAAAACCAACAAAGAACCAGCAGAGAACATCTGCATTTAGCTGTTATTCATCTGTGTTCTGAGAATAGATCTGTATATACTAGAAATTATATGATACAATATAATAGGCTGTATACTATATAACAAAGCATGAGTCATCTATATATTTATTATAGTTTATATTGCATGTATTATGAACTCTATATATTTATTACATTTTACAATATGTAAAAGAAATGTATGAATCTCATTTCCAGGTGTGGCACAGTATGAATAAACATTGTTTTGTAAATATGAACATGTGTGCATAAGGAACAAAGCATCTCCAGCAACATTTTCAAAAGTGACCAGTGATTTTGCTGCCTCATTTCTAAGAAGCCTCAAAAATGCTGGATTCTTGCCAGTTGTTTTAAGTTCCTCTTGGACTGGCCCTCTCAAAAGACAGCCTAAATTTGTAGATACTTTTTAAATTACAGAGCAAGATACAGTTTTGCTTAGATCTAAGGTTTTCCTTGTGGGAGAACCTTCCTGTGTCTCTGTAGCAAAAGGATGTCACTGTGTTAACTATTCTCTCATATCTCATCATGGTGAAGTGCATATGGCACTGGTGGGTAGTAATTCACATCCATGAGAGTCAGGGCAGCATTACAGACAGATTTCCTTGGAAGTCCTGGCATAGAGGAATTGCTGCTTGCATTCAAGAAATATGTTTGGAATGGCTTAACACTTGACAGAAAAGTTTGAGATTTAATGAGTCACTCCTGTGCTAGCAATGTGGAGAAGGAAAGTGGGGAGGACATGCCAGAATGGAGGATGGTTTGGCAGCTGTACCTGACAGAGAGAGCTTTGCATGGGATCACAACACGTGTTTGTGCTGCTCCTGGAAGGACTACACAGCTGGACTACATGAAGAGCCCAAGAGCTAAAAACCTGCAATTAAACCCAAGTGAAAATAAAAGGCCAGTCCATCTGCTAGAAGAGTATGTTGCCACGGTCAGGAGAACACAGGGCACTTGTACAAGAAGCAAGCTGTCACTGTGTACTGGGACTGGAACATGTCCCTTCATGAGTTGTACCCACAGTGTGAGGCCCCCACGCTATTTTAATGATGCACTTTTTCTCCTGGTAACAGCTTCTGGGATGTGCAACTCCTGTGCACAAGGTTAATGTTTTAAGGGGATGGCAAACAACTTGAGTAAGAAAAGGAACCAGAATAGTCCATCAGAATCTTTCTCTCCCACAATGTAGCAGTATGTGTAGCACTATACATGTTTGAAATGTATTTTGCTTGCATTTTGCCTTCACGGAGGAGCTGCTTATTTTTTTCTTTCCCACCATCACAACCAACTTGGTAGGGAGAGCTATGTTTATTATAAATTCCCATTAGGCTGAACAAAGGCACCAGGCCACTTGTCAGGGAACTCTCTTTGACTTCATTATATAATTGTCTTAGCTCGGGCAACCAGCCCAGTCTTTAGTCTCAAAAGTGTGTTCTATCAAGCCCTTAACTTTTACAACACACTTCAAAAAGCTCCCGACTTCAAAAAAAAACTTGAGTGCAATGTACAGGGTATAATATGACAATTGAACCTTGTCTAGACAAAGCAAGAGTGGAGAGAAATAAAGGTGGAAAAGAGAAAGAGAAGCAAGAAGATCATCAGTCCTTAGATCCTGCGATGGTCCTGCTGTGTGGATAGTCTGGATCTGGAGTAGTGAGACTAAGAGAGAGGAAAAAGAGAAAGAGTGAGAGGGACTGATGCACTTCCTTTCACAGCTTTTCTGGTGCAAGTCTCTCATGTAAAACTGATTTTTCCTCCCATTCCATCGCACACACTCAGCCATATTGTTTGCATCTGAGCAGTCAGCCCTTCTGAGCTCTCCAGGAAGGGAGTCAGGGGACGGTAAGAGTGAGTCCCAAGATGGAAAAAGAAGTTGGCTCAGCAATGTGCTGCCCCACCTCTGTGAGACCCTCTGTTCTGACCACAACTTTCCTGTCACAACTGCCAGAATATTTGAGACAAAACACACCTACATCCTACATGCCTATGCCTGGTCCTTCACACCCATGCACGCAGTGTTGTGTTTGTCCAAACTGCAGGCTTCATGTGGATGCCATAAGTTAATTTGCACAATGAAACTTTCCCCAAAACAGGCTTGTGGAGCACCAACAAAATGTTGTAATTAGGGACATTCTTCTTCCTCTGAAGTGATCACAGTGGATTTTGGTTTGGAAATGATGACCTATTTTCAAGTTGTGACTTGTGACCACACTTCCTAATCTACTCAGTAGTCAAGCAACAAACCCCAGATCTCACATGAGGCTCCAGAGAGCTGCCTTAGAAATTATCCTCAAGAGATGAGTGTGACATTGAAGAATTTAATCATACCGTAGGATTATTTTGTCATATTGTCTGCCCTCTCTGAATTTTTCTTTCAAACAGTCACAGAGATGTTTCATGAACCAATTTATAAACTCAGTCACAGCTGTTATTATAAAAAGTTATGTTGGAAACACCTAATTAAAGGTTCTGCCATGCTCCATGGTCAAGGGAGATAAATGCTATGTTTTTATTTGCTCATTTTTGCCAATAGTCCATGATATTTGAGATAGGGTGTGTAATAACCTGTAACTTTAACTGATCCAGAAGAATATATGGCACATCTTAATCCTCTTTTGGGCCTTCAGTTTAAATAGTGTAGAAAAAAGAAGTTTTAAAAGGATTAAATTTTTATTGCATATATAAATGGGATACAGCAATGGAACATTGCATATTATTATGACATATATTATTTTGAGTAAGAAAAAAGAAACACCAAATGATCATGTGGAAGGAGAAGACATGAGTTAACCTAGCTAGCCACTGGATGGCACAATTGCTTTATTTAACTGTTGCAAAACTGGGTTGTTTTTCCTTCAGATTTAATTGAATAAACAAATCAACCCAGATGCAAGGGAGTTATTTACAGTGTAATAAACCAAACTGGAAAACCATCATACCCTAAGTAGGAAGTACAAATTATTACTGTGCAATTTAAGATGTTCTGTTAACACCACTACTTTAATAGATCAACCAAAACAACTATATGAGCAATTTTCCCAATACTGGGCTTTGCATTGTGTGCTGTTTATGCAGCTCCAGTGTCATCCAATTTGTGGATAAAAGAAAAAAAAAAGTAAATTGGCTGAAAATGTAAAGTATAAAGGTTTATCAAATAAAATTTGGCTTCCTGATCAAAAACTTATTGATTTAAAAATAAACTATAATTAATAGGCATAAATACTGAAGTTTTGGAAGTGTCCCTAATTTCCCCATTGATCTTTTTGGACCCTCAAAAAGAGGTTATTCTATTTCAAGGCCTGTTTCATGGCGTCAAGTGTACTGAAATTGCTTGATGCTTTTTCTTGCTGACATTCTTTGGATCCACACCTTTTTTTCTCCCTGGAGGAAAAGTGAGAAGATGTCAATAGTTCATAACATGGAAGTCTATGACATATGAATTTTACCTCCTGTGGGATATGTTCCTGTTTACCCAAATAGTATTTCAAGAAAAAACCAATCATGTAAGACTGATATTCAACCTTAGAAGTACAGTAATAATACACAGCAACAGCAGCAGCAGCAGCAGTGTCCTTTTGATAGACATTACTGGCAGCCTATTGCTCTTATGGGACCTCTCCTTCCCAACTCCATCTTCAGCAGCGATTTTGGCTGGTTTCTCATGAGGAAATATAAACACAGCAAGACAGAACTGCAAAGTGGGTGGGCACCATTGTTTGCCCAAATCAACCACAGGAAAAAGGCTTAAGAACTGCTGATTTAACTCTTGTGGTTTCCTAAAAAACAATAATAAAAAATAAAAGCAGGAGAAAGAGAGATTTGCACCATCACTTAATTTTCAATTGGCCACTTGCCATGCATAACTTATGAAAGAGGAAATCAGCCTACAATTCTTAAATATAGAAATTTCTCCCATGTTGGTGTTTGGATAAAATGACACCTGGGGACACAAGACAGGGGAACAACTGTGTTCCTCTACCCTTTCCAAAGCTTGGCTGTTGCTGGCCTGTTGGCACACCAACCTGCCAATGGGCATATGCATTATTTCCACCCTTTGTCTGCCAACCAAATAAATGGGGACATGAAGGAGTGTGCTGGGGTTATCAGGGAGAGATGCAGAGATTTCTAGTAGATGGAGAGCAACCAGATTTCATTATATGTACAACTCATGCTTTTTAAACTTGTTTTAAAGTCTGAAAAGCACAGTCAGATACCTAGTTTCAGACACACATCAAAAAAAGAGAAAATAAATAAGTAATGTTACTCTTGAAGGCTGTCAAAGCACAAAGCCACAGTGGAAAAGCTGAGACTAGCTCCAAGGGTTTGCATGTGGAAACCATGGCATGTGGCCAGTCCCAAATCCCAGGGATGCCTCTCTTGCAGCAAAGCAAATTCTTTAATAGGCATAATTCAAAACCAGAAGAATAAACAGTATTTATATGAATAGCTGACCAGTTCATCTATGGAGGAGGGATCCCCTTGAAGGGGGAAAGGAGTAGTACTCCTGAGACCTAAAACCACTGGATGAAACTGAAAAAAGCATGTACTTAATATTACCAAACACTCCTACACAAACCCAAAGCATGATCATAGAGGAAGAACTCATTTTTCTGTAAGGAGAAGTCCTGGCACACCACCAGCCTGTAGCACAAAAGTCAGCTCTCCTACAGAAGGCATATGACTTAGGGATCCTAATTCTTTTGCTTCAAACTGTTTAAAATGAGGAAAAGAAGGGGCAACAAAGAGTGTGTTACATTAACAGAGGCTGCTGCACTGGGGAGAGGGCCTGTGAGAATAAGGGCCCTGTTTACAGGGCCCAAATCATGAACTGAGGTGGGATTTCCCCATGGGGCTCCTCCTGAGCTGGCCCCTGCTGGCTACAGCCCCACAGCTCTGTTGTACTGCTCTCATCCCTCTCCTGTTTTATAAATCAGATGCTGGAAAAAGTGTTGCGGAAAGCATGACAGGTCAGGGAGGTCCAGTTGTGGTGCTTTGGGCTGGGTGGGCCTGAGGGGCTTCTTTCAGGTGGCCATGTTCCGTTTGGGTGACCTGGAGAACACAGCTTCGGAGCAAAATCTGACGTTAGAGACACATACGTACCAGTACTCATGAACCTTCTATGGATGCCACACTTATATCCCACAAAGCTATCATGTGTTCAAGCCTTCACATGACAGATTTACACACCATGAAAAATATTAATTATCCCAAATATATTGCCCAGAACTTCTGTTTTGTAACATATTCTATTCTCAGTCCATAGTCCCACTTCTTAGGCAGCAGTACAAGACCTGTGGGGGCACTCCTTTTAGTGGACTCACGGCTGTGAAAATTACATTCAACTGTTGCTTTTTCAACACATAAATTGCTTTTCCAATGCATAACTCTGACAGTTAAAGAACAACAAACTACTCAAATATTAAAAACAGAGTCATCTCAGAATCAGTCTAACGTTACTCTAAATGCCATTTATAAAACTGGAGTTGTGCCATAATGAATCAGATCTCAATGCTATGTGCTGTAAAATGATGGTTGCAAACAAATATAAGTTTTATTTCACACAAAGGGATCTCTTGCTGTTTGCAGGTTGCAACATCAGTAAAGTTCTATGTCCCCTTGATGATTGCTTTAATTTCTTTTATAAGAAATAAGCACGGAATGTACAGAATGGAAGATTTTTATCCACAAAACTCTTATTTCAGTGATACCAAAAAAAATGCTGATTTTGCCTAAGGATTCAGTAGGTCCAAAGAACTCCATGTATTAAGTCTGTACAAAGTGGGCTTAAGGCAATATCATCCCACCTCCATGTGGGAGATCTTCTGGGATCTTAAATTTCCCCATATGCATTAAAAGAAGGACTGCAACAATGTGGTTTGTCATCACCATGACCTGCTGACAAAGACGTGCGCCATTGGTCACCTCTTAGTCTTGCCCTTGCAGACTCTGCCCAAGGAATCATATCTTGACCTGTTACCTAGTGTACTTGCAAAGAGGCCAAACGAGCAGCAGTTTTGGGTTGAGCTTGGTGACTGTGTTGTTTCGTGTCAGCTCTTGGAGACAGTCATGTCTGGACAAGTTGACACCAGCTTTGCTGTCACTATTCCACTGAAGACAGAAATGGTTGGACAGTAAGTTACTGAGAGTAAATTTTAACTTAGGGTTTGTAAACACATCTCAGGATCTTCTGTGCTGAAAATGTTGCAGTTGTGAACAAGATGTTCTACTGTAGCCCAACTTCTGCGCTGCCAAGCAGATGCAGTTGCTTGTTGGGCATGAGGGAAGTGCTGAGATGCCAGACAGTGGGATGCAGCATCTCTCCCCACTCCTCCACACTTGCCAGTGTGCCTTGTGAGGGACCATCTGAGTAAAGCACACGGGTAATCTCATGTCCTCCTCTCTTGGGTCTCTGCCCCTGCCCCCAAAGGCAAGTTTGCTGATTTCACACCCACTGCAAACACTGTAGCAGAGGGACAAGGCCAGGACTAGTTCAGAGCAGCTATAAGGTTCACTTCAAGTTTTTATAGTCATATGTGATAATTCTGCATAATCACTTATGCATTTCTAGAAAAAGGACATAGATGGCAGCTGTGTCTATTATATAATATTTCATCTTGCTAGCTCTATGGATGCAGTCTGTACCTGACCTTGGATGCTGCCATTGGAACAGATATTGTGGACATGTGAGGCTTTCCTTGAAATTTTGTGGACATGGATGATGTTACCCTGGTGTAATGGACAAACTTCATCTTAATGTGGGATAGGGAAGATTGTGAGAAGGAACATTTTCCATAGGAAATATGAGAATGGACTATACAAGGAACATTTGGCACTTCTCTAATATGTCATATATATTCCACAAGCTTTTCAAACTCAGCTCATGAGTGGGAAGGGAGCATGAATTGCAGAACAATTGCATAATATTTGGTCTAATATGACACTTTAGCCTGAAGCAGTCTTGTGAATTTGTATTTCAGATTACCCATGGTCTTTCTCAAGAAATCTAATTAAACTTCAAAGATGTTCCCACTAAATTGAGCCCTATAACTTCAGCAACAGGAATGACATCAGAACCTTTGGAAAGGAAAAAGATGAATATTGCAAGAAAAAAAATGTAGGAAAAAATGCTTTTAGAAGGCTACTGATCATGGGCCAAGCCATACCCTCAGCTATGTGCATGCTATTCCCACTGAAGCTAAAGGGATTTGTATATGCCTTGGAGCAGAATATGGTTCTATGCTTCAGATGGCAAAAACCTTCCATGGCCAGATAAGGAATACACATTCAAAGTCAATGTGTGCTATAAATGTCACTGAATTGAGTTTATTTATATAGGTATTTCTTCAATGAAGAGAATCGGTCTGCTTTGTAAAGGAGTGTGATGATTGCAGCTTTTCCTTCCTAGCAGATCCCTAGCAAACTGTTGCGAGCTGTACCAATGACCACCTGCATACAGCAAGCCTCTTGAAGCAAATGTAGGTAACACAGAGGGGAACAATGATGTGTGCTTAGGAGCTAACCAGGCTCCACATATCTCACAGACTCACAGACCTATCCAGATTGGAATGAACCTTGAGAGGTCTCTAGTCCAACCTCTTGTTCAAAGGAGAGCAATGCTGCATTGGAAAAGTTTGCTCAAGACATTGTCCGGCTGGATTTAAAAAACACTGAAGAACAGAGACCTCATAGCTTCTCTGAGCAACCTCTTAGAATGCTTAATTACTCTCAGAATGAACATTCTTCTGAAAACCCAGTCTCAAACTCCAGTTCCAGTCTATGTCCATTATCTTACTACGAATCTTGGTGAAGAGACTGATTCCATTGTCTTGATCACCTAACAGCTGCCCATCGGCACTGGCAGGCTGCTCCTTGGTGCCCTGGAGCCACCTCTTACTGAGGGTGAACAAGCCCATATCCCTTGCTCTCTTCTCACTGCGCAAGTGCTGCAACCCTGACCATCTCAGAACCTCTTTGCTGCATTTGCTCAAGGTCCTCAATGGCTTTCTTGTACTGAGACCCAAAAGTGGATGCAGTATCTAGGTGTGGTACTACTGAGTGCTAAGTAAAATGGGGACAATCACTTCCATCATTTCCCTTGCTATGCTTTCATAAATACAAGCCAAGATGGTGCTGTTGGTGTGTTTTGGTGCCAGGACTCTCTGCTGTCACACATTCAGCTTGCAACTACCAGGCTTCACAGATCCTTCCCAGCAGAGCTGTCCCCCCAAAAGGCAAACCCTTGTCTAGATTGATGCAATGGGTTAGTCTACAATGGGTTAATACAGGGTGCGGGATTTGGCATTTGCTCTTGCTGAATGTCACAAGGCTCCTGTCAGACCCTTCTTTCAGCCTGTCAAGATGTCTAGCCTTATCTAAATACACACCCCACGTGGAAAAGCAGTAGAGATTCATACTGTGGAAAATATCTTAACAGATTTCAGTCATGATGACTCTCACTTTCAGATTTATCCCAGAAGTCTTTTCTTATTTTTAATTTTCCACTTCTTGTGATTCAACAAATGTAGGAGTGCATTTGGGACTGTGCTGTGCCAAAAATTGGAGGAATCTCTGCCAAAATTTCGAAGTTCAAAACTTTTGTCTTTGAACAAAACGTAGGAGTGAAATAGTGATTTACCATCCCCTCAAGAGACAATTTTTAAGATGACAGTCACCACAGTAGAGGACATGATAATCCTTGTTTTAACTTTTTTCATATACCTTCTTGTTTCTCTCTCATTTTCACTGTTGTCTAAGAAGCAATACTTTCCATTGCCATAGTGGTATCTAATGAAGAATTCAGCTTACAATTCATAGTTTTATCTAATTAAAAATTCAGTTTATAATTCAGGGAGATTTGCTTACCAATTGATCTGGTTTTCAGATGCTATCATTTATAGCAGGACTTTTTAGGGCCTATATGTAACCTTTTCATTTTCTATGTGTCTTGCACAGGACTCTAAGAATCACACCATGTGCCTGAGAGCATTTTCCAAACTCTTCTTGAAATCAGACAGCCTTGGTGCTGTGACCACTTCCCTCGGGAGCCCGTTCCAGTGCCCAGCCACCCTCTGGGTGAAGAACCTTTTCCTGATATCCAACCTAAACCTCCTTGACACAACTTCAGGACATTTCCTCAATCACCACAGAGAAGAGATCAGTGCCTGCCCCTCTTCCCCTCATGAAGCTGTAGCTGCAAAGAGGTTTCCCCTCAATGTCCTCCAGGCTGAAAAGACCAAAGGACCTCAACTGCTCCTCATATGGCTTCTCCTCCAGAACCTT
The DNA here is from genome assembly GCF_012460135.2 of Molothrus ater. Lineage (NCBI taxonomy): Eukaryota > Metazoa > Chordata > Aves > Passeriformes > Icteridae > Molothrus > Molothrus ater. The sequence continues at coordinate 31,540,295 of NC_050478.2, read as the reverse complement.
CATCATCCTAGTGGCCCTCCTTTGGGCACTCTAACAGCTTCATGCCCTTATTAGATTGTGGTGCCCAAAACTGCACACAGGACTCGAGGTGAGGTGTCCCCAGCTCAGAGCAGAGCAGGACAATCCCCTCCCTTGCCCAGCTGGTGATGTTGTGCCTGATGTATTCCAGGACATGTGTGGCCCTCCTGGCAGCCAGGGCACTACGGGAGGTTAATGAAAAAGGAGCAGTTGGCAACAGATACTTCTTCAGGAACAGATGTTGAAGCTGTCCAAAAAGGCAAAAAGAAGGAAGAACACTAGAAGCACCTTTCCTGCAAGGAGAGAGGGAAAGTCATGTAAGTATTGCCTCTGTGGAAAAAACAGCATAGGTATGTATGGATGTCAGAGTCAGATAGCTGGCCCAGAGAGAAGTGGGCTAATGGAGACATTCATTGAGGACACGCTGCAGTTGATGAATATTTTGTCTTAAGAAAACCTGTTTACTTCTGCTGGCAGAAGTAGGCTGGCATGTGAGATCAGGAATGTCATATTGGCAAGTGAAAGGAAGTATGACTCCAGTAATAGGTTTCTCTTAACTGGATTGTATGGGCTCTTAATGCAAATGCCCTTCTGGAACTAGGATGTCCAGCAGGAAGAGAAGAGGAGCAAAATGCTCTGATACAGCACATGGTCCAGACATATAGGCAAACAAACAATTTGCCTACAAAGTGCAAGGCTGGTTAACCTTAGAAGTAGTGGGTTGCAGTGGGTAGAATTTAGGTAACCATCAATCACGTATAGAAGAGAGAAGGTAGGAAATTCTGGAGGAAAAGATTTTCATGATTTTCATGGAAAAAAAATCTGGAGACCAGGACTTTAGTAAGAACTTTCTGTGAAGCCTTTACTACAGCCTGTGCAGAACTGGAGACAGAAGTAGAAAGGCAGAGCTGTAATAGTGGAGGGGGTATCTGGCAAGATTTCTGCTTCATGAGGAATGATGCTATGCACTGAAAAAACAGAATTATGAATGAGAAACAAAAAGAGAGAGGGGGGGAGAGAGACAGAGATCCTTCTTGAGCCAAAAGGGATCTGAACTTCTAGCACCTGTATGCAAGAGAGATGTGAGGAATCATCTTTCTTTCATTCCATGGTTTCAGAGCTAAACAGGAAAGTATGCTATAATTCAGTATAACACCTCTGTTAAGGAGAAAGACATGAAAATGTTAGAAAGCATTATAAAAGGGGAAGAAACATCAGTATGTCCCTGGTAAAGAGATGGGTTGTGTACATTCTGAATTTTGAAAACAACTCTACTCCTTCATTCATAAAGAAGGAGATGAGAATGTCAGTGATAGGAGAGGATCTGAAAAGTGCTGCAAAGATGATCAAGGATAAGGACAGGCTTTGGTATAAATGACTCTGTCTGTTTGGACTTCACAGTCTGGGAAAGGTGACCTGGCAACACATGACAAGTTTTCCAGAGAAGAGAGGCTGGGGTTCAATGTCCCCTCTATTTGCTTGGGGGCATAGTTCCTGCGTTCCAAATGCTGCATTCAAAACCAGAGGAAGCTCTTCTTCATGCAGCAGTTCCAGACTTGGTGGCTGACTCTTTTTTCTTTTATTTATTTTTTTTTAAGTAAGCTCAATGGCACATACCTGAAAGTGAGGGTTACTGATTTACCAAAGGAATTAGAAGTAGGAAATGCTGAAAAATTACTTGAGGCTAGGGGACCTCATGAAAGTAATACACAGTTGGAGTGTGCTTATGCTTCCCATGGCAGCTTGCCTCCACTGCTGGAGACAGATACACCATGCTAGAGGGACTCCAGGTTTGAAAAAACCTGGCTATTCTCATGGAGAACTGATATAAAAAGTAAGGACTCTTGTTGGAACACAGTTCTGGTGCTGTGGGAGCACTTGTCACTTCCATATTGCTAAGGTAAGGAGGGCACAGCATCATTCCTCTTCCTTGTGAACACTGTAAATTAATCTTATTTCGATGACCTCTAGGGAGGCACCTGGGGGAAATAAAGTATCTAAAAATATCATTCCAAGGGGGATCTCAAAAATACGCAAACAAAAGAGAGTTCTTCAAAAAAGTCCCTCACATCATAACCCTTAGAATTAGCAAAATTTCAGGTATGTTATACTGCTGACTTCAGGGCAGCTGTGTATAAATTGACTACACATTTTATATCCAATAAAACTTCAATAGCCCAGGTGCTGTAATCATATAAAACTTACAGTACTGTCCTCTTTGCCAAAGCTTGCTGAAGAATAGCAAATCCCTTATTTCATTAGTTCAAAGGACAATTGCAGACTTTGCTGGCAAGCACTTGCATTGACCCAAGGAAGAAGGAGGAACCAAGCACGGACCAAGTGAGGGAGTAAAATTTGGCAAGGTAAAAAACACTTGAATTCCATAGGAATAAGGGCACCAAATGTATCAAATCACTTAAATAATGGCATTTAGACTGGGTAATACAGTCTACTTTGAGATATTTCAAGTGATGCTGACAGATATTTGTTAATTTTCCTGCTCCACATAAATAAAAAAAAAATGAAAAAAGGGAAAAAAAAAGTAATTAAGTACAATACCACACTTGACAAAAAGTCAGCTAATTAGACAAGCAAAGTTCTTGGTTAGTACAGGAAATAACAGTAAATTATGCATTACATTATTTTCAGATAGTTTAAGTCCAAACTACCTTTTTTTTGGTGGATAAAAAGGGGAAAAATAGAAAACGTTAGAATATTCCACAATATTTGCTAGCAGAAATTCTTGGTGATCCAAGAGGGAACATCATCTAAGACAATAAATAAAGCCTTTTATGTTTTGGATCACCAAACAAGTTCTGTGAAAGATGGTGTTTTTTAAAAAGAAAGAATATAACATATTACATTAACATTCCTAAACTGCTGCATATCTGATATCAAAGGTGATCTTATGGATTTGATATTTAAAGCTGCTCAGCATGTTCACTTCTAACAGAGTCTTCAACTGAACCACAAGGGCCCAGCAATTTCACAGAAGTGAACCTTGGACAAAACTGTTGAAACCAGAGTTTGTTTGGTTTTGGGTCTGGAAATTAATCTACTTGGTTTTCATTTTAGACCCCATGAAACACTTCTAGTCTGTCACAAAATAATAAATCTTCCTTCTGAGAATGACGCTTTTTGGATTTGCAAAATGATCTGACACATTATCTTTTCTTTCTTTGGGCGAAATGATTCTTTCTTTTTTAAAAAAATCAAAGGCATGAGGAAAAAACTTCTGCTTTCAAAGGCATGAGATAAAAACTGGCTAAAGAATCATTAATTTATTATTTTTGACATCGTGATTAGGACCTATTTGTGAACCAAAAATCCCAGGGTCAGGTGCTGTGTCTGTCTTCCAGGTTTTAGGTTTAATGTGCTAGGCAGCAGCCAAAAAAGATAAAAGCAAAAAGAAGAAATAAAGACAGCAGGGAATACTTCAAGTCACAGTTTCCACATGATAGCAGCTAGCTATTAACAGAAACAGGAATTTTAAAAGGAAGATCCTGCTATGCATATGAAATTAGGGGAGGAATCCCATTTTAAGCATATACAAAAACGGTGAGTGAGACTGTGCCTGCATATAGACTGACAGGCTGGTTAGCAACCAGAGATGGACTTCTTGATGCTGAGGAAAAGTTAATTTGGATGGAATATGCAGACAGACACACACATAAACATCCATAAACACACACACACAAAGTTATACAGAAAGAAATACTTACAAATGAAAAAAAATTTGTTATCAGAATGGGGATATTAGAGGAGAAATACGTCTCTGGGCTTTGTATGGTGCAAACACCTTGCAGAAGCTGTGATTTAAAGCTTACAGCAGGAGAATTCCTGTGGGTATCTGTGGGCTGGCTAGTACAGCAAGAAATAGTCCCAGCTTCTTAATTCTGGAAAGGAGCAGGGGAATGGTACTGCCCCTGACCAAGGTGAGAGATGCTCTCTCTTTAGCTTTGCACCACAGACTTTAACTTGTTCTTTTCTGCCCAAAAGTAAAAGCTTTCCTCATCAGCTGTTTCCTGATGAAGTCCTCTGACCCTGGGTCTGCAATTTTCAAATAAGACACAGGTAGAGCTCCTTTTAGATGTAGAGAGATACACAAGAAGAGGAGAAAAGAAGCTGGAAAAGACAGGAAGCATTTATTTTAGCTGTTGTGTTTTTTCCCCCACAAGAACCTGGGTGCAGCTGCAGAATGATTCAAGGAAAGAAGCCAACCATAAACACTCCTGAAGACAAGGACAATCTAAAGAACACCATGATTAAGTTGTGTAAGTCTTTGAAATTCCTGCTTTGTCTAGAGCAGAGTAAAGCAAAAGTGTGTCCGAAAATTTTATGAAAAACCCATCCAGTGTCGTGTCCCCAGTCTCCTCAGCAGGCCACACATCTTACAGCCTCAGTGATGCTTTCAGAATGCTTGTGGTAAGGCTATGGTCAAAGCCCAAAAACTCAGAAAGGGGTTTGTGAGAAAGGCTTCTCCTGTGAGCAGTTTTGAGAGCAGAGGACACCACTCAGAGACAGGTCCTGGACTCTCCAGATTGCTCAGACATAAACAAGAGGCTTAGGATGAGGCTTAGAGCCCCAAAAGGGGGACTTGGCAAGCTGCAGAGCTGAAAGAAATACATCACAAGTACTGATTTGAATAAGTATATGTGACATAACTTGGCATTGTTATGCTTTTGTGGCTAATAATGTAGTTTTATCTGCTTGCATACACATCATCTTTATTAAACAGTAACTGTCCTTCATGAATCATGAAGTTCAAGGCCAAGAAAATATCAGAGACCATGCTATGCTCTGTGCTGAGGAGATAGAATGGTTTACAAAAAAATAAGGAAAATTCTGCTTTCTGCCACCCACCACAGTCCCTGGAATGAGGAACCAGATGATAATGTTGGGGCCTCTTGAGTACAAATAAATCACACTGGTAGCCCATTTTATATGAATTCTGTACAGTCCAACACAACTTGGACCACTCCAAGACTCCCAAGCAGAATATGAGCAGCCAGAAGAACTGACAGCACTTGTGTTCTAATCACAGCTTCAGACCACTTGAGTTTCTGTAAAACTAGATTTTTATTTACTTTATACGATACATTAAACTGCTTGCTTTTAAGCCCAGGGTAGCAGGAATGCATTTCCAAGGTTCTTGTCTTTGTTGCAGAACCTGAAAGCAAAAGAAATCACCCACTTGTCAGATTAACTCCTTACTAGTCAAAATCAGTCTGTTAACAAAGTTTTTATTCTTAATTCTAATCATCATCTTTTGATTGTCATCAGGCATATTCAGATACTCACTCAAACCAACTCTCCTAATGCCATTTTCTCTGAATATTGGATCAATTCTGCAGCTACCACAAAAGGAATCATGCAGGCAGAGAAATTCTGTAATAGAATACACCTACATGACTGGTGTCAGAAAAGTGGCTGTAATCAGGATCTCTTTCCTCCTCCAGCTTTAGAGGCTGCAATTTATGTTTCTTTTCTCTTTGGAGAGTCTGGGCAGCAAGCCTTTTCCTTGGCAATGGCATCTGCAAGAAAATAGCACTTGCGTTAGGTTAGAGACACATTTAGGTCCTGTTGTACTCTTGCTGACAACGGTGTATATGTGGGTAAAAGCTGGCTAAATACAATGCCAGTGTCCCAAACCCTGTCATGACCTGGATATTTAAAGGTATATAGGTATGAATTAGTTACTGGATTACAGAACATAGGAAAGAAGAGAGGAAGAAAGATTTTATACAGAGCACTTACCATCATTTCATAACATACAGGATATGCCAACACTGCTTGGTGCCAGGATCACTGGCTATGGGAGACTTAAGTGTTGACAAAACCTCAGCTTCAAGCTACTCCCAAATGGCAAAATGGAGGCCTACAGCTCAAGTTATACACTTGAATTCTACATCTGAAATTCAGATCTAGGTTTATGTTTATTCTGAGTAATGATAACATGAATGTTTTCCCAATAAAGAGCTTTCAAGGAAAATATGTATTTCTGTTTATAGGACTCGCTGCTCCTGCTTGCTCTGGGTGTCAGTGAAGGTTGATTACGGCATCTGTGAAAGGAAATTTCTCAGATATAGTCTCACCATGCATATATTAAGATAATGTTCTTGCTTTGATAAAAGAAGCAAAAAAGATTTACAGATTTTCCCTGTGATAATTTTTTTTTCTTACAGTTTTGACTTTTTCTTAGTGCTTCTCTTTTATTGGACACTAAGCTACATGATGATTGAGAACACATCAGTTGTCACTTGATTCCCTCTCACTCCTAAAGCAAAAACTGGATCATGTTAGCAGCATGGATGGGCAGTTTTATTAGTGATGTCTGGCAAGTGTTTTAGTGCCACAGACATCTCTTACTGAGGCATCATGGCAATTTTTAAATGTCCTTATTCAAGGCATATCTAAATCCTTTTCAAGAACAATTTCATGCCGCTGTGCAAGGCAAACGCTGTGACTGATTCTGCACAAGGAGAGAATGACAGAACCTTCCCCACCACTGACATGTTTTTACCAGTACTCATGAAGTGACCCAAGTGTGCAGTGAGTGGCATAGATGAGGCATCTGCAGAGATTTACCCATTTCCAGAAATCTAGCTCCTCTACCACCCAACAGAGCAAGGGAAAAGAGAGGCTATCACAAGCATGTATCAATCTAGAGATTGTATTTACACAGCAAGTATCTTCTTGTCTTCTACAAAATACTAGCACCTCCTGGTGCTTTCAGATTTAGATGGGTTGGGCAAGGTAAACCCTTGGTGGTGGGCAGCTGCAACTCCAAACTCATAAATAGTTTTTTGCTCCTCCCCATCTTCTCAAAATTCATCCTGAATGTGCATCTACTCATTTGCCTACATATGATAAAAAAAGTATTCTTTGTATTTTATCTCCTTGGACATGGTATTGTTCAATTTTAAAATAACCACAATCATATCTTCTCTTTGCAGATATCGGTACACTTCAGTAAATGTGCTTTATACTTTTAAAAGCAGGTGAACATCTCTTTCTTGTCACAGATATATTTAATATCAAAAATATGAAAAATCCATATGGATTAAATATTGATTTTATTTTTAGAGAGCAAGTACAATGATGTTGCATTAAAATAATGCTATGTCATACTTGTTACAGCTCTGATAGAAAAATAAACATCTCAATATGCTACAGTGTAACTCATTAATAAATATTACAATAAAAGTTAGTAGTCAACTGAAATTAATAAAACAGCTATAAAAGTATACTATTTTAAATAATAAAATATTCAATATATTTCCAGATGAACAAAAGTAGTGATTTAAAAGTATCATTCAAAATGTAAAATGAGCAGTAAAAAGTTATCAAATTTAAAACCTCTTCCCTTACTAGCATTCTCTAGGCATAAAATCTAGACACACATTATTATTTCTCTATATTTATTTTTTACAAAAGGTAGTATATGTTAAATAGAAGTTTAAAACTGTAGTATTATTAATAGCTGTCACACAATTGCTAAGTAAGACACTTTAAAGTAGCATTATTTTTGAAGCAGTAGTAGGTAAGAGTGAAGATGTCAGCACAGTGAATTCATCCAACACTAATGCATCTGCAAAAGACTCATTTTTCAACATCTCCCTTCAAAATATAACTGAAACAGCCCAAATACAACATAGGTATCAGGATGAAATGTTAGAATTTGGACAGAAGCAATTATTTTAACAAATGCCACATACTTTAATTTTTTTTAATAGGTACCTTTTTTTAAGCATGTTCAGAAAAGGAAACAAAGAGAACATGAAATTCAGACCAGCAGAAAGCTTAAGAATCTAGAAATATAAGGGTTTTTTTCCCCCCACCAACCCCCCCCAGACATGCCAACCATTCTGAGCTGCCTTGCTCTCAGTGAAACCCCACTGATCTGGCATGCTGTAAAGATTCATTCCCGTTGGTTAACTTTAACCTTTTTCCCCCCTCTCCAAGAATTTCAATCCTCTGTAAGAGCCAACAGATACCTGTGCATCAGAGCAGTCTCGAGATCAGAACTAAAAATTAGTGTTTTTCTTAGGTATTGCTTCATTTCTGCTTTCCCCTCTGTTGCAAAATGGTAGCCAGGACATTGTCACCAGGCGTCACTCGCAGTCCAGTTGGGACAGAGTAGGAGTCACCCAGCACTGACTCAGCACAAATGCCTCTGTGAGAAGTGCCCTTTACAGCCACTGCTCACATTCCTTAAGGCTGGCTGGTGGAGATCCAGGGGCTGGTGGGAAGTCAGCGGGCAGGTGCCCAAACGCTCCCCAGGAGCTTTAATGGAGGTCTGCAGCATCCACGTGTACAGGCTGTCCCTTGCTGGGTTGTGTGCAGGCATTTTTGATGAGTAAAGATGCAAAAAGCCTGCAGTCTTAGGGTTCAGACTGCACACAATGCAGCCCCAGTCTGGGGCCAAGTGTCTGCGATGTGAACCTAGGGCACCACCACTGCCAAGCCAGCCCACTCTGAGCAGGCTTCCTTCCCTGACAAAAGGCAAAGTGAGATCTCAGAGCACCATTTCTGCAGGAATGCTGTGGGGAGCCCCAGCACTGTCCCTCTTGAAGTCTCCACACGGGCAGCCATGCCCTTGCATGTTTCTGCCCTGGGCATCACCAGACTCTATGCCTAGTTTAGGACAGAGAGTTGCTTGAAGCTGTTTCACACACTCACTCCCATGGTTTGCAAAACATGCACACTAAGCAGGAAATAAATATTATATATGATCATATTGGGAAAATAATATTTTTCCATTGCAGTCAGAAGAATGCTTTACATAGCAGGTTTTCATGACATCATAGAGAGGAAAAAATAAATCCAGTTGTAAATAATAGCTAAAATGTAAACTATGCCCATACGAACATCCTTCCTTTTTAAGGTTCATTTTTAACCTTGCAAATGTAAGGGAATTTCAGCTGGGCACAATGAAAATTCCTTGCATACCATGTGCACGTTTTCTGGATGAAACAGCTATTTTCCCACACACTTCTGCAGCAATCTTATTAGTGTAGTCATGATTCTTGGAAAGAACTATTTCATAGCATTTTTTCATTTTATAGTACTCAAAAAAATCTGAAGTAAAATACATACTTTTTAATTACATAAACATGCAATTTCTGAAGTGTCAGGCAAATAACAGGTCAAAGGTTAAAAAATGAGACTAGAATTTGAAAAGTATACATATGGATTTTAACAGTAACAAATATGCTGTGAAAAGTCATGCACATTCTTCATTTGTGGGACCAAATCTAAAAACAATTCCCCAAACTAATGATGAGATGCAGCAGTATCTGCTGGTATATTTTTGGATATAAGCATGCAGTAGAAATATTTGACTTCTTTCTAAATTTTTTTGAAGAAGCCCAAGTATAAAAAGTGTTATTTGAGAACTTTGGAACACTCTATTCTGAGGTTAGTTATTTTTTCCCCTATTTTTATGAACATCTTTGACGCACAGTACATTGAAAACTAATATGAACTAATTTGTCTTTAATATCTCCCATATTAAGCACTATAGGAAGCACAGTCCTCCTGCAATCACTGAAGAAATTCCTTGTGAATTAAAGGCTGCTTTCTCATTTAAGGTCATGTGCTGAGGGAACACAGCTCCCTAAATAGTGAGGCTTTTGTTGAGCTATTCATCTCCTGCAGCAGCTCTTCTGAAAAACATGGTCAAAGGCAGAGGGAAACAAGTACCAAGAAAAGCCAGAGTTTCTCATGGATAGATTCCATCCCTAGAAACAAAGCCTCCTCCCAAGAATCCTGCTCTGTATAAGCTCCCCATGGGCCTTCTAAAAGCCTTGACCTGTCACATTAGCAGCAGCTTATTCTCTTTCACCAGCCTCTTCCACAATACAGAAAAACCATGAGGGAGATGCAAGAAAGTTTTTTTTCTTTTTTTCTTTTTTTTTTCTTTTTTTTTTTTTTGTTTATATTTATTTTGTTTTATTTATATACATTTTTTTAATCTCAGGACAGCAAGCAGCTTACAGTGCAATTTGTCCTGTGAGCCTGCTCTTTTTGATCAGAGCATTTTAAACATTCAGGCAGGTGTCTGATAAGGAAATACTGGCCATGCCCCTTCACAGGCAGCAGTCCAATGCCAAGTGCTACAGAAGAAAAGCGGTAGCAGTGTGATGTGATATGTCTGGAAGATGGGTATTACAGCTCAAGTCTTTCTTCCACCAAGAACCCACTTCCATTATCCCTTACCCACAAAACTGAACTCCCTCTAACAGTGAAAAGTAATTTCTAATGAAAAAAAATATATTTATCAGTTCAATAAATTGTTTAGTACATGCTTTAAAGGCCATTATGGGGTGAAAATAGATTCTGAGGAATCTTTCTTTTAAAGGGTTTATCATACTGTTTAAAGAACTTAATTAACCTCTTTTTTATATACTTAGATATATTCCACTAAGCATTTTTAAAATTTAAGTTAAATAGCAACCAGAGCTTGTTCCTCACTCACAAATTGCCATGAATTCTGACAAGGGTAACAGCAGGTCAACCTTTATCAATCTTTTATCTTTATCCCACCAAAAATGTTTGAAATCTTTTAATTTATACAGGAGGAGAATGGTCCTATACACTTTAAAAGAAAATGAGAGTTTAAGGTGTAGTTCTTAGACTACAGAATTAATCTATAACTAAGGTTCTACAATTAAGCTAACACTAAAGACAGGGTCAGTGTAAAGAAACACTCTTTTTGTTAAATGAGATAATTTTACCTGTGTGGTAGAAAGCTCAGGACCTACTTTGGAGACTGCTTTAAAAACATTTAATAGTCCAATTTACACATTAAAAAAAAAAATGCCTAAGCTTTTATGACTAATGAAAGGCCCATTGTCTGTGTATTATTTTTCTCAATCCCACTTGATCTATTACCCAAGAAACTTAACACTCATAAAACACTCATCATTTTTCTACACCCTGCCTTCCTTTCAATCCTCACAGTGCTCAGGTTTCAGTGGGAATTTACAGAAGAAATACAGAATAGGAAATACAAGTAATTTCTAAAGACTGCACATAAGGAAGTCCTGCTTTGTTTCTGTAACTCTTTTCTATGACAAATAGTGACGGTATTTAGTATTAGTAATACATGTTAGTGAAATTATACACTGTCTTCTGAGATGATTTTTCTTTTTGCCAGCAAGGTTTTAGTGCATTAGAGGTTGATCAGATTTTCATAGGGTTTCAGCAGCATAGAGTTAGTAAATCAGACTGACACTTCCAACAAGCATATAACAATAACATGTGTTCTACCACTCTAGCTGGTTTCAGGGGTAAAAAAAATGCTTCTGCTTGACTTTTTAGCTCTCATTCTGCTCTCAGATAAGCTTAATTGGTCCTGCCATGTTTGGAAGAGTTTTTCACATTTCTGAAGGCAGAATCTAATCCATATTTATGAAGTCAATTAATGTGTTTTGAGAAAAAGACTCTTATTTTCCTCACTTTCTTCTAGTTTGCAGGTTCTTTTCTCCATCAGACACTGGACATACTTCTCAATGCGCAAAAAACTGAAGTAGTTACAAAAATCTTAGAAAACCTAATCTCATCAACTAATTTACATAGAGAAAAAGAGCACATGTAAAATCAGACTTATGCCTGACATCATATAAAAAGATCCAAGTCCTTATTTGGCAAAACACTGACATGTAGCTAGCAAACCAAACACAGCTCTGGTGTAATTTATCTATTTGCAATGGATTTGATGCTGTTGACTCTAAAGGCGTAGTCTGCTGGCAGTGATCATCATGTAGACTATGCTGTTGGGTAAAGGAAGTCTCATTTTCTGTAGCCACTCAGCTTCCAAACACCTTAAGTTTTGTAGAAAATTGGGGCATTATATTTAAACAAGTAAAAAAGCTTAAAATTACTCTTTATCAGATATAAATTTTCCTTAAATGACATCATCCATACAAAAAACCCTATAAATATATAATTTATCTGTGTGTGCATGCATATATGTATGTATACACACACAGCATACACCTATATCAGGAACTAAACACTCAATCCCATCATTTTTATGAGGAAAAGATAAGAGGAATAAGCAGACAAATTAGTGGAATCTGTCAACTGAGACAACTATAAGAGTACCATTTACTCTATTAAAGAGCATTTTAATAGTTTCATCTATTGCTATAATATACAGCAATGTTAATACTCCAGTCACAGCTTTTGTCCATTCCCACAGAGCACATCAGTACTAGCTACATGTAGAGTGAGATCAGTGCTTTGTCAGACCAGTTTGTATCTACATTCTAGGCCATAACTAAATAAATTAGAATATGCTAAAGTGCTACATCAACACTAATGTTTCTGAACAGTAGTAACGCACATTTCTCTTTCAAAAAAATTTAAAAAAATACAGCAGCTATAGTTCCAAACATAATCACGTAATGTGAATATGTTCACATGTCACTTTGTTACAGTATTCAACAAAATGCACAACACAAAACCATATGGCAACAGTCAAGACTCCCACAGAGTACAAAAGGTAATTTCTTAAAAGTCGAGCATGATGGAAATAGACATTTGCAGTCTTCAGAATTCACACTTGAAAGTTTCGTTTAATTGCAACTTGCTGATGTCGATATTTATTTCCTCTGGTTTGTCACGTCTGTATGTTACTGTTCTTGTACAAACTGTAGGCAAAAACATCTTATCCTTGAAGGAGAAGATACAATTTTTATCAGCAATTAGCTAACTTTTATATGCAAGAAAAAGATTACTGAAGATGATGGCTCTGAAATCAATTACCTTCTTTGCCGTAGATACTCTGTAATCAGATGAAGATTTAACTTTATTGCTACTCCCCTGGAGAATTATCTGCCTGATGATAAGGACAACAAGCAACCCGATCAGAAAGGTAACTATAAAGATTATGGAAAAGACTCTAAAGTAGTTTTGTCCAGAGAAACAATCTGCAATGAAAGGAAAACACAAGGGTAAAGCCTAATATATGGAAAAGGCACATCCCTCTAACACAGGCATATCCACCACTGCTAAGTAATGCTGCACAAATGTAATACAAGCCTGATAGAAATCAAGGGAAAATAAATTAAGTGAAATTAAGAGGAAAAGTTGTCATATGCAAGCTTTTAAAGTTGGGCATATCAAGAAAGGCAATTCAGATCAAGATCCATGGTAGAAACAGAATTTAGGCTTCATTGTATTGCCCACCATAAATCCTCTGTAGACCAGTGAGTTTATAGCTGAAGTAGAGAGGATGAAATATTAGAGATGTTTGGGGCTGAGAGAATTTAATCTTCACAAGAGAACAGTGAAGATCACGGGTAAAATTTGAAAGAAAATGTGTTTTATTGAATCCTTGTCCAGTGCTCTCGTCACTGGTAGACGAATACCGTAAGCTTTCCTTAATACTAAAGTTATGAAAAAAGTATTCACAATAAGTTTTCACATTGATGAACTGTAATATAAAAAGATTTATATATATGTTAAGGTATAACAAAAGGTAACCATCTACCTGCATTTTAATTGCTGCATGGAGTGATTAAACTTGGTGAGATTTTATTTTAAAAGATTTTGTTCTTCCACAGACCTCATAACTGCAGTTTTTTATACTTGAAAGGAACTTTTAAACATTACTGAACTTGAGGTAAGCATTCTACTTCTTTCTTTCCTGTTTCTGGTAATGTCAAATACTATAAGCATGGTCAATGTAATAAAACATACAGATGCCATAACAAATTTTTATAAATATTTCTTTAAGCATTGCTCAGGCAGGATTCATCATTATTAGACATGACTTCTCGAGGACCTGGGAAAACTGAACTTAGCAATGCTTGACAATCTTATTTCCTGTTATTATTTATCTTTTACTTTCCCTAAAGCTATGAATAATTTTTCTCTTTTTCCTGCTTTCTTTCTTTGTTATTGCAATAATGTGATATACTTCTGAAAGACATTCTAACACTGACAAATTCAATTACTAATCACAGAAGATTTTAATCTCTTATTAAATTACCTAGAAAATGCCACTTACCTGAAGTATTATCAATATAATGCAGTAGGTAAGTGCATGAGGTTGTGCACTGGTCAAGTATGACTTGAGATGCATTATTAGAATGATAGCACTGAACACAGTTCCTGTAAAATAATAATTGAAATTTTAATAATTTCATATTTAATAATTTTTTCAATTTTAATAATAATTCCTGTAAATTATAATTGAAAACCTATGTCTTTCTCTGCATTCTCCTTTAAGAGATTGTATCAACAGGCTGACATATTGCTTGCACATAATGCTTTCCTGTTAGTAAAAACATTGCGACATTTATTTATTTTTTTCTGAAATGTGATGCCTCTCTCAGCATTTTATCCCTCTGATGCTTCTCAGAACCAACTAGTCAGAAGTTGCAAACTAAAACATATCTTTGGCTTTGAGCCACCTCTACCCAATCCTTGCTCTGCCTTTTGTGATGCAAGGGTGTAGCTAAGGTCCAGCTTTCTTCAGCTTTCAGCCTCCACTTTCTAGTCTTTCCTTACCTATCAATCTCATTCAGATGCACGCTGGAATTGAAAGGTAGAGGTAAGCAGAGGAAACACAGCTTTGCCAATAATTTTTAGGTGCTATGTTAAGACAAAGCCAAGTAAGTCTGCACTGCTGGGCAGTTTAGAGAGAGAGCACAACAAGGAGGCAATGCTCTCACTCTTACTGTCTTCACTGTATAGCCCGGAAGGAGACAGATGTCACAAGAGATCCCCAAAAAAGCCCTAACTGAATTTTTAATTAAGATATGCCATCTTCTGAATTTATTAAAGGCACACATTTCACAGTGACTTTGAACAAGTAAAAACCAGAAAGGTTAACTGCATTTTATCTAGTGAAATCTTAGCAGCAACATTTCCAGATGTGGCCAAGCTTGGTTCTCCAGCATTTTCACCAAATGAGATAAACAATGATTCTGTTTTGAGCACAATGACCTTTCCAATGAAAGGCTGATCTTTCACCCTCTGCACCACAGTGAGATGCACAACATCACATGTGTGATGAGAGGGCACAGAAGAGCTGTGCCCAAGGAAAGGGCTTCATTTGCTCTCTGTGCCAGGACCACAGAGGGCACCACTGAGAGCCTGGTCTAGCTTGTCCCCTCCTGGGCTTGCTCGGTTTTGACCTCCACACTGTCCCTTCCTGTACATGAGTAGCGAAAAATGACATGCTTTGAAACCAGCATGGCAAAGACTAAGTGTTTTGAAACTGAACAATGAAGAGTGTTGTTCTTTGGGTAAGACCAGCTCTGGTCTGCTGATCAATGGCAGTGACAATCCACAAGTACTGGTCTAGCTCCACACCGCTTTCTTTCTGCTGAGAAGCACAAGGAGTGTGCAAAAACAAATGTGAAGAAGATTATCGGACTTGGTGGCATTCAAAAGTAGGATCTATTTTCCATTTTTAAAAACACAAACTTATAGTTTTATTTCCTACCCAGGAAATCTCAAATGAAGAATGGTTAAAATAGATGCTGACATGCAATTCTCTTAATTACCAGTGTGAATCCAACTACACAGAGAAGTATCAATCGTATATTGGTGTAAATCGTACCAATTTCCTACAATCTAAATAACTAAGAAATAGAAGCAGAAACATATTTTCACGCTTCAATACTAGGGAGTGAAAAAGTCAGGTCTAGCGCAAGAAACATACCAGTTTTCTTCACAGGCTTTGTTACAAGTAGGGCAATATTCACAGAAACGGCCAAAGCTTCTTGGGTCTGTGCACTCACACTTTCCACATACACATTTTCCTCTTCCACTGCAAATTTGGCCCTTTGAATTCAGGCAGTGCTTTGCTGATTGTGATGAGCACTCACATCGATCACCTTCCCAGCCAGCAAAGCATTTGCATTTACCACCTTCACATTCACCATTACCTACAACACAGAGAGTCTGGAGTCATATGCTTCCATGAAAACACAGAAAACAAATTTTAGATGGATACATTTGTATTGTTTGTGCTTTACCTTGAACGGAGCAAATTTAGACCTGGACTTTCTAATTAGTTTTTAAGTTAACAACTTGGACTGAAGTTACTGGCATGATCAATATTGAAGGCTGCTGTTCATTGTTAAGTTGAGCATAAGTTGCTACTATGATGTTACCCTATAACCTTTTACTAAAATTCTGCTCTTTTGCTTTGGATCAAAACAGTGGCGATTAGGAATTACACAATGACCAGGAAAATAGCCTTCAGGCAAACTAAACAAACTTCTCATTAGCAAGAAAACATTCCATTCAAATAAACAGCAAGATTCAGTGGAAGAGTATAAAGTTCATGTGCACAGGCCAGGTTCTTTCCTTCCTTTTCATTTTCCACTTCCATTTCCATTTCAATTTCCATTTCCTTTTTTTCTCTTTTTTCCTCTTCCCTACCATATAGTGGACTACAAAAAGAATGAAAATTTCTAACAACTCTGTTTCACTTAGAGACTCCTTTCTGAAGCAGGCATTCCCTACAGTGTTCATGTTTATACCAGTATTTGAAATCAAGTGCCACTGTATGTCTCACAGGACTGATTTAGGGTGGTAGAAAATCAGAACCTCACCTGGAAGCTATGATCCCTTCCTAATCTCTCAGTATCTCATATTTCCATTATACTGAAATGTATCAACTAGCTTCCTGGAATAATGTTATTTTTTATTTGAGAAATCAGTATCATTACTTATTAAGAATTTGAGATTTAAATATTAAAATAGCTAAACTTTGGAAAAAAAAAATCAATGTATCCCCTGGAAAATGGTGGTGAAATTTAGAAGACAGTATGCCTGTGGTGAAGAGAGTCCAGGAGTGTGAATTCCTAACAGGATGTTCAGGACATTTCCCACACTAATTCTGCACAAACAATTCTAGTTCTTGACAGCCTTATATCATTGTTTTCAGCTGCATCATGTAAAGTAGCCTCAGAAAACAAAACAAACCAAGAAAATACAGACAGAAACACTGCAACTTACCAGAACATAAGTTTCCCTGGTGATACGGGCAGGAAAAATCATCCATTTCACAGTACTTGCCATACACCTTGCCTAGCTTGTTTTTGTAGCAGAAACATTTTCCATCTATGCAATTTCCTTGACCACTGCAGATGGGCTGGTCCTGGTGTTGCCTGCACTTCTCTGAGGGAAGTGTGCCTCTGCTAGAGCTACAGTCACTGTCACTGCACGGGGACTGTTTGCTGTCAGGAGAAGTTTCATCAGCCCACACTCCTTTGTGCCCTGTGCTGTCTCCATACTGGCAGGCACAGCTTTGCTGCACATTGACAATGGCAGTTTCATTGAAACCAATAGGCTTAAGTATGACATGTTTTCTTCCTCCACTTGTATGACATCCTTTCATTGTAACTGAGACATTGAAAAGTACCTAAGAAGAAATAAAGATGGATTTAACAATATTATTATTTTCCTGCTTACACTTGCTTAAAATTTTTAACACATAAATAAAGCAGAATCTTACATTGTCTATGAATGTGCACTAGCTGATAATAGCAAAATACACAGTAGTCACTTTTTAAACATTATATATTAGTAATGATAGGCATCACAAATACAGGTAAAATCCTAACAATAGAGGAAGTCCACTTTTCAAGTTAAGAAAGCATAGTTGCAAAAGACAAGTTTAATACAAATTAATGGAAATAGAAGTATTATCACCATCCTCCTGCTATTATTTAACATGTATATTCTGTCATATCACAGGAATATTTAGGTAAGAATTGGGACTAGATTGAGCAAGACAATACACAAACAGAAACAGAGATACTCTTCACAAAAAGAATCTATAATGAACGTCCTGCTGCAGAATTGGTCATGCACACATAAACCACATAGATTTTTGGATGGCCCTGGCTACCCCTACTGAAACACAGAAACAGCTCACATGTTAGCAGTCACTTTTCTCAATTCCATGGACCCAGTGCCTAGCTCCAGGCCATGTCATGGCCATCACCATCATTTTACAAGTTCTCATCCCAGCAGTGCCCACTACAGCAGCAGCTCCCATGGCTTTTTGCAGTTCTAGCACAGGACTAAGGATCCTTTTTGCAGTTAGGTGATTCCCATAGAGTTTCCATCAATCACCCCTAAAAGTTTTTGACAGCTCTGACATGTCTGACACACTAGATATCAATCTTGTATTTTACAATTATTTTTTGGGTTTTTTGTCCATACACTTCTGACAGAGTATTCCCTCTAACGTTTTGAATTTTTTCAGCTTCTGGATGCAAAGCAGCTCTTTCTCATCTCCTCACAAAGAAAATGTAACCAAGAGGAAAAAGTGAGAGAGGAACACAAGAGAAGCAAGTACCTTTAATCTTTACTACCAAAAAATAAAGATTTCCAAATAAAAAAGGAGAAACCCCCAGAAACCGATTACATATGAGGCTGAAACTACCCTCAAATACTGAGGCCATTCATCTCTCATCACTGTCTCTCCCTCCCGCTGCGCCCCCACACGAGAACAACCCAGCCCTTGGGGACAATGGTGGCTTTGTGGCAAGTGGGGCTGCGGCTGCCTACACGGACAACAGGAGAAGAATGCTGTGCAGAAACATGCACTTCATGTCATATTGAGGGGGCACACAGGCTTTGTCTCACCCTTTGCTTTTCTTCTTCTCATTTCTCAATGTGCCACTACACACATAACCCCTCAGCAGCCCGCACTCTCCATGCATTGAGATTTCTTCCCTTGGGTTGCAGGGTAAAAGTGTGGCTATAGAGAAATTGATTCATACAGGAGGTGCATATCATGTGGGGAGGACAGGCTGCAGCTATGGAATGTGCTTTTATTCAACACAGAGCCCTGCCAGAAAACATCATCTTCATGTACAAAACAGTACTGGAAGAATAGCAGGGAAATGGGAGGGAAGGGAAAATCATGTTGTGCATATGAGTCGTGAAATTTGATTCTGAACACAGCAGCAGATAGATTGAGCCTGTGGTGACTAAATAATTACAACACCATGACACTTGCTAATAGCCAAAGTTAGTTTTGCACCCTGAAGAGGCCAG
Organism: Molothrus ater; assembly: GCF_012460135.2. Classification (NCBI taxonomy): domain Eukaryota; kingdom Metazoa; phylum Chordata; class Aves; order Passeriformes; family Icteridae; genus Molothrus; species Molothrus ater. Next base: position 31,521,239 of record NC_050478.2, on the reverse strand, counting down.
AGGATTCTTCCAGAATTTAATCCACTTTGTGTTTTGGTAAGAAAAGGAAGGAAGAAGGATTAGACAATGAAAGGAATGTGAGAATTAAGGAAAAGCATTTTGTCTGTAAACAAATAGTGAAAGAAGGATTTACAGTTAAAATAAATTAATCTCTTAAGGATGGCTCATTTTCAACAGCCATAGAGGTTTAGGACCACATGCAATCTTTTACAATCAACTGGCTTGGCTTTTATTAAAAAGAAACAGATATAAATATTTTTCTTTTCATTAAACAGAACAAATTCCAGTCCTGTTTCTTATGACATGCCCAGGGACCAACAGTGGGGAAAAGATGCTTTAAGAATAAAAACAGCAAATCTCCTGTAAACTGTGGAAGCTACAATCAGCAGCATGCAGACAAAATTCAGAAGAACATAAAATACATTCAAATTTACATTACAATTCACACATTTAATTTGTTTTCCTATTTCTACACACAGACACAAGCTATTTCTCACACTAGCTGAGACATATGTACATGTCAAGCAGGAAAGAACTCCTTGACCCTGCTCTCTAGAAACACAGACTTCTTCCTGGCAAGCGAAAAGAATTACTCCAGTAGTCCAAGCAATTAAATAAATATATCAAGGCACAGAGAAGGTTTTCTGGGAAGAAAACCATGTTCTTTACCTCGGCCAGACATCTTCCCCTGCATTTTCATGGTGCATGATGCTCTGTTTCATTCAGTAGGTGCCACCAATTCAAATGGGAATAAATTATTTTATTAATTTGGTTTATAAAATAAACTAATTATCCACAACCCTGATTGTGCAGGAAGATTACTAAAGCAAGAAGAGAGAAAGGTGACATCGAGTCCCAGGGAACACAAATTCCAGTGATTTTTTTCCACTGAGTGATTATCTTTCAACCTCTTTACGTACAGATTTCATCACAATGGATGTGGTGGTTGTGCCCAGTGGAGGACAAAGAAGGAAAGTTTTAATGGACGTTAGCTTTCAGAAAAGCTTTGAGCCTTAGTTCCACGGGACTAGTGAGAATTAAAATAAGATTCAGGAAAAATAAACCCAGAGAATAATAGAGAGCCTGTGATCATTAATCACATAAATCCATTTTCAGTTTAAGTAAATCCCTAGAAGATTTCACACCATTGAAACCCAACCAAACAGAAAAATAAGTATTCCAGTTCCTTGAAGAATGAGAACTATCAACATACTTCTTTATTATATCCAACATTTTTACATCCTTCCATGCCAGTTTTTTTACTTCCATCAGGACAGATCGCAGTGATATTGAAATGTAGACCTTGGATCTGGTTATCCACTTGAATTTTCACTTCAGAGATTAGTTTCTGTAACCAGAAAACAAGTTTTAATTGCACTGCATCTCAAAATATAATGTACATTAGTGACTAACACCAAGTATGGCTCCTATGTCTGACTAAAAATGAAGAATGCTTGTCTGTGTGAATAAAGGAATGAATTAAAGCTTTGTTTCCTATGTAGAGACCCAATTACATTCCAAATATACATAACCAGTGAACTGGTAATTCTGATAAAGAGGATTAGGTTTTCCAGATAAAAATGTTTTCAGCTTTGCTAACATGGTTTTGAGACTGCATTTTTCACAATTTGAAAATCTATTCCAACAACCATGTGCAACAAAAACTGCTCATTGTTTGAGTCTACACTGACTTTTAGCCACAAACCTAAAATACAACAGTAAACATACATACAACCACTGTTATCCAGCAGAAAGGTTTTCTAATTGACTTAACACTTTAAAAACTTCTAATGTTTTGCATTTGTCGTAGAAAATTTTTCTCTGAACAAACCTTAGGGTGACCTAAAGGCTATTGGGATTATTCTTACTGATTTTTCTGGGTAAACTAAGACTATAAAAGCCAGCAATTGGCCAATTTTGCAATAAAAAATAATGAAAAAGCAACTACTTTGTAACTTGTATTTACTACATGACCTAAAATCCTGCTTCCTTCAAAGAAGAAATACTTTTTGACCATTTAAAAATTTATTAAAGCTCTGTACAAATTTATGAGCTGAAAATTGCACAGAGGGATTTTTAAAATTCCTGTCATATTACTATTAAAAATGAGTTTAGTGGGATATTTTTACTGCTACAAATGGAAATGCAATTATATGAATCTTAACACATGTTTATCTTAGTAGTAACTTTTTGAAAATTAGTGACTCATCCTTGGCTTTTTAGCCAGGGATTTTCAGCCAGGGTTTTCCATAGCTAAGGCTAAGGTTTCCCTGCCTGGAACAAGAGTGAAAGAGGCCCACTGTCACTGAATATCAACACTAAATTTATTTTCTTATCTAAGTCCTTTTTTTCCTAGAATGCAACACATTCAAGACCTATTCACCATGTGTTTATATAGTAAAAAGGCCCTAAAACTATGATGAAAAACTCAAATTGTGAAATCCAATGAAGATTAGGATGGGAAGAAAGACAGTGTCTAAAAAATGAAAATAAAGTTAAAGCAAACTGGGGGCGGCTGGACCAGGAAAGTCCCACTGAATCTTGTATTGAACAAAGTAATTGCTTCATAAAATTTCATTTCCTCCCCTTGAATGTTTGCCCTGCACTGGGTAAGAACTGTGTTTCAATTTAGGAAGGACAGTGTAAAACTGTCATACAAAAGGACTACAATTTTCAAAATTCTATGCCAGCAACTTCCTGCAAACCTCCATATTTAAAATGAGATCTCTTGACTTTATAAGAGGAAGTAAAATAACAGCGAGAACTTCTCTGCAATTTGACTACCTCTAAACTCCTCTGGTTTTGAATGTGTTTGCCTTTCTCCCAGTGTCTCCAATGTGACAGTGAGAAAAGTGTATGCAAAAGCACTCTATGAATTAGGAACAGACATGGGGGCTTGCTCTTCATTACAGCAAATCTGCTGTAAGCAAGTTGCTTGTTTCTGTCGTTAAATGGATAATTTCAGCCTCCCAAATCTAACTAATTAAAAAAAAAAGTGATACATGTGGATACCTTGCATATACTTTTGTAGCTGAGATTTCAACTTTCTGAAACGGAATGTTTGTGCTGTAACTGCACAACTTAACAGCATTCAACCATGCAACCCATCGCATTCATTCAGATGCTGCTCTATGGGCTCCCCATGCTCTGGTACCTCAAATGTCTATTTCTTGGCTTCATTATCAAAGCTGTTTACACCCTCTATCCTGAGCTAACAATATGCCTGTTTCACTTTCAAACTGCCATTCTGTGTCAATCATGTGTGGAAAATGACTTTATGGTATTTCCCATACTATTACTTTTTCTTTCTCAAACTATTATGTTCAATTGATGGCTCCAAGCAAGAGTTCCCAAAGCCATTTCCATTTTTCTCTCCCAAATCCCTATCAAAACTCTTCACTTCCATGCCTAAAACCCCAAGTCATTACTCTGCATTTTACAGTATAGATACTGCCTTTCACGATATCCACCATTCTCAAAACTACCTCCTAGTAAATTCCCATTTCTTGTTTGTTTTCTAAAAATTATGCTGCACAACTCTCCAGATATTGCATTAGGCTTTTGCTCTGAATTTATATGGTGCCTAGACAGTGGTGTCTGGTCTGTAATTAAAGATCTGAGGTGCCAAAATTCAAATAAATAAACCATCTTTTGAAGTGACATAGCAACAGATACAGAGAACCAAATATAATATTTAGAAGGATCCTTAGAAATTAAAAAGCAGTAGTTCTTGGCTTTGAGACCCTGACAGCCTGGGACTTTGAGAGCTATCAAAAGATAGTATCACCTATCCACCTGGACATTAGGAAAAGTACGGAATGTATCCTTGCAGCCTTCAGATGGGAGACGAGATCCTGGAAATTCCAACTTCAGGCTATAAAAGATGAAAAATGTACAAATATTACAGAGAACATGTCACTCTCCTCATACCTGATAGGCTTCTACCACCAAATCATTGAGATTTGCTGCTTGGGATTCTATTTGTCTTGCAACAGTACCAGGCAAGAGAGGTAACAGATCCTATGAAAAAGAAATAATTTATGCACAGTTTTAATTTTAAGTATAAATATTGTGCCTTTAGAATTGAAAAAAGAAATCAGGTTTCTAACCTACTTTATACCAATGAAACTGGCTTCCTTGAACAGCAAAAATAACATTGATGTTATTGTCAATCAATTTTTCAGAGAGCTGCCCAAGAGATGGATGCTCCTGCAAAATACAACACGAAAGAGAAGATTGCAGATTAGTAGGAAAAAAATCTTATATTTTATATATGACACATTACAGATTTTCAAATCAATCAAATTGGATTGATTCCACTACAATTATAACTCCTAAATGTACAGAGAATAGTAGACTGACATCAAAACCAGGATGGGGTCATCCTAATAAACAATAAAAAAAAAATCATCAGAGCACCAGCCAGGCTTATCTGTTGCCAACTATGTTGATTTGCTGCACAGCAGGAGGACTAACTGCCCACTACTATTTTGTTGGTTTGAGTCTCATGCTTAAGAAATATGGATAGGATGTGGTCCATGGTCCATCTAGAAGAACAGGGAATGATAGGTGGGTTCTTGTGCAAAAGCCAGGGAGAAAGTAAAACATGAAGCACTGAGATGAGGTGTGTTTTTGGGAAGAGCAAGGAGGGTAATTAAAAATGTGTGCTTCTCAGATGTGTGTTTTGGCATCAAATGCAGCCACTGGATCAGGTTCTGGCAATGTCAGTATTCTATGTTTATCTCAGTTACTACTGACAGCTTTCTCCTTGGTGTGTTCAGGACCTACCTAAGGACTGGCAACTCTAGTCCTCACCATGATGACCTGGTACATTTTCTTAACCACACCTATGCTTGAAGAAGATGGCATGAGTTTCACAGCTCTCCTCAGTAATGCATTGTTTTATTTGGTGGAGTACCTATGACAGCATGTCCTGTGCCAATGACCTGCTCTTCTACGCTTCTCATTGAGAGAGCTGACATGGATTTGAGAACAAGAGCTGTGTTGCTATCTCTTCCTCCAAGATCCAGGGAAGTTCAAGGGTCTCTGTGTGGTCCCAATGGGCTTTGTACACCTGGGTTATGTGAGATCCCTTCAGCTCCAGTACTCCAAACCAAACTGTATCTGAAAATCACCACTTATTAACCAGCCTTATAAGTGAATACTTCTCAATAAGTAAATTCAACAGTTAAAATTCATGACTAAAAAGAAAGAAGTGACGGGGGTCTTGGCCTGTGATTCCACTTAAAGAGATTTCATCTGGACACCTCCACTTATGTCAGGTACTTCAACCTTTATCCCCCACATACTTTTGTTGTCTTTCTTTTCCTGGTATTTTTCACCATCTGCCCCCTATTGTCTCTCTCTTGCACAAACACAGTCTGTTACCCTGAACAATTTCTTTCTTCTCAGATTGTCCCTTATTACTTAAGTGACCTTCCAAGTCAACAGCCCTGCTAGCAATAATCTGAATAGCAAGACAACTGAGACCAAGAGAATCTTATGCAAGAGAGCAAAATCCATTTTCCATTATATTGCACGATTATAAAGAGCCTGTATAATGCACAGAGAGAACAAAAGAGTTTCTTGGTACAGTTTGACATTGGCCAGGGTACATTCCTCTCTCAATGTTTCAATGCTTTGGTAAAAGATTATGTTCCTTAAGATAACTGATGAAAGGTAGATAACACAGTATCACACAGGCCTTCTTACAGCTCCAGCTAGAGAGAGTAGCCTACAACAGTGTTAAGCCCTCCTTCCTTCTCCATGGCACAGAGCACAGTGGTGGGGCCCCCACTGTGCTGCACAACCCTACAGGCCATGTGCAGTTGGCTGGCAGATCACAGACACACCAAGTGGTCCCAGGACGTGAGTGAAGCCAGACGTTCTGCAAACTCCTCCTGCACCATAAATGTGGGAATGACAGGGGCAGTACCAAGAGATCTTGAGATGCTGGCAAAATAAGTCAGTCCTCTTGCTTAGCACATGATACTAGATCTGTCTGAATTCTAGCAGAATGGCTCCTCAGCAACTCTGCAGCTACTAGCTGAACTCTGGAATCAGGAGTATCAGAAATAGCTTTCCAAGCCTTCACAAAACAAAAACTTACTCAGATGGAGCTTATGACACGCACAGACACTCAAGGAATGCAGGGACAGGGTCCCCAGACTACCTCTGCTCACAAGGAAGGCTGAACTTCCATGTACTTGTCATCAATAGCTCTCTAGAGTGTCAGCTTCTTGTTTATTTTTATTAGAATTGAGTTTAAAAAAGCAAAAACCAAAACCAAACAAAGCCCAAAGCATCAACAGACTCACACTAGCTTTTTAATTTTAAGCATCTAAAGAGATGACATAAGGTCACTCATGCAGCCTCACTTTGCTTGCTGTGAAAACCTTGCTGTACTTTGTGTTTTCATCTTATCTCTTCCCACTACTGCTCAGGTAAATGTACTTTAATTTTAGATCATCTCTCTTGTTTCAATAGCATCATTCATTTTATTAATTTACCTTATTTGGTTAAGCAGAGAAGATAACTAATACAAATGTTAAGTATTTCAGAAAGGGAGTTGATCAAGCACGGGTCTAAATAAAAGAGACTAGATTTCTTTCTTGTCATGCATTTTTTTGCTGACCCTTCTGTGACTGCTTAGCAGAAGTTAGAAAGAAACATGCAGAAAAATTGTCTAAGTGGAAACATTTCTGATATAAAGTCTAGGCTTGTTCAAATAAATAAAGCAAAGTCCTCTAAACTGGCACAAATAAGAAATAAAAATATGCCAAAATACAATTTTCTCATGACTACCCAAAGCTAAGAATCAAAGCAGGAAAACAATGTAATTGCAGAAGTCTTTAATTTAGCCCAGCCAAACAAAATTATATTGATACCAAAAAAAATCCAAAAATATGTTTCATATTATGTTTTCTAAAAGACTGACAGACTTTCATGATATTTCATTTAAGTATCAAATAGTTATTCCAGCCCTCTGATTTAACTCACATATTTGAAGTTGGATATCTATAAATAAAATAATCACATGTACCATGGATGAGAGGAAAAAAGCAAGAAACTAGCACACCTTCCCTTATAGACACTATTGTGTTGTCATCAAATCTGCTCCAGAAAATGCAATTCCTAGTACTAAGCTGATGCCTACTGTTAACATGTGGGCATGCAAAAATTGGCACATATTTTTAAAAAAAGGGGTTAGCAGCCAGAAAACACGTGGTTCTAAATGTTCCACCACAGATCTAAGCATCTTTCAAGGTCAATTCATTTGGGTGGATAAAAAAACCAATTTCATAAAATGCATCAGTAGCAGTCATCATGGAGAATTCATTTTCCATATGGGAAATTTCTATTCTGAACTATCAAACCAGAATATCAGTAAAAAACCATATGCAGGATATCAGTAAAAAAATATTTTTTTCAGTGAGCATCAATCTATCATAGCTGCATAGAAATATATTCATTAATTTTGTCAATATTTTCCATGGGCGAGTTTTTCATTTGCAACAGAAATTAATTCCCAAAGTTGGACAGAAAATAAATACAGTTTGGTTTTTTTTGGGTTTTTTTTCCTGAAACAGACAATATCTTTATTATCAAAAGAATCCTGAACACCAAAAAAGATTTGTACCTTTAGCAATTATTTAATAAGCAGAGCAAACATTCTCTGATTTATAGCACTGCAACTAAGAAAACTAAAAAGAAAGAAGAACAGAGAATGTTCTGTATTGTGAAAGAAAAGTTTCAGGATTATTTGCTCTAAGTAAAATAAACTGAATAGACTGATTAGAATGGAAAAAAAAATCTGACATCTGTGAGGAAATATCCAAGAGGTGACAGAGGGAGTATATGAATGCAAGAACGTCAGATAAACGGAAATCTAAATAACCTTCCTGTTAGCACACACTGATCTCCCTCCTCCGCTCAGCAAGGTCCCAAACACTCACTGCTTCCCAGAAACCTCCTGTATTTCATGATAACACAACAACCAGCAGCCTCTTCCTGCTGCTCCACCATCCTTGTAAATAACAGTTGCCAGGATTACATTCAGGTCTAACCCCACTTACACAAGCCCTCACTGACTTCACTCTCACATTGCTGGCTCTGGCTGAACACAGGCTGCACACTTTAACTAAGGGCAGCCAGCACTGAGAAGAAAACTTCAATGTGTTCTAACTGGACCACAGCTCATACTTCTGCTTTCTGAGGATTACATTCCAATTAAGCAGTGATTCATGTTTCTTAAATAAACAATTCATATTTATTTAAGAAAATACCCAAAGCAGTTGAAACCTATAATTCTTAGGAAAAAATTCCTTTCTTCAGTCACTTATAACCACTTCATATATTACTGAAGAAAATATTTTGAAAGTTAAAAAAATCTGTTGAAGGCATCTTACTTTGCTACAGCAGATTTGATGCAACTTTTTGCAGAGGTTTGTATTACCACATATTGGCTTTCTACTGTGAAATCTGAATGCATTTAATGCTAGTCCATGCATTTGAGATAGTGCATTTCTGTTGTATGCCCTCTGGTTTACTCTTACCAAGCCTTTAAACCAACACTCCTGTGCATCCTCTGACCATAAACCATAGCCACTACCTTTGTCTTGTGAGCATGATTGTACAACTCCCACATATTATCAGCTTCTACTTGTGCAAAATATCACACCACACACTTCTTACTTATATTTTATACAATATGTGTGTGATTTTTATGAGATGCTAATAAAAACCCACACCAAAACCACAACAAATCCTTCCTTGCTGTGTACTGTTTTTTTCAGACTCCAAAATACTTTAGTCCACACAAAAAGAATGTCAATATGACAGGTGACCAATTCTTCATTTCACAACTTCCCTACCTGGAAAAATATTATTATAATAACTGAAATAAAAGCAGTACTTTGAGAGCAGTCTAAAAACCTCCTTTAAACAGTTTTGCACTGCCTCTCTGAAGGCAAAATCCATGACATATACCTTACCATACTCGTAGCTTTGATGTACACATTATCTTTCAAGTGACAGTTTCCATCATGGGGAATTACAATTCCTGCTAATTTACTATCAAGGGCCAGATGGGAAGTTTGATCTGTCATCACAAGAAGCAGTCGCTTTGCTTCTTTACGCCATCCAATATGGCTCTGCAAAGGAAACAAAATTAGGCGTAAGAAAGCAGTAGCTACCCATTTTCTAAAGTAATAAACAACAAAATGAAAAATTAACATGAATGACCACTTTCAGATGTTACACTGCCTGGCAGCATTGCATTTAGACCAGGCTATTTAAAGCTTTTTGTGTCAAAATAGACATAATTTACTATAACTGAAAACTACCAATTTCTTTGCTTTTTTCCAATTACCATTTTCTTTGCTTTTTAAAGAGCCATGTCCCACTATACATGTCAGTTATGCTTTATACAGTGGGCTTGATAACAGCTGCCACATTGTGTATGTTACTATGAAGTACAAATGCAAAGCCCATAGTTTGTAAAATCCTCTGGGGTCCTAGGAAGCATTATGACGAGTAAATATGCATTCGTCCATATTGATACTTGGCACTGTTTTATTTTTACTTTGATTTATATTCTCATCACTCTATAATTTTCTTTTCCTACACAATTTCCTGGAAAGTGCAGTAGTATGCAATCACAAATCAATAAACTAAAGTTTGAAGGCCTTAATGCAATTATAAATTGAGAAATTCCTTATTAAGCAGCAAAATGCTACATTTACTCACCATCTTAGGGGATTGATAGCAAAGTGGCAGCCTCAAGGGTGAATTGAATGCCTTTCAGGAATTTGGTGATGTGAAGGATGCAGCAGAGTAAGCTTATACCTAAATTGATTTAGATGCCAAATTGTATTTTAAAAACATTTATTGCCTTGATTATAATCAAATTTCTGAGGCACACAGGAAACACATTGTATGCTTTTTATTATTCTCTCTTTTGCTTGTTTCATCTACTTTTTCACTGCTTCCATTTTATCTCCTTCTTATGACACAGAATCTCTGTGAAATATGAACCTGCAATACAGTCCATGTACTCAGTCAGGCTTTGTGACTTACTCCGTGCCTTCCTTTCTTCATGGAGAGGAGTTTAGCTCCCTTCTCAGGCTCACTCTCTACTATCTCTGAATGGAGATTAAATATCTCAAGCCAGCAAGAATAACAAGTACAGAGGGGTGTCATGTCTTTTCCAACTCATACTTTAGGCATCAGTCTCTCTTGGACACCCCTAGACAGCATCCCTCTAAAGAGGAGTATTTTAAGTTTTATTTGTAAACAGGATTTGTCTTAAATCATTCCAAATTCTCCTCCAGCCAGCACTGTAAAAACCTCTTCTCCTAAGACTCCATCATTTGACTTTGTCACCTTGAGACTTGTTTAGCTTTAGGTAATGCTGTGAGGAGCAGGGAGTTGGACTCAATGATCCTTATGGGTCCCTTCTGACTTGAGATGTTCTGTGATTATATGATTCCTACCTATATACGTCACAGCAATCTAAATTTTAAAGTAGCTCCATGTCCTAACCTGCTACCTCTTGCAACTATGATGTATTGGTTAAAGCAAGATGGAGCAAGTTATAAAGGTCTATTGTAGGCAAAATGAGTGCACATTAATATAATTTATAGTTCATGATGGTCAGTATGAATTGCACATTCTTCCCATCCATTTTAGTTCACAATTCACTTACCAGGAAAGACTCCACATTCTCATGAATGTTTCCATTCTATTGTTCTTGGAAGCATATATTATTCTAGAACTCACATGTCACAAGTGTGGAATGTGTCCAGTGAGAAACACTGAATTTTTAGGAATTTTTCCAAAGTTCCAGAATAATTCTTTGTAACAGCTTCAATCCCAGTGTTTATGAAGCGTGGTTTTTACTTACCTGTTCATTAAAATTTGAAAATAAAATTGGACCAAACCATCCATTTTTAGCATAGTTTGGATTACTTTTTGTTCTTGAGATATTGTACTGAGCAGAAAAATAGTGTGAAGATGGACAAGATAAAACAATTGTCCTGACATCATTCTAACAGATGAGAAACATGCCAAGCCCATGATTTGAATAGAAGTTGAATATTTTATAGCGCATTACCAAACCCATGAATCAGCCAAATTTCAAAATTTGCACTGCATTAATATGCATAAGAAGAAAAACAACCAAAAATAGCTCTCTAGAGCAAAACTAACTCTCTCTATCTAATATGCTTATAGGTTGAGACTTATCCATGCAGATCTTTTCTATCCTTTTCTGCATGGCAGAGACTGTGATGACATTTTATCAATATACAAAAGTTAATTTTTAGTTGATTTGTACTGTTTTAAAATTTGAAATTTTTAAAAGCTGAGAACATAGAAGTTCTTCTGTTTTCCTTATCTACACAAGCAGTTAAGTAAAACATCTTCAATTTTCAAGTTCTTAAGGAAAAGAAACGTCAAATGGTATGTCTTCATTGAGGAACATAAGCAGTGCTTTAATGACTTTTGAAACTAATTATGTAATTGACTGAAATTCATGCATGTGTCTGTTCAAACAAGAAGCAGTTGCTTTCATCATCCATCCTATTTTGGTTAGGCTGGTTAAAGCCAGAAATTGAACATCCATAACCAATACTGGAACATGTTCCCTCATGCTCTCTTTTTTCAGTTTCAATTGGAAATTTTTACTTAAGAGGGAAATAATGGAAAAGGAAGAAAAACTTTTAGCATTATCAGGCATAGCACTGGCATTTTGAATTCAGGAACACTGAACACCAGTTTATCTCTCTCTCTCTCTCTCTCTGTATATACATATATACATATATATATATATATATATATATATATATATATAGTGCCTGAATTACTATCTCTTTTGTAAATAAGCTTCTTCCTTACCTGGCACACAGCTGCTTGGAGCATCGCATCGAAACCTCCTTCGGGTGTATCAATATTCCCAGATATTTTTTGTTTATTCACTGCATTTCTGAATTCTGCTATGTTGTCAGTCAGGGATAGCACATGAATATAACCATGAGGAGGCATACAATCTAAATTGTAATCACTGTACAAAAACAAAACAAATAAAAAGCCTTATTTTTCCTTTGAAGGAGATGAAAATATTGAATCCCCATTAACCCTTAAAATCCTGATATTAATGAAGATGTAGGTAGCACAGAATAAGAAACACTTACAGAAAAAAAGAGCAAGTCCATGTGCAATTAAGTTCAGTGGGAAGTAGCTATAATTAACTACAAAGAATGTATATTATCTTGTATTTTATGGAATTGTGTATATAACAACTTAGTTAATATGTTAACAGTATATATGTAGTGTTTCATACAGAACAAAAAATGCAACAAGAGGGATGGTATGATCTCAGGAAATATATAAAACCTTTTGAAATATCTACAGTGTGATACAACTTTGCTTTTCATTATCCTGAGAAAGGACTATCATACCGTAACAATAAGATCTTTTAATAGTTGCTACACAGGCTACTGAACTGTAACAAAATCAAAGTTCCTATATCCACTAGGGTTACATAACTGTACCCAAAATTAATACTGATATTAATAATAATTACCTCATCAAATAGATTAGAAAATTCATTTTCAGTAACATCATAGCAAATGCTACTTTCTCAAATTATGCATAAGGGAGAAAGTCTGATTTTTATCATAGGTAAGCTAGTGAAGCAGCACTTATACAGGTCATTGACCTGGGACCTATTCACAGCCATGATTTATGGCACAAGTTGAAGTGCTCATCCATTTCAGAGGTGCTGAGCAGCTTTCAACTCTTAATTTCTACTGCATCCAGACTGTAACCTGCTCTCCTCCAAATCAAGGTACAGTCAAAGAAGAGAAACTCGCATTGAAAGGATTAATACCTCTGCAGATGTCTCCTCTTAGGCAAAATACATTGTGACCTAGAAATGCTAATCAATATCCACTCACTATATATAGATGGTCTAGATGACTGCTTTATCCAAAGGTAGTCACATCTCTAGAATGAATTCCACTACTAGGAGCCAATTCAAAACCCACTGAAATCACAAAGAGTACTTAGGGACTTCACAGAACTTTGGATCATGTCTCCCGGGAAAGGCAAGCAAGAAAGTATGAAGAATTAATATTCACTTTTCCAGCTACTATCTACTTTTCCAGCTACATTTATGCAGCTCTGAATTTGTTGTGCATAATCTTGTTCTCCAGGGGTTTTGGAAGTGATCCCTCACTTTATATAAGTGTTGAACCCAAGGTATATAAGGCACGGCATGAACCAAGAAATGCAGGCCAGAACATCTTTTGTATTTAAAAGAGGAGCTCCTTCACATTAGAACTGTGGAAGTAGATCAGAGAATCACTTATGTTCATTAAATGTGCTGAAAGAAACCACATGATGTTGACAAAAGTAGAATTGTCACAAAAGAGTTAATGAATACATGACCATACACTAGAAAGTACCTAGAACAGAAAGTAAAAACTTTGTGATGAATCTAGGTATCATATCCAAAATAATGAAAACCACAACAGTTGAATTTAAAACTAAATACAAAACATCACCAAAGCAGCATGGGTTTTGGCTTGTTTTGCTAAAGAAAATACAGCATATTTTTTCTGATACAGAAACAGTTTTTCTGAAATCATTCACCAGGTGTTTCAGAAGTAATCACTGTAAAAAAAAAGTCATCATTTTCTTAGGAACTTTGTCAAAGAACCACGGTAAAAGGAAACAAAGATAAATTCTGACGAATTTTAAGAATAAATATGTATAATGCATATTTCTGTCATTAAATACACGTGTTACAGTAAATGTAAAAAGACAACATACCTGCACTGGTTATGGATTCTACCTGGATGAATGCTAATATAGGGTGACACAGTTTTATCCACATAGGATCCAAATCCAAGTCGAAAATCAAGAGAAATATTCTCCATCTTTTTAGATAAAGCAAATCCAACGGAATTTAACTTTTCTATATTGTTGTGCATAGAGGCTGAGACATCAACTAAATAGTAAAGATCCACAGGGTATTTCTCTAAAGGACGAACTTTTAACATAAAGTTTGCTTCACTTCCTGATTAAATAAAGAAACAAATACGTTTGTTTACTATTTTTGAATGGACATGCTTAAAAATACATTTATTTTTGTAGCAACCTCAGCACAAAGTTGTTTGTGTCAGCAAAGAGAAAAACAAACAAACAAGAAAATCTCCCAAGAGTAAATTAAACCTTGAAGAAGCATTCAAAAATAAGCCATAAAGGACTGTTTTGGAGAACATCTTGGGCTTTTTCTTGCAGGAGCACAGTGCAATTTATTGTAAAAATCTGACTTCTCTCCATTTTGTTTTAAATTCATGGTTACGCAATCCCTTTGGCATTATAACAAAAAGCAGTTGTGGCTCACAAAGGACACAGATCTGCATACAAATTGGGGTCAGTCACTTCAAGGTTGTCACTTCAAAGTATGTAAATGTATCCTGCAAATAGTTTGTCATATGACAGAATCTAAAACTACATACACACCACAAGAACAGCACAGCCTCAAAAACTGACATAAACAATGATACAAGTTTATCCCAAACTGCTCATCAAATCCCAAAGATTTGATGAGAAAACTCTGTGGGATCAATATATATATATATTTTATTAAAATGTTTTAATATAAAAAAGTCAATCTTTTGGTATATACAAAATAGAACTCTCATTTCAAGATGATAGATGTTAATGCTTTGGAAGCTGCTAAACCAGTCCTCACATTTTTGTTTGTCTAATATTCTGTAATGTCAGGAAAATGACTGAAGTGATTTGTACGGGTAGAGTGGGTAAGTAATTCACAGTTTCAAATTAGCCATCATTTTACGTCATCCAAAGTGGGAGCTCACAGCAAAAATGAGTTCAGGATCTTCATGTGATGAGTGGAGAATCTAATCCAGCATTGTGCAATGAAGATACAGCAAAGGACAGGAGGAAGGAAGATGTTACAGAAGAACTATGCAGGTTTTCAATTAAAACTATCAAAAGGTACATCCAGTATAGAGATCTGACTCATAAAATTTAAATATTTAAAGTACTTTCTTCCAATGGTCTTTGAACATAATCCATCTGAAAATGTCAGGATTTGTCTGTATTAGGTCTTGCATGAGGAAAACAGTTTCAGTGTGTTGTAATTTATGGTTCCTCTTTGCCAATGTAAATTGAATTACTTTTTGTAAATGACCCTTGCAGGTCTCCAGTTTGCATATAGTGAGACACTGAGTGCAGCTTTTATTTTTTTTCCCACATAAATCCTAAATGATGAGTATATGTAAACAGTGACCACCCCCCCCCCCCAGTATCAAAACAAAATCATCTTTGTCTGCACGATTATAGTGTAGCAAATGTCTGTTTTAAAGAAAAACTATAGTGGTATATCTATGTGTTTCCCTGAGGTGGAAAATATGGGCAAGATATCTATATATAAAAAGTTTTTCTTCTGGAGTCCTTGAAATTTCATTCTTTTGCCTCCCTGATGCAAAAACTTCTACAAAGCATAAGGAACTCCAAACCTAATTTCATTATTTACTGAAAAAAAGGTTAATGAAACCAAATTTGAGAAAGCTAACATTTTTTCCTATGAATCCAGTATGCCTTCGGAAATAAATGTGATCATAGACAGTGCTTAGAGGTAGCTCAGTTCCTTGAACCATTTCTTAAAGCAGAGATCAGTCACTTCTTTAGAAGGGTAGTGAAGAAAGAAGAAGTGCTGATGTTACCTTGACTGTTTTATTATTATAAAGTGTGAAAAATAGAGATCCTTTTACACTCACGCAGATCCTTCCTTTTTCCCTTGTAATTGACAGAAAATTATCATTTCTACAGTGAAGATCAGCAAAATACTTCTCCTAAACATTTAATGTTTTCCAGACAAAGATTGATCCCTCTCACATATTTCTTTCTCTTTGAAAAAGAAATAAATTAAATTTTATTGAGTGAAAGATAACCCTGCATCCCTTTATATCACCTTCACTTCTGCCGTTGCCCACAGCTTTTTTAGAGACAGAGAATGAACACTGATTTAACTAGACTTGTGCTGAGGGCAAATGGAGATATACTAGTTATAAAAAAATTCAGGCAGTGAACAGCTAAGTCTTCTTTAGGATGTAGTCTTTTCTTATATTATGGTTTTGGTATTTTTCTACTTGTCTAGTCAATGCACTTGAAAGTAGAGAAATAATTAAGAAGTTTATCAAATTATGAAATGAGGGATTATAACTCTATTTTCTTTCAGAAGGAATATATATACTCATGTAAGGCAAAACTGTTAGTGTAAGTGGCTAAAGAATCAAGAAACCACATAAGAAAACAGGAAAGAATACCTAAAATTCCCTTTCCACTTATTACTGGCATTATTCTGAGCTGTGTTTGACAGAAACAATTCTTGGTGAAGATGATACTTGAATATGGGAGCAACACCATCACAGTTCTACAACACAATGCTATAGCATCATTCTTCCAAATAATTATTCCAGATGCCTCTTCACAAAATATCTGTATTTCCAAGTATTGTTTTTATTTTAAATTTATTATAATATCAATGTGTTAGAGATGATCCAACCTGGACGCAGTTGGACTGAAACTTTTCCTGGTGTCACTTGTGTATTTGTTTCATGGTCACTAGGTATTGTGACATGAACCGTGGGGTTTTCAACCAAATCTGATTGGCAGCCTCTTTTCATTAAGTTGAAAACAGTGTCACAGCGTCCCTTCTGTGTTGTGCCAGCCATGAAATCCTGTTTAATAAGAAAGAAAAAGTACAAAACAATCTGAGCTGAAAAAAAGCTGTATTAACTTCAAAGGATGAAGAAAACCAAAATATTGGTCTTTGAACAATAAAATATGCTACTATAATTGCATAAATTATAGGAAAAGTTCATGAAGCCATATGTTTTTAATAATGGCAATGATGCAATATTTAAATTAGAAGTTAAACCTAATTTCACATTGACCCGTTTCTACACAAAAAAAATTTTAAATGAGAAATAGGATCTTGCCCAATAAGAACAATCTGACTTTGGAGAAAAAGGAAATTACACACTGTTATTATGTCACTTTAAAAAGTTCTGTGCCATGCTATGAGCTCATTTTAGCAAGAAAGCATCATTCCCACAACATCAAAAGAGGTTAGTTTTCAGAAGAATCCACTGGTAACGTTACTCAGGCTGATATTTAGTAGGAACACCAGAAGTCAGCTCTAGATTTAGCCAGCTTGAATTTATCTATCCCACTACACAAAATCCAAAGACCTGCTGAACTACATCATTTCAATTCCCGGAAAGAGGAAACCATGTATAATTACAGGAGTGGACAGTTTAGAATGTCACCGAAATAAAAAAGCCCTTGTAGCAACAGAAGAGTGATTAGTAAAAGGATGATGTCAGAAGCAGCCCATCCTTTTCTGCATTGAAAGAGAAAAGTTGTCCAAAATTGTGCCAAAATGATCCAATGCAAAATTCCTTCCTGACCACTAATCTGATGATTAATACGATTCTGAACATGCTGGGGGGGGGGGGGAAGACAAGATCTCTTGGAGTCTTTCAAAGTATTGGTCCATCTGAGTCAAAGCTGGAGACCAACCAAACAAAGGACAACCTCTGATCTTTCAGATGCAAATGGGCAAAATAAGCAATCTAAACTACATTCAACTGTGTATTAGACAATAAATAGTCATCCAGACCCTGTAAAGACTAAGATAGCCCCTGAACAATGAAATATGACAGTCCTATATCTTGTTTTCCAATCTTTGAAGCTTCTTTTTGTAGTCTATCCCTGATATATTTTTTTCTATAACCTTCCTTATTAAAACCAGCAGAGACTGCTTTTGTAGTTACTGCTATTTACATATTCTTTAGTGGATACTTTTCAAAAAGCTAGATTTTTAAATGCATAAAGAATTTAGCTACTCTTGTTACCAGTAATGAATAATAGATTTGTAGTGTTTTCTGAGGTCCACTGTCTGTGGGTATAAATTCAAAGCATTTCAAGAGTTCCTCAGGCCTGATTATCTTATTAAAAAGATTTTTCTCATGAAGCAAGCAGGCTAAGCTGCACTGCAATAATACTAGTTATGCCATTCCATAACCATGGGATGGTGTGTAGGTGAGCCAGCTATTTAAGAGGGTTTGAGAAAGCCCTGGTGTCCATGAACAGCTCTCAGGATGGACTTGAGAAGTGAAGCAGGACAAGCAGAGCAGAAGTGAAACTGGCCAAGTCCATGTGCCTACTTAGAAGGGGACATACTGCAGCTCCAAAGCACAGGAGAGTTAGCAAATGCTGTTCTGTAATAAATGCAGATGGAGGAGGATAAAGCTTTGCCCTTTGTAGGACACGACATGGGGCCAGAATAATGAACACTGTAATCCATTGTGCCATCTACACGTGCTAAGCTTCCTCTGGGAAAACAAGCCCTGCATGCCTCTACCCATCCTTGCATTACTCAGCCTTGTACCTTTGGCAGACTAAGTTAATAATTCCAAGACATAGATATTACCAGTGCATTACTCTTCTTATCTCTGACAGATACACCCCAGAAACTTATCTACCTTCTCTGCTGCTAACTGGAAAACTACCACTGGTAATTTCCACGTGAGCTTAAAGAGCATATGAGCCTGCGATTGCCAGTGATATTCTTCAAAAGCTTGCTCCTCTGAAGTGATTATTCAGAATCATGCTATCAACAGGGTTATGTGTTTTCTGTCAAACAAAACCAAAAATTCTCATATTCTTACAGCTTGCACAGTAACAATAATTTCAGAATAATTCTTGCTACCTAAGATCTATCTTCTGTGCCAAGTCTCAGAACTGATAGTTTCCAGTGTCGAAATGAGAAAAGCATAATTTTTTCCATTTGTGATAGGATCATAATATAGGGTGAAGTTGAAGTCAACTCCACTGTTAGTAGAACCTTTTGCTAAATGCAGTAGACATATATGTATAGACTTGTTTTCATATATGATAAGGACTTAATACAAAGTACTGATAAGTAATTTTGCTTTGGAAGCCAAAAACTGTTAAAATCTCAAGGCTACTGTAAGTCTGCCAAAGCTGTCTACAAAGCAGATGGAATGCATTAGGAAGGTCTCACTTTATTTAAAATTACTGCAATTTTCCAAATAAAAGATTGCATTTTCTCCTTTGGAAACAAAATGTATTTCACATGATTTCTCAGGTTGTGTCTCTAGGGGTCATTTAAAGATTTTCTTGCTATTTCTCACTATAATTTTCCCAGTTTAAAGGTCTTTATCTTTATAAAGATCAGAAGCATCTATAATCTAAAGTCAAATGTAATTAAGCAAAATGCCATACCTCTTGAGCACACCATCCACACTCTGGACCCAAAGCAAGACACTTTGTGCATGTTACTGCATTTGAAGTGGCACATCTGTTTTCCGCTGCAATGAAATACAAACCCAAACATTCATGATTTATGATGATACGTGAAATTGTAAAATATCTAATTTTAAACCAAGATTTTAAAAATTACTTCTCCAGATTAAGAGTGATGACAATATATTAAAACAGAAGTAGAACATAACAAAGGCACTGTGGCAATGGAACAGAATTTTCTTTTCTCTACAGTCTAGAAATATTTGCACAAATTGAATAAACTCCATTCACAATTAACAAGGCCAAATTTTTAAGATCCTGATTTAGAATAATTTTGAAGTGTAAGTTTATCTTTGGCATGTATCTCGCTGATTTACTGCCTAAGAGAAAAGAATTTACTAGGTAGCTTATCATTTCACAGACATTTTCCCTTTAAGTCATTTACACTTGACTGAATTATTCATTATTCACTCCTCGTGAAACCCAAAGTATTTTCTCACCTTCTATAAATATTCCCCCTCTGCATATTCATTTTTGCAATGAATAGTTTCCCAGAAGAGGAAGATTTTCTTTTCCAGAAGCAAATAGAAATGAATCCAACACTACATGTGTCACAGATTGAAGACACATCATTCCGTACCAACAATTGCAAAAATTGTGCCTACTTACATGTCTACCAGCAAAGTCCTTTATATCCTTTTCACATCTTTGTTTTATACATCATTGCTTAAGTTACTACTCTTTCCTATGAAACTTTGGCAGTTGGTATGGAGAAGAAGAGTCTTTTCAAGGGACTGGGTCAGCTCAGCTAGAATGTCAGCATTAGTGTATCCTTTCAGCACGTTGAGCACAAGCCTCTTGCAGACCAGTGCGCCTCTAAACAACACAGAGGTCATCTGCTAGGAGTGATATGGAGGGCACAAGATGCACAGCTCAGTAGTACTGTGTTAAACATTGCTTTCTGGCATGTTCAGCATGCCATATTAGAAAATATAAAGGGAACAAAAGAAATTTAATTTCTGCATACAACAAAAGGCTACATATGTTAATTGGTCCATTGTGACAGTGTGCATCATCATATCAAAACAGTTTGATGAAAGGTTTGGTTTTTATCCAAAGTTTTAGCAACATGGACAGTCTGAGATTATTTCCTTCCAACCTGAAATAATAAAGCAAACCATCTTTCTTTGTAGGTAATGAGACAAACTTCTCATAGTGAACAGTTGCATTAGGAAAATATGTACTAAAATACCTTTTTTTAAAATTTATTTTGCTGATTTCATTTGTGGATTCTAAGATGAGATCCTGTATCATATAAACAGCTAGTATTCAAGAGGTCACTTAGAATGATGGCTGATGCAAGGCACTAATCACAGTTTGCACATTGTTATTATTACCAACAACACATATACCAGTATTAACAAGCCTAGTGCAGCAAAGCTGCAGCATTATACTGATAATGTGTAGATTAGTGGCAATTTAATTAATTTCAAAGGTCAAACCAACATTTCTATTTCATATCAACTGCTGCTGACAATTTTTGCCATGAAGGCAATGTGAGGAAAAAAAGCATAAATGAAAAGGAGAGCTACAGGTATGATATAAACAGTAAGTTGAAAAGCAGCCCAGGAAGGTGCTGGAACGCAGGGAAAACTGATTAAAGGGTGGGAGAGGTTGGTAGGGATAAATAAAGAAGGAGTTACTAAGGAGAAAGAAAAGAACAAGACAAAATCTGAAGGGTTTTTTTTGTTTCCTTTTGTTATAAAAACAAGCATAGCAAGTTTTACTTGGATATGAAATGAGAGCAAGCTCATTCAGCACTAACACAATGAAACTTTTTTTGTAATTATAAGAAGATAGCAACTGCACTTTATGCAGCCCTAGTTCTGAACTCTGAAAGAGCAGTCCTAGAGGCCATTGAAAATGTTAATACATACTGCAGGAGAGGGAAAAAAGTATGAAGATTTTGGGTAGGTACTGACATGCACAGGGTTGTAGACCTTGCCACAGATCCTTTTCTAGACAGTATTCATAAAGTGCAAAGACTCAGAATGAAAAGTTGTTGAAAGAATAAAAATAAAAGGAATGTAATTGTTCTTGGCACACAAACATCCCTCCCATCTTCAACTGGATATCAAAGATAGCAGAGATGAAAGGTGTTACAAGAAAAAGAGAGTGATAAATTCAGTAAAGTGTCAAAGGACAAGGAAAAATATAAGTTGCTGATCTGCAGCCTAATAGTGGTTTTAAGACCACCATGGAGCAAAATAGGGAGAAAATTACATTAATTTTGAGGTTACCCATTCAAGTTAAAATTCCTTGCAAGAGACAGAGCTGGTCTGATAAGAATAAATAGCTGACATGAAAAAATGAGAAACCTGTGTTTCTAGCTATTCCGATAAGGAATAAGGAAGATTTATTCCTAGTCATTGCAATCAGTAAACCAAGTAAGCCAAATAATAAGTATGTCCTAGTTAATTTCCTGCAATAATATCTGAGACTCCTTTCTTAAAACATATAATCCTATCTGCAAAACACATACTTTAATTTAAATGTCATTGACCACACAGCAAAATATTAACACATTTTTAATATGCACTTGCTAAGAAAACCCAACAATATTGTGCCATTTTCCAGATGCAGTGGAAAGCTGACTGAAAAATAACTGTCCCAATTTTTTTTTTCTGTATGGTTAGTTTATTGAATCTATTGAAACTTGATTTAGTTTATTAATACAGCCTGTCCAGTAAAACATAGGGGGGTCTGTGTCTTTCTGACTTTGCAGACTGCTAAGTCAGAAAAAATATCTTAAAATCTAGTTTCAGTGTGATCACATTAACAAATGAGATATACAGTACTCCTGGATGCAAAACTCTTTGCTGATAACTCTCCAGTCTCAAGAACTCAATTTTCACAATATTAAGTCACGGACTGGCAATAGAGAAGATTGGTACCATTGGAACAAAAGGTTGAAATTTTGTGTTTTTAATAAAGAGAAACTTGAAAAATTGAATTAATTTCTTTATTTATTATTCTGTCTACATCACTACTCTGGTTCCCAAGTACATAGTCCATAATGACAGTAACATTTATGGACATGCTTTCATTCATCAAATATTTATTATTTAGTTGTAAACCTACTCTAAAACCATAACTGTTGAAGTATAAACTTTTCAGTTGCTTTAAAAATCATGGTAAAGCAAGAAATTTTTTTTATGAGTTGACTTAAAAAAGAACGGAGATTTTTCCTGCCACTTCACCAAAAACAGAGTCCAGACAAGACTGAGTTACTGTTCAGCCAAAGCTAAGGGCTAGTTTCTACTGGCTTAGTTTGAACTGATGTATGCCAAAAGGTATTTTCGACAAGGGCCAAATTCTGTGCTGGGAACTGCACAGGCATATGCATATAATAAAAAGTGCATCAGGTTAAACTACACTTTTCCAGCCTACTCCACAAAATTACAACCATGCTCCAACAACTGCAGCTATTTACAGTGATCACAGGTGTGGCAAGCCTAGACTCTCTGCAACAAGAGGGATCAAGGCAAGACAAACATCCTATATGTTATAATTATATCCTGCCTCCTTATTATGAAAGTAACCTTATCACAATCAGGGTATTTATCTCAGAGATGAAATAGCAATAAAGCACTCTGGCGTCTCAGAGGGGATGTTAAACAGGTTTTCAAACAGACAGCACTTTGTTCAAGTACAGCCAAGAATTTGGATTTGTATCAGCTTCACAGTTGGTACATGCTTGTGCTGGTTTTGGAGGCTGTACCACTTGCTTTCTTAAAAGAGAAAGCCAAAATATAGCTTGCAGTTTTCCTCCCTGATCATGGCCCTCACACTGGTGAACACTCATTAAAGCAAGCAGATAGGAAAATATCCAGCTTCCACAGAGTTGGTTTTCCTTCAATTGTGCATCTAATCTTGTTCTAGGGCAGCCATCAGCCAGGCTATCCCCGTGCACAGATAATGAATGAGGCCTTCACTAACTCCTGTATAGCCTAATTTATGAGGAAAGCTGCAGTTTTTATGTAGTATACTGCAGTTACTTCCACTTTTCTGTCTTCAGAGCAGAGCAACATGACCCTGCAGAGGGGACAGACAGTGGCTGTCCCACCTAACACATGGCTTCCCCACTTGCTCTGGCTGAGCATGCAGGTACAATGAAAAGCATTATAAAAATGCTACAGAGGAGGGATTACTTTTCCATTATTATTATGTTGGACAGTTACTTGCTCAGATTACAGGAAAAAAATGAGTGTCTGTGCTTTAACTGCCAATCCTAAAACCCAGACCTGGAATTAGGGATTTCCCCCCCCCCCCTTTTTTTTTCCAAACAGGAAATAATTCTCTCTGCCTTTTGTGCCATACCTTAAAAACACACTATGTCATCATCAGATTTTCCAATAAGATTACAAGGTATATACCTCAAAATCAGCTTTAAGAGATATTCAACCTTGCCCAGAAAATGAGATTCCAACTTGAATACTGTACACTTTTTATATAAAAAGTATTATAAATTTTATATAAAAGTATTATAATTTATATAAAAAAGCTTTATAATAAAATTCTAAGATTACTTGAGAAGAATACCAAACAACTTTTCTTTCCTCTCCCGTTTTTTCTATTACATATGGGATTTCTTAATTTGTTTCATTTTGTCATTAACTTTTGGGCACTTTAGTTTCACTATTGAGACAGAAAGAAGCTAAGCTAAGCACACTGATTTTAAAATGTTTTTTGCCAGCAACAAAACAAACAGTAAACTACAACTCTGCATGGCAGAGACATGTTTTTGCTAAGAAAATAAAGATGTGTAAAAGAAAGGCGTAAAACCCTATTAATTTCTGAGCTCTCAAAAAAATACTTCTGTAAACCTGGCACATGAGTAAAAACACCTTTCCAAACAAACAAACAAACAAGATAAAAACCCCTCCAAACCAAACTAATCAACTTTTACAGTGTTCCTAATAGGAAAAATGGAACTGTAAGAGATAAACCATAATGTGGGTTACAGAAATGGCAAGAGGCAGAGGTGAGAATCTAATAAGAAGTCTTTGCACATCTAAATAAATGCAGTGAAAAGAATCACTAGTGAACAAGTCCTGATAACTGATAGGGACTTCCCATTCCTAACTCTGCCAATGTACCCCCTGCCCCCCTGCCTCTTCCCGCCTGAGAGTTTTGGGGTTCCCAAATTAATCTGCATTACCTTATGAAGAAAGTACCTTTTAAACATGAGGGTCATTAGTTACAGCTACACAGGTGATTTACAAAGCCATCAAAATGCAAAGCAATGCAGAAGTCTGCCCTGCATGAGTTTGTGCCTTTGCAAAGCACGCAGGAAAAACCACCAAGATCTTCCTTTTTTGCACATTGTGCAAGGTCTGAGTGACGTCACTGCAGAGAGCTGACACTGGATTTCAGCTGAACAGCGCAGACAAAAGGGGAGAACACCTCTGTCAACACAGCATTGGGAAAGCCCTGGCAGAAACAAGAGTCATAGCTGATGCTGGAGGATAGAAAATGCTTTTTAAGTCTGCTCTATGAAGGCACATTGACATGGAGTTCCCAAAAAGTGAATGGACACTTCTGTAATTAGAGAGGATATTCATATTAAGCTTTGAGGCAATTACATAAAGCTCAATAAGGGGAAATGCCAGGTTCAGCATTTCAGTCAGAGCAACCTCGTGGCACTACAGGCTGGGGGGGAAAAGGGGCTGAGGAGCTGCTAATGAAAAAGACATTGAGGTTCTGGAGCACGCCCAGAGAAGGGCAAGGGAGCTGGGGAAGGGTCTGGCACAAGTCTTATGAGGAGCAGCTGAGGGAGCTAGAGAAATGGAGGTTTAATCTAGAGAAATGGAGGCTCAGGGGTGGGGGGGCTTATAATCTTCTACAATTACCCAAAAAGGATACTGCAGCAAGGTGGGGGTTGGCCTCTTCTAGCTAATGAGCAATAAGACAAAATGGCCTCAAGTTGTGCTGGGGAAGGTTTAGATTGGATATCAGGAAAAATATCTTCACTGAAAGGGCTGTCGAGCCTTGGAACAGGCTGCCCAGGGAAGTGGTAGAGCCACCATCCACTGGAGGTATTTAAAAGAAATGGGGATGTGATGCTTAGGAACATGGTTTAATGGTGAGCTTGTGCTGGGTTAGGTTGAGAATCTTAAGGGTCTTTTCCAGACTAAAGGATGCTATGATTCAAGGAGATACTCCTGACATTCTCTGAGCCTATCTGTGTCTTTCTTATCCTCATCTCTCTGAAAAGTTCCAGCACTTACATGAAAGTTGCACATTAAGATGAAGACTCGGGGAACATGAGCCTCAGACAGATGCATAGCAACCCAAGTTTTTCATCTGCATATAGCAATTTTGAAGATTTTTTTTTTTCAGAAAGATTCATATAACAGCATTTTTGAAAAGGTACTACCCATAGTAGCTACTGGTATTGCAGTTAGGACTCAAAAAACACAATATTCAAACCACAGCCTCAGACATGGCCTTGACTGTGAGAGACAGAGCTATTGACTACTCCAGTCTGACTTTGTTCCCAAGCCACAACACAGAATGAAAACAAGCAATGCAACCTTGAAATTTTTCACAACACAATTTTTGTTTCTTGGCCAACTTTACTTGTAGCCTCTCCTTTCTATGAAACTTCCTGCTTCTCTGGGAGATGGTTACATTTTGTTGATGCAATTCATGCCAGCAAACAATGAGTCAAAGACTACTTGGCTTCAGAAACTAATCTATCCTGTCTCTTGCAAATAAAACATACAGGAAAATTTACTAGGATTATATCATTAGAACAGACTAATTTCCCACAGTCATAAAAGCTAATGCTTCTATGGCACAGGTTTGATGGTCCTGTTTCTATAGCTTTACACCAATAAAAATGCAAAGCATATGGAACCAGAGAGCTTAAAAGGTTTTTTTTTTTTTTTAAATCCCTTGATTTCAAGGAAACTTCAAGATATGTGGAGTTGTGTTCATTCTGTTTCCTAGGATGGAACATGGGCATAGGAATCACTGTACTCCAGTCATCTACAGCTGCTAGAAGCCCCCTCAGAGTTGACCAGCTTGAATACAGTCATGCTGCTTCAGCAAAGCCTGGAATGGCTACTGCCATATATCACTGCTAATTTAATTTCTTTTGTATTAGTAAGCACTGCTAGCAGGTAGCCTATCAACAGCCCAGAATGGTTGGTATTTTCCTGTGTGTTCTATAAAGTCTTACCTAATCAGGAGGTCATGATGGTTATAAAGGTAGAAAAAAAAAAGACTATTTTCTGCCTGCTTAAGAAGATCAACCTTGAATAAAAGACCAGCCCAAGCTTTATCTCCCACCTTCTTGTATAACTGTACCTCCTTAAACCAGGCCTTCAACCCCTAATTGTTTCTCTAAAGTACCCTTTTATTGCATGTCTAATCATCACCAAATTGCTGCTTTCTGCCCTATAGGAGCATGACCTCATCCTGGCACTGTCTTTTCATTCACATACCCAGCAGCAGTGCAGAGGATCTTAATAGCTCAGGGTTATTTCTTCCTACACAGTGTCACCAAAGACAACCTGATAGATTCTTAGTCCATAGCAATGCAAATAGCTTACTTCAATTTCTTTTATCTGCATACATGGTGGTTTGGAACAAATCTATTCTAGTTCAAAATTCCCAAAGCTGACAACCTAGGGGAACAAGTCCCCTCAGTTCTGAACACAAAATGATAAACTGAATTGTGCTTTTTACACAAGATTTTCCTGAAACAAACCAAAAGCTGTGCACGTGTAGATTAGGGAGACAGATCATTGAACATACATAGTTTACACTTGCAATGAGAAAACCGCAAGAATATGAAATAAAAGCTAAGACTGGTATCAAAGAGGATAACCACCATTCCATAAGGATTTGTATGTAGTCCACAAGATTGGGAGGAGCATTTATTCAAGAGGGCTATTTAAAAAATGTTACTGCTTTCTAGAATACCAAGTCTATGGTATTTGTTATTTCAGTAATTTGCTTTTCAATAGGATTTTCAATCTCCAAAGATGGTTATTGTCCCTGAGACAAATTGGTAAAAAACTTTCTGGGATTTTTTTTATAATTAAAAACCTCAAAACCCAACCCACCTGTCTAGGAACAGACACTGTACAACCTCTATTTTAGGTTTAGCCTGTTAAATTTTATAATTTGGGGGCAAAGATTCCACAAAACATGGCATTGGGCTATAAAATATACAGACTCACATACTAAGTTATACACATTATAAGTAAACTACAGGTGCACACAGACTGCTTGAATGCAAGCTTCTCCTTCTGCTCTTTCAAGGAAGTATTCACATTTGTGTAGGGTCTGCAGGTGCAGCTTAAATGCTCTCTTAAGGGACAGACTTCAAACATGCAAATTCTAGGCTTTAAACAGGTAGTGGTTTATTTAATGTTCTGAAGTAATGCCACAACATTTCTAACAGCAAAATGCACTCCAACAACTTTGCTTAGCTTGGAAGAGCCTGCTTGCTGATGTCATTAGTTTTATTTAGTTACTTTGTGCCATTCGTGCCATTGTGTAAGTTGCTATTACAAGTTTTCTTATTTCCTGGTAGTCTTGTTTGAACAAAAAGATGGGAACTTGGTTGTTTCTGCGAAGAAGCTCCCATCTGAGAGAAGCAAGTTGTCCTCAGCACAGTACTAACCCTTTCCACCCTGCAGAGATAAGGTGGAAATAAATTGTACTCTCAAGTATAGAACAAACAGAATTCACTTAGTCTAATTCCCTTGAACATAGAGAAGGAACAGAATTTATTTTAGAAAGGGCAGCTACTGGTTTAATCAGACTTGGACTACTTTTGTGATGTCACCATACACCATGCAGCGCTGTATTCATAACACTGCTACAACAGCAAAACACCAAAAATACCAGTCTTCAATATTTGAACCCAATGAACTACTGCTGCTAACAACCTAACTCCCAAATCAGTGGGCAGAGAAGAGGCCTGAAGTAAAATGAAAATCAAACATCCAGGAACATCATTTGACCCACCTAAAGCTACAGAAATTTCTTTCTCCAATAATCATAGTTAAAATATTTGTCTCAGCATCTTTTGATGACCATAAATACTTCAGACTCATTATTATTGTCACCATGGGTAAATACCAAGAAGTTACCACAGGCATATGACAATGAAGTCATGGGAAGCAGAGAAACATATAAAGAAAAAAGTCAATTATGAGCTTTGCAAAGTTTTCAATTTAGGCCAATTTAGCCTCAGCTAGAAGTTGCTTTTTTGCCAGCTTTCTAATGCTGTAAATTCTGATCATCCTGAAACACTTACATTTTGCTCAAGGGGTTATTCTTGTTCTGCCACCAGAGCAAGGGGGAATCCTGAATGGCTGGCATGAAGCTTACTTTTCTTCTTGGAGAAAGGTTCCATTACAGTGTACAGTGAACTAATTCATTAAAGCCCCACTTCCTTCCAAAAAGTTAAACTAAATAGCCCAAGTCTATTTATGTAAACTGCTAAAAGGAAAAAATTAATGAAGTTCAAGTACTTAGAAAAGAATAACAGACCATATCCTACTTTGTCCATCAAAAATTATGTTCGCTTAAGCAGATGAGAAAGAATTATTACATCTTTCCACTGGTTAGACAGAAGTCAGCAATTAGTAGAGAAGATACAGGAACTTTGAAAACAAGATTTCACTGAAAAGGAGGTTGCAAGTAGAATGAGAAGCACTGAGGTCTTAAGAAGTTTATTTAAAAAAACCCCAAAACACAGAAAGTTTATTAACAAAATGGAAACTATATCCTTCTCCACTCTTCTGTTTTCAGTAAATTCATCATGAGAAGTCAAATTTATACCAAGATGTCTAGATTACCAGTTACAGTAAAAGCTCTAAATAGTTCACATATATAAATTTTGAAAATATAACATATGACTTTAGTGCCATTTATATATTTTAAGAACACTAAACAAACTTTAAAGGTCAGAACACCAAGCTATTCCACTTGTTCTTCTTACCCTGACAGAACTCATTAAATCCCAACCACTGCCTTAGATACACCTATCC
Source organism: Molothrus ater (assembly GCF_012460135.2). Lineage (NCBI taxonomy): Eukaryota > Metazoa > Chordata > Aves > Passeriformes > Icteridae > Molothrus > Molothrus ater. The sequence goes on along the minus strand of NC_050478.2, from coordinate 31,491,798 downwards.
TGAACTAAGAAAGTACACTTTTTCTATAAAAAGTTTTTAAAATATACATTGTTGAAAAAAAAATCATGTAGGTAATGCAGATGTAATTTATACATTAAGGTTAATGTTCCTTATATCAGATCTATTCACAGAATCATAGCATAGAATCAGAGTAATTTAGGTTGGAAAGGACCGCTAAGATCAACCCAATACTGCCAATTCCACCACTAATCCTCTACATTGATATATATTTACATGAAAAACTTGAGTTTATATGCACCTCTCTGAGGCTTCTCTTCTTTGAGTTTTTGTCCTGAATGATTCCACCTTCATATAAGAGGGGGAACTTTTCAGAGATGAGGATAAGAAAAGCACATGTAGGCACAGGAGTACCTCCTTGAATCATAGCATCATTTAGGCTGGAAAAGATCCTTTAAATCCTCTGGTCCAACTGTTAACTGTTATTGAAAAGTCTTGATAAATATCAGCAGTCCATGTCAACTTACACAATTTCTAAATAAAATATCTTCCATTTTTCTTCTCCTATGGTAATTAGTTCTAATTGTCCCTAACTCAAGACACAACATGGATAAGTCATCACAAATTCTTCAGAGGGATTTGAAAAATATTACTGGTATTTAAATGCTCTATAAAGTATAAGGGAGGTTATAATCTGACATTTTAATGTCTGCTTGTGGAATGGGGGTCATTTAATGAAGATTTTCTTTAGCTTCCATGAAGTTCACATTCTGACATCTTTCCGATGGTCTGGGGAAGTGAAGTAAATTAAACTTAGATTGTATGGAAAATCAAATTTATTTATTTAGGCCTCTTGACTAATGGGGTCTAATTTTTGCTTTCTCAGTTGTTGCAGTTCCAGTCCTTGAAAGTTTAAAGGCCCAAAAAGAAGCAACTGCCCCTTCAAACTGTAGAGAGTATTTCTGATGCATACACTCTTCAGACTGCCTTGACAACTTTCCTCAGCAACAGCATATCCAAAATAATAGAGGCAACCTTTCCATAGCACCAAGAGAATGGTTATTGCTCTTCTAGTTCATAAACTGCCCCTCTCCTCACTTTTCCCTCATCTCAAACACCTGTAGCATGAAAACATTGTAAACACTACACATGCAACTACCAGTTTCATTCAACTTGTAAAAACCATAAAATAAAAAAACCACCTTGCCACATAGGCCCCTAGAGACATGAAATTGCAACAGATTATGAAAAGTGTACAATTTGCAAAGCAAATGTATTCATGTCATTGGCAAAATATGCTCCTTGAGCAATGCACACATAAACAAACCTCTCCCTCACTATTCCTCAGAACTGCAACTTACAGCCTGCTCAAACTGCCAGGCTGTTTTTCCCCAAAGGCTGGTGCCCAAAAGGATGGCTTTCTCAAAGATGGTCCATTAGCCCTCGGGAGCAGATCACCCAGGCAGACTCAGGAAATGGAAAATGGGTCTTCTCTTCTTCTTGGCTTGTTTTAAGCCTCAGGAAAGGCCGAACTGGCTCAGTGTTGGGTATTCCATATAACACAGCTTCTTCCACTGAGTCTCAATAGAAAAAATGGGCCGCATGGGTACACAAGAGAATTAACAGACAAACGCCAATTCAAGCTATCATGATATATCTTTTATTTCAGACTTTATTGTGTGCTTGTGTGTGTGTCATGGGACATTTCTCGATCACCTCTCTTCAAAAACTTCCATGGGTGGCTTGAATAGCTTTTCTTATTCCTTTGAGAAGTAACACGAGTAATGGTTTATAAAACTTTTTTACTAGAGGGATCACATGGAAATCTGATGTGACCAGACTGGCGAAGCACCAAATACCTTGATGGGAGAAAATTAATGAATCAGAAGTCATGCTATTGGCATAAATCAATTAACAACTGACCCCTTCATGATCACAGATCCCCCACTTTCCCCAGTGGTCCTTCCAAATCACACTCTCAAGAAGACTGAAAACACAAACTTTTAAAGTTGATATTTAAAGAGACCTGTCAATCACAACTATCTAAGAGAATTGCTGCGTGACTGTTCTCCAACTTTTAGTTCAGAGATAAAGATTTTCATTCCATCCCATTCGTCTTTGCACATCACAAGTACACTCTGTATATTTGAGCTTCATAGAGGAATAACTCCCTCGGTATTTTGGAAAGCACCAAATACCTTCATTTTCATATTTTAATATTAATTATAACTAGTTTTGGGACACTGTGGAGATTTGAACTAATGTCATCTATTAACCCTGACCAATCAGTCATTCTTCAGTACTTGAACCCTACATAACCCCTGTGCTTATGCAGCAGGTAAAAATAAGAGTTTCAGCAGTTGGTTTCTTAACAAGGCAAGGGAGCTGTCTTCACTGAAGTAAGCACTTACTCAACTGGTTAGCACAATGCATACACATGCTTTTGCTGTAGAATCCAGCTTTTATTCAGTTCACTGGTTTACACCTTTAGGAGTTTGTCAGGTTTAATGCTCCAACATAAATGCACAGATCTGTAGAAATCCCTACAGAACTAGCTTGATTCTTATGTCAGGTATTTGTTATAATTGGCTTACTGAACTGCAAATTTCCTTTTGGTGAGACTTATTAACAAAGGGCTCTTTGTAGAAGGCAGCAACACTCCTCTTTTTATCTGAGCTTAGAGGACCTGTAATTTGGGAATTGCAAATTTACAGCATTGTGAGATTTCCTTTTGCACTCCTTGTAACTTCAAACCCTGCGCCAAATTCTACCTTTACTTATCCCCAAGCAATGACTCTCATCTCAAACTGCAGTTTGCAGAACAAATACCTCAGGTAGTGTCAAGCTCTCAATTTTTCAATTAGAAGAGCCACAAATGCTCCAAAAAAAATTAAATAAATTTGAGTTCCATGTACATTTCATATTAATTCAGTCTCTTTTAGAACTGGAGATTCAGTGCAACAGATATGCAGGTTCTGCCAACTCTGCACATAAATAAACTGGACTTGCTGATGGCACAGGAACAGCACGATGCTTTTCTCCATGCCCAGCACTGTTGATGCAGAAGCAGAGAGGAGTGGCTGCTTGAACAAAGCCATGCTGCCAAATATCTGTACATGGAGCTGCTGCCCAGTCTCTCTCAAAGCAGCCTGCAGACATTCAAAGAATCCAGGTGGTGCTGCACTGGCTACCACAGCCAAATGTAAAAAATCACAAATAACATTAATAATAACAAAAAATTTCACTTGTTCATTCACAGAAAAACAAAACAAAACACTCTTCTTGCTTCAACTGCGGCTGTAGCCTGTAAAGTGATTATGTATGAAGGAAAGAATTCAGTGTGCCTTTCAGCTTTCATGAATTAGCAGAGGTTTCAAATGAAAAGGAAAAAACAAGGTCTATGTGAGTTACAGCCTGCCCAATCTGAGAGCTGTTGTCACAATAAACACATAACCCATGACGCATTGCCCATATATATTTTCACTATGAAGCACAACAAAGACAGCAAGCATCTTTTGGCACAAAAGCCCCATGCATAACCTCCCCCCTGTGGCATTCTATTCTGATGCATTATTTGCACTAGTGTGTACCCAGGAACTACACTCATGAGCAAGCAACACTGCGTTCAGGCACAGAACCATCCTTTTCATAAAGTTTCAATTAGCCTTTCAACTCAATTGCACTGTATAAAAAAAAAACAACTGGGATACTACATACAAGATGTCATGTTTCATAAGAAATTTAATAATATATTTTATTTTTCCTATTGACATTTAGTTTGGTTCTGAATTCAAAGTACGAAGCCAAAAAAGTAAAATAAATTATCCTATGAAAGTTAACAAATTATTCCATTGTTTTTAATAGCACTGGGCAAATCCTACTGAATTAGGCATGAATTTGCCACATATGCAATAAAGAACTTAAGACTAATACATTGTTCCCTTTGTAAATCTTTGTTTCAGAGGTTACATGTTAACATTTTAAATCAGCTCCAGGCTTAAGCTGGGAAATGCCAATTATTCCACAAGCAGAAAAAAAATACAGAAAGATGATTGACAACCAGATCTGCTTTTATGATCACTGCTAGCTAAATAAGATCCTTTATGAAATACTAGGCTAACCTGTTTGCTCTGTCAACTGCTGCACTATCTAAGGTGCATTTGCACAAACCCCCCTCAGCCTGCACACATTAAAACTGATGCTGGGGGCTTTGAGAAGCAATTCCACAACGCGAGGGGTTACCCACATTTATCAGAGCCTTTTTCACCCGAGAACCATAGCTCCCGGGGAACTGTCAACATGCACAATTATCCCAAGGTAAACAGAAGACAATCTTCTCGTAGCTCTATCCCTATTTAACCCTGCCATTGCATGTCATACAAAGGACGTAAAAACAAGGTGTTACCATCCGCAAGAACTGTCCATTCCTAGCTCGGGTCCCCCGGGCGGGTCCGGGTGCCGCTTCACGGAGTGCTGCGGAGGGTGCACTTCAGGACCCGCAGCACCCTGGAGTGCGATAGTCCCGCCGGCTCCCCGGGAGCTACCACGGCTCCCTAAAGGCGGGACGCCCCCGGCGTGGGCAGTTAAATCACGGGCTGGCCCTGGCCGTGTGAGGCTTGGTCAGGAGCCGCTCCAGCCCGGCTCTCCCTGCAGGTACCGTCCGCCCGCCAGCTCGGCCCGGCCGGCCGGCCAGTGCCGGTGGCGCCGGGCGGTCCCAGCTGTCAGCGCTGTGCCCCAAGGCAGCCGCCGGGCCCGAGCAAGCCCCCCGCCCCCGCACGACCCCGCGCCAGAACCAAACCCGGCCACAGCCCCAAACAGCCGGGGCACGGCGAGCAGCCCCAGGCGCTCGGACACTTACAGCGCTGGCAGAGTCCCGGCACGGCCGCCAGCAGCCGGGCCGCCCCAAGGAAGGCTCCGGGGCCGCGCTGGCACCTGGGCACGGAGACGATCCCCGCGGTGAGGCACGCCAGCAGCGGCACCCACATCATGCGCCGCGGCCGGCACTGCTCCCGCTCGCTCTTCTCAGGGCCGTGTCTCGGCGCCGCGGCGCGCTCAGTCCCGGCCCCCGCGGGGGCGGCGGCGGCGGGGCCGGGGGAGGGGCGGCGGCGGGCCCGGCACAGGTAGGGCGCTCGCAGGGGCGGGCGGGGGCCGCCGCATCTCGGGGGCAGCGCCTGCCGCGCCCCCGCGCCCCGCCAGGACCGGCCCTCCCCCGGCGGCAGAAGGGCCCCGGCCGAGCGCGGAGCTTGGCTCCCTCCATCCGCCTCCAGCCCGGCGGGCCAGGGGCGCCTCGCCGCCCGCACTGCCTGGGGGGCGCGGGGAGGCTCCTGGCACCGCGCGGGGAGCGGCGGCGGCGGCGGCGGCCGCTCCGCACCTCCCTCGGGCGAAGAGGGCGGCTGCCGGGGGGGGCGGAGACGGCCGCCCCCTGCCCGCCCCCGCCGGGGCCAGGTGGGCGCTGCCCGCCGCCGTCCCGAGGCGCCGCCGGGGCCGCCTCTCCGCGCCGGGGGGACGGGGTCTGCTGAGGACGGGAAGGGGAGGCCCGGAGACCGCGGCCGGCGGCGCTGCGCGGCGCTGTCCGGCCCCAGCGCGGAGGGTGCGCGCCGGGCCCGCAGCTCCCCGCAGGTTGCCAGGAGACGGCAGCGGGGCAGGTTCCGCGGGCGGGAATGCGGGGGCGGGCCCGGCGGTGAAGTCACTGCGCCCGCCCGCGCCTTTGTTTGGCGGCGGCTTCGGTCGCGGCTCCCCGAGCTCGGCACGGCCGCTGCCCCCGGGCGGGGAGGCGGGCGAAGGCCGCGGGCAGAGCGCTGCGCCGCCGGCCCCCTCCGCACCTCGCCCGCCGCCGTGGCCCTGTAGTAGCCGCTCCACCCCGCTCCGCCGGCTGGGCCGGCCTTCGTTCCATGTGGCCCCACCGCCCCTTGCTTGTGCGACCCTCGCCGTCAGCACCTCCGTAAGCCGCGGCGCTGCCCACCGGCCCCAGGAACGCCGCCGTTTTCCCCGGGCCGTCCCGCTGGCAGCAGCACGCCGACCCCTGGTGCGGCCGGCAAAACTTCACTACCTAAAACCACCTCCCCAGCTTTACCGCCCTCCCCGAATGATTTCTGCCCGGAGTTTCCACCCCTCCGGGCGCAGTGGTTAACGCTCCTAACGCAAAGGTTAACCGTGTGCGGAAAGTACCGCGCCGTGCGGGCCAGGAAAGCCCCACCGGGCCAAGGTGCGACCTCGGCCGCCGCCCCGCCCGGCCCGGCTCCGCTCCCCGGAGGAGCTCCCTGCATCTTCTGCCCCTGTGCTCCTCTGCAGGGCTCCGCTCCCCGCGGAGGCTGTGGGTGGAGGCGTTTTCCCGGCAGGTAAAACCCACCTGGGCACCTCGCCCTGTCACACACCGGCGGCCGGGCCCCCGCCCGGCTGCGTTATGGGGTAGGTGTGCCGACCTCGGGTCTCTGATGGCCAGCCCTGTGGCATCCTTCATTTCTGATACCGGCAACAGATGACAGTGCACGCAGGATCCTAAAAGGATCTCTGTGCTGCATCCAAATCTGCCTATGCGGGGTACAACGTTAATAAATCCTGCAAATGCAACCAGTGTAAATAATGTGCTGTTTCACTGTCTTTATGAATGAAGGGATGCGGAAGCCTTTACAGATCCTGTGCTAAGCCTTGGGAAGCTATGGATGGTTTAGCATCTGAATGTCAGAGGTCAGAAACTGAGCACGGTAGGTTTGTTCAAGAGTGCTGAGGAAGAGCTGGCAATGTAGCAATCTTGTGGTCCCACTCTTGGGAGTTTTAAAATGATGTATCATGTTTTTTGCTTAATTTTGGAAAAAACCCCCATTTCAGACATCTGACTATCATTCCTTGAGTGGTCACAGCCCAAATGGGGATATGGGATGTGAGAAAGCTGTATGCAATGACATTCAGAAAGAAATGCAGCATCTACAGGACTTCAAAGATTGTGACATTCTTAACCTAAAAGCTCTATGATTTCAGAGGTCACAGTCTCAAATGCTGTAGGTGGAGAGCTACATGTCCCTTGAGAACTCAGTTGGGTGCTATTTGAAATGAGATACACTGGTGATGGGTGAACTAAACTCAATTTACTCCTGTTGGGTACTGTAATGTCTAGTTTATAGATCATGATGTTGCAAATTTATGGTGATTCAAATGTATCTGGAAAAAAAGGATTCAGATGATACATCAAGAAATTCAAGGAAATATCTTTAAACAAAATGCCATCAGAAGCAAAAATGACTGAAACTGGGATCTCTCTATATTGCATTTTTCACCTGCATAGTTCTAAGTGGTGCTGATGGGAGGAATGATACAGTTGATATCCCATACAGATACATTGTGTATGAAACTATTTATTAGACAGAATGTAAATTATCATAAGCAGCATAAAAAATGGCTATGTCCTCAACAGCATGAATTATCTTCTGAGTTTCTAAGCAAAAGCTGTTCATCACACACGTAGGAATCAGTCATTACATGCACTACTCCTGATGAGAACATCATGCAAAGATTTGGTATTCTGGGCAGAAAGACAATACCTGCAGTTTAATGTGGAAGAATAAAGATGGATCATTTTCATAAAAATCTGATAATAAGGTTACCAAAATGAAACTACTCTGGTCATTAACTTAAACCCTGAGAACATATCGAAAAGGATGCCAATGTTGGGTGAGAACTATGCACTTTGAATAAAATCACAAGTAAAAAAGCCAAGAGCTGAAGATACAAATAGTTTAGGCCTCAATGTATAGAGGCTGCTGTAAGAGTTTAAAGTATAGTCTGCTGCTTTATGTAAAACGCCCTATTTCTTTAGCTTCATTCTTCTCATGGTGAAATCCAACGACTTAAAAACATTTATTTTGCAGTGATAGCATCTTTGAATATATTGTTATTTAGACAGTGTTTATAATGTAATAATATAATTAGGCAGGAGTTTTGAATAATAATTCTAGGCTTGCAAGTGGAAAAACTGAATCATCCAAGGTCACATATGAGAGTATGTAACTCTTAAACTCCTGTAACAAGAATTTAACCCAACTGGAAATGGATTTATAGTCTCAATCCACTGTCCTATCCACAGGGCTGTGAAATCTTGAAGCAATGTGTTTGTGGAATCTCTGTCCTTGGAGAGAGTTGAAACTTAGCTGAACATGTTCCCAAGCAGACTGAACTAATTGAACCTGTTTTGAGCAGAGGGATGGTTGGGCCTCAAGGGGCTTTTTCCAATCTAAGTTATTCTACAAATTTTTGTGGTGGAAACTGTGTTATTATATTACATGTATCCCAAATTTCTTGAAGTGTTATAACTGTGGCTTCTTTCCAGTATTTACATTTGCTTTATTGAAACAAAATGCAATTGTCTATTACGTTGTTGGTGAATAGTCTCTCTTTTCAGGAAACAGCTTTGAAAATATTGCATCTGCAATGAATGTTAACTAGAGCTGGTCAAAAACCCCAAAACTTTTCTTACAAAAACCATGTTCCTTTTTTGGTTGAATGATTCCAACCATCTTTAATGTGCCATTTCTTGGGGGAGAGTCCAAACCAGGACTGCAAAGGGAAGATTTTGGTATTTTGCAACTAGTATCAAAGCTTTTTTAAAATGAAAAGTATTATTTATCCAATCTTGTGATTTCTTACATTATTATGGAATCTTAGACACAATTAAAATCCCCGTAGAAAGCATTTTGGTATTGTTAAATTAATTCTACTTTCCTCCAACTTCCCTATTTTAATAGTATAAAATCCTGTAAGAGTATAGTAATTGTTTTGGTTTCGCTCGATCCCACTGACATGCAAATTTGATTTTTTTTGCAGTATAACTAACAAAAAGAATCATATGCTTGTCTGTCAGATACAATTGCATTTGCTATCACTTGTGTTCATTTCTTTATACAATATTTGAATCTAAAACTGCATCTGTTTCATATAAAAAGGTCAGTGTATTGTGCAAATCCATTATATTCCATCAATTAAAAATGATGGAATAATTCAAAATCAATGACTATTCCCAAAAAAACAGTTGCCAAGAAGGCCTTTTCCTCAGAAGTGCAGACTATGAACAATCCACCTATGCTGTCTATTATATACAGAAAAATTCTACATTTAATTCCAGCTGCCTAATGCAGTACACAATTTTTTTAACAAAATGTGCTTTTATTTTCTAATTCTGAAAAAGCAAATGTGCTGAAAAATGTGATGCATTTCCTTATAAGATATCAAAACTGTGCACATTGTTTTTAGTTTCTAGCCTCAGTTCTTGTAAGAACTGGTGATGTCAGTTTCCAAACTAGAAAAATCTTTACTCCCCAAAATAGTATTTTTCATTATTTTTTTCATTAATACCTACCTTAGTTACTAGCCCATGCTACTGAACTTCCTGATGTATATGGCACAAAGAGAAAATGGTCTATTTTACTGTAAAGCAGTAATCCACATTGTCCAATAATCTGTTTAATTTTTTGTTAAGGCTTACTTTGATTTCAGGTGGAAATTTTACGTGAATTTACAAACCTTACTTAGGTTTGCAACTTCAGTAGACCTGCATGAAATTATCTGGCAACATCTGAACCAAAACCTTTTTGCATTTACCCTCTCAGTGTTAACAGTTTGGTCAATGTCATGCAGAGACAGGTGGAATCCCACTTTTTATTTTCCATATACTCAGCCTGGTGACTTATGTATACTGCGTCTAAATGTTGTTGTTATTCATAATATGTTTGGAAAACTTTAACTATAAAATTATTTTCTTTTCTGGCCTATGTAGCAGAAATTTCTCCTTTCTGCTTTTCTGAAAAAATTACTTGCAATACCATACTGGTACACTTTTCTTCCTTGTTTATATAACCAACTGAATTGTAATTTTTTAATATTAAAAATAGAGTATATAATCCTCCTGAAATCCCAGAGCATGATCTTGTGTACTTCAGTGCTTCTGACAAGTCCACTGAAGAAGACTGTGAAGAAGACAATAAACCTGAGATATTTCAGACTATTCAAGAAAAAAAAAAAAAGCCAGTGCAGATGGGTTCTCAACAGAAATGGTCAGCAAGCAGTTGAGACAGAAACAGCAGTTGTTTCACAGGTGAGAAGGTATCATTCTGTTTAGGGTTAACTAGGTTAAACCCAGTGCTTTAAGTTCTACACATTAATTTCCAAAGAGATCTGTAGCGCAGGCAGCTGATCTGTATATTGGCTCAGGGCGGGGGGGCTCAATGAAGGTGTCCCTGTCCTCTGTTTAAGAAAGAATAGGATGATTTTTCTAGACACAAGAGAGCATAATAAATTATCTGTGTAGTCCCCCTAGGATGCTCAAAACCATAAAAATATGTATTGTAACAAGTGGTCAAAACTGAAGTTGTTTATTGAAATGGTCTAGAAATCTCTTTCTGGAAGTAATTACTAAAAACCCCAGTAGTATATTTGGTTGAACAGATGTATTCTGAAAGAAGAACATTTCAGATGTTGTCACATGAAGAGTTTTAAAGAATAGTGTTTCACTAAGATTTTTTGGTATTTCTACTATGCATTTTTATGTGACTGAACTGATATTTTAGATAGAAGTGTTTCTTTTGACAAATACACTGTTTTGAGACTCTTTCTGACTTCAGAGAGGTGAGGTCACCTGTGGTCTGTCTTCGGAGTATAAAATTTACCTGGGATTCTTCTATATGCTGTCATTAATGCTTTCCAGATATTACTTCATGGACTTACAGGCACCGTGGCTTGATTTCTGAAAGGAACAGACAGAAGAACAGTAGGCCAGATGAGTTATTTCATTAGCCTTATTTCAGTGAGATTTTGGCCTGAAGGACTGAAGACCTGGCCCTGTGTTACTAATCTGTGTGCCATTTTCCTGTTTGCCTTCAGTGACTAACAGAGAAAAAAGAGCATATTGTTTTAATTAGCTTTATATTCACAAAGGACTGCAGCCCACCCAAAAACAGTCATAGCATCTTTAAAGCTATGTTGTTTTCTAGCTCCATGGAGGATGGGTGAAGACCAGGTTTCATATTGATAGAAGTAGGTATAGATCCACAGACAGAGTCAACTGAACTCTGAAAACACACTTTTCACAGAATACTTTGTGACATGCACAAACAGCACTTTTATTTCTACAGAGGAACAACAGCCACTGTGAAGTTTAGCAAGTCACACACGTTTTTTGTTGTTGTTATTGCAAGCTCAAACTGTCCACAAAACATTGGCACTCCATGTGTTTATTTTACCTCCACCCATTTCCTTCTGTTCTTGTTACCTGTCTCCTACTTTTCCCTCTGGTACTTGAAAAAGGTATGTAATCTCCTGTTAGTGGTGCTGAGAGCCAACGTAGGTGCCCATGAAGTCACTGTATTACACTTCAGGTGTTTTAATTTTCTTCTTCCTCAAATTTTTTTTTTCCTCTTTTGAATTTTTTTTCCCACTGAAGACTACTACTCCCATTCTGCCTTCTTCCTCATCTGCATGAAAAAGTTTTTATTCTTTCTTCTCACCCTCCCTCCAACCAGTCACTTTGAATGGATCCTCAGATACTTACAGGCCTCTTGCTTTCCCCACCTACTCCTCTGTGTCTCACTTCCCTAACAGAGTCCCAAGGTCATGATTGCTGCTGCTGCAGCTATCTCAAGCAGCTTTTCATCTTCCTCATACTCCTTCCACAACAATTTTACCCTTTTCTGTCCCCTGGATTTAAGACCTTGGGTTACCAAATGTCCAGATGAAATATTTTGTAATAGTTCAGTAGGCCTAAAATTTTTGGAAGTTTTCAGAGAAAATTCCCACATTTGCCCGTGACAGCCATTAGCTCACTTGTTATTTCCCAGAGATTTCCTATGTTACATATTACAAGGAACTGGTAGAAAGTAGATAGAATACAGTAGATAGTAAGTAAGAAATATTTCTTGGGACCTCTGAAAGATTTAAGTTCCTCCTGAGAAACTTTGGAGGAAATTAGGTGTTAGAAGTTGAAAGGGAAAGTTAAGGTATGGTTCATAAACAGCACTGGTGCTGTTTAACAGAAATTAAAGCTCATTTCTAGCTCAGAGTAACCTGTATGGATCAAGCTCAAAAGTGTCCTACAGTTCAAAAGCAAAAGTTTGCAACTGGGTGATTGATGGGTGCAAATTGTTTCTCCTGCCCATAGCTAAGCTGCTGCATTGAGCAGTGGCCAATGAGTGGAAAAATCCCACAGGCAAACTCTGTGTGTGTGTAGCAGAGGGAGGAAGTGGAAGACATGGAGAACATAGACAGGAGGTGGGTGGTTTTCCAGAATTATCAAAGGTTCCGAACATCTCTGGTAGAATTTCATCTGATCTTGTCCTCAATCTTGAAACATGGGGTGCACATTTACAGCCTGGTTGCTCTCTGCGTGGTGTTTACCTGCATATCTTCTCTCCTCTCTCACCAGATTGCTGCTTTAGACTTACTGCCTAAAATGACAACTAAAATAAATTGAGAAATATTTAGGTGCAAAATCAGGAAAGAATGGAGGCAGATGGGGACATTTAGAAATAGTAAGAAAACATTGCATATTGATGTTTGTAATTGTTTCAAATATGTGTCTGTGTATATATCTTCTCACCTCTTACATCCTGCTTATCCTCAGATGATTCATTTTGGCAATGTTTTCATTTTGGCATAAGAGCATGTATATTTGGGCAGCATCTCACACAAATTCATCCCTTCTTCTGAAAGATTTCTCTACTTCTGAAATTTTTTTTATTCATATCAGTAAGTCTTCTCTTGTCTAATTCCAGGATGCAGTGGAACTGTAGTTATTGGTTTTACTGCTCATACTTTAAGCTAAAATAAAGCTAAGATTCTTTTTAAAATAACATAAGTAACTCTTGGAATTCGTTCGCTGTAGAAATTTGTAGGATTTAAAAATAAATGAGATATTTATATGAATTGTATGTGCTTTTACATTAGCCAGGATAAAAGTTCATAACAAAAGTAACCTTTTGTACCTCAGAACAAGAACTGGTCACTTTCTAAGGCTGCACAGAAATTTCCCCTGCAGCCACACCATGACATGTTCCTTTAAAGATGACTTCCACCTTTGCTGAAGCATCTGGTACCAGCTGTGACTGAAGTCAGGGTAAGGCATGAGAGGGACTATGGGATTAATGTATTGCTAAGGAACAGAGAATTTTTTGGGGACAGACAGTTCTAACCTGAGTGGGGGCAGTTAGGAATAATTGAATTGTTCAGTATATAAAGTCAGTATGAACTGAGGATGAAAATTAAGGCCACACTGTTAGCATGTACTTGAATAGAATACACAGCTACCTTAGGATTTGCCAGAGCATGGAAAATATTTTACAAAATTAAGTTACAGCCAGAATAATTTTTTTTTCAATAAAATTTAGTTAATGTGATATTGTACCAGCAAATAATCCTCATTTGACATGACATGCTGATGATCACTGGAAGGTGAGGGGAAATACAGATTGCAGAGTAATTTAGTGATTCTAACTGTGTTTGAAGAAAAATGTTTCTGATAAAACTTCTTCTTTGGCACCATTTTCCATCACGGCTGGTCTTGAATTCAAGGCTCAATGGTTGTATGAGAGATAGACTATAGATGAAACAGAAGCATTAATATTAAATTTCTGGGTGAAGTCTAATAGCCGGTACAACACAGGAGGTCAGAAAAGATTGCCATTACAATTCCTTCTTGATTTAAATCCTATCAATCTTCTAAGTGTCCACATTTCTGCAGATGATTAACAGAACTATATGACTTGGCTTTGGAAGAGAAAACAGAACACATGAAATTAATCTGCAGATGTCTCCTGGCTGACTCTGAAATCGGTAAAGATTACATTACATACAATTAAACTAAAACTTCACCTTGCTGAACAGAAAAATACAGGTACCAAACCAAAATAAAGGACAGAACAGCCAGCACCTTAGGCAGCTTGAGGGGATACCAGTGACATGCTCCTTACCTTACAAACTATCCTAACTACCATGGGAGGTTATGATTGCAAAAGGTGTGATCCAGGTAATAACCTCAAATATAACTGTGCCCACCACAGATGACATACACACATGGACCACTCAAAAGGACATAAGAGGATGACTAGATCTTTAACCTTACCTATTAACTGTCCTCCATGGAATACTGCAAATACACAATGATCACAGCTTGGAAATGCCAGTTATGAGTTTACTGATTCCTTGCTGGTTTTCATTTTTACAATGGAGGCCAAGATAATGCTGTCACTAAGCTTCTTCCCATGTGTGGGTGGAAACCACTAGTTCTCTGTAGATTCTTGGTTTATTTTTCAGAGCATCATTGTCCCTTTGTCAGTCCTCGTTCCTGTATGAGGAGGAGAGGTGAGAGGTGTCATTCCTGTAAGGGGAGTGGATGAACCAAAAATAAAACATCAGATTCTGTGGAAAGAGTTGGATGTGTAAATAAGGATTAAACTTCAAAAAAAGTGTAGGCAGTTTCTGTGCTAGTTTTACATTTTTTCTTGCTGGCCACATCACTTCAGAGCACTCATTTTCATTCAGATCCGCACCCAATATTCTAAAGTCTAACCAAAAAAAAAAAAAGATGAAAACAAAAAAAGAAAGAAAAAAAGTGAAGGTCCCTTCATATAAGGACCAAAGTGTAACATTTACCATGCAAGTTACAGGTTCTAGATACATTAAAAAAAGTTTCCCAACAAATGATTTAATGATTTAATCAGTGTCAAACTGATAGTTAATTGAAAATTTAAACTTTATAATAGTTTTAAAAAACCTCTGAAGGAAGTCAGTACTGCCCAGCTACTACAGACACTGTGAATAAGGAGCAGTGATTTTGAGTTAATTGATGACAATCAGATAGTTGTACTTAGCTAAAGAATTGAGGCATAATTCTGCTTGTTGGCGCTAAAAGGACCCCTGGCCAGGATTTTATTTTCCATCTCAGCTCCTCCTATTTTCAAAGAGCATGAATTTCCAGAGTCTGCAGAGATCAATTTCTCCTCGGTGGAGAGCATTAAGACCTACTCAAACTGCCTGCTGCCCGCATTGTGTTGCCCAAATGGTGGCTGAGCACACCACTCCTTTTTTTGTTCTTGAGCCATTCATTGCTCAGTAGTTTGTATTGTTTCTTTGTTCTGGCTGTCTTCTTTTATCAAAACCAAATAGCATGCTTTGTTTTTATATACTTTTTTAAGATTTTAGGTGTTATTTCAAATTGAAAGTGCATGCAAAAACAAGAAATCATTCTTTTCGTAGTGCTGTTGAACCACTGTGGGGGTTTTTTCCTTCATTTTGTTTTGGTGGGGCTTTTTGGTCCTTTTAGAAAAAATATTTTTGCCCCATAAATATTTTACCCCCTCTCTTTTAGCAATAGTGACCCTGGAGGTTGCCTGTAATGGTAGTAGACAAGCATTTTTACATTCCAAACACGGAAATGGAGTCTGGTGGTATTTCTCTAAAGAAGTACAGCAAACCTTTAGGTGGCAGCCAAGGGCTGCAGTTTGAATCCCTAGATTTATTAGTAGTGTGTTTTATTGTCTCTGCCTCAGTTAGCAAGCAAAATATGATGAAGAATGAATTTCTAATCCATCCAAAAGTAAAAAAAATAAAAATACAGGTGAAACAATCTTTCAAAACTGGACATATCTGAATATGCAGTAGTACACCTGGGTCTCTCTGCAGTCTGCTGTTCTTCCACCAAACTGTTCCCTTCAAAGAACTCTTAAAAGCACACCCTAAACCCCAATGCCTTACTCCTATCAATAAATTTGATTCAATCTAGTGCCTTCATATTATGCTCCGGACATGAATGATAATTTGCAGATCTGGGTGGAGGTTGGAGAAACCCTTGGTGATCCCTTAACACGTACAGTACATCCTCTGCCCCAAGGCCATCACAGCAGGGTAGTGGGGACTGCTGATCCCCTTCCTCGCCCACAAATTAACACCTCCAGAGCATCTCCAAAGGTGGCCATTCAAATGATGTCTTCAGGAATTATTGTTCCAACTTATTATACCCATTCCACTCTAAATTGGAGTTTTGTGAAAATGGCAGATTGTTGTTTTTTTCATAAAATGAACTATACCGAGCCTACCCTGCTGCAGTTATGCAGTAGAGGTGTTGAAATATATTCTAACAATGTGTTCTTAAGTTATCTAGAGGTATCAGAATATTTTTTAGTGAAAATAAAGCTCTCTGAAGAAGCTGTCAGCTCAAGGGTCTCCCTTAGGGAAAGAATGCATCTTAGTTTTTCTAAATAACTGAACAATGATATCTTTTGATGCAGAAATTGCCTTTTTTAAAAAAAATTAATGCTATTTTCATACAGGAAAATATGACTGCATTTGTATTATGTAGTTTAGAAATTAAAACTAGAGAATTAGAGATTTACAAATAACCTCATTTGTTTACTGTATTGTTCCCAAAGTTTTTCTTTGCATAATTAACAATCACATGCAGCTACAAATCACGTTGTTTACCTCTGCAGTCTAATGCAGGATACATTGCCTCACCACCCTACAGAGAAGCTCAAATGTTCAAAATTGCAGCGCCAGAAAACTACGTATGTTAGAATAAATACCCTAATACAGCATTAAGAAAAGGAATTGTACCCTGAGTGTGAGCCAGATGTTGAAAATCAATTAGTTTAACTTAAATGACTAGTGGTCCAGCAACTAACAAGATTTACATTTGAATATATTACTTCCTTTGAAGGAGTTTGTGAAGGTATAAGGTCTGCCTGAGTGTGAGTATGTATTAGCTAAGAAGATTATTTTTTCTTCCTTTTCCCTACTGTCTTTTTTTTTTTTTTTTCTTTTCATATCCTCTATTTTGTGTGAGCCCATGTGGGTGACTGGAGACATACATAAGCCCTTTTCCCAGTATTTCTGAATCTTCAGGTGCCAGCAAGGGTCTCTTCAGAAGATATACAGCTGCAATAAAGCATAGCTGGACTGGGGCTAACAGCTGCCTCCCTGCATAGTCTGTTCTCTGGTTTGTGTCTGCTTAGCTCTGAGTGGGAACTGAGTGGAAGGAAAGAGGAGAGCAAGGCTGTCTGTTCCCACCTTTGGAGAGGTGACCTGCTTTTCCTAAGGCTGTTCCTCCTTACTCTCATGCATTTCTGCATGCTTCAGGCTGCACAAAAAGGGCAAGCATCAAGCTTTACAAATTCTTTGCATTTTAATTGTTTGCTCCTATTATCTGGCCCAGACTTCCACTCATTCACATCTCTGCTTGACTGGTTCCAAGAGGTTTGCATTCACCTCCAGAAAGCAAAGAAGGCGACATCTAATTCACATGGTTGAAATTACTTAGTAAACAGAATGGGCTGAGCTGATTTGGAATACAGCCAAAATACTGTAGAAGATGCCATTTTTATTCAGGAGGCACCAATAGATGTTTACAAGATAAAAAAGGTAAGGGCAAAAGTATTACACCCATAAGACACCCACTCTACTGTCGCAGACATCTTTTCATTAAAAATCCTTTCTTTAGGATTTTTCCTTCTGAGAAGCTAAGAGGCCTCAGAGACAGAATGTAAACAGTGGTTATCTGCTGCTGTGGAATGCAACAGGTCCACCTGTGACTGGCCCATCTTGAATGTTTATAATTGATGGCCAATCAAGGACTGAGCTATCTCGACAGAGTCCGAGAGACCTGCCTTTGTTGCCATTTTTTTCTTTTCTATTCTTAGCTTAGCTAGCTTCTGAGAAAACCTGTCCTTCTTTTTCTTTTTAGTATGGTTATAATGTAGTATATATATATCATAAAATAATAAATCAAGCCTTCTGAACATGGAGTCAACATTCTCATCTCTTCCCTCATAGAACCCCTGTGAACACAGTCACACTCCACTTGCATGTATATTCCTTATTACTGGCATTTTTTTTGTTCATATATCAAAACACTGAAGGTTGAACCTAATAGAGACAGAGTGACTAAATTATACACTTAGTTTTTAGGTTTTTTTTAGTTTTTTTTTTTTTAGCTAAATATTTTATTACTTCATAAACATTTTCTTCAAGTGAAAAATGCCCATCCACTCCTATTCAAACATACAATCTCTCTTAGGGGAAAATTTATTCAGAGGCTCTGTCTCATAATCATGGTTTTCTAAGTGACAGTGACTGGCTGGGCCTTTATGAGCTCTCATTCTGAGCTACACAAAGATATTTTGTGGCTCATTTCCCTGCTCAGGGAATATTTGGGATATGGGGGTAGTTTGAAATGTTTGTTTGGATGAGATGAGGAATGATCTCAGAAGTTACCAGAAAGAAGGGGCTTATTGAAATGGGAGGTAAGAGAGGACGTGTCCAGTATGGTGACGAAGGAATTACACATTAGCTCATATAAATAATAATAGCAGGTGTGGGTAATTGCACTTTAGCAATACGGTGTTTGAAAGCAGTTAAGTTGTAGTTTCTTAGCAACTGCTGCTGACAGCCACGTTTTAAGTGGCCAAGGCTTTCAAATTAGGCAACACCCTCAGCCTGCTATACAGCAGTATTAAATGGAGGGAAACACTGAAGCACAAGAGTTTCTACTCTGTAAACAAAACACAACAGAAGGCCAGAGCTACAGAGGAGGTGATGAATAGAAAAAGCAGAAATTGCATCTACATTTCTAGATAAGCCTTTTCAGGAACAACTGCTGAGGGAGAGTATTTGTGGAGAAAGGCACAATCCATGACATGCTAAATCAAATGGGTAGGCCTTAGGGAATGTTGACAGAGATAATTTGTAAGTAGGTAACTTTGTTATT
Organism: Molothrus ater; assembly: GCF_012460135.2. NCBI lineage: Eukaryota > Metazoa > Chordata > Aves > Passeriformes > Icteridae > Molothrus > Molothrus ater. Next base: position 31,473,101 of record NC_050478.2, on the reverse strand, counting down.
ATGTTGGCACACTTTGGTCTTTCTTCTTATATATCTGTCAAGTAAAATCTACTTGTCTGTATATAAGGGTGCACATAAAGGATTTTATGTTAATGAGTACATCTCTGTTTAGTGTGAAATGTCAATGTTATCACTAATGTTCATCACTTTGAACTATGCTGTCAACTTAATGTTGAATATGAACATTTCCTGGAAGAAATCTGTGATAAAGCCAACTAGGAAGAGTTGGAGTGTTAAGGAGCCTAAAGGGTTCATCCTTTTGGCTAATTGACCCAAAAATACATTTGTCTGATTCATATTCTAGCATCTCAGTTGTTTTCTATTCCTTATGGATGCTCCACAAGGAGATTTTTCTGATTGTTAATATTATCCCCAGTTAGCTAGGTCCTATCCTAGCAGTCAGTAACATGCTCTTAATTCCATAGAGCCATCAAGAAGTTAACTGTAATTTTTTTCCTCTTTTGAAGCCAGAATATTTTCTGGTAATACACAGGCTTGGATAGTTCATTCTGGATAAAAGTTCTCCAGCCCAAGGTGGAAAAGCTAATGTAGTAATTAAGGTGTATTGTGGATTAATACGTTTCAAATTCTGGAACATTGCCCTAATTTCTAGCTTACGATTTTGATAAGTGGGAATGTCAGCCTGTCTCTTACACAAATGGTATAGTATGTTGTGCCCTTATTCTGGTTTCATAAAATTCTTTTTACACTTGTAAGGTAAAATTTATGTATGCAAAAGATAAGTGGAATTGACTTCTACAGTTTTTAAAACACTTTAGTTATTTTCCCATTATCTTCCAAGTGCAAAGCACATTCCTCTAGCCTGTCTTTCTATAACAGATATATAGGAAGATGTTTTTGGAAAGGACCTGTTCTAACATGACCTTTCACTGTGTCCTTCACGAGGACAGCGTAGTGTTTAGAGCGAGCTATACAAAATATATGCAGTACCAAAGACATAAATAGTAATCTGGTTTATTTTGCTCAATTCTCCAGCTGTTTAGCTCTTATCCTATGTAGCCTCATACATCCTCAAGTATGACACAGATGCCAGAATAATACACTTATAAGTCACATTGCTATTATGTGATCAAAAGCATGTACAGTATTCCCAGGGGCTTCCTATGATAGCTCCACACATTTAGAAACAGTTTGTGGATTTGGAGAGAAGAACTTATTTATCCATGACTGTTTGCTATTAGGTGGGGAGTCTCCAAATATTACTTTGTTGGGAAAAGGCCTTTAGCCTTTTAATAACATGTCATTGAAGTATCTATCCTCCTCCAGCTTTTACTATAATTTATTGAAATGAATCTGATGTTTTTTCTCACATTTCACTGTTTTATTCCTGGCTTGGTTATTAATTCTCCTGTCTTCATGTGGCATAAAAGCACCTTTCAGTACTTCACAGTCTTGTTTTTAAATTTATATTTCACTGAGTGGAGGAATGCCCATGGTTTTCACTGTGGCATGGTACACAAATGTTACACCTCAGGATATACTTATCAGCTTGGATTTAGGACAGAAAACACTAATACTGCCCAAACCTGATTAATAATTTGTTCTCAGTACCTTCAATTCTGGTGAATATGCTCATCTTTCTTTCTGCAGGTGTTCATATAATTTTCCAACAGAAGTACTGAATTACAAATATGAGTGGACTGTGGTATATTGAACCCAGATTTTCAAAAATGGCCAGGATTCAAAGCACCCTGGAACTGACCAACATAATTTTGGATATCCAGCTTACACGAGAGCTAATTTTCCTTCTAATTCCTACTGAAACCAAGTGGATTTCCATCTGGAATCTGAAGATGGTTGGACACACAATTTTTCTTACAGAAAGCGAGACCTAGTTCCAAACAAAGCTGCCACCCTTTTCTGTGTTCCTTTTTTTACCTAGCTGAACTAGGAAAAGTAGACTTGTATTATTAACAACCAATTGTTACAGATACTGCAACTTTTTTTTCCCCCACTGGGGAATAAGAATTTATTTCTTTCAACATTTTTATTAAAAACTATTGATACCATCTTTCTTTGCTCTGTAGCTATTTCTCGGTTATTTTTGTATGATTCAAGCTTATTGTTCTGAGTGATATTCAGGAGCCACTTCCATGATTGCCTGTCCTGTTCACTTAGGCCACACAGGTTTTTAGAGCTGTCTTCATTGGCTGATGGCAGGGCACCTATCCTGTAAATGAGCATGGTTTTTTCCAGTTGAGAAAAGATGATGCTGTCTCTACAGAGCTTCTATCTATTACTCCCAATTCAATCACTGACACTTCCTTTCTCTTTTATTGTCTGTGGCCTGTGACTAAAATGCAGCAGTGACTCACTAGTATATAAAACAGGTCCATATTTTTCTTTTTAACTTTATCCTTCTTTTCAAAGTACGGGCGTGCCAGCTCTAATGTGCACGTGGCATCATTGGGAAAGAATTTGGAGGCAGAATAAAAGTATTCATTCCTTTCACGAGAAATTCCACCTATTTAAAGATTTTAAAGCAGGCAGATGGGAAATGCCTAAAAAAAGCACAAACCCAGGGGAAGCAGAAAAAGAGCAGGTTGGAATGGACCATCTGTGAAAACTTTCTGACTATCACATGTAAGTCTTGAATTGCTGGCATAGAGAATGAAAGCATCATTATCTCCAGATGATGCAGATGTTGGGTCTGCTTCGAAATATTGCAAAATTGTTCAATCTGCGCAGCAGTAATTTTCCAAGTTGTATGAATGGCATAATCTGAGTTGGATTCAATAGGCTGACACCACCTGCCCAATCAAGCAAAATAGGGGTCCTTTCTTTTATGCCAGTTTACACACAGGATTTTCTGTCTTGTTATTTTGTGCATTGCAGGAAAGGTAACTTTGGTCAGACAAATTTGGCACTTCCAAGAGAATTCCTGAAATCATTTGACTGAAAAACAAGCTGGATCATTTTACAACTAGACTTAAGAGACCTACTGCTCTATGAAAAGTCATGATAAAAACCCATAATATGTAATTAGGGATATTTCTTTTTAGTTTTCTTTCCTTTGATTTTTTTAAAATTAATTTCGTTTTCCAGCAGGTTCTGATGAAAATATCCTCTTTAAAAAAAAAAAAACAAACCCAAACTTTTCAATTTTATTTATTTCTCTGAGTGCATGCATTTGAATAAATGAAGAAACATTGCTAAAGAACAGTTAACTATTTTAAAAAAACTTATTTTAGCACTATTATCTTGTAGCAATAAATGGTTTTCAGCTATAAAATCTTTTCTGAGTGGAAAGAGTGGACAGCGACAAATATGAACAGGAAGTGGTACTGGCTAGAGTTTAAAGAGATCCTCTAAAATGAACTTTATTATTTTGAAAGCAATTTTAAAGTCATCTTGCCCTGTTCTTTTCCCCTGTCTCCTCATGGGATTTTTCCTTATTAGGGGTTTCTGTAAGTGCAGATCCCAGCTTCTGAGTAAAAATTTGGAATGTGTGTGTATATAACAACATAATTAGTGAATACAGTGAGCCATTGAAATTGGAATGAAAAATTCCCCACCAGATTTTATAACAGCTGCTGAAGTCATGTGGATAAGCCTGCTCCCAGTCTGGACATCATGGGAAAGAGATCAAAGGATTGTTCAGAGCTAATCATGCCTAGAGTATGGTAAAAGAAACAATGGCAAAATTATGTTTAATTTTTAGGTTTTTTAAATTATTTTTGTTCATAATTATTTTGTAGACAACTGTAACCTTGTTTCAAAACTTTCCGGTTCAATTTCAAAGTATTCACCCAGATTCTCCATAGGAACAAACATGTTGCTATGGAAATGGACCAGAGCAAAGACAAAATATAGATGCACAAAAATTCCACAGAGGAATGTAATTTGAGGCATTAGTACAATGCTTAAACACTATAAACAGTGTCCTGGTATGCCTTGTTTTCTTCATCAAAAGTACAATAAAATATTCCTAATCCTAAATGAATCTGTTGTTTTTGGACAACTTTTAAACATTTAACTTTTAAAAGATTAGTCATATTTCTAACAATTTGCTCACTTATTTTTTTAATAAAAGACAATAATTGATATTGCTTAAATGCTCTTAAAAGAAAAGGGTAAATCAGCAATATATTGGACACAACTTCACAGAAAAAACAGTGGCGAAAGCTTTGCTGATGCAAAGAGATCTTGCTTGCTGTGAGTTTAATATTCCTAATAAATGTGTAAAAATGTCTTCCTTTTTCTTCATTGGTGTAAAATATGCTGAGCCTATGTGGAACTTCTGAAGGAAAAGATGAGTGCTTCTGCTCTGAAACCCATGCATCTCCCACTTGGCATAAGCAAAAATCTTTGTTAAGTTTCTGGATCAAAGGACCTCTTCACAGTAATTCACCGAATGGAAATTTCCTGCCCAGGTCAGTACGGCATTTTTAAAAGTGCAACAGCTCCTGTAATTTTTTCTTATAAGCATCAGTTTCATAGGTCTCTCATTTTGAGAAAGTAGCTTGTGGAATTCAACATACATGGCCTTTTACATCACTGCATTGCCATGTAGTACCACTACAAGAGACCACTGAGAGGGGATCTCTACAAGCATCCATAGGGAGGGTGCCAAGAGGATGGAGCCAGGCTGTTCTCAGGGGTGCCCAGCAATTGGACAGGAGGTCCTGGGCAGAAACTGCTGCACAGGAAATTCCACCTGAACATGAGAAAGAACTTCTTTACTGTGCAGGTGATCAAGGACTGGATCAGATAAACCAGAGAAGTTGTGGAGTTTCCCTCACTGGAGATATTCAAGAACCATCTGGACTCAGTCCTGTGCCATGTGCTCCAGGAAGGCCCTGCTTGATCAGGGAGGTTGGACCAGATGACCCACTGTGGTCTCTTCCAACCTCATCCATTCTGTGACTCTGTGAACACAAAGAAGAAAATATTCCAAATATAAATTACATAGATCAGCTTCATGGATAGCCTGTTCTTAATATTACATCTGGAAGCTATTAAGGAAAATGGATTTCTCTTCAGGGATGTTTTATTGACAATGATTTGCACAGATTTAAAAATATTTCTCTACAGCTGTTAGCACCAGCCAAGCTTTTGTGTGAAAATAACTGGGCTTTTAAAATATAGATGTGTATTTGTGCTCAGGATTAATCTTGTTAAAGAACAAAAATACTCAGAAACTCTTCCAAATAAGTGCTCAATCAAATGGGAAGTAGGCACCAGATTGCCTCCTTCAGAGTGCTTCTATATATGGATGAATGCCTCTTCTTTAATGAGTTTAAGTTCCTTGAAAACTTCATGCTTGAATGTGAGTTCTCTGTTTCTCTTGTGTTTTCATTTCTAAAAAATATTTTTGGAGCACATTTGTAAGGGGATAGAATATAAGAAAATAAAGGTAGTATAGAAAGTAATCTTACCCCTAAGGAGTTGCAGCTGAGCCAATTATTAGAGATTGGGAACAGGCCTGACTTTAACAGGCCACAGCTGTAACCAATAAGAAGAAGAGTGCTATAAAAGAGTGGATTGGTTGCCTGAGAGGGGGGCTGGGGTCTGTTGGTTATGGTGAGACAAAGGAAGAAGAGTCAGTGCTTAGAGGAGCTGCCCATGGAAAATATCAAGGAGGTATGAAATGCTTGCAATAAGGAGACACCAGTATGGAACCTTTGCAATATAGTGACAATACATGTTGATTTCCACCCCCCCTGCCCAAAAGATGGTCAGTAATATTTGGTTAAGAGGTACTGTCACCTCCTCATTCAGTTCTGGAAGTAGATTGTTAAAGTAACGTCCTTAGAAGTTCAGAAATATTGTTTGTACCTATCCTTTACCTAACCTTAGCTGGGCTCTTAGGGGCTTACTCTGAATAATTCTCTCACTAATGTCAAATTTAAAGGGAATTTATGGGTGCCCATGGAAGTTCTTTAGAGGGGAAGCCTAATTTCCAAGATATGCAAGTGTTCTCAGTGCTGTCTGAACCAGGCTAATTTATGTGTGGGACAGAAATAGTCTGGATCTTGAAAATGGAGGAGGAATTGTCAGAAGTTCTGGTGAAGTCTCAAGGGTATCCAAGTATCTGTAACTAAGGTGAAACTAAAAGCTTAAACAGGAAGGCAAAATGCTAATGAGTCAAGCTTATAATGAAAATACTGAAAAAGTTAAGTGATATGATTTTTCTTTAAGACTGAGCTTTTGTTGGAGTGATAACAACAACACAGGATCCTTTAATCAAATAAAAAAGGATTAGTTTGAAAGTTTTGGTTTTTATTGAAAGAGGCATTATGTGCCACCAACAGGCAGGAAAAACATGGATCAAAAAGATACATGGCAAAATATAACCTCTGGGAACTAATAAGAGTCACAGATATATTAAAACCCCATCAAGTGAAGAAAGTGTGCTCCACACCGGCAACAAATCAGAGGCTGGTGGTGAGGCTTAGAAGCAATGTATTCTTCAGGCAGAGGCAGTGCGTTAAAGTGACTATACTTGACAAGCTGAGCATCTGCATTCTGAGCAAATGCACTTCCAGTGTCAGCTAGCAAGACACAAACCCAGATGATTGTTTCTAAATAAGCTGTGGCACCACTGTGTGTTCTGGCACATGCCAATTTTTTGGTAGTGGTTGAGCATGGCATGAGACTGAGTTATTTGGGTATTGACAACGTGGAACAAGATTGCTGATTCCTGGAATTCCAGTTATGGGCAGATAAGAGGCAATGCTGTTCAACTGGTGAAAAGTAGGACATAAGAACCATAGGGATGGCTGCCCTTCTGCTCTTGCAAATTCATTTTCTGCTTGCTCTAAAAAGCTTCAGCAGAATATGTAGTTTGGTACATATGAAACATAAAACAAGTTTCCCAGAAATCTAGATGTGAATAGTCTCTTTACATATTCTCAACAGGGAGAAAATTTTTAGTATTTTAGTTTAAAAAGAAGTACATTAATGTAGCACAAATGAAAGTTCTGGTGTTACTTGGAGTATGTGAAAACCGAGCACTTAATAAAACCAAACCCACAAGAAGGCTTTACCTGCCCCCACACACAGTTATGCACAATGACCAGAAAAGCTCCCCAAAACTGAAGTGTAGGGCACAAAGGCTTACACATGACGTAGGTGACAAGCAAAGCCGTGATAGGAGACAAAGTCAGATCTGGAGATGAAAGCTAAACTACTGAAATATGAATGTCTTACCAAATGGAAAATAATTATGTGGAATCTTTGCAAAGGAAATGACGGTTTAGTGACATCTAGTGATGTTAATGCTTGTCTAGATATTTCCATCAAAATAGGACATCAAATATTGGTTTAGGGTAATCCATATAGTACTCTAAAGGAAAATATGGTTTGTGCAGATGTTCAGTTTTTTGCTGGGAAAATCCAAATGATGTATATAATTTTGGGGTTTAATAGTTTAAAAGTCACTTAAAGGTGAACTACAAGCAAATTTGGTTCATCTTGGAATAATGGAATTGGATAAAAATCAGCAAAGAAAATGTAGGCAAGAAAAATGTAGGCAAATAAAAAGTGAAAAATGTAACTGGACCATGCTTTTACCATAAAAATAAATCCCATAGGGGACCTTCTACTCTTCAAGTTGTTGAAATTTGATTAGTTTAGATGTTCAAATATTATAAAAAGGCAAATACAGATGCTCTCTATTGTCTAGATGCAAGTGCTGAAGCTCTGAAATGACTATGGCACATTTTTGTTACCTAAGGAATCATGAAATCAATGTATTTTTATTCTCTGTCTGCAGAGCCCCAAGGAGTTGAGCTTATAATGAAAAAACTGAAAAAGTTATGTGATATGACTTTTCTTTAAGGCTGAGCTTTTGTTGGAGTGATAAAAACAACACAGGATCCTTTAACCAAATAAAAACAAATCACAGATTATTTTCTGCACTTTGACTTGCATGGGAACATTAATTAAAAAAAAAAGCCCCACTGTAAAATATTTGAGGCCATACAATTATTTTAAGGCAGCGGCCTAGTGTTAGAATTCTTGTATTTCCCCAGGAGTCTCTCCCATTTTTGCACTCAGCTTTTCTGTTCTGTATCTACCTCATTTATAACCTTTCCATCTTGTATCTCTTAGGTTTTAAGTTTGAAATATTATGGTTTCTTTATCAACCAGGTTCAGTACCATCCCAAAACTTTGACATCAATAATTTTTATTTATTTATTTATTTTTATTTTTTTTCCTGAATTAAGGGGAAAACCACAGTTCTTTAATATGAGACCATAACCTCTCTGTTCCAAGAGCAAGCTCATTACCGTTAAGGAACAAACATACTGTAACCACACAAGAAAATTGAACAGCTCTTCTCTAGTTCTTAAGCTGCTGTTTTATTTGGCAGGGGGGAGGAGGGTATTGTTGGCCTTTATTTGTCTTTCATTTCAAACCGTGCAAAGCTGCCCTCAAGCACCACTGGGTATGACATCCTTTGCTGTGATATACAGCATGAACTGTTGATGTCCTGCCCAAAGAATGTCTTGGGAAGAGCAAGACGTCGGTGTGGTAACAGAATGCCTGCTTCCCAATGTTATGACAAGGAAAAATTTGTATTAGCACAAAACCCAGAGCATCTATTGCAGAATTCAGAAGGATTCATATATGCTACAGTATAATAGGCTTCCAGACTGCCTAGGTAAATGCAGATTTGGCATTGAGCAGAGGCTGATGTACAATCTGTGAAGCTGGAAGCAGAAGACATGATAAAATGATGTATTTTCTGTGTACAGGCCCACTGTGCAGAAATGAAAATAAGGTGAGAATGACAGCTGGATATTTTCTGGTGTGCAGTTTTTCTGTCAAAGAAAACTAACCTGCTGAAAATGGAAATATCCTGGGGAATGTTGATCTTTGTAGACACTTGTTTGGCTTTTTCAGAAAGCAGGTTTTAGACTTTGGCTGCTGATCTAGGCATCAGGATCCCAGAGTTTTCATCAACTGGCCCTTTAGATACTTGCTGCTTCCTGACTACCAAGATCTCTATCCTTCCAGGACAGTGCAATTCAGCATGTGAAAGCTTAGAGTCCCTGGGAACTCACTGCCCAAATATCCACCAGACAACCTAGCTGTCTTCAAAACCATGAGCTCAGCCCTTGAAATGTTTTGCATTTTAAGAAATTATAGCTCCTAGACTCCCATTTCAAGCAGAAAGCAACTTTCAAAATTTCATTTTGATTTGTGACACTTAAAGCATAATAAATGTTACCTTAAAAATTACTAGAAAATAATGATAGGAAAACAAAATGAAAGAAAAAAAGGAAAGTTCAGTGGAGATGGACAAGCTGAAAATTAATTATTATTATTATTAAAATTCATGAGCTGGAGGTTAAATGCAAGAAAATGTGTCACTGTACCATGTCAATGGGACTCTTTTAGAATATTCATATTTGCAGGTAAAACGAGCATCTTCATATCTGTGTTTTCTTTGGTCTTTTTCCTTTGCATCATCATCTGTTGTATTCAGACTAGAGCTACATATCCCCGTAGCATTTATTAGCACAACAGCAAGAGCAGGAATACTCAAAAAAAAAAATAAAATTGATGTCCTAGACTGCATCTCAAGATTATCAACGTTTTTGAACAAAACCTGAGGTGAAATTCTGGCTTAATTTATGTCCCTGACTATTATTTTTAATGAGACTTTTATTGCATCCTATTTTCTTTTCTCAGGTGCTATACAGGTACATTAACTTAAGTATATAATTAAGTGTATAATTCTAGTGTTGCAGCCAGCAGATCTCGTTCATCACTTTCAAGTTGACTATAATTTCAGTTCTTTCATGTGATTTCTTTAACCTTTTTTAATTTGGGGTTTTTTTGGCCATTATGCAAACTTTCATTTCACATAGCTGTTCTGTGAAAGGAGTTCCCTAGACCATGATTAGATTTCTCTGCATATCTGCCCTTTTATGCAGAAGTCTCCTAAGAAATCTCATTTTCATTCTGTGCAATACTCATTCTTTTGCCCTCCTTGCTAGCCACCAATCTGACATGTACTTTGTGACTTGCTTAATCATCATCTAGTTCAATGATTAACTTGACATTGCAGATTATTTAGCATATTCCTATTGTGGCAATTTTGCAATTTATTGTTCTATTTATCCTGACCACTAACACTTAAACTAATAATGCAATTCACAATCATTGCTTGTCAGCTGAAGTATTTTCAATTCTTGTGTGATCTTGACACATGAGCGGAGGTATTTGGATGCTTGTATAATCCTTATATAATGAAATTTTACTGTGTTCTTTTTGTTTTTCTCATCATAACATCTAATTCTTCTTCTGCCAATCAATTTTTAAAGCATTTATCTTCTCATGTAGATTACTTAGAGTCTAAGTATTTTTTTCACATATTTGCTTTCACCGTACAATATGATGTTAGACTCACACAAAATTCTGATGGAAAGAAACTTTTGGAAGCATCTAGTTCAACTTCCTGCTCGCATTAGCTATAAGGGCAGACCAGGCTTTTCTGGGCTTTACTGTGAAAACAAAGGATGGATGCAGCACACCCTCCTCACAATCAGGCAACCTGTTTCAGCTGCTGAAAGCTTTTCCTTCTATCTAGTCTGGACTTTTTCATTTTATGCCCATTGTCTCTCATCCCAACACACCATATTGTTATGAGCAGCCTGGTTCCCCCATTACACTCCATCATTTTGTAGGTAGTTCCTTTGAAATCCTCTCAGCAGGATAGTCTCCTTTTTATTTGGCCACAGAACCAAAATCTTTCTGATGTATGATCATTGACCATCATCTTAAAAACCTAAACTAATGCTAGCATGTGTGATTTTGCTGTTGCTTTACCCTATGCTGCAGTCACATTTGCTGCTGAATCCTGTGCTTCAGACAGAAGTTGATTAATTAACTCCACTCAGCTCTCCAAGGAGTACTTTGCCATGTTTTAGACCATTTTTTCTTGTCAGGAGGCAATCAGATTGTGAAATGGTGGCACTGTTAATTTAATTAAGTGATAACCTCCCCATTTCCAACATGGATTTTTTGGCTAGTCAGGTCCCTGACTGACTTTTTCTGGGCAGCCTCCTTTCTGATTCTGAAGCCAGCCAGGGCACTCACTGCAGACCTTGCTGTGCTTCACTAGCCTATTGAAATATATCATCAGGCATGAACCTTCTGGGATTTTACCACACTTTTAATTCTGATCCATCTGCAGTTTTCCATTTTTCTTTTCAGTATTAGTATTTTTTGACATTTTGGTTTGACTTTTACCCCCAAATATGAGCAGATAACAATTGAGGTTTCATGTGTAATGTGAACTTCATCAACTAATCAAGCATAATGTTTTTGTTTGGAAATCGTAGTTATTCTTAGGTAGAGGTTATGCTGTACCTGATGTCTCACAGCTGCCTGCATCTGGTTATAGACTGCCACATTTTATACCTTCACCTTAGTTCAGAGTACCTCCCATAACAGGGCAAATAACAGAAATTCATCTTCTGTACGCCACTTGCAACACTTTCTAGACATTGAATTATTTCTAAAACTTCCTTAGGCCAGCTTTCTGAGGTATATTTAAGAGACTAAATAGAAAGAAAAACTTATAGCAATTTATAAAATTAGTCTTTTCTGATGTGCCCAGCCAAGACAGAATTCTGCCTTTCTTGGCCTGTGCTGTAAGTCTCCCCACTTTAAGAATCTTGAAGTCAGGATGAGCGAGTGGTTTGTGTACACAAAACACACTGCTCAGAAGATTTTGATCCATCTCATGCATTGATTGTTCACTGTTATACTGAGTGAACTGTGGAAAATTCCCTCAAGATCTCTAGGAGGGCACAGAACATTTTGTTATTGACTTTGGCATACATAAGTATAACACCTCATCAAGAGCTGATGAACATTTCTTTTTTCTTTATTTAAAAAGACAATGGTATCACACCTTGGAGCCAAACCCTAAGATCTATGAGAGAGTAAGCAGGCAGGTAGGGTCTGTATGCTGTCTTTTTGAAAGGCTTCATTGCACCTAAAGGAGGGCAAGCCCTACAGATTTTTGACCAGCGTGCAAGAAGAGGATTACTAAAAGCGACAGCAAGCTGGCCATGAAACTGTAGGGGGGGAGCTACTTAAGACCATTTTGTCCTTCTCACTGACTCTGGTTAGTCAATTCTTTAATTTTAGGCCTTGCTGAGTTTTTGCTCATATAAATTCCTGTTACAATTATCTTGATCTAAAACCCATGACTCAGTTTTAGAAGGTCTCCCAGCAGGTGGCACTCCCCATCTGACTTAAAACTGATCCAGAAGAGAAGCTCTTGGCACTTACACAGTGGGGCAGACCTGCCAAGCCACATCCTGGGTGATAGATGGGTGCCTTCATCTCCATCTCTACTTTCCTACACTGGGGGCATCTTTTCTGCTGACCCACTGGCAGAGGAACATTTCTAGGTTTCACATTGTCTCCAGCATCTTCATGTTGTGATTCCTTCCTTATTGCACAGCCTGCTGCATAGCCTAAAAAGAGGCTGAAAAGTCCAGCTGGGGCAAAGGAAGCTGCAAGTAGCAATGACCAGAAAAGAGCTGTAGAACTGAGGTGAAGGATGACATGGAAATCTGTGAAGTGCATGCCTGAAGAAGCTAAAGTAAGCTTGGCATTGGAGTGAATGCCAAAAGATTGACATGTGTACGCATTTGTCTCAAGACATATAACTTACATCTCCCTCTTCTGTAGGTTTCTTGACCTTTTCAATATTTTGAGTTTCACATAATTAACATATTTCTTCTGGTTAGAGAGGCTGAAAGGTTAGAAAGGTTGAAATCAGAAATAAACGGATGTCTCCTTTGAGTCAACAGATGAAAAAGGTGCAGTCTGACATGAACTAAAATTTTAATTAATGGAAAATATGAGACAGTAAGAAAGCATCAAATACGAAACAAGATGTCAAGTATCTAGAAAAGTTGAGTCTGAGGTGGCTTCTCCCTAGCCCCTGAATTTATCTTCATTTTGATGGCTTTCATCCTTCCTCTTATTTTTCCCATTGAGAAACAACTGAAATGTTTTTTACATTCTTCCTCCCACTACAAGTTCTGTTTTCTCTGCATCTTCTATAGCTTTAGTATTCCCATGTTCCCAAAGAAATCGTCATGGTGTCTTTTCTTGATTAATTTTGCTGCCCTACTTCCTTCTGCTTTGTACCCTTCCATAGTAGTTTGCATCCCTGGAAAAATCTTTCAGGAGTGCTAAATTTAAGCAAGATTTTTTGATATCTATTTTCTATATCCAAACACATTAAAGGAAGTTCATTTGCTACATTGGAAGAAATACTCCTTACAGTCTAAATATAAATACTGTTTTGTTTTCTTAATTGGAGATATAGTTCAGAATAAAGGGATATTACTCTTCATAAATGAGTATGTATTTTAAACTCTAACGATTAATCATGAAGCTGATATCATCTGAATTTTCATATCTTAATAGGTCATTATACTACTGGTTTTATTCTGTTGATTGTTCTGGATGTTCTTATTTCTCACCTGTGGCTGTTCAAAAAATCCATGCCTGTTATTACAGGTTGCAGTTTATGAAACCAGACTTATGAAATATATAAATCCTGTTTGTTAAAAAATCAGAGTTTGCTGTATCAGAGACTTGAAACCACTATCCCCAATTAAAGGGTTGACAATCTGAGAGGTACAGCAGAATTTTGTTTTCTTGTATGATGCTGGTGAGATGCTGAAGTGCTTTGTTAATATGTAAGAGAATGCATGTTGTTCAAGAATCAGAAATCCTGATTTTTACCCTTCAGGGATTCCTTATTTTATCATTTGGTGTGGGGTTTTAGGGCAGTCAATTATCTGCATTATGGATCGCATCTATGAAATTGGGGATCAATTGCACCACATCTTCCACTTGCTAAATATTACATACATACATATGTCATATGTTTGTGCATGTGTATGGCCCTGTTCTTTCACTATGTAGGCTCTAAACGCATTCTAAATTTTTTGCTATACAAAAATGAGAAAAGGCTGCCACAAACTGTGAATTCCATAATTATTTTATCCTAGGCAATCTTCTCCAAGGCACAGAGAACTACTGATGTTATCTCTATTACAGAGTCATAAATGTCAAATGCAAACCCTCAAAATAATAAGCCATACCTCATTTTTCCCGAACTTTGAAATTACATCATTTTAATTCTCCTGTCATTTTTAAATCTTGTTTTTGGGGTTTTTTTTCTTAGCTATTCTTAATCTGTTTAAAGTGGATACACATACCTATGTGTACTTTTCTATCTTCACGTGTAAGTATGTGAAAGTCCGTGCATAGTTTTTACTTTTCCATATATGTAGTGTTTCCAGAGGAAAATCAATTCCAGTTGCATACATGTGAAATGTCTGTTTTTCATAGCCTGTCTGGTAGAAAATACTTTGTTCTGTTGGGATGATGATAACAGGGAGCTATATGATCTCTTTTATGTCTGCACACATAGTCTCAATCTTCCATTTACAATGACCTATATTGTATTTAAAATATCTCAAAATTTTCTGATTAAAGAGGCTTGTCATGACAAAAGTAGTTTTTTAGTGGTTATCATATATTAAATTATAAGTATCTTAATTTACTGGCAGTGTCTTGCTTTCAAAGACAGAGACTGACAAGTCTGTAATTATAGTTTGTATAATTTCACCATTTTTCCCAGCAAGAACAAATATGCAGACAACATCTATAATGCTTCATTAACAGCCTTATTTAAAAAGCTCTTCAATATCTGACTACGCTAATTATTAAAATTTTTTTGTTATGATTTTTTAAGGTGGAATAGCCTTTTTTATCTCTACTATGTGCCAAAAAACAGTACTGAAGATAGAGAAGCAAGAATAGGGCCTGGCATTCAAAAAGTTTTAGTTTTTTAAAAAAGAAAAAAAAAATTAAAAAGAATCTGACTTCAAGGTCATACTGGAAATCTGGAGCAAAATAAGATTTCAGGTTCCAGGCTAGTGGGCTCCACACAATGAATAATAGGCTAAGTAATGTACTGCTAGAAGAACTTGCTGAAATACCTTTAGGGAAAAGAAAAAAAGGAAAAGGATTCATATCCTTTTGAAAGAAAGATGTTGAATGTAGAAAGGTTTGAACCTTCATTCATTTTTCACTACTTCTGTTGAGAATTGAAAGTACATAGTATGTTGCAGGACTGTTCACCTACATACTGGTCCTTAGAAATGTACGAGTGCTTTTTATTCTGCGAAATAAATGCATGCTGTAGGGCACAATCACTGTTCAAGCATTCTTTATTGTAGGTTGTCACTCATGTATTTGAATTGCACATTTTTCTCCAAATGAACTGAGAAATCTTTACCCAGTTTTTTTCAACCCCTTTATGAGAATTGGAGATGTCGCTTGATAAAGGATCACTTTTTCAAAACATCCCCATCCCAAAGCTTCCTGGGGTCTATACACACTGTTTTTCATTGTATGGGTTTGACTCTATTACCAACAAAGAAAAACTGACTGCATTTTTTCTTTCTTAAATTCAAATTAAGCATAGGAAACAGTAAACAGAAATGCTGAATTCAAGGTTTTGCAGATGCAAAAGTCTAGACACAAAACTAGGGGAATTTTTACAATAATCTTCAGAAGGTCAGTCCATTTTGTGTATGAGGTGCTGATATACTGATCACATGCCAAAGCAAGAAGTTTACTATGCAGAGAATCTGTAGCCTCTTGGGTTTTACTGTTTCTAGGGTTAAAAATTGCACAAGAAACAATGTGCACTGCAGTGTAAAAATGACTGGGATCACTTTCACTTTCATTTTGTATCTGGCCTCTCTTTTGGAGGGACAGACTGTGAATTGTACACTGCATTGACAGACACCATGACTGCAAGCTAGCACTAATATGTATTCTCTTGACTGTAATGCACTTTTCTTGCCCAGTGTTGCAGACTGAGTAGCCAGACACGTGACTGGGAACAGCTGCTCTTTCTTTGTATGCTGGTGAGCCTGAGAAGCAAAAACTTCTCTCCAAGGTAAAGCCACTCTGCATTGTTTTGCACTCCAATGGCAAAAGTAACCTGGAATTTAATTTCTTTTTGAAAACCCTCTTGTGTTTTACTTCATTAGGTGAGGACTAGAAAAAAAGTACGAATTTTAATCAAAGTGGGTTTAAGGCAACACTACTTTTATCCATGGTCTACTTTTATCCACTGCAAAGAGAGCAATGCAGAAGCAAAACAGTAATATACTTCAGTGAGCGATGTGACTTCAAAATCTTTAGCAGATCCAGCTAGCAACTGAAGCTATTTTGGCACTGAGACCTCTGGAAAAAAAGGAGATAGCAGGATGAAAAATTGCAGAAGACCAAAAGTGGAAAAATTTTTCTGTAAGTGGAAAAATTTCCAAGGGTTATTCATACTAAAACCAGAAAATTTTAATTCTATATCTAACTTGCTACTATCAGCTCCCAAGACCTATAATTCCTATTTCGGAATTAAAAATTGACCCCACAAACCACAATGGAACATTTATTTTTAAAGTTAAAAAACTTTCTTTTTTGTTTAAATGCAATTAATGATGAGAGACACTGCTAAGCATTGCTGTTCTGTATAATTTCACAAGTATTTAAACACACAGATCCCAGAAAAGTAGCTGTAGCCACCAATGACCAATATCCATCCCTACTGACTGCTGAAATACAAGTCAAAACTAACCTCAGAGATGCTATGAAAGCAGGGTAAAAAATCGAGGAAGACACAACTTTGGGAAGATATGAGAGATATGCTATGGATACTGAAACAAACAGCCAACCAAAAAAAAACTTGACCAAAGTGAAAGCCATCAAAAAGCATGGCATGCCATCAAGTGCAGGGACATACACCAAAGCTTACCAAAGTGATCCCCATACAAATGGCAACAAACTTCCTTTTGGGAAGGGAAATGAAATCTTGTGATTTCAATGGGGGTCAATTGGGCAAGCTTTGGTGTATGTCCCTGCACTTGATGGTATGCCATGCTTTTTCATGGCTTTCATATCATCTAAGATTTTTCTTTTGGTTTTTTTTTTTTGAAGTATCCATGCCATGTCCCTCATATCTTCCCCTCCAAATTGTGTCTTCCTCCTTGATTTTTCCCCTGCTTTTGCAACATCTGTGAAGTTAGTTTTGGCCTCTTTTGGTCCTTTGCACTGCACCTGATGTAATCCCTGTCCATTTGCTTGTAGTCACTAAATTTCCCAAATTTCCTTTTTTTTTCCCTTCAATTTTATTTCCCTTGGTGGTATCTCCATTCCAGAGTGTTCCTAAGTCCTTCTTTTCTATTTTGGCCTTCAGCAGGGATCAATTTGGGCAAGCTTTGCTGCATGTCCCTGTACTTGATGGCATATGGCATGCCTTTTGATGGCTTTGATCTGGGGAAGACTTTTTCTTTTTTTTCTATTTTTTTTTAAGTATCAATGCCATGTCCCTCATATCTTCCCCTCCAAGTTGTGTCTTCCTCCTTGATTTTTCCCCTGCTTTTTCAACATCTTTGAAGTTAGTTTTGGCCTCTTTTGGTCCTTTGCACTGCACCTGATGTAATCCCTGTCCATTTGCTTGTAGTCACTAAATTTCCCAAACTTCCTTTTTTTTTCCTGTAATTGCATTTCCTTTGATGGTATCTCCATTCCTGATGGTTGCATGTCCTTCGCTTCTGTTTCGCATGATTGTGCAATGTTGTTGCCAAAGCAGGGGAAAACATCAATGCGGAAACCAGAACTTTGGGGTGAAGCGACATGGCATTGATACTGAAAAAAAAAATCTTCACCAATGTGAAATCCATCAAAAGGAATGGGATATCATGAAGTGCAGGGGCATGGACCAAAGCTTGTCTAAATTTCTCCCACTGAAATTTTGGAAACGGAAAGGACGACTTTCAAACACTCTGGTATGGGGCTACAATGAAATGATATGCAATTGAAGAGAAAATAAAGAAAATTGAAAATTTCAGTGACTCTAGGAAAATGGACCCCTGCTGAGTTTCCATGGGTGCCTTGAGGATTGATAACTGTCACTTGTCCTGTGCTGCTCTAGAAAGCTCTATTCAACCCAGATTGGTGGAGATAGACGAAATATCCATGAACTAAACATGCATTAAAGCCACCTTAACTATTTTCCTGAGCATTTACTTGTACCCTGAAATTGATAATTTCTTCTCAAGGGTCCTTAGTACAAGGAAATGGTGCTACAATTCACATCCCACAGAGGCTTGGACCATAACATAGTAAAATTCTCTTGCCTCTACCTAATTATGACCACGGAGAGGTGGTTTTTGTGCTCACTGCTGTGCCATTCTCTGCTTCATTCAAAATTTGTGTTCCAAAATCAAGGGCTCAGAATTTAGGAGACACTGTGGCTAAGTTGGTTTTGGTTTACAGTTATGTGATTCCAAAGAATTTTTGCCTCTGTTCCAGGAGGCACTTTCTTTTCCAATCTTAATGACCCTTGGGATTAATAGGTCTCAAATTCCCTTAAGGCCCTGTTACACGTCCTCCAGTGAGGAACATTTCAGGAAACCCCAAAAGTGTCCTTATGCCCTTCCTCTTCTCTGTGTTTTCTTCTGTACTATAATTATTATTACACAAGACAGCAGATGCAGAACAGGTAACCAACCCTCAAGTATTTGTGGGATTTCTGAAATGACACTTGCAGCTTTTTGTAGGGTATCTGGCAGTGATCAAGTGTGAACCCTTGAGTTTTATCTTCAGTCAGTATTAAGAAAAGGAAACACAGAAGAGCTGCCCTGGAACAAGAAAAAAGGTTTTCTTTTTCCATTAAGACAACATGTGCAGTCTGAACATCAAAGACAATGAGTGGAAAAGAAGCAAAAGGATGCATAAACTCTGCTAACTTAAAGACATTCTACAACATCTCCCTTGGATAATTGGGTGACATCATTAGCAAAACCCACGGATCATCTTCATTTCTCGGGAAGAGGGTATCATGGCAATGTAGCCTCAGCCCTTGTCATCGTTGTCTCCTGAAGCTGGTGAGGTTACTTCAGTCACAAGCCTCTGGACCACACTTCATTGTCCATGGCAATATCATGACTTCCATGAAAAACCTTCCTATGTGCCTGCTATGTGTTCACCCTGTTTGGTAAGGAATGATATGTATGGGATGTAGTGGTAAATTATGTTCAGCACAATACTGGTGCAAAAAAATCAGCCTTCAAGTATTTGTTAGGGCTGTGTACTGTTCTCTGAAGCCCAATGGGATTTAAAATGGGTTTTCAGGTCTTTTTTAAATAGGAGAAAAAAAAAAGGCTGCATTATTAATAATCATTGCATGAAAAATTAAAATTGTGTTATCAAGAGAAGTCTCTGTAACAAGTCTTTTCTTGATGCATCTCACTCAGTTATCACATGCCCCTAAGAAGCCTTTTTACATCTTTCTTTCCATTAAAAATTCTTTCATCCCTTTCTCTCAAACATTTCAGCTGTGTTAGCACAGTGCTACAAACCATCCCTGGCCTGCTCTCTGTTGCTGTAGTATATTAAACTGGTCTTGGCTCTATAAATTTTCTTCATAGGCTTGGCCATATTTTTGTCTCAAATACTTTTCTGAAGTTTATGGGATCCTTAATTTTTCATGGATCATAAAGTCAGAATGAACTGTTGAGGTATCTGTTTTGCCCTCCTAGATAAAGCATTCCACGTAATTTCTCTGAAACAGATTACAGTTGGATGGACCTGCCCCAGGCCTATCTTACAGCTCTGTGGAGGGTCCTGCAGAAATGCCAGGCAAATATTTTGATAGAATACTTTCCTCACTTCTCTGGACTCTTTCTTGCCTGTTGGTGCTATTTCTGATAGAATCTCAGTAGTACAGACCTGTGTAGCAAATTTTAGGATTTATCACAGGTGGCAGGGTGCCAGGACTGCTGGGTGCTCTGGAGGTCATCACCTGCAAGCAATTGTAGCATGCAGCATCTCTCTGCTGCACTCCTAAAAAGATCCTGGAGCAAACTCTGGAAGGCACAAACATGCCTGATTTACATCTGCCTGCTTAATCTTGTGTCTAGAAATACCTTGGAATATGTGAGCCAGAGATAGATTGATTAGGTTTTTACTTTACAAAAAACCAAAATAAAACAAAATCAAAGCTTTATGAGGTTTTGGAAATTCCAAATTTGTTAGAATATTCTTTATAAACTTCTTTTTTACTTCTGTTTTCTTCTTTAAGAGTATGTGTTTTGCATATAATAACAAGCATAAAATTTTCATTTAAAATATAAACTCACTGACTGAAATATCAATATAAGAAAAATATACTGTTATTTCTAATTGCATTATCGTGTTACAAGGAGGCTCTGTGAAAATGTACATGCTTTTCTGGTGATTGAGTACACTGTGTTTCCAGCCTTGTATTTCATGGGGAAAGCTGTGCTGTTTCCATAGGAAAAAAAAAGGGGGAAGTTGGCAAAAGAGCATGTTCTGGAATAGAATTATTCCACTATCAAATTAATGTGAGTTTCCAAGCATTTCTGTATGTGCGTGTGGAATAGAGCCCTGCTACAGCACCTTTTTTTTTTTTGCAAAGCTTTAAAAATGACTCATGGGTGTTTTGTCAGTGGAAATGTTTGCAAAAGATGTTAGAGTATTATTTGTTTTCAAATTGTCTGTTCACTCTGGTTTCAAATGTTTATATACAAATCACATTCAGAAATCTCTTGATTCAAATCATCTGAACATAATATGGTGCAGATAAAAAGCACTTCATCACATTTTTTCTTCACTTTTCCATGTGATATCTGTTATAGAAGAGAGTCCATTTTTCAAAATAATGTGTTACTGTAGAAGTTGAATTTAAAACATTTTTTTCTTAAATATGACAGCAGAAAAGCATGTAAGTGCACATATCAATAAATGAAAACTTTACAAGTTATATATATAACTTCAAATCTTTATGCTCAAAGGGTAAATTAATAAGACTATCAGTAAGGATAGTTAATTTCTGTTTATTTAATGGAAATATTTTTCTTAGTCCTCTAATACTTTAACTAGTGTTTATGTCTAGCAAAGTTTTAAACAAAAAATCTTTTGAAATTATGATTTGACAGCATATTTTTATGTCACTTCTATCTCTGATTCATTAATGTTTCACTGATGTTTAGAGCTACAAAGATATTTCACTTATGGTAATATTGCTGCTTGTCATAAAAATGAAGCCGAAACATACGGCAGGATATGTCCAAAAGTAAATAAACAGTAAAGGGGCCTTGGTTTGTTTTTTTTTTTGGTGTGTGGGTTTTTTCGTTTTTTTTTTTTTTAATTGGACATAGCTCTTTTCATGGTTTTTTACTTTTCAAAAATCCATCATAAAGTAAAGTGGCATTTACAGCCAGGCTGGTACTTATTGAAAGTTTGGCTGATGTCATTTGGAAACTTTGTATGAGGCATTTTTCAAGAGTTGATCTTGTGGTGAGGTTAGGCTATGAAAAATCTGCACCACTTTCCTAAACTGTTGTGATTTTAGTATGAGTCCTAAATAGAAGAAGGGATCAAAATTTTTAGTCAAAATGTCTGCTTAATTACCTTATTTGTCTTGGAAATATTTTTAAATAGAGGAATTTTTTATGAAGTTCAAGGAACTTTTTTTTTAAACAAAAAAGGTTTACTGTAAATGTATTTAACTGTTTTGGGTTTTTTTCCCCCTCAAGTACAAGCCTAACTTTCTGACTTTTCCTTCTACATTCTGCTGAATTTCAGATTACTCTGTAAACAACAGCCAACAAAAAAAATCCAAGTTCAGCTAGACAGTTTCATTTATCAAGAGGTCTGTATATTTTTAGAAGTGTAGAGATGGAACGTAATAATGAGAAAATATGTTTTCCTGAAGATAAAATGAAATATATTTAAAATAGAATGTATTTTAAGTGCTTTAATTAAAAAAAGGAATTCTATTTCTAACCAAATGTAAACCTTTTTTTCTTGGTGCAGTAATGGCCTGTACTTATCAGCACCTGAAACAAATAAAAATAGTACTTGATCCCAGGAAGAGAGTTGAAACATTTAATCAGAGATCACTAAAGCCTTTTCTTCCATGCAGCTCAGAGAAATGAAACCCTTGCTCTGCTCACTGTAATTTCAATATCTTCAGGGTTTTTATTTCAAAGTCTGTGACCATGTGTGCCATCTCTGTGGTCATGCAGCTTTTAGTTGAAAATAGCTTCTGATTAAATACACTTACTTGACAAGGGTTCCCTAACCAGAAAAAAAGTTTGAGGCACCAAAGCTCTTAATTTTCAAACAACCACTAGGAATACTAGAGACTTGATAAGTTTTCAGTATTCAGTGAAGAAAGAATGAAAAGGGCAAATTGTAGCAAAATTCTAAGTGGTAATAATCTTGTAAGACAAAGATTTTCATCGCAAGGTCAGTGTATTGAATAACCTGAAGACATGCCTGTCTCTCAGAGGCTGAGTAAACTTGTTTCAACTGCTTTTTGCAAGCAGATGTGATCTTGGTACTCTACAACAACTGGAAGAAGGTAGAAACAAATGTACAGTTCCAGTTACTCAAAATTAGACAACAGAAATCATGGATCTTAAGATCTTGCAATGGTTTCTTGTAAATGATATCCAGTTATGGTAGATGACAGAGCAAACCTTCCCAAGAAAAAGCAACTGACTTTATTGGAGCACAAATGGATAATGACAAGTTCATATGGAGTCTTCAAGATTACTCAGTGTAGAGAAGTTGTAGTGATAAAATTCCAGTACTTTATCCAGCCCTGAGACTCATCGCTTGTCATGGAAACTTCTGTAAAGATTCCAGTACTACTGAGGCCTTGGTGGCATAGGAAGCAAAATGGAGACAGCAAAGACTGTTTGCTCCTTGTAATGCCCATGCTTGGAATTTGGCATAGCTTCAGAGAGTAATAATACTATTATTTTATGTGACAACCCTGTGGAGGTTTAGAAAACTATAAAGTTTAATTCAAATTACACAAAGAAGATGTTATTTTGCAGGCAAAAAAAAAAAAGTCATGATGATGATATAAGGAATTTGATCAAAAGGATAGCATATGTGTGAAGAAGAAATGGTTTTAATTTCTGAGCTGACTAGAACAAGTTGCAAAAGGAAAACTTGAACTCATGCAAAGAAAGAATTTAAAATGATTGTTTGAACTGATTGCAAAGTGTTGTGAGCTTTAAAAATCACCTTCTTTCATAGTTAGATATATGGAAAAATTCCTAAGATGGTAGATCTTTCCAATGCAAGTGGCAGCAAAAGAAGAAAAATCTCTTTTGTCTCCGCTCCTGAAATCTAAAAGTAAGATATCAAGCAAAGCTTAGCACCTTGTAATTCAAATGGCTGAATGAGCCTGCAGTAAGATGTTTTTCAAGGTACAATTTCAGATTATGTATGCAATGAGGAGCACTCACTTGATACATTATACTACAAGAGCTCCAGCCACAGGATCTTTGGCAAAGAAGCAAGGATAAAAATCTGTGAAGGGTGTAATTTCTGAACTGCCACAGACATTTTGGCAGGAATGATTTGTCAAGGGCAAATCCACTAAAAAGTTGTCAAGTTAGGAATTTTTGGAAGTGCCTGAGATGCCAAGGAAGAAGAAAGTTCCAAGGAAAGTGTGTCTGACAAAACTAGACACTCAAATTCATCAAAGTACTTCATGACATTTTTCCTTGGCTCATAACTGCATTTCCCAATGTCCAGCAGTCAGTCAAACTTTGAATAAAAGAGGCACCAATTACAGAAGATCTGGTCATTCATATGAACTTAATAGAAACATGCATGCAGATGTGCTTTGGATGAATGGCTTTAAATGTAGCTTTGATCGTCAGATTTTATAACTTTCTTAGCATTTTTCCTGTCACGATTTGTCTGATTCAGTGAGTGAAGAAGGTTCTGGATCATGGAAAGGGGGAAGTGAGATTGAGGCCTGAGTTGAAGGGGCTGGTATCATGCAGCATTCTTTTGACCAGAGACATGAGTCCTGGATGAAGTCATGTCACAAGAGGCAGTCCAGCATGCTCTGCTATTCTGCAATTAAATGCTCTATGTGCAGCTGGTCAGCAAATAAACATTGGTAAAGGAACCAGAGTGAAGGTAATGCATGGCCAGTGCAGGAGATGTGCCCAGGCTACCAAGGAACAGGAGCCTGGATTCACCCACAAGCCTTGACCTCTCCATGTGTGAGGCTTGACAGGCTGTACCTGTTGCAAGACAGTGTGAGCTCACAGCAAGATTGTTAATGTCAGATCAGAAATATGTATATTTCTTCAACCAAACAGCTACAGTGTCTGTATTCAAAAGCAGCAAAGGCAGTAACAACGGGCCTGGTGGCACTGGTAATGAACGCTCTTTGTGGGCGTATTTAAATACTCTCTTCATCATAACGAACTGTGTCTTTGATCCACAATTTAACAGTCATGACTGAACTTGCATGTGATTTTACATGTTTATGAGAGGAAAAAAATTATCACTTACAGCTTGCAGATGTTGTTGAAGAATCCATTTCAAGACACTCATCAGGAAGACTAGTCTCTGAACCTTTTTTCAGTTTTGTTATTTGTTCTTTTCCCTCATATTTAAAAGATTAATATGTGAACAGTATTTTGCTATGATTAAACTTGTCCACTATTAATAAAGTGAGATAATCCCCTATTCCAAAAAAAAATTTTTATATTTAGAAATTAAGTCCAAAATGCCAGTAAACTAACCAAGTAAAATGAGTAGTTAGTAATATAAAAGCCAAACTGTTTGGTTTTACATGTGCAAGTATTTATGAGCATTTCTTACATGTTTTTGCATCTGCTTTACTATAGTATGTAAGTTTTGCTGAAGCATGGCAGCATCACTGTCCAATTTATGTATGTCTTTGAAGTTCACCTTCAGCAAAAAATGCATGCAAAGGGAATCATCATAGATCCTCTGTGATCCAGTGACTCCAAACGATCTTAGACTGATTAACTTTGGTGCATGCATTTACTGAAATGCAACTGTTATTTTTTCTTACCATTTTGAGGTAGTTTTACAGCCCTTTTTATTCCCTGTTCCTACCTGAGCTTCCAGCCACAAAGCGGCACTGCTGCTGATCGAAACTCAAAGGTTGTCTAATGATTATGCATTTCCTCTGCATAATCATGGCTTCCTCACTGTATTTCATTTAAAAAGCAAAAAGAACTGTGTGTGACCCTGGAAGATGCCAGGTTAAGCATTGGTTTTATTATTTTGATGGAAAATGTTTACTGAAACCACCCCTGTCATTTAAAGAAGTTTAAAGCAGTTGATTATTTGATCTTATCTGCTCCTGTAGGTGTCAACAAAGATAAATCATTGCATTCAAAATGAAGGCATGAGGAACGAACCTTGCAAGATTTTTGAGTGAGCACTCCCTTGAGCTAGTCAGTGCTCAAAATATTCAGTGATTTGCAGAGACCTGCCTTCCAGAACAGGTCCCATAAAGATCTCTAAATCAAATATGCTTCTCTTTCCACATTTTTCAGTTAATAGGCACCCAGTGTACTGAAGTGATGTTCTGTGTTTATCAGCTTCAGTAGGGATCAGATCCTCAGAAAAAGCAAACTGGAATTATTCCCTTCACTTCAGCAGTTGCCTTGATTGCCAGCAGATCTGGCATTATTACATTTTTTTTAATTCTCAGCATATGCTGTACTTAAATCCTACTGTTTATTGCACCTTGTAGGCTTTCTCTAAGCTGGAAAATAATTTTTAGTCAGAACCTTTGAGAGCCTGAGAGAAACAAGGAGAAATACGATGTTACTGGAAGATGAAGTCAGAATATTGTCTTCTTGCATTGCCATTGCTCCCATATTAGCAGCCTCCATGCAAAAAGTGTCAGTACAGGTAGGGAGTGCTCAGCAGCCATCGCCTCGTGGGCTGCAGGAAATGGCTGGGGGTGCCAGCTGTGGGTGGAGGGCTGCTGGACCAGCACACACTGCTCTGGTGGTGTAGGCACTAATTACAGTCATTATGGTAATCAGAGGCAACTGGAGCTATTACTGAATCAGAGGATCTCTTTTAAGTACCATGGGCACACAGGTAGCAGCAGCTCTTCCCAGAGCTGGCCAGGTCTCAGAGATATTTTTCAGCTGAAATACTCTTGGTTCCTGCCCTATTACTCCTAAGGAAGCCAGAAATGATCTTCCCTTTTGGTAGGCAACATTAAAGACCATCTCTGGGCCTTTACATGAGCTTCAGATTAGCCTTATGAGGTAATTTGGGAATTAAAGCCAGTCCTGCTTTTAAGTCACAAGGATGACAAAGCCAGGCCTTTTCTGAGAGGAGTTGGGTCACTGAGTTAGGAGTAACTGTGATATACTCCTAGTGCATGAGAAATTCCTTATTAAAGGAGAAAAGTTCCAGTTGCGCGAGAAGTCTTTTCAGGTCAGGTGGGTGTTTTTAGAGCTTTTTGAAAATGGCATTTCAGTTATTAAAAGGTGACAGAATCATCAGGATGGTGTAGCACTGGTTGCTTTGTGAAGCTGAGAGACTCATACTCCAGAGGTCAGATTCTGGCTCATAAAAAAACATACATATGCAATGTAAGTATGATAATACTGTTCCTAAAGAACAAAACACCAAAATACATGGTTAACTATGCATCATCAACAACAACAAGATTAGATGTTTTGCTGACTCAAAAACCTGACTGAGCACCCGAGTGAATACATAGCTCAACAGTTTCTTTATCTGCAGTGGGGTTTTTTTCCTTGGCATTGTTATAAAAAGTTTTGTTTTGCTTAATGTACCTGATGGTGAGAAACAGAGTGCTTTTTTCCAGGAAGTGAATGCACAAAACATAAGAGCTCAGATGCACAATCCTGTATCAAAAATATGTGACAAAGGCCTAGTAGAACTTCACTGATTAGAGACACTATAAAAATAAATAGAATCACATTATCTAAGGAGAATACAACCAAACCCAGTACCTTTTTAATCTTCAAAAATGACGTGTAAGTAATTGATGAATAAAACGTGATCAGTCTGGTATCTCATACAATTCTATGAGAGTTGTAAAGATAAAATTTTTTTATACTACGAACATTATTGAAAGCTTAACTCCTATTTCTAGTTGTACACAACATTGGAAAGGTAACCTTTGCACTACCTTATCTACCATACCACACAGTAAATATGACTAATGAATACTTAAGGTATTAGACACAAAAGTACCGGATATGAGAGGTCAAAAATGTTGTAATCTGCGAGTATTGTTTCAGTCATTGCAGATATAGGCAGTCATCTGGCTTATTCCAACAGATCACATTTCAAGGATATGTCACAGTGAGCAGCACCATGCTGTTGAATTAAGGAGGCCAGGTAATTGTGAGAAGGGACGAGAAATCAGCTTTTAGCTTCACTCACAACTTCTCCGCTGACTTCCTATTCTGCTCTTTAAACCACATTTCATAGAAACAATTGCATTTGGGTTTATTATTAATACAGGCTAAAGCATCCTTAAACTTAGGAGAAATGTTTTCTACTGAACTGATTAAAGGTTCTCAGATGGAGAAATAAAACCCAAAACCAAACTCACTTTACAATGAAGAAAACATGAATTTGTTTCAGGGCTTATTAGCTCCTATATATGTGGAGATAAAAATCTGTTTTAAATGGATGAATAGTTGATTTTCATGTACAATTATAATTATGATGCAATTGATAGATATTTAGCAAATAATTGGCAAGACCAATAAGTTTATAAGAAGGTATAACCCAAAAAATTTAATGCCTTTGAGCCTTTCCAAAACTGTATTTTTATTAAGCTGAAGCAAAAAGGAGAAACCCAAGCTAGTAAGTACTTAATTCAGCTTTAAATGGCATAAAGAATATGAAACTCTTATTATTTACATCCGTTTTCAACCCCTATCTAACATGAAGAAAATCAGTTTTAAGCTTTTAATGGTGCTACAATGCATATTTCAGGTCTTACCCTGACGTCTTAAATCTGATCTTAGAAGCGGCTGCTTTCCATACAGGCACCTAAACAAAGCCTTGTCTTTCAAGGGAGTCTGGTATCTCCTGACTCCCGGAGTGAGGCACCCATGGCCAGATTTTCAAGTTCTTAACACAGTCATTGCTGAAAAACAGGTCCATGTTGACAATGCACACGGTCAAAGTGAGCCACCTACTACTTAATTCAGCAGAGCTGCTAGGGATCTGCAATGAGATCAGATTCTGGCTCTGTATGTCTCTGTGTTCCTATGAGGAAGAGCAGCTTTAGGATTCAAATTTCTTTTGAATTTCTGTTTTGAACTGGATTTTTTCCTGTTAAAAAAGGAAACCTTCTCTGGATTTTGTGATTTGATTTCAGTCCCTCTTTCATTTGTAATTTTCTGTGAGTCTCTGAGGTCTAATAATAGAAGAACCTTTCCTCCACAGATATCCTCAGCTTTCTTTTTCATGGAACCTAGTGTTCTATCCAGTCTGAGATTTCTGTGCCTGCGTTAGGCTGAACTGGCTCATGAATTCACAAACTACCGGTAAGGATGAATTAGAGCCTTATACAGAAATGGCATGATCATGTAGACCCTGTTTCCTGAGAAAATCAGGCTAAAACTAACAAGAAAAGTCTTATTTTCTCCTTCTCTAGTAATCAGTTATATTCTACCCAAGTGTAGCTCAGTACAGTGTGGTCATATTTTCTAGAAATATAATACAAGAAAATCTGAGATAGAGCACTATTTTAATTCCTCACTGTTCATTGATGTTTAAGACATTACATTTTTGGCCCTGACCCTTTCTTTTGCCTGCAGATTTTTATTTCCTGTCACATGGAATATTTTCCTTGGTGACGTGTAATATAAGTGAAGTGGGATTTAATGATGAACTAGGACTGAAAGAGGGTTTTCCCAACCTGAAAGATGTTATTGTTCTGCCCAGTCTGATGCTACAGGAGGAAGTGCCCTGTGGCCCTGCTCTCTGCTGCTGCTTCTGCTTTGGATCTGGAGGCATCACTTCAAGAATTTCAGGACTGGTCTCCACAAAACACTGCTTGGGCCATGAGGGTCTTCACCTTTGTTTTACTGACTGAAGTGGGAGGATTGTAAGCTCAAGCCAAACTTGTTTGCCTTCTTTTGAGGTCTCTTTGTACCTTTTCTCTGTAAAAATGGATTAAGTGAACCTTCTCTGCAAAGTGCTGCAGATTTCACTGTGGGAGAGAGGTTTGCTAGTGACAGAATGAAAATGGTATAAACAAAAAAATACTTTGTTTAATGAGCACACTTTGCATAAAGTAATCTAGCAACCAGCCAAACTAAACAGCTTTAGTTACAGAGAGGAAACAAATGTTTTCATGGTACAAAAGATATCTTGTGAATCTTTCCCTGGGGCACAAGTTCCAACCCACTTGTTATTTCAAGAGAGAAAGAAATCTTTCTCTACCACTCTCAGAGCTCTTCCTCCAAGTCCCTTTTGGCAACCATATGCTCACCATTCAGGAATGTTCCTGCTGTGATATTCTTCAGTCTAGTTTGCCAGCTAATTTATCGTTGATTGAATGATCCTCTCTGAAGTTTTTGTTATAAAAAAATATATTCTCCTTTTAATAAAATTTCATGTTCCATCAGCATTAAGACATGGTATACTCATTCCTTCATTGAGATAAGTACTAGAGGAAAACAATGGTTTTCCTTGAGCTATTGGTATAAGTTGATATAAGTAGTTTCCTTGATACGTTGAAAACCAGACCAATTCTGTTTTCTGTAGAGCTGAGAGCTCTTTTTTAGAAAAAAAAACCAACTAAATTTAACAAACAAAGTCCCTCCTCCAAAAAACCCCACCAAACCCAACACCAACAAACAAAACCCAAATCCCCCACAAAAAACAAACCCACATTTCAGTTCTTGGTCCAGATTTCTGTGGACAAATGATTAAACTTTTTTTTTTTTCCAGAGTGCAAGAAGATCTAGTAAGCACAGATATAGCTTTCGCTGCTCAATATAGCAACTTTATTACAAATTTTGTTGTTGGACAGTGTTTTTTCAGTTTGGCCTGCTGCTGCCTTCAGCAGTTTCAGTACACACTTGTGCTTTGGCTGTAGCTTCCCATACTATGGTATTCTTACCAGAAGTTCTGTGTATTCATTAAAGTGTGATGCCACAGATTTTTATAAAGCAAATATTCACCTTGACTAAAGTCTGAGATACAGCCTGCTGGGGATACAACATACTTTGAGAGCTGTTTTTCTGATGTTCAATATTGTCCAGAACTGTATCCCACCCTTCAGAAACCAGGTAAAATCTCTCTGATTCCTTTGGTTCACTATTTATCAGGAAAAGTGGGTTTGCCTGCCTGGGTGGAGTATTCAATAGATTTTGTAAAGCTTGCTTTGTTTTAGATACGTGTGTTAGTGTAAGTCTTATCTCTTAAGAATGTGAGTTTTGGCAGTGTTTGATACTGGCAAGAGCCTAATGTGATACAGAACTGGCAGGAGTGCTTTTGCTGGTATGGAATATACTCAGAGCCCTGGAATCACTAAAAACAGCCTGAATTGCTTTTGCCAGCGTTACTATATTATTAAACATTTTTTAGCATAGTCCTGTCAGAGGACCAGTTTTCACCCCCATGCTTCTCTTGGTTATTAATTGTTATTTTACTGGGAAGAATGTCCAAGCTGATCTTGATGTGTAAATATCGTTGGCCTGAATATTTTCTGCCAAGGAAGTTTTTCTACCATTTGTGGGAAGGGACAGGGGAAGAATGATATATTTGACCGTGTCTGAGTGGATTCTTTATACCCAGAATGTCCTGACATTGAACCTTTTTCTCCTCTCCCAGATGCAACCATAAATCATAGTGCAGTGACCACACCTAATTTGTGTTGGAAATAATTATAGAGGCTACTGCCATGTAGCCTATGGTTAATGGTGCCCCTCTTCTAATGTCTCGATGGGCAAGGAGTTTGTATGGAGTTTGTATTTGTTTTCTCATGAGCTTTAGGAACAACTGAAATGAATGGGATCAGAATGAAACAGGGTAAAGTGAGGCCTTGGTGTTTCCCATGCTTTGGCTGAGAGCTGCAGCAAACAGTTGCAGGTCCAAGAGCATATGCTAAGTTCTGCCCCAGCTGTTCCATCTGCTGCAAGCAAATAAAATATGTTTACACACAGAACTTAAGTCTGCCCTTTGACCCTACAGTCATTGCTAGGTTCAGCCATCAAAATATGTAGTAATTTAAATACTAAATCAGTGAAGGAGAAAGGACATACTGTAATCAGACAAGAAGCAAAGACATGGCTGCCACTTCCCATGCATGTTGTGCTACTTCAAGCCATCATGTGATTTTTAATGCTCCCAAACACTCCAGCATCCTGCCACCATTACCAGTAAGATTGCAAAAGCTAAATGATGTGGCTTGGTGGCATTCACCCACTTCCAAAGCGAGGTATCCTGTGGTGCTGCTTTTGCCCTGGAGTTAGCAGCTGCTGGAGACCAGCTCTACTGCTACTCCTGTACTTTTTCTGGGCTCAGATGGACTGACCCACCACATCAGGATTTCATCCAGGGCTTGCCTAATACATGTCCTCCCATCTTCCAGACTTTCCATCTTGGAATTATCCTTATTCGTCCCTCTTCTGTTCCAGAAGATTTCTCCCTAAATTCTACTGATTTCAATGACATAAATGTATCTGAGAAGTGGGTAAAACTTAGCAAACAAAAAAAGGAAAAATAAAATTCCCAGGTGAGCCTGTCAGCATCTGCTTTTGGTTTTGGCTGCGCGTACAGTATGCACGTACAACCAGTGCAGTTAATTAAACCCATGAAAGCACTTATTAACTGTCCGTATATTATTTAGCATTCCTAAGGCCTAGGAATCTAAATCTCTTTCTGAGAGACTTTGCTCTGAAAACGAGTCAAACTGCAGAAAACTGCAGTGTCTCATTAGATGATGTTCAAAAAACTGATGTTGCAGTGCCTGGGTTTCTGAGGAGTCTGGAAATGAAAAGCTGACCGGTCAGAACTGTTTCTGGAGTGGTAGCAGACTATGCAGTGCTATCTTTTAAATATCTGGTTTAGATGCCTTCAAGGTAAAGTTTATTATGCAACAAGACACAAGTGGCAGACTTTAATAAATATGTGGGAACTAATAGATGGTCACCATTGCAGGGAAAACTCAGACTAGGTTATTAATACTTGGGCCCTTTTGTAGTTAGTTTTCCAGTGCCTAAAGGGATGCTACAAGAAAGCTGAAGAGGGACTTTTTAAAGAAGCATGTAGGGATAGGATAAGAGAAAAAGGATTTAGATTGAAAGAGAATAAGTTTAGATGTGATATTAGGAAGAAATTCCACACTGAGAGGGTGGTGAGGCACTGGAACAAGTTACCCAGAGAAGCTGTGGATGCCCCATCCCTGGAAGTGTTCAAGGACAGGTTGGATGGGACTTTGAGCAACCTGATCTAGTGCAAGTTGTACAGCCCAAATAATTTTATGATTCTATAGCTTTATGAGACCCAGAGATCAGCTCAAATCTTGTAGATGTTTTATGTGAGTCACCAGGGTCCCAACTGCAGCTTTATGGGTGCTAAACTAATTTTCTACCTGAGAAACAGCTGGGAGGGATACTATTTTAATTGAATTTTGATTAATCCCTACAAACACAGATGTTAAAAATCATCAGCCTAAACTTAAAGTCTTTCTGTTTAAGGTAAAATACCACTAATATTTTTTAAATTATTCTTTATTCAGAAGAATGGATTGATAAAAACATCTGGCTCTGAAAATACTTCTACTTTTAACCAACATTACTTTTCTGAGGTAATGTTCCATTTCAGAGAAATGAAGCCTAGGAAAGGTACCTTACCTAAAGAGAAATTTTAAAGAGTAGTCTGACATAACAGAAAAGGGATTGAAATTTAGAGTTTAGATCACCAAAATCTTAATTTATTATTAGATTTTATTAGTATGACAGTGAGTTTCAACTGGTTTGGGTTGTCATTGTCATTAGTATTAGACACACATGAAAGACATTATCTACATCAAGAAAGCTCAAAAATCCCAGAAAATGAAACATGTAATGCAAATTAAATGCTTGCTTTCTTAATAGCTCTGGGCAAGCCACTAAATGCCACTGGAAATTTTCCCCTTCTCTTCCTGGTGTCTGACAGGGCTTATCTGTCCTACATTTTCTATTTCCAGATCTTAATTTTCCCAAATATGCCTTTAAAGAAGCAGTGGTAGTAGAAATCATCCAATTTTTCTGTAACTAGCCGTTTTAGCACAGAGTGAATAACTATGCTCTATTACTCTAACATCCTGCTTCTGATAGCAGGATAAAGCTCTCTCAAAAATCTATCTGTAGCTTAAATAATTTGGAGATGGGGCATCTCTTTCTTCATCTTTGTCATGTATGGTGAAGTGTGAAAGGCTATTTGCTGGATTGGGTGGGAGAAAAAGTGTTCAGTTCTCTGAATGGTGCTGTAATGGATTGATCATTTCATTAAAATAGTTGGCCAAAAACTTCATTTTTTTCAGGATGAAACTGTTTACTGAGTTTCACTCCACTTTGCTGTCAGATCAAACATAACCACTTATTTTGTCAGGTTGCTTATTTGTTGGAAATTTCCCACCATTGAACAGTATTCATAAATATCCAGGATTCTGCCTTTCTCCATTTTATTTTTATCCTCTCTGACTTATACTTCAACTTTTTCAATGCAGGTTTAGGAAGCCTGTGAAACCTCTTTCCATGAAAGGGGGTTTCTCCTGTGAGTCCTTAGAGTCATAAACCCACAGGTAGCAAATAAAAACAGGATAGGCAAATCATCCCTTCTCCAAGTCCCTGTTACCTTCCTGGCACGTTTTTCTTACCTGTCTGTTCCTGTAACCTTTCTCCTTCTAAACTTTATTCTATGAAATTCTTAAGTCACTGAAAAAAAACCACCTGCAATATAACATATGGGAAAATTTACTATTTCCTAAAGAACATGGGGCTAAAAAGGAATGTTTTCCTCCTCCCCCTGCCAAATGTTTTGTATTCCCTCCTCTGTAGATATGTTATGTTAGGCCACTGCCACCCCTTCTTCACTTGCTTCCTTATATCCAGTTGTCTGATTCTCTCACATACACAGAGATGCCTAAACCGGTCATACAGGTTCAAGCAATTTCAGTCACAGTATTCACTGCCAGTAAATCTAATTATTTCTAACTTGACCTTAATCAGAAGGCCACTCTTTGAACCCCTCCCAGCAATTCAGTATATCTACAGCATAGCATGTGAAAATAGAAAATCCTCAGTCTGTTCCAGTGGCACACAAGGAGCACATGTTTCCTCCTTCTCCTCTGCTTATCTCTCTCCCCCCTAAGGTGAAACTTCCACACCACCTCCCCTGGTTTCAGGTGTAATCATAAACCAGCTCAAGGCAATTATGGGTAATGTAGTCCCATGGTTCATGCCTGTCTGTTTGAACCACGGGTGCCAGGTTCCTGCTAGACTGCACATTCCAGCAGGCATTGCTCAGCACTCCCAAGAGGGAGGCTCGCCAGGTGTGCTCCAGCACCACCTGAACTGTGAGCACGCCAGAGTGTTTCAAAGCCAGAGCAGGAATAAGTGCTCCTTCAACTGTACTGATGTCTTGAACAAAAACATAATTTGGATCTAGGGAAAAGCTCTTAGTTTCCAGAATGGTGAGTTTGCTTTTTTTTCTTTCAAGTATCTTTTGCTGGTTACATTTAAAATACATTGGAGGATCTGAAATACCAGAGTGGTTTTTTGCCTAGCACTATTGCATCAGTCCAATACTATCTTTTGGCAATTGCTAGTTCCAGGTGCTACTGGAGAAGGTGCAGAACTTATGGACATTCTGAATTGCATGATATCGTACCCCAGGGTGATTTGGGATGTGTGGAAAAAGGCACCTGCTAAGTGCTGGTGATTACCTTTGCTGAGAACATAAGTAATGGTGACCCTCCTCAAATTTTTAATCAGTTTTAAGCTCGCCTTCTCTGTCTTTTTACTTCTGTGAAATGAGCTGCTGTAGAGCAGGGTGAATGTGTGCGCATGCACCTCTGTGGGCTTTGTGAGTTTTTTTGCTGGTTGATTGGTTGGTTTGGTTTTATTGAAGCACTATATGAACTAAAACAGTCCATGCTTGCAGCTGTTGGGTTGGCCTCCAGCTTTTGAGATCAGAATGGTGAACAGCCCCTAACAATCCTCCCTGAGAACAAGGCAGCCAGTAGAAGTCAGAGAAAGAGAGTTTAAAGAGTGAATATATATCTGGACACTAAAATTTTCATTCTCTATTAAAAGAATCCTTGAAAGGTAATACCTTCAGCCTAAGTGGAGGCAAGACCTATCATGCTGACATACCTTGAACCAACTCCCTCTATGGCTAAAAAATAACAAGCAGAGTTGGCTGCTTGTAGTAAGATTTAAGTGAAAGACGAAAAAAGAAACAGCTCTTGTTCTTTTCCTACCTCTTATTACCACTCAGCTAATACCATTTTTTTTTCATATGGAGGTATTTTTTTTAAGAAGAAAGATCAAAATGTTAACAGCTTGAAAATAGTTTTTGACTGGCATTATTATGAAAGGGAAATAGGTGTCCTCCTGAGTAACTGATACAAGGAGAGGAGAAGTGAAGGAATTATTGCTACTGGGTAGATCTTGGGAGCTCAAATTGCCACACTGGCAGCACTTTCCCTCGCCCAAAATCATGTATTTGACAGCAGTTAATAGAAAAGGCTCTGACACTGAATTTATACTCTGAAAACAGCTGCAGAATGTCTGTGTTGGGTGGGACATACACAATGGGATTAACAGCACAAGTTCAAGCTGGCTATTGACTTGTTAGAATCCAGTTTGGTGTTTGCCTTGGGTACATTAACAGCCAGGAATACCTACATTTGTATTCACTACTACAACAATATCCTGTGGGAGTATGTTCATCAGGCTAATTATATAGAGTCATAGAATCAAAGAATTGCTTAGGTTGGAAAAGACCCCTAAGAACATAAAGTCCAACCATTACACCAGCACTGCCACGTCTGCCACTAAACCATGTCCCTGAGAGCCACACCTATACATCTTTTAAATACCTCCAGGGATGGTGACTCCACCACTTCTCTTAACAGCTTATTCCAAAGCTTGACAACCCTTTTGGTGAAGAATTTTTTTGTAATATCCAGCCTAAATCTTACCTGGCACAACTTGAGACCATTTCCTTTTGCCTTATTGCTTGCTAGCTGGGATAAGAGGCTGACCCCCACCTCACTACAGCCTCCTTTTCAGGTAGCTGTAGAGAGTAATAATGTCCCCCTTGAGCCTCCTTTTTTCCAGCCTAAACAACCACAGCTCCCTCAGCTGTTCCCCAAAATACCTGTGTCTCCTTTCATGAACTTTTTTTACCCTTCTTTGGACTTGCCATAATATGTTGTTATAGCAGGTTTATTTAGCATTTAAATATTTGGTGTAAGTTCTTGTGCTGTCTTGCTTCCTTGTCTTTCTCCTCTTGTTATGAGAATGGCTAATTGGGTTCAATTGCACACTTCTTTGTTATTTAATGTTTTTGTAACTCTTTATCATAGTGATTTCCCCCTTTGGCCCAGGAATATTTTTGTTTGGTGGACTATCTGTGAGAGGTTTCTATGAATGGTATCCAAGGGAAAAAAAATCTTTGATGCTCACTAAATCTGAATTTGGATGCCATTCCTCTCTATTTTTCAAGATAGATAAACTCAAGATCCTTGAGAAACTACATGTGTTCATGCCACTGTAAACTTTGGCACAAGTCTCTGCAGGGAAGTCCACCTTTGAAATAAGGATACAAAAATATGTGGAACAAACACCAAAAACCAACACAGTGCAGAAGTATAAATCACACTGCTGTAAAAGTCAAAAGACTGGCTTTTTTTGGACAGCCAATTAGTCAGCCTAATCTGATGATCTCCAGAGGATGTCCTCCTGTCTGAAAAGCTGAGCTCTGAAGTAGTGGCAGCTGTAGTTCATCATGACATGGTGCATATCACCACAGACATGGTGCATACTTGTAACAAAATTTGGTAAACAATTAGCATATTTCTGCCTGGAACTATAGGCTCTTCTATCACTTCTACTGCATAGAATTGAAATTTACCTCACAGATCCCACAATTGAAAATAAAACATGATTTGGAAAGATAAAAAAAGCTACTTGAATATCATTCCTCTCCTGATGTCCCATATACTGCTTCTATCCCCAAATGTTTAGTCAAGTTTTACCTTAGATCTTTTTAACTTCTATGGAAGCCTTCTCTTCTCATCTCTTGCCCTCTTTCTGCAATTATTTTCAGTTCATCTCCTCCAAGTCTGCAATTTCAGGAGAAAATTGGTAGGTTTTTTCAGAAACTGAATTTCAGAGTAAAGTGATATCATATACTAATGGAAAACATGTACTTCAATTAGCCCTGCAATATTTTACCATCTTTTCATCTGCTTCTCAGTACAGATGAGTATCCCATTTACATTTCTGCACATCCTTTTTAAACTGCTGAAGGTCATGCTTAAGCTTTTCCTAAGAAATTTCAACTAGATTAGAAATCAATGTTTATGAGTAATTTTAAATTGTTCCTTTGAGACCACATTTTCTTATCTACAACAAACTTAATCTCACACTGATTTATTAGGCTTTCCTGTAGTTCTTCATAGTCTGCTCTAGTGTTAATAATCTCAGTAATTTTGGTTTGTGAGCAAACACAGTCAAAGCATTCTCTACTGACTTTCCCTTTCCAGCCTCCAGAATTTCCTCAAAGAGCCTATTGTGTACTTCAATTTGTGGGGTCACTGCAGTACATCCCTACCAAGGAGCAGTGGTGAAGCTGAATCAAGCTTTGAAACACTGAAAGCACCAGAAAACTGAAACAATTGTGTAGCTTGTGGCAAAGAAGGCTTTGGGCTCTGGTTTGGTGTCCTTTTGGTGATGAGCAAAAGTTTTTAGGTTTGGAGGTACATGAAATTTTATAGAAGGCATATACTGATTATTTACTGTAAGAGTAGGAGTCCTTTTCTTGTGCAGTTGAACTTCACCTTGTAAGCCAGCCTAATCAAGGAGAAGGTGGATGACTATTTAGCTGAAAACTATATTATATGCTGCCTCTCCCTTGCTGTGTGAGTGACTCTGCAGGTTGAAATGCTCTGAAATCCCACAGCCCAGAAGAGAATAATTGAGGCCTTATGTCTGGGATATGTACTTACAAAAGAGTTTAGATGACAATTATTTGAGTCCAAAATGTAAAGAGTGGCCTATGTTGCCATTTTCTTCCACTCTCTCAATGGGGAAAGGACCTTTTTGAATTATTAGAGAAAGTCTGCTTTCACTGGAGACTCAAAGTACTTACAAATCTTTGTGTTCTTCTCTGCTGCACAACTGTGAGATGGAAAGCTGCCACTTCACTTTGGGTAACTCCTTGAACTCCATTTAAGCTCAGTAATGGCTGGGTGCTGCAGAATGGGCTAGAGCCCTTCCTCATGCCCAGCCATTGCTTCCTGCAGGCCAGCACAGGAGGACACTGAGTCATTGTGCCTGGACCAGCTCTGGGTGAGACCAGATAAGCACCAGTGTTGATGCAAAGGAGACGCAGGACTGCTGTTTTCTGGAGCAGCCAGACAGTCAGCCACCAGTCAGATGGCATCCCCAAGACCAGGCCTAGCCTCAAGCACAAGATCATGCCACATGATCTCATTTCTTTTCTAACACTTTGAAGACTTGGGAGACTCGACCCTTCTTCTACTCCAGGCTTGCTCTGAACTAATTCTTTAATCTCTCTCTCTCTCTCTCTCTCCATGGAGGCATATAATATTTCCCTGCATTAAATAGGGGCTCACAAGTATTTAAACTGATTTAAATGATTCTAAATCATATTGGTTTATACTTTAATCTTCACTGACCTCTAGTTAGATATAATGATATTATTTCAGGTTTCATCTGTACCTACTAATAACTGCCAACAGCAGTTGCTAGTCCATTGTGCCAGTCATCCTGTGATCATGCCAAAGGAAGCAGCTCCTTTCCCCTGGCTGAATAAGCTGTATCACAAAACATTCATGTAACAACTTGACAAGGAGTTGTTCAAGCTCTCACCTGAGCCTACGTCTGTAAAAAATTCCAAAAGTTTCACAAGTCAATGCAAAGCTCGTGACCCATCTGTAGAAAATCCTAAAGCCTCATTTCTGTCCTATTATCCTAATGGGACCAAAGTTTGGACGTGTATTTACATTTAGAACAAACTGTTTTTCTACATTCACTAAGCTGTGTAATTAAAAAGAAATGACATTGTCTGAAATAACTTGGGGGAGGGACAACTGACGAAACTTTGAAGTGGTTGGTTTATAGTCATACATGATCTCACACAAGACCTCTGAGCCCTGGAGAAAAGGCTGCGACGTGATGATAACCTTCTTGGGTTCATTCTGATCCACTAGCTTTAGCAGCATCTCTGTAAAGGTGGGAGGGGTGGTGCACAGGGAGACAAGAAATATCAATTTATTCATAGCACCGCTCTAATTCCTGTAACACTAATTGTTACCTGTTGCTCTGTGTGAAATTATAGTGTCTCAAACACGAGTAATGACAGATTGTTCTGCTCAGGGACTCCTTTTATTTTTCTTTTCTTTTCTTTTCTTTTCTTTTCTTTTCTTTTCTTTTCTTTTCTTTTCTTTTCTTTTCTTTTCTTTTCTTTTCTTTTCTTTTCTTTTCTTTTCTTTTCTTTTCTTTTCTTTTCTTTTCTTTTCTTTTCTTTTCTTTTCTTTTCTTTTCTTTTCTTTTTTTTTCTTTGTTTTCTCTTCTCTTCTCTTCTCTTCTCTTCTCTTCTCTTCTCTTCTCTTCTCTTCTCTTCTCTTCTCTTCTCTTCTCTTCTCTTCTCTTCTCTTCTCTTCTCTTCTCTTCTCTTCTCCCTCTTTTCTGGCTTGCATTGAGCAGTGGCAGAGCAGAAAAGTGCTACTAATCAGGAAAACGTGTAGGAGAGCCCTTTGCACCTTGGAATTCCCGGGTGTATTTTAACCAGTAATGATTGTACTGTAGTCACAAAACACACAGCAAAAGGTATTGTGTGCACCACTCACGTGCTCCCCAGATAAGTAAGAACTTCCCTAGACTTTGCCTCATCTCATGAAATAAATAGTAGCAGAAACAGAAGGACAATATTTTGAAAGTCTGAACTTGATGAAGTTTCATTTTCCACCACTGCAAATATTTTTCAATAATAATTTGTATGAGACTTCTAAGTTTGGCTACTAGTATATTGTTTTACCAGATAAATGAAGACGTGGGAGAGAGAAAAACTGTAAGGTGTGTGTGTCTGTATCTGTATTTTCCTGCTATGTGTTATACATAGCTACACTTGTATCGGATTTCTGCTCACAGCTGGAAAGGGAAGACAAACATAGCAGTGTCAAAGGCTGCCAGGAGGTGTTATGAATACCTGCCTTGCACCAGTTAATTGCCTTTTCAGGGTGTAGGCACTTGAGAGAAGGACTCTTGTGATATTTATGCAATTATTTTCATCCCTTTGGTCTTAGTGACAGTTCTCTTCCCGCGGCACTTTCAAGTCCTTTTCCCATTCACAGATTTTCTGAGTGGTCTGGGACAAGCTGTTTGGAGATGGATTTTTAAGGAGTTAGCACTTGTTTACACAATTCTTACAGTAGGGGTAGAAGACATTGGAATACGATTATCAGTTT